>NC_059076.1:105094466-105719466 GCF_020497125.1 Mauremys mutica | reverse complement strand
CCCCTTTTGCCTATTCACAATTGCAGACCTTGAACTTAGAGAACTAAAGGACAGCATAAATGAGCAGGAATGGGACTGGGCCATGGCCAACCTCAGTGGGGAGCAGAGTGAGTTGGAAGTAAAGGGGAGCAAATACTAGACCTTTATACAGGGCAATGTAAAGGACTCCAGACTCCATCCTGCAACTGTGTGCCATGCCAACCCCAGTGAGGGCTATTCTTTAAAGGCAGAGCTTACTTGCCAGAAGCAGAGATACAGAAACCTTTCACATAGCTAGCTCTAAGCACCCAGTTATAAATGGAAGAATACAATAAAACTCATGTTGCCCCATAGGTGCATATAAGTGAATATTTTTTCTTACTCGCTTTTCTCTTCAAAGAGCAAAATTTTGCCTTTAGCTTTTACAGGTGAATTATTTCCCATGAATTATTTCTCGTGCCATGAATTATAAGTAGCAACATTTAGTTGTAAGCATAAAAGACCTTATCCTAAAGTTTCTAGATTAATGTTATGTTTTTGGACTGTCTCAACAAATGTGCTAAAACTATTTTATAAATAGTTTATCTCTAGCCAGTGTTTTTGTTTTTCCTGCTGTTTTCTAACTGGGCTTTTGGAATATGCCTTGTTATAGAGGATCTATATAAGTGACCTGTACTGGCAAGATTTATTTATTACAATGAAGATAAGTTTTAAGAAAATTGAATCTAGTCCAGGTCAGAAGTGATTGAAAGTCATTACTTTGTGTTGGCTGCTGAGCAGTCTGTGTAAAATAAGTTAGTGATCTGAGAGCAGTATCTACTGGACCAGTGCTTACATCACCAATGGTGCTAACTAGCATCCTGGTTGAAAGTGTCATCAAAGAGGCTAAGGAATGAGGACCTGGTTCAAAGTCCATTAAGCCCTAAATGGGCATGATGACTGCGAGAGTTGCTCCAGGCAGGTTTAAGGCACTTTAACAGGGCAGAAACTTGCATTTCTGCTACTCATGCTGTTTAATCTGTGGATAGAGGAATTATATCTGCTCTCAATCTGGCATCTATTCTTTGCTAAAAACATTAGAATGCTCACGTTGCATTCAATATGAACACTAAATGAAACAAGCTTTACTAAGAGAATCACAGTAATAAAAAGTGGAAAAGAACTATTAGATCATATTCTGGCCTTTTTCATAGAAAGATTGTTGCCTATACGCATATAAGTATATTTTCTATTGTTTTCACCACTGTAGTTTTAAACCTTTCAAGATCTACTACTTCAGATCTCTTCACAGATTCATCAGGTATGTCTACACTGCAATTAGATACCCATGGCTGTCCTATGTTGGATGACTCGGGCTTGCTGTGCTAAGGCAAAGGGGCTATTTAATGCAGTATAGAGGTTCCAGATCAGGCTGCAGCCCAAGCTGTGGGACCCTTCTACCTTGCAGGGTCTTAGAGTCCAGGTTCCAGTCAGTCCTGAGTCAGAACATCTACACCACAATTAAACAGCCCCTTAGCCAAAGCCCCTTGAGCCTGAGTCAGCTGGCATGGGCCAGCCATGGGTTTTTAATTGCAGTGTAGACATACCCATAAACTCATGCACTTTAAGGCCAGAAAGAATCATCATGATCATCTAGTCTGTCCTCTTGAACATTGCAGGCCGCAGAACCTCACTACCCACTCCTGTAATAAACCCATAATCTCTGCCTGAGTTACTGTAGTCCTCCAATCATGATTTAAAGACTTCAATTTACAAAGAATCCACCATTTACTCTAGTTTAAATCTGCAAATAACCCAGGCTATGCTGCAGAGGAAGGTAAATATCTCTGGTCTCTGCCAATCTGACCTACTGAAAAATTCCTTCACGACACCAAATATAGTGGTTGGTTGTACCCTTAGCATTTGGACAAGACTGACCACCCAGACACGTGGGAAATAATTCTCTGTAGTAACTCGGAGCCCTCCCCATCTAAGGTCCAATCTCTGACCGTTAGGGATATTTGGTACTAGCAGTCACTAGATGGGCCACTTGCCACTGTAGGCATCCCCTCCATAAACTTATCAAGCCCAGTCTTAAAGCCAGTTAGTTTTTTTTGCCTCCACTGCTCCCCTTAGAAGTCTGTTCTAGAACTTCACTCCTCTGATGGCTAGAAACCTTAATGTAATTTCAAGTCTAAACTTGCTGATGAACAGTTTATATCCATTTGTTGTTGTGTCAACATTGACACTTAATTTAAATTACCCTCTGGTATTTATCCCTCTGATTTATTTTTAGAGAGCAAGCATATCTCCCCTCAGCCCTCATTTAGTTAGGTTAAATAAGCCAAGTTCTTTGAGCCTTCTCTTGTAAGATAGGTTTTCCATTCCTCTGATTATCCTAGTAGCTCTTCTCAGCACCTGTTGCAGTTTGAATTAATCTTTCTTAAACATGGGAAACAGAATTGTACATGGTATTCCAAATGAGGACCTTGCACTTTAAACTATTAAATTTAATCCCATTTCTGTTACTCCAGTTTTCAAGGTCATCTGGATCTTCTTGTAAGATATTCCAGTCCTCATCCGTACTGGCAGTAAAACTGAGGGAAAGTATTTGTTTATGTGTTGGACCATGCCTAGATTATCCTTAATCTCCACCCCATCCTCAGTGCTTAGCTGTCCCACTTCTTCTTTCTTTGTTTTTTTATTAATTATTAATTATTATTATTATTATTTATATGACTATAGAACCTTTTACTGTTAGTTTACTGTTGGTCCAACTTTGCTTAGATTTTAGGAGTTCTCACTTTTTCCTTACACTTTCTGACCCCTCCCAAGAGGTAGCTTTCTTTACTGATCCATCCTATCTTCCATTCCTTGTGAACTTTGTGTTTTTTCTTAATCACCTGTCTGAGAAACTTGCTCATCCAGTTCAGTCTGCAACCCTCCCTTGCAATTTTTTTCCCTTTCTTTAAATTCCAGCTTCATGTATATTCTGCAACTTTGACTTAAAGTAATTCCAAGCCTCCTCTACATTTAGTTCCTTGAATTTTTCAGTCCAATCCACTTCCCTAACTGAAATTCCTTAATTTTTTAAAGTTTTCTCTTTTGAAATCAAGTACCCTAGTTCCAGACCTATTTTAGATTTCCCTTCCATTTAGTTTAAACTGAATTAGCTCATGATCACTCAAACAAACGTTGTTCTCTACAATCAATTCTTCTATGAGGTCCTCACTACTCACCAGTATTAAATCTGAACTGGCGTCACTTCTTGTTGGTTCAGTGACAATTTGGTGAAGAAATCTGTCAACTATCACATTCAGGCGTATCTGGGTCCTAGTATTATTAGTAGCACTTGTTTTCCAATCTTTGCCTCAAAGTTAAAGTCTCCCATAATCACACAATTCCTGATAGTATTTATTTAATTAAAAATATTAAAGAGGTCTCTTCAGATCCAAACTGGATGCTAGGGTTCTGTAGCATACCCCAACCACTATCCCAGTGGAACCTCTGTTTCTTTCTTCCTCGAATGATTTTGACATAAACAGATTCTGTTTTATCCATTCCATCACTTCTAATTTCTTTACAGGCTACCTCATCATTAATGTACAATGCTATTCCACCACCTTTACCTTTATTTCTGTCTTTCCTGAACAGCACATAGCCTTCAACTGCACTCCAATCATGACTATTATTCCACCATTTTCTGTTATCCTTATAATATCCAGTTTCACTTCCTGCACAGGTAATTCCAGTTCCATTTTGTTACCCACACTCCCTGCATGGGTATACAGACATCTTAGCTGTTTCTATTTGGCTTCACCCAGATTCCTCCATTGATTGGGTACAATCATTCTATTGCCTATTTGTCACTAACTTTCCTCTTGCTGTCCATTCTCCTACCCTCTGTTCCTTGCTCTTTTACTTTCCTCCTGCTTAGAATCAGAATATTAGAATCAGGTGTGGAGATTACATGAGCATTTCTCAACCAACTCCCTCTAATTCCTAGCTTAAAGCTCTTTTAATCAGTGTCTATTTAATCAAGTCTATTTCCCTCCCTACTCAGGTGGAGTCCTTCTCATGAGAACAGTCTTTTGTCCGTGAATGAATCCTAGTTGTCAAACATCCCAAAAGCCCCCTTATAGTACAACTGCTTGAGCCATCTCTTGATCATCATATTCTTGTCTTGCCTTCACTCTCCTCCTCTATGGACAGGTAGACCTGCCTCTTCCTGTTGATTTTGCAGCCTTCTTTCTTCTGTTCTTTCTGGCTGTCTTTTCTTGTCTTTTGTTCTACCTTGCAATCTTCTGCAAGTCATCCTCTATTCTCCTGGTGCTCTGAAGTCTGTCTGTCTCCATTGACTCTTCCTCTCATCTTGTAGGACCAGCTACTCTTCTTTTCCTTGCCCTCCCACCTTCTGTTACTTCCTGCTGCACCCCTTCTTCATTTTCCAACTCAGCTCTATTTCTCCTTCACTAACTGATCTTTTTCTCTGCCTGATTCTCATAGTCACATGCTTCCACTAAGCACTTTCCAGCAGTCTACCCTACTCCAGTCCAGCTTACATCTATGAGTCTTGAGTTTTCCCTTCAGCATCCTCTTGCATTCCCTCCATCATCTGCTTGAATCCCCTTTGAAATTCAACCATAGTTTCTACCCGCAACTCTAAACCTCAGATCTTCTCTTTCATCAGCTCTATCAGGCAGCACTTCATACAAATGGAGCTCTTTGTGGGTACTCACTCAAGGATAATATACATCCTGCAGCTTCCATATCCAGTCATCTTCATTGTCTCTTCCATTTCTTGGGTCACTACTACTGCTGCCTGTGTAGCTTTCATAGCATGCCCTCCTAAGCTGCTCTTAAGGGAAAACACACACACATTAAACAAAAACAAAATACCACTTGCTCCCTCCCCCAAATTCCTTTAACTCAAACTCTCCTGTGTTCAGGCCTGTTTGCAGGCTCCATTTTTCTTTTGGGGAAAAGTGTTGCGATACGGAAAATATTGATATTTTATAGAAGTTGAGCTTAGGGGTGTTTGCATGCTGCTCCTGAAAATGCATAAAATTGTCCTCTACCAATGCAGAATTGCATCATGGAACCAAAAGAAGAAAAGGAAGAAAATTAAAACATTTTTTCTCTCTTTCTCCTTGTAGATAAACTCTTAGTCCTGCAATGTAGTCACTGTTTTTCTATCCTAGATTTGAAGTTAGATGTCCTTTGATATCTTCATAGTTGCTGTTTAATCATGCAGACAACTCAGTGTTACATAGTGCATGGCATTTCACCTACCTTGACTAAGTGTTCTATCATGTATAGACCTTTTCTGCCCTGGAAATAAGAGCATGTGAATGGAAATATTAATTTTAAGTTAAAAAATAAAATAAAAAGAAATGAGGATTCTGTATGAAAAGAAGCTATTCAGTAGGAACAAGATGGAGAATGCAGAAATAGAATAAAATCATGTCTTAATTTAAAATGGTCAGCAAACAATTAATCAATGATTTATCATCAACTTTGGTTGCCAAATATGAATCTTCATAAGAAATTCTGGGGGTGGAGAGGGGATCATGCTGACACAGCTAAAAATACATCACTTTCACCTTAGAGTCCAGCTTCTGCAACTTTAATATGTGTCCATTTCAATATTTAGTCTGAATAAGAAAATGTTAGAAATCAGATAGAGATTATCTGGACCTCCAGTTCTTTAGGAGGTGGATTACTTGGCATTGTCCTGAGCGAAATGATTGAGGACAGTTCCTTTTGAAAAGAGGAATGTACATATATTGGACCAAACCCCACCTGTAATTTTCTATTGAGAACTTCAGTGAGACTACTTATTCAGTAGATCAGGGGTAGGCAACCTATGGCACACGTGCCAAAGGCGGCACGCGAGCTGATTTTCAGTGACACTCACACTGCCCAGGTCCTGGCCACTGGTCTAAGGGGCTCTGCATTTTAATTTAATTTTAAATGAAGTTTCTTAAACATTTTAAAAACCTTATTTACTTTAAATACAATACAGCAATAGTTTTGTTATACATTATAGACTTAGAGAAAGAGACCTTCTAAAAACATTAAAATGTATTACTGGCACGCAAAAACTTAAATTAGAGTGAATAAATGAAGACTCGGCAAACCACTTCTGAAAAGTCGCCGACCCCTGCAGTAGATCAAGCAGGATTGCGTCCATGCTAAGCCATAGTTTTGCCAGGAGATCCCTTTTTTTCTAACAAGTTTTAGGTTAGCACTTGTGCAACAAATTTACAAAAGTTTCAGGCTACTCAGTGAGATCAGCAGCCTAACTAATAAACCAGTCTCCTGCCCTTTGCTGAGTTTAACCGTGCCCTGGACCCCCAGGAGGCACAGTGAGTTTCAAGACACTCTGAATAAGCATGTGGATTTCAGAGCACTTAATAAAACTTGCTGTTAAACAGTAAGCTAGTCTCAACCTTAACTATCATGGTGCCATCACCCCATTAAAATACAGGTCATTTTGCTTGATGATTTAATTGCTTAAGGGGTGTAATTAGACTTTTTGTTATGGAAGAAGAAATAGCTAAGGCTGTGATTAAGACAATGGTGACTCATCCTTGTAGGTGTTTTCACAATATATATATTTTTGCAGCCTTCAGATAAAAATGTCAGTTTGTTCTGTTAGAGTACTGGGTGTGATTTTAAATCAAGAAGAAGGACATCATATAATGTATTAGTTAAGATGTATCCAAGTGCTCCTGAAAACTAGCCTTCCATTTCAGTTTGGGTTTTAATAAGTCTAAAAATCCCAGGTCTGCTGCAGGCATTTCAGAAATGTATATTAACCAACACAGCTGCAGGGTTTTTTAAATTATGTTTTTAATTGTTACATAAAATAAAAGAAACCACTAAAGATAATTATATGACAACAGTATAATTATCAATGTGCAAATGACTTAAACAATGAAACTTTATGGCATTAATTATAATAAATGAGAATCTTTAGCTGAAGAAAAGGACATTTTATATTTATACTGGGATTGTAGCTAACATTTTTCCCCTACAATAATGTTTAAAAGTGTCATAAATCTAGCATTTTAAATTATTTACATGCTACAACCAATTAAAGGTTAAGTTCAGCCAGTAAAATGTAATCACAGTTTACAACTGAAAAAAATCATGTTTAATTAATTGCTTCATTATGCAAAGTTTTGTTTTTTTTTTTTTGGTAAGAGAGTAACTTTCAACAGTTTTAAATAAGTGGGTATTTTCATGGTGGTAATATATCAAAAATTAGGTTTTCACTCTCTGATGACTTTTGTGTCGCATTGAATTAAATGGGCCAAATTCAGTTCTCCTTTACATGAATACACTCTAGGCCCTGAACTTACAAACACTTGCATACATGCTTAATTTTATATTGATTTCAGTGTAACTGTTCACAGTTCTATAGTTAAACGTGTGGGTAAGTGTTTGCAGGAATGGGGCCTAATAAAGAAAGTGGGGCTGCACATATATAACTGAAAGAAAATGTGGTCTTAAATGTATATTTTTACCTGCAAATATTGGCTCTTGGAATTTTGCTGTCCCCAGTAAGATCATCCAGGTTGATATTCTGCTTTTGGAATGTGCCAGCTCCTGGCTCTTTATTTCTGGTAAAAAATGCAGAATATTTTGTGTAAAGATTAATTTTTTTGAAAAAGTCTGGCCACTATGTAAGTTGATCATAACTAGCAACAATTCCTTGTGAAAAACTTCAGGCAAATTTTGCAATATTTTTTGACCAGTTCAACACTGCATATAGGGTTGCCCACCCTCCAGGATTGGTTGGGAGTCTACCAGAATTGGCATCAATCTCCCAGTGACTATTAAAAGCAATTTGGGAGGTTTTAATAGGTATAGTGCAATTAATTATGTCATGTTGGGGGAAAAATTCTCCCAGAATAGCTTCAGTCAGAGTTGGCAACCCTAGCTGCAAAACAAGACATGGAGAAATAAAATAAAATAAATACATAAATACATAAGATTTGACTACATCTCTCCAACAGTGCATTCTGTACATGGAGCAGAGAAAATATTCCTTCCTGTTGCACTTGGGATTTGGGGTGTGTTTGATTTTTAGCCTTATGTAAGAAGGTTTTATAGTCAACATTTGCTCACATGACATTAAAGGAAATTACTTTGCTTGAAGCGTAATAAATGGCAAAATATTCAGGTATTCAATCTCTTGTGAATGTTGCCAAAATCTTATGATGATAATGTATTGTACAGCTTATTAACCTGGCAAGGATACAAAAAACAGAGCGGCAGCATCACTCTGTGGGATAAATAGTTATATATCAGAGCTAGGTAACTGGGTTGTAACAAAATGACATAAAAATATTTATTATATGAAAATACATTAAAAAAATCCTAGATTGTCCTACTTTGTATAAAACATATAAAAAGTAAAACCTCAAATCGTAACTAATGAGAATGGTGGTGGCTTTAGTTGGTTATGCTCATTATTCTCTTAATAATACAGAAATCAGAACTATTGCATATAAATTAGAGGCAGAAAAAAAACTACTAGGTCATCTGGCTCATTCCTGTGCTATTGCCGGATTGTTCCTTATTGTATAATAACTATCCACTAAGTGACACATGTTCATTTTCTGATTTTACAGGTCTCATGTTTGTGTTGTTAAACTATAGGGTCACTTATATGAGCAAATTATAGGTCTATTTATCGTATTGATTTATAGATTATTGCCTGTGTAAATCTTTTATCTCATCCTTCCATTCTCCCCCAGAAGAAGTGAGAATTCTTCCCATTTGTTTTAGCTTTTGGTTTGTCTATTAAATTTTTATTTGGAGTTTCTAGGGGCTATTTAAACTCCCATTCTTACTTTTTGTGGGCATGTATGTTTTATGCCTGAATTTGGCCCTTACTGGGAAAAGGCAGGAGAAGGAGATTCAAACATTACCAAAACTTCAAAGTATTTTAAATCCAAAATACTGGACCTGCATCTGCTCTCTACTTTTATTATGAGCTGCATCCAAGCCCCCTGTGAAATATAGATCAAAATTTAGTAGACTGAGCTGATCTCTGTGTTAATATTCATAGGCCAGGTTTTCAGAATCATTGTAGCTCTAGTGAAGTAAAATTTGGTAACATTAGATATTCATACCTTTAAAATTATTAAACTTATCTTCAACTTAGCTTTATTCTTTTAATATCTTAATCAGAGCTGCAAAACAAACTAAGATTTTAGCTCCAATCTGAGTTACAGTAACCCAAATATGACCTGAATCTGAGATAGGCAAGCCATTGCAGTCCTTCCTCTTTCCCAAACTCAGAGTGATCTAAAACATTGTTTCCAAGTAGTCTGAAATCAAGACTTCTCAAAACTCTTAATGCCACACCATCACAAACCAACCCTTTTCAAAAGTGAAGTTGTCCATAGCATAAATAAGTTTACCCTGAACTATTGGAGTACATGATTTATATGTTGTATATGTGTACATTTATGTGGCAGTGGAAATAATTTCTATCAGACAGGCAGAAATTAAAAAAAATCTAAATAGAACATATGTTTTCCAAGTCTAGAAGTAACAATCTTTTGAGTTAACAATGTAGAAATAACTAACAGTGACTTAAGTCAGAAGAACATTCCTTCCACCCTTTGGATTTGAGATCTAACTGAATCAGCAGGCAACATTCTTCTGTGGTTCATGTAATGCAGCACTAGCTGTAAATCTTTGTAAATACAAAAACAGAAAGTGAACAAGAAAAAGAGAATCTTTAATCAGTGTTTAATTTGTAAGATTTTATCATATTTTAAGTATTTATTTTGTTACAATTAAGTGCCATTCCTGCAACATGTGTTGTCATCACAAAACAACCATTACAATGTTCACTAGCTGACGCTGAAAGTCTCTGCAAAGTGACAAATACAGGAATAGACAGGATAACCCTTGAGCTTGTACATCCAAAACACAGTGTAGGCCTAATAGCCATAATAATGGGTCAAGGTGCAGAGTCTTTCATTGAATCTGGTTCTGCTTTTTCTTGAAGGTAGGTAGTGTAGTGTTGTCTACTGATTTTCCCCTTTACATATTTTTTTCCTTCATTTCCAGCAGTTGCCACCTCCACACTTGATGCCACCATTCCTGGGGACTGGTTTATTAATAAAATAAAGTAATTCCAAAATAACACTATGTGAACCCTCACAGCCCAAGCCTGGGCATGGTGGATGCCGCTGCTGGTTCTCTGCCCTCAGAATCTATCCCAGACCTTGGGCCCTGGCAGAAAGTTATTCTCACTTCGCTTACATTCAATATAGAGTCTAATAGTCCATAATTGTCCCAAAGAGTCATCAATAGTTAACCTGAAGGCCTCTGCAGGATTCCAGAACCTACTAACAGGGAAAGAAAATGAGAGAATCCTGCTGCTATCTTAGATCTCCCCATCTCTAGTTTTTGTCCTGAATAATGGATGAAAAATTCCTTTCCTTTCACAGGTGTGGGGGGGGGGAAGAGGAGGCAGTGTCTCTCAGAGTAATGTACCCTTTCCCTCTACTTCCTTAAGACCAAACACACCACCCAGCTCCCAAGCACATTTAATCATGACGAGTGCAGGAGCAAATTTCACACTGTTGTTCCTGAACCAGGGCTTCCTGCACAAAAACAAATTGTACTGTTAGCGCAACCCAAGGCCTCATTCAAAAATGACAACAACCAAGGTGATGCTTCACACTAGAAAGAATGAAAATTTATCTTTAGCAAATTGCCTTGTAAAGATACACATGACTTTTCAGGATACATGGATAATGCAGCCTGTACATTTGGTCTATTACCTGAATATTTATATCTTACCCTTTATAGAGTTTCTCATTGCATTAATTCATTATTATTCTTATTGTCATTAATAGTAGTGGTATTAATAAAAAACAGTTATCACTGTCTAGGGCAACTGCATCTGTGTTCCCCTTATGTGGTACCTCAAGGGCATGCACTCCAAGCTCCTGGCCACTCAGCCATCTTCTCTGTTGGGCAGAGACCCATATTTCTCTCCCTCCTGATCAGGGTTTTTGCAGGCTTTACCATTCCCTGTCTACATTTAGATTGTCCCAATAAGCCAGGCTGCCTAAGCAGGCCACCTGTGCTTTGCTTCCTCTCTGAAGGCTGGGAATAGCTGTAATTGCCAGCAGTTACAAGTTATCACACAATTTTTTCTAAGCAAGTGCATTAATCCTTAAGGTGAAAGCATGACAGAGAAAACATATGAAAAACAATAAAAACCTATACATATACTAAACAGCTTACCAGAGATCACCCCAACTGGAACTTCAGGCTCTGGTAAGTGTCAGTCCTTCAAAACCCACAACTGGGTTTTCCCCATAGATCAATTTCATAACTGCCTCAGAATCAGAACCACCATGAATTGTTCAATCTTTCCTTTATATAGCTTGGGCCTTTGATGTCCAGTGACCAAGAAAGGTAATCAGCAGATAAAGAACCTCTCCTTAGGGCATAGCTTCAAAAGGCTTAGTTTCTGCATTACTAGAAGTGAGGAATTTGTGTTAACTTCTCCCTAGGTATTTCCCAGGAAATCCATTTCACATATAATCCCCCAAAAGTCCATTTTTGTATGGCATTACAATGCCAATATAGTCCGTTGATCATCCAGGCTTTATCTCACATTTCTTCCGTTAGAGAGATTATATATAATCCAAGATCACAGTAATACGTAATGTTTGTATTTCATGCTATGGACACCCAAAGATATTTAAACTTAATTCAATGAGGTTTTTGAAGGATATTGTCATATCTGTCTCAATACTTCTATGTGAAAGAGAGCCAAATGCAAAGATACACATTTAACTACAAGGAATACAGGCCATACCTACAGAATAGGGGACTGTATCCTGGGTGACAGTGACTGCAAAGGATTTAGGGCTCATAGTGGACAAGCAACTCAACATGAGTTCTCAGTGCATTGCTGTGACAAAAAGGGCTAATGGGATTATTGGATGTATAAACTGTGGAATAGTGAGGAGGAGAGTGGAGGTGATTTTACCCCAGTGTATGTCATTGGTGGGACTGATATTAGAATACTTCACCTAATTCTAGTATCCACAGTTTTAAAAGGCTGTTGAAAAATTGGAGTGGGTGCAGAAAAGAACCACAAAATGATTCAAGGGCTGGAGAAAGTGCCTTATAGTGAGAGACTTAAAGAGCTCAATCTGCTTAGCATATAAAAAAAGAGGTCTGAAAGTTACTTTATTACAGAGCACAAGGAAAAAAGACAAGGTACTAAAAGGATTCTTTAATTTACTGTAGAAATAGGGTGACCAGATGTCCCGATTTTATAGGGACAGTCCCGATATTTGGGGCTTTTTCTTATATAGGCTCCTATTACCCCCCACCCCCGTCCCGATTTTTCACACTTGCTGTCTGGTCACCCTATGTAGAAAAGCATAACAGAAACCAATGGTTGGAAGCTTGAAGCCAGACAGATTCAAATTAGAAACAGATTTGAACAATTAGAGTGATTAAGCATTGGAACAAACTTCCAGGAGAAGTGGTGGATAAACCTCTTCAGATCTTCACATCATGACTGGATGCCTTTCTGGAAGACATGCTTTAGTCAAACACAAGTTAGTGGGCTCAATACAGGGGTAACACAGTGAAATTTAGTGGCCTGTGATATACAGGTGATCAGAGTAGATGAACTAGTGGTTCTTTCTGGCCTTAAACTCTATGAAGCTATAGATCCATACTTAGGTCTCCATTGTGCATGGAGCTATACACACATATTCATGTCAATATCTGACAAATAGTGTTTCCATTTCGCTTTTTATTGATATGTAATAATTTTTCTAAAGTAATTAAAGTTGAGATCGCCCCATTGCTTCCATGAGGAGATCTAAGTGCATCACTGCTACAAAGGCTAGAAGGAAGTGTGATGTGGTTCCATGACATCATCCAGCCCCTCCTCTGACCCCATGGATGCCACGCCCCAGTTGATCTGTGGGAATGAGTGCCATGTATGGACGGAGTGGCCCCTAGGTATTCTTATATGCTTAAAGGATTAATTTTCAGTTCAAACAGCATTTTTGAGCATTTCTATAATCAAATATGCTGTTTGAATAGAAAACGAAGCCTTTAAACATTAAAATATAGCTGCAGAGGCGTACTCCACCTTAGGAGTAAATCCAAAATGGCGACTAGAAACCCTACTATTACTCTTAATGCTTAAAATGTTTGTGTTTAGATCAAACAGGATACACAATGGTCATATTTAAATGCTAGCCTTTTAACAACAGTAATCATACTTTGGCATCTGAAATACCTCATATTGATGACTACTGGTAAATGCTGACTAATAATGACCACAGGATGCTTTAAGTAACACTGCAATGCAACCAGTGCTCTGTAAGCTATGATCCAGTATGCTATTCAAACTGGAGATAAATGTTGTAAATACTGCAGAGCAACAATTTGGATTCTTTCTGGTCCTACGGCACATCCAAAATGGACATACGTTGTTCAGATTGACAGTGTAACCTTTGATTTATCTGTTCCCAATTAAATGGTTAAAATAAAGAATAAAACCAAAATGAATTCTTTAAGGTTCAAGCCTCCAGGGCAGATACGGATAATTTAATTTAGCGGAGGACTGTGAATGACATAATGAATGATAAAAATTAAAGACTTTACTTAATATAAAATAGTTAGTTAAGCAAACAGGCATTACACTATGACCTTACATGACACTGATACTCACATTCGAAGATGAAATGATACATTTAAGGATGATTGGTCCATAAATGAGGAGAATGAGTGACAGTGGTTTTCAACTGTTTTTTTCATTTGCAGACCCCTAAAAAATTTTGAATGGAGGTGTGGACTCCTTTGGAAATCTTAGACATAGTATGTGCCCCCCCCCAGGTCCACGTATCACAGGTTGAAAACCA
This sequence comes from Mauremys mutica, assembly GCF_020497125.1. Classification (NCBI taxonomy): domain Eukaryota; kingdom Metazoa; phylum Chordata; order Testudines; family Geoemydidae; genus Mauremys; species Mauremys mutica. Next base: position 105,705,571 of record NC_059076.1, on the reverse strand, counting down.
CTATTCTATGGTAATGACAACCTTTCATGGACCCCTGAGACATTGTTTGTGGATCCCCAGACGTCCACAGAGCACTGGTTGAAAATCACTGCTGTAATAATACCTTAGTGGTGAATGGGTGTGCCTAATCTAAAATTAACATGCTACCTTTTTTATAATCAATTACAATCATGTTCCTTCATAAATTAACATTAAATCCACCTTTTTTACCATAATTTTAAAATTTCTATTTATTAACTATTTAACAGGAAGCATCATCTTAATTAGTATCTGTGTAAATGCCATACTTATAACTATCAATATAAGTAGCATTTTCCAAAACATTAATATTTTATCTAAAACACTTGTAAAAACCTGTTAGGACAAAAACGTGTTTACAGCACGACCTGGGGACTTATCTTAAACTTCCCTCTGCATTATCTCACTTCACTTTATTCATGTTTTACCAGGCCCTGCTTGACTATCGTCAAACCTATTTTTAAAAAATAGATTTTTGGTCCTACTTAAATTTCAGCATTTCTTTGTAAACATAAATACATCATTTCTGTAAGCTACAACAGTATCCAGGATTGCAATGGGTGAGTTCCACTCCCAAAGATTTTTACAGTTACCCATTTCTCTGCTTCCAAATGGAACACGGTCACTCAAAGTCATATCGCACACATGCATTTTTAATTTGGCAGTCACTGCATTTTCTGTTTTGTTTGGCAAATGTAAAAAAATCAAGATACTTTGAAAAGAAGTCTGCCAAGAGTAGACATGAATATATACTAAGGTTTAGAAAAAACGCAGCTACTTTCTTGTAGCTAAGTAATCTGGTGGGGACAGATTATGGTTCTTTCTGATTATTGGAACAATATATTTGATATATCTCCTGCTTTCTGGTATGTTGTTTTATACCTTAGCCATGCTGCCCTACTACATTAAAGCTCAAATTTTCAAAGATAGACTAGATTTGGGGTTCTTCAGTAGGTGTGTGAAACTTTCTATCCTTAGGGCATGGTTTATAAAGATGCAGAACATCCACACACCATTCCTTTCACTTGGGATTGTGAAAATCATCAATTTTGAAATTCAGACTCTAGCTTTCTAAAGATAAGCACCAAGGGAAAAAACCAAACAACAACAACAGAAAAAAACCAACCAACCAAACAAACAGTTTAGAGTCCACTTTTGGAAACGTATCCCTTTCTGGTTCATCCTTTTTCTCCTTCTTGAATGCTCTGATATAATATAAATACGCATTTCACCACATCATGACTGTTCTATCACCTGTCCTTAACATTCCTTATTGTGAGGAGAGCGTCTGTAACAAGCCCATTATGTCTGCTCCTTTGTGATTGACTTGTATATTTCTACATTGTTTCTTGGTAGGAATAAGCTCTGTAGAGCTTGCATTTCAGTTTCATTTAATATGCCCTCTTCTACAGCCTATGAAGCAAATCTCTGCAAATCCTGAGGTGGCCTCAATGGCATAAACAACCTTCTCATCAATGAATTAATAATTTGGTTCTCAAGGGTGTTGTGCTATCTCTCTGCAGAAAATGTCTGCAGTTACTATGTCTCTAACAAGCATATGTTTAACTGAGTTTCCCAAATTTTCTTGTGTAGCTAGGTTAATTTATACTATTGTGTTTAGTTAAAATCAAGTATAGTATATTCTGCGTGAACCATTCAAGGGCCAGGCACAATTTGGCCCATAGTAAATACAAAATGTCTTGTTTTTTTACTCTGGTTATGCTCTTAATAATCAGTGATATCATTGTCTTTTAACACAAAGCAGTGTGTTGGCTGCAGTGAATCAGGATTTTAGTGAGTCAATTGCCAATGGATTATGTCAAAAGATTGTCCAGTTAGTTATACAAGTTCCCTCTGAGTGAAGTTTATTGTTGGAGGCATTCATTGATGTTTGGAAGCTGAATAATTTCCACAGAGATCGTGTCACTTTTGTTGGGTTTCCACTGATAAAAACAATAAGACAATGCCAAGGTTGCTGTTGCCAGTAATTATTGCTACTCCTTCTTCCTTAAAAGTATAATTTCTTCTTATTCTTATTTAGTATATATAATTACTGAAAGACTAAACATAACAAAAAAGCTGGTTATTTTACAAAAGATACTACTCTAGTGGAAGTCTCAGAGTTCAGCATTATACTGTGGCTCTCAAGTAACAATAATAAATACATAATAATAAAATCTTTCTGCTGATGTAAGAATAATCAGATTGATGCTATTTAGAGTGACTTACCATTTCCTCTGGCCTCGTGCCTAAATCTAGTCACTCAAGACTAAGACATCTGAGTATAGAACATCATGCCAGATGTTGACTAAGCTTATCTTATAAGGCTAGAAGTCATTATAGATTTCATATCTCCAGTTAAAGTAGCCAAGTTCTATTTTCTTTTTCTTCTACAATATTTTAGTACCTACAGTTGATGGGGTGTATGTTTCTAACCATTTTCTAATTAACAATATATAATCAAGTCAATTATATAGACTTCATAAGGTACATACTGTTGTTTTACCCCTCATATCACACAAATTTGCTTAATTTGTTTGATAAATAGTGCTAGACATTTCTCTCATAAATCAAGCAAATGTTTATACCAGTGTGTACTCTTATGTTAAAATTTATAAAATGTATCAGATATGAGGGGATGAAAATAGAAAAAGAAGAAATGACACAAATTAAGAATCTATACTTATTCTTGTTTCTATTTTTTTTTTAAATCCTAGAAAAATTGGACACATGTTAAAGTTGCCTTCAGGCAGCCTTAACTAGTACGACCTGCACTTCCTCAGCAGGTCACCCTAGGTCTCACTGACCTTGGCAGCATTACAGCCGTCAGATTTTTACATGGATGAACTGTTTTTGAACAATTTCTCCAGTGTATTAGGCACAACATGCTTTTCTTCAACATCAGACATGCATATCTTGTCTTTCTGTCTAATTCAGGGGTGGGCAAACTTTTTGGCCCGAGGGCCACATTGGGGTTGCAAAACTGTATGGAAGGTGGGTAGGGAAGGCTGTGCCTCCCCAAACAGCCCTTTCCCACTTCCCACCGCCTGACTGCCCCCCTCAGAACCTTCGACCCATCCAGCCCCCCCCCGCTCCTTGTCCCCTAATGGCCCCCTACCAGGACCCCCGCCCCTAACCAACCCCCAGGAACCCAACCCCTATCCACACCCCTGCCCCCTAACAGGCCCCCGAGGACCCCACACCTATCCAACACCTCCTATTCCCCATCCCCTGACCGCCTCCCCTCCCCCGCAGAACCTCCACCCCATCCAACCACTCCCTGGTCCCTGTTCCCGACTGCCCCCCCATAGCCCCCCACCCCTTATCCAACACCCCCCCCCGCCCCCTTACCATGCCGCTCAGAGCAGCATGTCCGGCAGACGTGCCGCCAAGCCAGAGCTAGACACACTGCCGCTCTGCTGAGCAGGAGCTCACAGCCCTGCCGCCCAAAGTGCTCCCAGCCGGGAGCTCAAGGGCTGGGCAGGACAGTCCCACGGGCTGAATGTGGCCTGCGGGCTGTAATTTGCTCACCTCTGGTCTAGTTGCTTTTTCAGCAAATGAATTTATTTTGGCTTTTGCAATGAATTTCCAATTTTCCATTAATGTTTGAATTGCCTGTATGTTATCTCAGGGTAATGATGAAGTACAAGATCATGCTCCACACTTTTCTAATTGTTGCTGTTTTTTAAACCATCTCATTCAAAACTTTAGTTTAACAGGGTTATTGGCAGTGTACTTTACTCCTGCAATAACTATGCTGATTTTGAAGGATTGATTTTCATTATTCACAACACTGTAAGTAAAAACAAAACAAACAATCCTCCCCCCTCAACCCTAGAGTGTTTCCTCTTGGTCTCTCTCCCTAATGAGAATTGGAAGGGACAATTCAGGGAAAGCATCTTTTAGGCATCTGAAGTGGCAACATTAAGACAACCAAGTCATTGAATTCTTCCCAACATTTTCCCCTACCTTTTGATAATAACAGAATTTATATGTTCCACATTAAAGGACTAATTCTGCCATGCTTTCATACAGTGCACATAGATCTAAGCATGACCGGTGTGAGGGCCAGACAAAAATGCAAGAACTGCTCCATCCTAATTCCCTAGGGGATGCCTACTGCCCCAAAGGGGGTGAGAATTGGAGGACAGGCAGGCCATGTCTCTGCATCCTCATTCACTGGTCTGCATAGATCTCTGTATATGTACAAAGCTTCATTTCATAAAGGGGTGTAGCTGTGGTTTCACTACTTCTCCCAGGAGGTCAGGAAGCTTTACGCATACACTGGTGCTCCTCCTGGGATCAGGTGACTCTGCTCTGCTCCAAATGCAGGTTGGATTCTCTGATGTTCAGTCCAGACCATAGGTACAGTGCATTAAAAAGAGAAAAATGGAAAAAAAAAAGTGAGAAAATCCTACTAACATTGTCTAAACAAAACACTGTTATTGTGCTTTATTACACAGACCAATATTAAGTCTTGGCAACAACTTTCCAAGTGTACATAAAGTTCATAGACTTTGTAAAATTCCATACAGAACCTATTTGCTGGAACACGAGGAGTTAGTAAATTCTAATCTTCATCTAATCCATCAGTTTGTCCACATATGCCAATAAAACCTCTTTTGAAGATTAAAACAACACAAAACGTTCAGAGTTGTAGCCAGTAAAACATATTGTTTATCCTCCTAAGTTGTTAAAAATTTGGCAGGGAAAAATTGCTGAACCACTACCAATTTTTGCAAATCCTTCCTTAAGAAGTCTGAGTGTCTATCTCCTAGCCTTATTTCCCTAGCCACACCAGGAAACATTAACACTTGGTGACCTGAAAAAAAACTAAACTTTTCTGTGTGTTTTAAAAATCTCTTTCAAGCCCTAGAATGATCATTTACAAATACTGATGGTAGTAATAATAAAAACAACACAAAACCGCACAGCAAAAAATCCCAGAAAGCATGAATAAACCAGTCTATTTTCTGATCCCTCTTGCACTGATAGTTTCCAGATGCCTTGCTACGGGTTAGAACCAAGGATTCAAATGTCACATTTAAATGCTCTTCTTGTGAAATAGGCAGAGTAATAATTCATTGATCTTCTTCAAACACCTTCTTTCAGCCCAACACACTAGAGTTTGAGGACCTAGATTTATTTTCCAGAACATCCAGCCTCCAACGTGTAACATTATCTTGAATTACTGTGACATTACTGACATTGGGCGAGCCCTCCTATTCCAGTCCAGTTACACCCTAGTTTGGTGTAATGAGGAGGGCAAGGCTGCCGCTAGGGCTTATAAATGAGAGAGCTACAGGCAAGAGTGATTTCAGAATTAAGAGAGAAAGTTCAGAACCAAGAACCCAGTGAGAAAGCTCAGAAGAGCAGAGCTGATTTGAGAGCTTCAGGAGTTTGATTTGAAAGCCCCTGAAGGGGGAAGTAGTGAGTAGTGGAGTCAAATCAGGCTAATAAAAGTGGAAGGCAGTTGGGTGATCACCTACAAACCTTCTCAGGCCAGAGATCCATGGCCAGAGAGGGCCAAAGGATGAAAACAGTAGAGGGAGATGCTGTTTGGTTCTCTGTGCTAGAAAGCTAAAGCTGGAGGGTCAGAGAGGGCTGGGGTATGATGGACTGGTGAACTTGCTGTTGTCTCTGGTAGGAGCTAGAACAAGGCCTGAGGAGGAAAGAGGGCAGAAAACCATCCCAGCTAGAGAGGCTGGGGTGAGGAGTGGTGAGAGATGCCAGAGCCTTACTGAAGAGCTGGACTTTAGCAAGATCTGCCAGAGCTGTGCTGGAGTGCTGGAGCATGGTGAGCAACACTGGAGCTGTACCTGGTGTTGATGGAATTTGGGGAATTGAAAGAGTGAATGCACTGTTTGGACTGTGTTGGGGAACAATGGATTATGGTCATGGGATTTTTGTAATAAATTAACCCTTCCAGGACTTCTTGTATGTGAAGAACTTGCATGGAATTACCAGGGTCTCTGGAAGAAAAGGGAAACCAAGGCAGGCATACCAGGCATGCCATGGCCCGCCACAGGAGGGTGCCACCGTATCACATAAGAAAGAGAAAGGTAATTGGCCTCTGAGAAGAGGGGAACAGGGAGTTTCGAGAGGGAGTTTGGAAGGGGAGTGGGTAGGGAGCGAGATACACTTGCCATTCTTTAAATTAAACTATAATTAAAACTTCTTGATTTAAACAAAAACCCTATCATTAATCCAGGTAGCTGTAGGAAAGAATGCAGGCAGAAGCCCAGCAGCAGAGTGGGGGCTATCATGTTTATTGCGCTCAGTGTAGCATGTATCATTACCTGCCCTGTGGGAGGGTGTCATATGTGTGCATTCAGTGCAATGAATTCCGAGCCCTCAGAGACTGAATACAGGCTTTGGAGGCCAGGGTGGTGGAACTGGAGAAGCTAAGGGAGGCAGAGAGGTATGTTGATGAGGCTTTCGGGACACTGTAGATTTGTCCCACTTCCGGTCAGACAGCCTCTGTGCTGTTAAGGAGGATGAAAGGCTCAGGGAAGGAGAGCAGTCAACGGAAGCAGAAGGAAACCTTCCCACAGTTGGGACCCTCCTTCCAGATGATGGGTATCCTCTCGCACTGTGGTTACCTCTCCAGGGGAGGGAACTCCAGTCATTAGGAAAAGGCAGGTGTTAGTAATGGGAGGTTTGATCATTAGAAACATAGATAGCTGGGTTTGTGATGACCGGGAGAACCGTATGATGACTTGCCTGTCTGGTGCAAAGGTTGCGGATCTCTCGAGGCATCTAGATAGACTTATGTGTAGTACTGGGGAGGAGCCAGTGATCGTGGTAAACATAGGTACCCATGATTATAGGGAAGGGTGGGAGAAACATCCTGGAGGCCAAATTGAGGCAGCTAGGAAAGAGACTGAAATCCAGGACCTCTCTGGTGGTGTTCTCAGAAATGCTTCCAATTCCACATGCAGGGCCAGGTAGGCAGGCAGAGCTTCAGAGTCTCAACGCGTGGATGAGACGATGGTATAGGGAAGAGGGGGTTAGATTTATTAGGAACTGGGGAAACTTTTGGGATGAGGGAGCCTATACAGGAAGGATGAGCTCCACCTAAACCACAGTGGATCCAGACTGCTGGCACTTAACATTAAAAGGATTGCAGAGCAGTTTTTAAACTAAGCATTGGGGGAGCATGTGAATCGGACAGAGACTTCTCTTAGAGGAGAGTCTATTGATAGAAATTCTCTAGGTTTTAGTCAGGAGGAGAGGATGGAAGAGAATAAAGTATGGGCCAGATCAGATGAGAAACATTCACATAAAAAAGAATCTGACACATCAGAAAAGGGCAGACAAATAAACAGTGACAAGTTTTTAAAGTGCTTGTACACAAATGCTAGAATTCTAAATAATAAGATGGGTGAACTAGAGTGCCTCATGTTAAAGGAGGATATTGATATCATTGGCATCACAGAAACCTGGTGGAGTAAGGACAATCAATGGGACACAATCATTCCAGGGTACAAAATATATCAGGACAGAACAGATCATGGTGGGGTGGAAGTGGCACTATATGTGAAAGAAAAGGTAGAATCAAATGAAGTAAAAAGCTTAAATGAATCCACATGTTCCACAGAATCTCTATGGATAGTAATTCCATGCTCTAATAAGAATATAACATTAGGGATCTATTATCGACCACGTGACCAGGACAGTGATAGTGATGGTGAAATGCTAAGGAAGATTAGTGAGGCTATCAAAATAAAGAACTCAGTAATAGTGGGGGATTTCAATTATCCCTATATTGACTGGGTACATGTCACCTCAGGAAGAAATGCAGAGACAAAATTTCAATACTTGAAATGACTGCTTCTCGGTGCAGCTGGTACAGCAACCCACAAGAGGAGAGGCAATTCTTGATTTAGTCCTGAGTGGAGCACAGGATCTGGTCCAAAAGATAACTTTAACAGGAAAGTGACCATAATATAACTTGGAAATAGTGACCATAATATAATAATATTTAACATTCCTGTGGTGGAAAGAACACCTCAACAGCCCAACACTGTAGCATTTAATTTCAGAAAGGGGAACTATGCAAAAATGAGGAGGTTAGTTCAACAAAATTAAAAGGTGTAGTGACTAGAGTGAAATCCCTGGAAGCTGCATGGACACTTTTCAAAGACACTATAATAGAGGCCCAACTTAAATGTACACCCCAAATTAAAAAAAAACACACTAAAAGAATTAAAAAAGAGCCACCTTGGCTTAACAGCCATGTAAAAGAAGCAGTGAGAAATAAAAAGGCATCTTTTAACAAGTGGAAGTCAAATCCTACTGAGGTAAATAGAAAGGAGCATAAACACTGCCAAATTAAGTGTAAAAATGTAATAAGAAAAGCCAAAAAGGAGTCTGAAGAACAGCTAGCCAAAAACTCAAAAGATAATTACAAAATATTTTTTAAGTACATCAGAAGCAGGAAGCCTGCGAAACAACCAGTGGGGCTCCTGGACGATCGAGATACAAAAGGAGCACTTAAAGATGATAAAGTCATTGCAGAGAAATTAAATGAATTCTTTGCTTCAGTCTTCAAAGCTGAGGATGTTAGGGAGATTCCCAAACCTGGGCCATCCTTAGTAGGTGACAAATCTGAGGAATTGTCACAGATTGAAGTGTCATTAGAGGATGTTTTGGAATTAATTGATAAACTTAACAGTAACAAGTCACCAGGACCAGATGGCATTCACCCAAGAGTTCTGAAAGAACTCAAATGTGAAATTGCGGAATTATTAACTATGGTTTGTAACCTGTCCTTTAAATCAGCTTCTGTACCCAATGACTGGAAGATAGCTAATGTAACCCCAATATTTAAAAAGGGCTCTAGAGGTGATCCCAGCAATTACAGATTGGTAAATCTAACGTCAGTACCAGGCAAATTAGTTGAAACAATAGTAAAGGAAAAAAAATATCAGACACATAGAAGAACATAAGTCGTTGGGCAAAAGTCAACATGGTTTTTTGTAAAGGGAAATCATGTCTTACTAATCTATTAGAGTTCTTTGAAGGGGTCAACAAACATGTGGACAGGGGGATCCAGTAGACATAGTGTACTTAGATTTCCAGAAAGCCTTTGACAAGGTCCCTAACCAAAGGCTCTTACATAAATTAAGTTGTCATGGGATAAGAGGAAAGATCCTTTCATGACAGGGAACAAAGGGTAGGAATAAATGGTAAATTTTCAGAATGGAGAGGGGTAACTAGTGGTGTTCCCCAAGGATCAGTCCTTGGACCAATCCTATTCAACTTATTCATAAATGATCTGGAGAAAGGGGTAAACAGGTGGCTAAGTTTGCAGATGATACTAAAATGCTCAAGATAGTTAAGACCAAAGAAGACTGTGAAGAACTTCAAAGAGATCTCACAAAACTAAGTGATTGGGCAGCAAAATGGCAAATGAAATTTAACGTGGATAAATGTAAAGTAATGCACTCTGGAAAAAATAACCCCAACTATACATACAATATAATAGGGGCTAATTTAGCTACAATTAAACAGGAAAGAGATCTTGGAATCATGGATAGTTCTCTGAAGATATCCACGCAGCATGCAGTGGCAGTCAAAAAAGCAAACAGGATGTTATGAATCATTAAAAAACAGATAGAGAATAAGACAGAGAATATCTTATTGCCCTTATATAAATCAGTGGTACACCCACATCTTGAATACTGCATACAGATGTGGTCTCCTCATCTCAAAAAAGATATACTGGCATTAGAAAAGGTTCAGAGAAGGGTAACTAAAATGATTAGGGATTTGGAATGCGTCCCATATGAGGAGAGATTAAAGACAGTAGGACTTTTCAGCTTGGAAAAGAGGAGACTAAGGGGGGATATGATAGAGGTATATAAAATCGTGAGTGGTGAGACGAAAGTGAATAAGGAAAAGTTATTTACTTGTTCCCATAATATAGGAACTAGGGGTCACCAAATGAAATTAATGGGCAGCAGGTTTAAAACAAATAAAAGGAAGTTCTTCGCAAAGCACACAGTCAACCTGTGGAAGTCCTTGCCTGAGGAGGCTGTGAAGGCTAGGACTATAACAGGGTTTAAAAGAGAATTGGATAAATTCATGGAGGTTAAGTCCATTAATGGCTATTAGCCAGGGTGGGTAAGGAATGGTGTTCCTAGCCTCTGTTTGTCAGAGGGTGGAGATGGATGGCAGGAGAGAGATCACTTGATCATTACGTGTTACCCTCACTCCGTCTGTGGCACCTGGCATTGGCCCCTGTCAGTAGACAGGATACTGGGCTGAATGGACCTTTGGTCTGACCCAGTATGGCCGTTCTTATGTTCTTAAATCTGAGTGCCAGAAAGAGGGAAATTGAGGCAGGGAGCGGACTGCAGGGCCACCCTTAAGGCCACGAGGGGGCACATTGGAAGTGGTCACACTGGCATCCTGCAACTCTACAAATCAGTTTTAGCATGATCTTTAAAGAGGCTGTATGACCAGTCTCAACTAATGCAGAGTTTAATCTAAATAGCATAGATAAACGAATGAGTTAGAGTCTTAGGTTTCAAAAGGTAATATAGGCTTCTATAATTAGCAAGCTCTATTTGTCCTTTAAGGCTAACTAAGGCTAAGCAGCTGGGGGTCTCTTCATTATGCCTAGATACACCTCCCAGAGTCCAAGCAGCACAGAGATCTGTTGTTCCTTTGGTTTGAGGTTTTTAATCTTCCTCCTGCCAGTGGGGGAGCTCCCTATGGAAGCCCTGTCTCTAAATACCCCCTTCTGGGACCAACATCTCCAGAGGGCTGGGTGAGACTCACTAACAGAGAGGACTTAAGCAGAGTCTTTACCATTAATTTTACTATAGCTAAGCAGTGCCAGTGCAATCTGAAAAAGGATTCTTTTGTTTGTTTATTTTTACTCTAGAATACTCACATATTTTTACTCACAGAGAGGCTCTCATGGGAGTAGGAGATGAGAGGCCAGTGCATATTGATTATCCAGTCCTCAAGTCCTTCCTACACTGAGAGTGTTGGAGGAAAAAGCCCAAATAGTATGCTAATATCTACAGAGCACAAAGAAAGCAAATAAACATCCTGAATGTGCTTTTAGATTTACTGACACTAAAATGGGAGAAAAATATTCTATCATTTCTTTTTTTCATTACTCTGTTTTTTTTAATTAACCATTACAACTAACATATTTGAGTGCAATCAAAATTTATAAAAGTGGATTTTCTGAAACCTTCGCACTCTGGAAACTACTGCTTATAAACTTACAATTTGATATTAAAGATGTTAGATCTCACTATCCAGAACTGGAGACTCTATACAAATAAAATTTAAATATCAGACCATAGGACTGAACTTGAGGAAATGTTGTAAAAAAGAGTAAAACATATTACAAGATCAGTATAAATCCTTCAAACCGATAGGTGCAGCATAACACTTAGTTTTTTAATCCAGGCCAAATCATTTTAGAGCAATGGTTAATCCTTCAGAACAGAGAAATGAATTTTACAATCACATTGCATACATAAGTATCTCACAGGAATGCTAGATGAAATATCACCTGATTTTACTAAGGAATACTTAGAATATTTTTCAGAACCCTTCTGTTTTTGAAGGTGTACAATATGTACTGTATTATAAAACAATTAAATTAATCATTCCAAAGAGAACAAGACATACTGATATTTTAAGCAATTCTTATTTTCCCTAAAGAGAGATTACTTCATTTTGTGGAATATGCACTTGCAAATGTAATGTACAAGCAATTAAAAAAAATCTGCAAAGATTTTGAATGGCAACCAATAGCTGTTAAACAAACATCTTTACAGAACACCAATTAGGTGGTGTAGGGTAAAAAGAAAGATGTTAAAAAATAATTTGGCTGAATTTGGCTATTACACTTCATTTCGGCAACCCATACATTTTAGCATTGCAGAAATCACAGCTTTTTTTTTTTAAAGTAATCTAGGGAAAGATTTTTCAAAGTCACAAAGAGGAATTAGTCACCCATCTTTCACTGAAATTTTAGAAGTACTTAGAAGCCTAACTCCTATTTCAATGGGAATTAGGCACCTAGTACCTTTAAAAATCTGGTCCTTTGTGCCCTGAGTATCTTCTTCCAAAGTGCCATATTGCAACACCCTTCCTCTCACTGAGTAGTAGCTGAGGTCCAAATCCACAAAGGGATTAGGCACTTAAAGCCTAATTTTAGGCATTACTGTGATCCATAAAATCCTGTTCAGCTGCTGCCTAACTCTGTCAGCACTTAAATGTAGGCACCAAGTGAGTTTCTGTTGCAAAAGTTCCCTACTTGCCTAACTTCCTACCTTAGGCAGGTGACTAGGTGCCTGTCTCAAACCCTGAGCCTCACTGCAATCTACAAACCAGGGGAAGATCTGTTGGGCATACTCAAAGCATGGCTAACTCCTCACAAAACGACCTGCGGGAAAGGAAAAGGTGCTTCCCTTTCACCTAGTCGTTAGAGTACCTGAGATGAGGGAGACCCTGGTTTAGCTCAGCCCGCTTCCTGATGAGGAGAAGGGATTTAAACATGGATTTCACATCTCTCTACTGAAGATCCTAACCACTAGAGTATGGATTAGTCTGATATGGAGCTCTTGTTGAATGCCTTCCACCTTAATTAAATAATTACATCTTCAGTTAGACCAAACACAGACTAAGAATCACGTTATACTCCAGTGGTTAGGGCATGCACCTAAGAGGTAGGAAACAAAAGTTCAAATCTCTTCTCCTCATCTGTTAGAGAGGGGGAATTTAACCTGGGATTTATGCATCTCAGCTGAGGAGTCTAATCACTGGGATAAATGTTCCTAGAGAGGCTGCCTTCCCACACCTTGTATGGATTTAGGTGGATTCCTAACATGTTCTTTCAAACAATGGTTTAATGCCTAAGCTGCCTGACTCCAGCAGCAGGGTTCCCAGCTGTAGATCCGAAGCAGAGAAAATCACCTTTCTACAGCCCAGACTTAAGCACTGAACTCTGTCAAAGGGGCAAGGCTTAGGACACAACCCTCTGGGTGGTATCTCCTACCAGCTAGTTTAGTCAGCAAACTGCCTACCGTGGTGGCTTGTGTGGACACCATTCTCAGGTTGCCTCTCTCTCCTCATTCATTGTATAGGGAGCATAGGCACCTAACTCAGACTTTGTGGATCCCATTCTTGATTCAGTGACTTTCTAGGCACATAAAAGTTCAGCATGGTGATGCTCAGCATTGCAATGCTTAAGTCTCTTTGCAGATCCAGGCCTTTCTCTATAAGTGGCTTCTATTAAACACAGATAAAGATACCCAGCCAGCTCTAAATGATTATAAGGAGTGCTAATTATTTAGTAACTTTAAAAAAATATTTTTTTATTTGACAGGGTTCTTTTTAAATACAGTATTGTTTCATTAATGTTCCACACTACATATTTAATATCTTTCCACTAGAAATTTAAAATAATTGAAAAATATTTAGAATAATCCACCTAAAATACTTTCTCTGTGTCAGTGATATAGCAGTCGCTGAAAGACCATCACATTCAGGAAACCACAAAATTGTGTTTTGGTATACAAGACTTAACCATATAAGACTTCCTGGAAGTTCCCTGACCCCCTACTCTTTGAATCACCACAAAAATAAATGTGCTTTGAAATTTTGTCTCTATATTTAACATATGATAAGAGCTCACCAGCCTGTTTCTTTTTTATTGTGAAGTGTTCTCATTAGCTGTTTAAAAATGTCAAGAACTGTTCACTTGTCCTTTACAATGCCTACTCTTATTCATCGAGCTCAGGAGCAATGTTTGTAATGTCAGAAAGAGATAAAGCAAGAAACAGGAGCATTGTTTAATTCTTCTTTAACATGACACTTAAAAGTCTTAGGTTTAAACTTTAAATCCTCTTCAAAATTTTAGAGGCTTCAATAATGTCTACAATTTTGCACAACCAAAATTGTGCACTCAGGTATTTCCATTTAAAAACAAGTCAAATTACATCCACAAAAGGCACTTTAACAAAAAAGTCAATAATCTCTTTGTTAGTAATGTGACTGCCATTTCATTGTTTATTGTTTCCAGCAGATCCAAGTTGTGTTCTGTACAGAAACCCTTTTACTCATCTGGCACATTGATTGCTGTTTACATGTATAGTTAGTAATGTGAAATTCAGGAGAGGAAAAAGAAGGACTTTCATTAGTGACTCTATCATCCTTATCTTCTTCAGTCACATCACCTGCTGATTTTTCAGTAATGTGGATTGAAGCTCAGATGAGTGGCTCTTCTTCACTGTGTACTCCAGCTCCTCACAAACTGTTAAAGCATCATCAGCTGCAGCATATTAAGCAGCAGGTGGTGCATCAGCTTTTCACTGAAGAAAGTCATCTGGTTGCTGCAGTGCAGATTCTTCGTCATCAGAAGGAATTTTCATAGATGTCAGCATTGCTTATTGAAAACCCACACACAGAGTTAATGAACCAGGTTTCAATTGTCAGGGCCTCTACTACATTGGAATTTGCTTCTGTCCATTGATGCTGTCCAGCATCAATCAGGTTATGTTTTACCAGAAGAGTTGCTCTATTAACAGTGTCCATACTGGCTACCAGTAAGCTCAACAGACTTTGAAAAAAATATTTTAAGTAGGGCTGTCAATTAATTGCAGTTAATCCATGCAATTAACAAAAAAAAATAATTGTGATTAATCACACTGTTAAACAATAGAATACCAATTGAAATTTATTAAATATTTTCAGATGTTTTTCTAAATTTTCAAATATATTGATTTTTATTACAATGCAGAATACAAAGTGTACAGTGCTCACTTTATATTATTTTTATTACAAATATTTGCACTGTAAAAATGATAAACAAAAGAAATAGTATTTTTCAATTCATCTCATACAAGTCCTATAGAGCAATCTCTTTATCATGAAAGTGCAACTTACAAATGTAGATATTTTGTTACATAACTGCTCTCAAAAACAAACAATGTAAAACTTTAGAGCCTACAAATCCACTCAGTCCTACTTGTTCAACCAATCACTAAGACAAACAAGTTTGTTTATACTTACAGGAGATAATGCTGCCTGCTTCTTATTTACAATGTCACCTGAAAGTGAGAACAGGCATTTGCATGGCTCTTTTGTAGCTGGTATTGCAAGGTATTTATGTGCCAGATATGCTAAACTTTTGTATGCCCCTTCATGCTTTGGCCACCATTCCAGAGGACATGCTTCCATGCAGATGATGCTTGTTAAAAAATAATGTGTTAATTAAATTTGTGACTTAAGTCCTTGGGGGAGAAGTGTATGTCTTTGGCTCTGTTTTACCCGCATTCTGCCATATATTTCATGTTATAGCAGTCTTGGATGCTGACCCAGCACGTTTGTTTTAAGAACACTTTCATAGCTAATGTGACAAAATGCAAAGAAGATACCAATGTGAGATTTATAAAACTAGCTACAGCACTCAACCCAAGGTTTAAGTATCAGAAGTGCCTTCCAAAATCTGAGCGGGACGAGGTGTGGAGCATGCTTTCAGAAGTCTTAAAAGAGCAACACTCAGATGCGGAAACTATAAAACCCAAACCATCAAAAAGAAAATCAACCTTCTGCTGGTGGCATCTTACTCAGATGATGAAAATGAATATGCATCGGTCTGCTCTGCTTTGGATCGTTATTGAGCAGAACCCATCATCATCATGGACGCATGTCCTATGGAATGGTGATTTAAGATGAAGGAACACAGGAATCTTTAGCGCATCTGGCAAGTAAATATCTTGCAATGCCAGCTAACACAGTGCCATGCAAATGCCTGTTCTCGCTTTCAGGTGATGTAAACAAGAAGCGGGCAGCAGTATCTCCTGCAAAGTGTAATCAGGGTTGTTTGTCTGAGTGATTGGCTGAAGTAGGATTCTGTGGACTTGTAGACACTAGAGTTTTACGTTGTTTTATTTTTCACTTCCGTTATTTTTTGTACATAATTCTACATTTGTATGTTCAACTTTCATTTCTTTTTTTTTTACAGTGCAAATATTTGTAATAAAAAATAAATATAAAGTGAGCACTATACACATTGTATTCTGTGTTGTAATTTAAATCAATATATTTGAAAATGTAGAAAATATCCAAAAATATTTAAATATATGGTATACCATTATTGTTTAACAATGCCATTAATCGTGATTAATTTTTTTAATCGCACGATCAATCGCAATTAATTTTTTTAGTCACTTGACAGCCCTAATTTTAAGTATCTTTATTATCTCATCATCCATTGGTTAAAAATAGGAAAAAACAGCTTACTGGTAGCCTCTCCAGTTTCACATTTGAAGAAGATATGTCGGCATGAGTGGAGAACTGTCATAAGCAGGTTCACAGACTTTGTGTAGAGTAATTAATGGTTTAGCCAAATTAAGGTTTCCCTCAATTTTTTAACATTCCATTCTAGCTTTCTTACTGTATTTTTCACATAACTAGTACATTTTGAAGTACTGCAGAAAACTCAACATTTCATGATCTTTCTAATGACCAAAAGCTTTCCCTGCTGCCCAGTCTTGCTACCACATGGTAGCATAGTTATATACATCCTTTGGTCAAGTTTCTATTCTTGGCTTTGTTTTTGTCTCCCAAAAGCAAGTTTTGGCTCAACCATGGTATAGAGTCCTGTAACATCATATTCCATATGTTCTCAGGCTGATATCCAAACAGAATTAGGAAGTCTTTCCTTTCAATAGATGATGGTCTCTTCAAATATATTTTGAGCCTCACTTGACAGTTTTGGTATGATAATAGGGTATAATTTTCAAGAGAACTCCACATTGACCTTAGTCTGCTCCTATTGAGGACAGTGTGAGTTTTTACCATTAACGTCACTGGGGAGCAGTGTTAGGCCAAGAATGAGTGTTTCTGAAAAGCTCATATATACCTCTTCACCCAGTTATCAGTCTTGATGACTGAAAACATGACTGGGAAATCTATGAGGAATTCTGATAATAATCAGGAATAATGGGAGGAAATTTAGAAAAGGGTAGTTCAGGGTGACTCAGGGCCAGCCATATGGGTGGACGACATGGGCAACAGCCTAGGGTGCCGTGGTTGGGCGGGGGGTGCACCATGGCCAAGATGCTGCAGAAGAGCCATGCCCACCCAGGAGGTGGAAATAAAGGGAACTGTGGGACAGGATCCAGGCGCTCACACACATCCTTTCTCTGTAATCCCAGCAACATGACACCTGCAGTATGTAAAGGGCACCAAAGAAAGTTGCCCAGGGTGCCATTTTCCACAAGGTCGGCCCTGGGATAACTACTAGTGAGATTTCTTTGCCACTCAATTTATCCAGAGCACCTGGTCCATTTCTGAGAGAACACTTCATAAAGTTCTCTGGAATCTAAGAAACCAGTTCAACTCTGGACTCATTACTGAGGTTTTTATAGAACATAAGAATGGCCATAGTGGGTCAGAACAAAGGTCCATTTAGCCCAGTGTCCTGTCTTCCAACAGTGGCCAATGCCAGGTGCACCAGAGGGAATGAACAGAAGAGGTAATCATCAAGTGATCCATCCCCTGTCACCCATTCCCTGCTTCTGGCAAACAGATCCTAGGGACACCATCCCTAATCCTAACCCTAACCCTGGCTAATAGCCATTGATGGACCTATCCTCCATGAACTTATCTAGTTCTTTTTTGAACCCTGTTAAACTATACTTGAGTTGATCAGACTTAGGTGTAGGCAGTGCATACAGGGTATACCAGATATCCAATGTACATGATCATGAATCAGCTTATATACACATTTACACTCAATATTATTGGTTAATATATCATGATTGGTTACTATTTTCTGTAACCCATCCCAGTTCAGATTATGAAATGTCCACAAGTTGCAAAGTATGCTAGTAAGCAAGCTTATCATACATTACTCTTCTATTTCTTTATCTGTTAACTATGTTATTTACAAGTTTACCTGTGAGTTTAGGCTTTGTCCATTGTTAACCTCTGTTTCCCTACTTCTGTTTTCTTTTATGCAAGGACTATTGCTACCAGGACATTTTTCTTATTAGTGAAAACACATGAAATAGTTTTCTGACAGAAGAGGTGGAAGCTTCATAGTTTGTCATATTTCAGTCTAGATGTGACAAAGCACTACTGAGTGTGTATACAATAAGGCACAATTGTCTACTGATAGGGAGATGGATTATCTAGTAATAGATCCTTTCCACAGCTATGTTATGATATTTTGAAAACTACACAGTAATATTCTTCATCTGAATATTTAAAACTACAAAGCAATCCAACTTTTAAGTTTCTTGCTACAGTTGCTTGTGTTGCTAGAACACTACATATGAGGGAAAACCTGTTAGGTCCCACCCCCCCACATATCTGAAGGTCTAGCTTTAAAAAAAACATATTTGGGCTGAAAACACAAGTAAAAGCTGTAGGTTTGTCACCTAGGTTTCTCCTGCTGGGCATGTGCTCAGTGCCTCACTGTCCAGACACCTAAGCCTCAGCAGGATCCTCAAACCAGGTAGAAATATGTATTTTCTTGCCTATCTGACATATGGGGCCTGATCTGGCAGCTGGATAAGGGCCCATATGAAATCTGGCCAAAGGAGGAGATGGTGGTGGTGACTCCCTTATAACTTTTAGCCTAGTGGTCAAAGCACTCACCTGACATGTGTGAGATCCAGATTCAGGCCCCTGCTATTCCTGATAGGGAAAAAGGATCTTCTGAGTAGTGGGACATGCATGTTCAAATCCTAACCACTTAAACAGTCATTGAGCAGAGAGAGGAAGAATAAATGATTTTATAGGTGGTGTCATGGCACTCATTTGGGAGGTAGAAAACCCAGGGTCCCTGCCCCGCTGCTCCACTGACTATTTAAGTATTTATACATCAGAATTTCTTCTTACTGTAATTATTACCATATTAAGCATACTTTTCAATTTAAGCATTGGATTTCTTGTTTTATAGAAATGGCAGATGTTCAGTTTTCCTTTAATCTGAGCAACAATCCTTCCTTCAGTTACATGAACTCTTAGGACATTAAATCTTGATCATAAAACTCCTTGTTGCTAATGGATCTGCCAGCTGACTAGCTGTATTTTTGGTAATTTGATTACTTCTAATGTAAGTCATAGACTCTTATGGGTTTATTCTTAAAAGACACAGTTCTATAGTAAAGAAAAGAAGCCATATATGAAAATTACATTTCTATATTCTGCTATATAAAAAACAATCAAGTATGGAATTTGAGTTGACCTTCCCATTAACCTTTAGCTGGAATAGAAACAGAGCTAAAAGTGATCAGCATAATATACAACTAGTTTCAAATATCTGTATAATTAATCTTAAATTTACCATAACATGAAAAAAAACTCAACAATGTTCATACAGATTCCCTCTAATATAGTTTATTGACTTCAAATGGGTGAAGATCAGACTGTTTTCCCAGGTGACTGAGATTGGATTTAGATGTTTAACTTTAAAAAAAACAACCTCCAAAATGTTGGCCCTGATAAACCAATTCTGATAATAAGAAAAGGCCAAAGTCAAAAAACCTCAAGCTAGCATTCACCTGCTAATCACAGCCACCTGTTCTAACACCCAGTAAAAGCTCAGTCCCTGGGAGAATTCCTTCCTATTAATCACACTGCATTATCTGGCCATCTGTTATAGCTGCCAGAAAAACAGCAGTCCCTTTGGTGGCCATTATTAACAGATTTTGCACTTTATATTTTACTTGCTGCCATGTTCCACCCACCCCTCATCCTCAAAAAATAAGTCCTAATAACCCAGTAGTTATTCTGAGATGGCTGGTCTGCTTGACTAGAACATACCAGGTGGGTGTTTGCTACATGGGGGAAACCCTAATTTTTTCTTCAATTTTGACTAGTGTTTCTAAACTTCTAAGTTAGTAAAGAGAATGGGGTTGCTTGATGACCACTGGGAGAGAAGGGTGAAAACTGTGCATATAGGCTATATTTCTGCTGGCTCAACTTCCAGACAAAGTGTTCAGTCAATATATCCCCCCAGGTGGCTTGACAGTACCCCATTGTTCTTGGGAAGCACCACTTCTTTTGTGTTTGCCTGGATGTTGGCAAACTCAAAGAAATTTGGTGTTATAGGCAACTTGTACAAACATAATGCTTTATTGGATGAACTTCCTATCACTCAGCAACCTATACTGTGGTATATGTTGGAATATCCCAAGGCAGATCTGGCCTAATATATAAACATTGGCCCATATTAATCCTTGGTGCAACTATGTGGCTTTTTTAGTGCTATTGCAAGGCTGGCTGAAAAATAACAAATTTGTGCTTGTTGCAAGTGCCTGTGCCTCTAAACAGCACTACAACAATAGGGTCCTTATCTGCATATTTGTTACCCCAGAATAACTTTCTAGTATTGGGACTATTAATAGCTTCATCTGCACTGTCATATTGTGACATAAAAAAGTGAAGTAAATGGACAACATCAGGGGAAGAAAAGAGTTATATAATTGTGCTACATGTTTTGTCTGTCTAATGGATTTTCACTCCCAGCCCACCCTAAATTAAACAACTGGGATTTGCCATGTGTTGGAAATGAATCATCAGTGGCATGCATACAGCTGTACTGTAGTTCTCTTACACACACTAGTCTGTATTTGCCAGCTGGACAGTCAGCAGATAGACTTTGGGGCAGGCCACCCACAATGGTTGCACAGATAAAGAGAATCCAGAAATATGCTAATCCTTTCTTTTTATAAATGCAACTGTTCACTCTCATCTTTTGAGCTCTGAGGTGGAGAAACAAATCAAGAATGTTTTACACAGTAATTATTTTTAAAATGTACATTCTTAACAGTGGATGTGTTAGCCAGGATTCTTCAGTATCTCATAGTATCTTTGCAACAGCACTGAGTATGGGAAATTCAAGTGGAGAACTGCTTGTTTGTTTGTTTTTTGTCTTAGTGCATCACAACTGACTTCTCAGTTAGTAATGCACTAAAAGGAGCCTTCCGGATGCTTTGAGAACCATCATATTGAAACATTTTATTCCTAATAGAGAGAGGCACGTTACATCTGACTTTAGTTACAACACTTGAAGTATCTTGATTACTCCAAAGTAATTACTGAAGTCAATGTCCATAACTGAGATGAGAATCCAGCTCACCACGTTTGTCTGGTCTCCTCCCACTAAACTTATCATAAAGCCAAAGCAATAATAATTATAAGTAATTTTGCACTTAAGTAATTTCTTTCCTTCTATTTGGAGATCACGTAGTCCATCTCCTTGCTTGGAAATATTATCCCCCTACAATGTGTGTTCTATTTTTCCATCCAGTCTACTTTTAAATCTCTCCAATGGAATTTAGTATCTTCTCATTGGAAACAATTCAGTCTTATTCACTTTATTTTTAGGAAGCCTTTTCTAATATTGAGGCAGATCTTCAGCTGGTGGAGTTATGCCAGTTTACACCAGCAGATTATCTAATCCATTTAAGTCTTCATTTTATTGTCTTAGTTTTGATCCCATTGTTTTTATTTTCATTGTTCCATGCTAAATAATTCTTGTCCTTCCTTGGTATTCACATAGTTTAAATATTGCTACACAGTTATAGTGTGTCCCTTTAGCCATCATCTAGCCTAGTTATATATGTTTAGTTCTTTTAAACCCTTGCTATAAATCATTCCTTCTAGCCCTGAAATCGTTTCTGGTGCTCTTGCCTGCACTCCCTCTACAGACATTTGTCTATGTCTTTGTGCTAGTGAGAGTCATAAGTGAATGCAGTGTTCCTGATTGCAAATTCATCAGTCAGATAAAGAAGTACTAGTCTTACCTGGCTCTCTGACATGATACCTTTGTATATCCACCCCCAAATCACACTGACCATTTTTTCCTCCTGCCATAATGCATTGCAAAGTCATACCTAATTTGCTCCCCATTGTTACCCCAGATGTTTTATGGCATAATTTCTTTCCAGATTTTTCCTTTCTTTTGAATATCTTTCTTTGATTTCTTTTTCCCTGAGATATATTACTTCGCATTTTTTTTCAAGCTGGATCTTATTTTGTGATTTCCTGCCCATATGTCTAATCTTTCTAAATCCATGTGAATTACTTCACCTGTCCTTATTGGCCCTCTCAGCACTTCTCAATTTAGTATAATTTGTGGTTGCTATTAATATGTGGTCTTCTGCTTTGTTCAGATCTTATACAAAGATATTAAGAACTGACCTAACACCTTGTAGCACCCCACTGGACACTTCACTTTAACTCAAAACAGGACAGGTAACAATATCCTCTTTGTACTATGGCTCTGCATTTGGATAACAAGGAGATACGGAGAGATTCTGCATCATGTTCTTGTCATTTTGGAAATTTTCAAAAAAAGGTCACTTAATGGTTTTTTAAAGAAAGACTCATTATTGAACTACTGAATCTAGATCAAATGTGAGATCAGGAGACATCATTAAAGGTCATTTGTGCTAAAATATATATATATATATATTTAAATTCCAGATGGTACCTTGTAGTTGTTACAAATCAGGGATGAAGAATATTCTAAATCCAAGCAGAGATTTGTCATAATACATGCTAAAAATCCTTGTTTATAAATTAGTTTTCTGTGTACTTTCTCTGACAGTCGGTGGATAATTCCATACAACTGTGCCAAATGCCAAATATTTAGAAATCAGCAAATTAACCTAATCACACCATCTACCACCCAGTAATTGATTACTTGTGGTGAAGAGCGGTGGTGTCCAATCTGTTTCACTCTGCTCTTTTTGAACGCTATATAACACATGACCACGGGCACAGTTCAAATTCAAACAGCCACATTAATCAGAGAATGTTGAGATGACACCTTATTTCAGCTGTTGGGTTAGTGATGGTCAGTTGTTAGGTTAATACTAAGTGGTGCTGGTGGCTTGTGCTATACTGGAGGTCAGACTAGCTGATCTTGTGGTCCCATCTAGCCTTAAACTTTGACTCTTGTTTAAATAGAATAATTCATGTAACACTTTGTACAGGATTATTGCCAAATCCTATAAACTTTTACTCATTCAAACAGGTCTCCATTGTGCTAAGTTCTCTATTTCTCTTATTCCTAATTTACATACTAACCCAACAGCTAAAATAAGACCCAAGTGTTACTATCCACAGGAGATTAGGCTACTATGTGCCACAGGCAAAGACTAGAAGGGACCAAGGTGCACTAAATGCCCAAGGCCGCTGCAATGGAAGGGAAATGATTAAGTGAGAGAAACTCAGATAATCATGGCAAGTAGGCTACACTGACATGATCTGGAGGAAGGTAATCACCCCCCATGGTCACTGCCAAGTCTACCTGGGGGAAAAATTCCTTCCTGATCCCACATATTGTGATCTGCTAAAATTCAGTAAGAAGGTGAAAACTGGATGGCAGACAGTGTAGTGAATCATTGTTAAGCAGAAAGCTGCGGACATTATCATTCTTTAAATATTCTAGTAAGGCCAGAAGTGGAATCTAAGCAGCTGAATGGCCATATTTTATCTTTTGTCAAATAAGAAAATACAAGAATGATTATATCAAGTCCATCAGTATTACAAGTTTCAATACTGGAAAATATAGAAATGAGGTTGCATACCGCAGGGTTTTGCTGATCTGAATTCAAGCTGAAGATCTGATAGTGGCAGACCCAAACATTCATAAATCATGCCATGATTCTTCTGTCACACTTGAAACCTTATATAATTTGCATATGAGCAGCAATAAATAAAAATGTGATATAGCATTTCAGCAGCTGATCGATGAGGTCACACCACACATTGTTGCAATAGTCTTTTTTTATACAAATTACATGGTAGCGAACTAGAGTATGCTATTCCTATCACATAGGAATGCACAACTCTTTTATCTCACAATGATTCGTTTTCACCTTCAGTATTAGCTAACCAAACCGATAGCAGTGCATCTTTGCTCAGAGATGAGATAACATTAGCAGCTTAGAGGAAGTGATTCCAGTCCAATAAGTTTAGCAGGTTGAACAGCTAGCATAGAACAAAGAATATGGTTTCATTAATCTATTGAAAATTATGTAAAGGAGTTTCCTCTACATCATTCCACAATAGTGGGATTCTTTAGATTATAATCCATTTTCTACTGAAGTACTTAGTTCCAGAGTATACATTAAACTTGCTTTGTTTGCAAAACATAGCACCGACAGAAAATAGTTCATCCCTACTTTCAGAAGTATGATAAAGTCAAAAGAATTGACACTCCAATTTCTAAAACACAGATTTTCTATGGAATGGAATGTTATAGGTTATACCTGGTATAATATAGGAATCAGCATATAACAATGACATCAAACTTTTCCGAAAGGTAAATATC
Organism: Mauremys mutica; assembly: GCF_020497125.1. Taxonomy (NCBI): domain Eukaryota; kingdom Metazoa; phylum Chordata; order Testudines; family Geoemydidae; genus Mauremys; species Mauremys mutica. The sequence goes on along the minus strand of NC_059076.1, from coordinate 105,681,219 downwards.
AAAGCAGTTTTACAATTAAATAACACTGAAGGCCCTGTGTGGGAAAGAAACCATGAGATTTGTCCCCGAGGAGGGTTTTTTTCAGGGTAATTGGCTCATGTAGGTAAGTCTTTGAAAAATACAGATGTTGCCTTCATTATCAGATTTGTAAAGGACATTGCATAACAATCAGCACTGGCAACACCACATTATTTCTCTTTTTCCCAAAGCCTGCACAGCTAAAGGTATTTTGCCAATCACTGAAAATGCTTCATTCCTGCAGGGAAGAAGCAGGATTCTGCAAAGTGACTGGAACACATTCTGGCCTCCTGCTGCTAAGGGTTCCATCAAGAGTCTTAAGAAACTGGTCGTTCAGAACAAGCATTAGTAAGACACTTACCAGATCATTTTCATGTAATAGGAGGCAGTGGATTAGGGGATTACTAGCAAGTGTTTTGACTATTATTGATTTACATGACTAGGGCCAAGTATGCATATGTGGCACTTAGAACAATGTGGAACTATCAGGTGAGAGTTTATAGGGGCTGAATAAAGTTTTGATTTAAAGTTCTCTCAAAATATTTATTACAGTATTTTTAAAATTATTATTCATGCTTAAACACACAATATTTCTCAATCCTAATGAAACCAGAAAAAAGGATTCAATATTCACATGGATGTAATGACTGTTACATATGTATATTAAAGACTAGATTTGTTAAGTCCATTAATGGCTATTAGCCAGGATGGGTAAGGAATGGTGTCCCTAGCCTCTGTTTGTCAGAGGGTAGAGAAGGATGGCAGGAGAGAAATCACTTGATCATTCCCTGTTAGGTTCACTCCCTCTGGGGCACCTGGCATTGGCCCCTGTCTGTAGATAGGATACTGGGCTAGATGGACCTTTGGTCTGACCCAGTAGGGCCATTCTTATGTAAAGGTATTTAGGTGCCTATAGATATGGATAGGTTGCTAGCTGCTTTCGAAAAGTGCCCTAAGCACCTAATTTACTGCCTGCCTTGGAAGTTTTGGCACCTAGGGGAATTTTCAATCTCTATCTTCAGGCACCTAAAAACCCTTAAAAATCTGCATCTAAACCCATCAAGAGAGAGAACTTTCCCAGCCTCCTTATAAGTCCCATTTCCAACTAGCCATTTTGTCATAAATAGCCGCCCCTTTCACGCACACATTTCCTAGATTAGCTGTGCAGCTGAGGCTATGTACTGATATCAGCTTGTGATGTTCTAGTGAAATGAAATCAATTGTATCTATAAAAATGTGCTCCATTGCTGTGTTAGGCAGTTACTCTTCTTGAATCCACAATGTGTCATTAATAGACCTGTTTCATGCACCTTAGAGACTAGTATTTGATTCCTAGTTCTACAGTGGAATACCAATAGCTTTGTGCGTGTATATGTGGGGGGGTGTGCTCACGCTTTCTGCAAGTGCTCAGATGCAAGGATTCCAACAGATAAGTCTCTTCTATGTAGGAGTAACATCAAATGTAAGGAATTCAGGTAGTCCTGAGCAAGATCAATGATGTTAGGTGTTAAAAGTTTGGTTTTCACAAGACTATAATATGTGTGGGAGTTTTTTGTTTTTGTTTGTTTTTAATTGCATTGCAGTTGTAATAGATACTGATATGAAAGAGAGTTATGGCAAGGAAATATTGAAACACAACTGAAAGTATTCATTACCTTTGATCAGCCAATTATATTTAATTGTCTAGCATTCTGAATGCTCTGAACCTATATTGCCATAACATCTTCTTATATCATGCAAATTGGATTTGGCCATGTCCAGTATTTAATTTAATTTTCTTAAGAACTTCATTTCTTAAAAAAAGAGTCAATGTTACATTTAGAGTGTGTGTGTGTGCGTGTGCGTGTATGAACAGATGTAGCCTTTTTTTCCCTGAAGACTGAAGTTCAGACATGTCTGATGAGCGTTGATAATCAATAGAATATATAACATTTATATCAGCATTTGCATTTTCAAAATGCTATATAAATTTTCTTGTTTTCACACGTGAAATGATTTTGGGCATAAATATTTCTAAGTGGACGTATCCACCTCTTCTACCCATCATGCAATTTGACCCCAACTCCTGCTAACAACCATGCAGTTTGATATAATTTTGCAGTCTTTGCTCAGGCGAGGTACCAATATAGACAGTGACTTTTGTGTAGATCAGGACGGAGTAATATTAACAGAATTCTATGGGATTATACAGTGTACTTTCCTTGATCTAGCCAGTGTTGTCTCATTTTCATGAGTATTTTAAATCCCCAAATTAGCTCTAAATATGTATGGTGTTTAAATAAATAATTTAAAATAAAAAGGCCAAAAGTATATTGGTTACTGGGAGTATTGGAAAACACTCCCAGTAACCCTTCACATTACCTCTAGAGCAAACTACCAGTGAATTTTAGTTCAAAAGTTAAAGCAGCATAAATTGTGTTCAAACTAGAGATGGCTGAAATGCTTTTTTTTAAAAAAAAAAGGTAGTTTCTTTCAACAATATTTTAATTTCTTTAGAAAATTCCAGATTTTGAAAAAAAAAAGATGGTGGTTCTTGAATTTTTGTTTTTTTTCAGTTTTTATTAAAAGAATTTTGGATTTGTTTTTATCTTTTTCATTTGTTTTGAACTTTTTTAATATAAATATTTATTTTCTAACCAGCTCTAAGTCATACTATTACCAGATAATATACACTAGTTGTTCTTCCTCCCTCCCCAGATGTGCAGCAGTGCATATAGTGAAAGGCATGACTGAACCCTCAAATGCTTACATTCTGGCACAAGCTGCCTTTAGAGCTATTGCTACTAATATTTCTAGCTCTATTCCCAGTTCTTAAGAACAAAAGATTAAAATACCTTAATGCTACAATGCACGGAAGCCTTAGACATTTAGAGAAGATTTTTGCAGTCTATATATACAATTAAATAGGTCAATAGTTTGTATACTATATGTTTACACTTTTATTTATTGTTATATTTGACAGCTCATAGCCTCCAGTAACTGTAGATGACTCTGTTTATAAATATAAATGGTCTAATAAAATCAAGTAGTTGTAATCAGTATGCATTCCATGTGGAACTATAGCAAAACTGACATTTTGAAATATTTAATTGCGTATTCAAAAGTGCTAGTAGATATGCCATAGCTTGAATAAGATCCTGAAACCAATTAATGTGGCTTCATTTATCAAACATGGTAGAGCTGTTATAAATACTACTAATAACTTCATAACAATATATTTCCATTTGTCTGTAGATACAAAATGCTGCATGGTTACATTATAGTCCTCAAGTACAAAAAATGTTTCTTAGGCTTGATTCAACAAAAATGCAGCTATTTTCCATACTCAGGAAGCTACCAGGAAGCTGCAAAATACTTTCCTTATCTTTACATGGCCCACCAAAGAAAATAAACATACACTAGTAATATCAGATACGAGTATATATTTTTCCTCTTGATACTGACCTTTCATAACACTGAAATGGAGGGTAAAGTCAGGCATTGATATTAAAGTTCTAAAATATATAAAATGTAGACCTTTGATAGTGCTTTATTTTTGTTACTAGAAAGCACAAAAAGACAGTTGGCCAAATTCTGCTCTCATTTTAGCAATTTAAGGGCCCGATTTAAACACTCAAAGTCAAAGGAAAGGCTACCATTGAACTTCTTTAGACAGGTACTAAATCTGGGATAATTTCACTGATCTGAATGCTTTGGCCAAGAACCTCTAGAACATTTTAGAATTGCACATAGAGTTATAGATTTGCTGCAATATTTTAATTGCTGCATCCTGAAATGTAAATCATAGACCCTTTTTAGTCACTTAAGGCCTGATTGTGTCTCCCTTACACTGCACACATAGTTACTACACAAATAGACCCAGTGATTTCAGGGAGTTGTAAGATACTGTTCAAATGAGAAAAGGTGTTAGGATCTGTTCCTCTATTACTATGCATTGTAAAAGGGGAATCTAGTTTTATCATTTGCCTCTTAGGACATATGCAATACAAAATGTCCCAAAATTTCCAAAGCAGCCTCTCATTTAGATATCCTCCATTAGTGGAGGCCTCCATTTTTGGCCAGTTTAAGGTTCCCTGGATCTGACTTTCAAAAGTGCTAAGCACTCCCAATTCCAGCTGAAATCAATGGCGACTGAGAGATTTTTTTTGAAAATCAGGCCAAGATGTCTCAAGCTGGCCAAAAATTTAGGCTCTAAAAATCAGAGGCCTTAAAATGTTGGCTTCTAAATGGGTAGGGATCTGATGGTACCCTTCTAAAACCCTTAAGTGTTGCCAATTTACTTTAAATCCATACCATGTGGGAAAAGAACATTTAAAACAGTCCTTATCGGTGGATGAAAGTGGGAAGACAGATAGCAACATGTAATAAGACTTGTGAACAAAATATAAATATAAAAAGGTGAGATTATATCAACCACTGTGTATTGTTCAAAACCATACAGCATTCAGACCACTCACGACACACCATAGATAATAAAAATATATATTTACCTTTGATAACGTTTCAGCTTTAGGTAATATTAAACACTCAAGTGCGAACTAGATTGAAACAGTGTTCCCAGTGAAAGGGAAACCTAACATTTTCCATATGCACTGTCATATTCCATCCCTTTTCTAATATTCATATATCATTAACATTCAGTATTTGATTAACCTAGGCATGAGTTTTTTAAAAAATGAACAAAAATAAAATACTTCTAATTTGTTCCAATATTTACTATCTATCTAATACTTGATAAGCCTAGGCCATCTTGATTTTAAAAAAAGCAAATTCAAAGCGGCAAATAATAAACCAAAAATATTGATGATTTGTTTTAATATTTGATATAGAATTGTCATGAAGGGTGGGTTACTTACTGACATGGGGAGTTGGGAATTTGCAACACTAACAACTAGTGCAGCTTTGATTATTACAATACTAGAATTTAGTGTTGGGAAATCCTACTCTTGTTGCCAGGCATTTAAGATAACAGATGAGACTGGGAATGGAAGAACTCAGTTTATCCAAAGGCTATTGACTGCAGCGGTAGAGTTAATGCATGCATATCTGCAATACTCATGAACTAATTCAGTCAAGTCACAGCCTTTCCCAGGAAAACTTTTTTCAGAAGTTACACTGATATTTTTCTTGAAAAACAATTGCTGCTGTTGGGTTTTTTTTAAAATTATGTTTTATTGGACAGTTTTAGATTTTTCCTTTTTTTTTTAAACTTAGCAATTCTGAAGTATTAGAGGTTAACATACTGTATGACTAGCAAATATATTTTCTAGTACTTAGTAGTCAAGATCATTGCAAATTACAATATATATTGTTTTATGAAGTCCTTTTATTAAATGCTTAGAGACATAATGACTCCTATGGAAATCAAGCATGCATCTGTTACAAAAACTTGAACATGGATGCTGTTTCAGTAAATTTTGTTTGAAGTACTGAACCACAAACTTTTGACATTTCACTAAATCAGAATGTTATACTAGTATTTAGCAGGGAATTGAGTGTTTGATAGTCACTAATGAAATATTTACTCCTTTTCCTTCATCCCTGTAGACTTTTGCTTATCATGGTTGAATTTTATTAGTATGTAGTCCAGAACAGGTCAATGTATTATTCCTTAGTCATAGCTGCAGTAATATCTTTCACTTCTAGCAGTGGCTCTCAACCTTTCGAGATTACTGTACCTCTTTCCGGAGTCTGATTTGTCTTGTGTACCCCAAGTTTCACCTCACTTAAAAACTACAAAATCAGACATAAAAATAGTGTCAGCACACTATTACTAAAAATTGACTTACTTTCTCATTTTCCCATATAATTATAAAATAAATCAATTGGAATATAAATATTGTACTTACATTTCAGTTTATAGAGCAATATAAACAAGTCATTGTCTGAAATTTTAGTTTGTACTGACTTTGCTAGTGTGTTTTATGTAGCCTGTTGTAAAACATGGCAAATATCTAGATGAGTTGATGTACCCCCTGGAAGACCTTTGTGTAACCCCAGGGGTAGGCGTACCCCTAGTTGAGAACCACTGACTTTAGTATAGTATAGTATACCTTCAGCAGTTCATGCCTTTGGTCTGAATTATACAGAAATATTGTATGTTTGTAATATGCTTGTAAATGTGAATGCTAACTAAATTTTACAGGTGCTGCTACCAGACTTGCCAACTCTCCTGATTTTATCACGAGTCTCACAGTATTTGGTGTGTGCACTTTTTGTGTTTATTTTTTTTCTTTTTAGTTGGCTTTTCAGTTCATTGTCAGGATTGTTGGCATTAAATGTGCACATTTTTCCTAAGGAATCCATCTCCTGTTACTTTAAAAGGGGCAAAAGCCATGCTGCTTTTGTCAAGATGGCTTCTATTTCACTACAGTCTTTACATGAGGAAGTGCTGCCGCCCTGAGTCATTATGCCCACCATCTCCCAATGTTTCCAGTGAGACTGAAGCCAGGATGCCTTCAGGAAAATGGCCCTACTATCCAAAAGGGTGTGGGACAGGAAACTCTGAGGACACAGGAGTATATGGGGAGAGGAGCCTGAGAGGGTTAGGGGAATTAGCATGGAAACTAAGGTGAATTCAGAGAAAGAATGGATGCTGGGATGAGAATGTGGGATACAGAAGAAATTGAAGGATTGGGGGAAAAGCGGGATGCAAGACAGACTGAAGGGGTTAAAAAAAGACTGAGGTGGGGCGGGAGAAGACAATAGCATAGGGATAGGAGACTATAAGAGAAATGCTGGAAAAAATGTGGGATCTGGTGAACATAAGGATTGAGTTGGAGACAGGAGCATGGGCGGCAGGTTATATATTTGTGTGGGGCCCGGGCCCCAGCAATATTCAGGGCTGGGCGCCCTGCTCCAGCAATAGTTGGAGCTGGGTCTCTTCCCGCCCCCCCCCCCAGTCCTGCCTGGATCGGCCCCAGCCACCGCAGGTCTCCCCCCGCCGCCGCGACCCTGCCTGGAGCAGGTCCCAGCCCCCGCCTGCCACCCCCCCTCCGCCTGTTCCCCCCCCTCCGCCGCGTTGTGTTGCGTCCCTGCCTGACAGAACGCAGCGCGCCTCTCCCCTGCCTGCTGCCCGGAGGGCTCCCAGCAGATTTGCTGTCTGCTGCCGCAGGGTCCTAGTGCCTGCCCCCCGCCAGTACAGGCAAGGCAGGCTGCCCTTACCCTGAGCCTCTCCAACCCCAAACCCTCAGCCCCAGCCAGAGCCCTCAGCCCCAGCCCTGAGCACCCCCACATCATGAACCCCTCATCCCCCTGCACCCTAATCCTCAGCCCCAGCCAGAGCCCTCATCCCCCCTGCACCCTAATCCTCAGCCCCAGCCAGAGCCCTCATCCCCCCACACCCTAATCCTCTGCCCCAGCCCTGAGCGCCCCCACATCATGAACCCCTCATCCACAGCCCTCACCCACAGCCCAACCCTCTTCCCTAGCCCTGAGCCCCCTCCTGCATCATGTACCCCTCATCCTCAGCCCCACAGTCCTCACCCTGCACTCCCTCCTATCCCCAAACTCCCTCCCCCTTCCCACACACCCCTTCCCAACCCCAAACTCCATCCCAAAGCCTGCACCCTTCACCTCCTCCTGCACACCCACCCCCTGCCCCAGCCCAGAGCCTGCACCCAGCACCCTTCCTGCACCCTAATCCCCAGCCCAGGATCTGCACCCCAGACCTCCCGCGCCGAGCCCCCTCCCAGAGCCTTAGGCAGGTGGGGGCGGAGTTGGGGGGGGCGGAGTTGGGGGCGGGTTCTGGGCCCCACCAAAATTTTTACAAACTTGCCACCCATGGACAGGAGAACATGTAGGAGAATGTGAGTGGGATGAGCAATAGACTGTATTGTGTACAGAGAGAGACGTGAGGGGCCAGATTCTGTTCTCCATGGCCCCCCACATTGTTTCTACATCATATAAGGCCTGTAAAGAGGCAACAGTGACCCACAGGCAGCAAGGGGGTATAGGACCAATGAAGGAAGCCTTATTCGGCCCCTGGCATAGGATGGCAAATTTTTTCACGTGCATACTTAAGATTGAAATTTGAAGTGTTCTCACACAGGTAGAGGGCAGGCATTTCACCCTAAGGACTAAACCCTCCCACCCCTCAAAACCTAACTTTTAAATGTCTAGAAAATCACAGAAAAACACTGTGATGCACAAAGCCTGAATTAAGGTCCTAGCCTCCTTATACAATTAATGGTTGGTGATATTGCCTGAGAATGGGATCCACAAATGTCAGGGGAGCTGCCTATGCTAGCCAATGGGAGACACCAACCAGAGGGGTGTGTACTAAGCCCCAAACCTATCTCATAAATAAGAGCCTACTTCCAGGCTGCCGAGTGGTGTGATCAATGAATGGAAATAGGCACTTAACTCCAAGTTGACAATCTTGCTCCCCACAAAAGGGGCAGAGTGGGGAGGAGGTGGTGATGTTGCCCACTTTATAACATTTAGCCCAGTGGTTATAGCACTCACCTGGGATGTTGGTGACCCAGGTTCAACTCCCCCATCTCTGCTAGAGTGGGAGAAGGAAGTTCCCCTGTTCAAATCCTAACTCTCAGGAGAGTGTGTGCTAATCTCTGAGTTATGAGATATTCTGATGAGAGGCTCTCTCAATCTTCTATTGAAGCTGTTTCACTATGGATTAATAATGCAAATGAGATTGGAGCAAGGAGGACACATCCTGGATTCTCACCTGCCAGATTGGTGCGCTAACCACTGGGATACAGAGTCATGAGTTCTCTCTCTCACCCAGTGATGGTGCCACTGTAGATTGTCATTGTGCTGGGGTGGGGCGGGAGGAATGATTCTGTAGTCCAGTGGTTAGGGCATCCACATTGGGGTGGGGGCTCTCCATTCTCCCCCTTTGGCAGACATGGGCGGGGGGGAATTGAACTTTGGTCTCCTATATCTGAGGTGAGTGCTCTAACCACCAAGCAAAAAGTGACAAGTTGGATACCACTGTCGTCTCCTCCTCTATTTGGATTTTGAATTAGACCCAATCCAGTCAGTGGCCTGTGAGCATACCTGCTGGATCAGGGCCCATACACAAGGTGGGTGGCCAAATGCCTAAGTTTCCCTAATTCATGAATTGCTCTGGGGATTAAGCAGGAGATAGGCATCCAGATACCTAGAGAAAAGCAGCAGTGTGCAAGCCCCAGGGACTAAAATTAAGCATGTCGGAACTTTTACAGTGGAAAGTTAGCCACTGAATGAGTTTAGGCACCTACAGCTGGGCAGGAGTTTCGTGAATCACAGTGATATTATGCCTGGGGACAGAGATACCTGTGTCTGGAGTTTAGATCCATAAGTTTCTTTGTGGCTCATACCCTTAGCCAAAAGGAGGATGAGCAGTGATAGTTAGCATGGGTTCATAAACATATTATGCCATAAGTCTTAAGTGCATTTTTCTCCAGTGACTGGTTGGTGGACAAAGTCAATGTAGTGAGTTTAATTTCTTTAGACTTTAGTAACATTTCTGCCAGACCTACGTGGAAACAACCTAGAAATTAGAAAGGAGTTGGCTGCCTAAGAATTCTGCACTGTGGATACCAAATTAGCTGATGTGCTGTAAGTAAAGAATTACTATAATTTTGCTTTGGATGTGAGTTAACAGGTTGGACTCTTCTATATTAATAAGTTTCTGATCATTATATCAGATGTTCTGTAATTCAAGAAAAGAATAAAGAAAACAGTGATGTGAAAAATCTTTTTTCCTATAAAGTCTTCAGTTAAAACAGGAAAAAAATAATGAAATCTCTCTTCAGAGAGGGGGAATGGGTAGTATATATCTCTAGCAGAAGCTTCTTAAATATGATAGACAGGTGTACTAGCCAAGGAATTCTCCTCTAGGGCCCCAGTATCCATTGCTGCAGGCTGTTTCCCGAGCTCTAGTAATCAAGCATGAAAGGAAAGAGAAAGATGCTGAGTCTTCTTTTTCAGCATCTCTCCTCCCTTGGGTAACAACCTTCTAAGATAGAAATAAATTTTCCAGTGTACACGCCAGCCCCTTTTTTTTTTGTACATTTTTGGGACCTACAGAAGGCAGAAAAAAGATGATTCTCATCACTATCTGCAGCTGGCATTAAGAAAGGAAAAGAAATTAAAGTGATTTAAAAACAGCTTGGAACTAAAAATTTTGCAGCTATGATGCTGAATGTTTAATCTGCTATGCTTGTATGCTTTTCAGAGAACAGGCTGCATTAAAGCTTAGTCGCTTAAGAAAAGGAATTAGTAACTCTGTCTCCCAATTCAGCTTTTGAAATAAAATTAAATTTCAAAGCTACCCAAACCTTTTCTGGAGAGCAATTGAGTGCCATGGCTGATCTGAAGGAGGAAGACTGCCTCTATTAGGTATTTCATCACTAGAAGAGTTTTAGCAACCAAAATAAAATGTGATAACCCTGTATCATCTTCTGCCAGACTGGCAACCAAGATATACAGGTGCCTGGGTTGCTGTTAAGTTTTATTTTTGCCTAAACAGTTACACTGACTAGTGATTAAGTTGAATGTACAGCTGTTCCCTGAAAATGACAGTAAAAAATGCCATTGTGAGCTTGCAAATTTACTGTCAATGATTCCCATATTGAATAGCCTCAGTTTATAATTAGAATATTTTTTATTCCTAACTGCCCGGCCTGAAAACTTAGTCTGGGCTCTTTTGTTCTTATCCTACAGGAGAATTATATGCACCTGTGCAAACCCATTAGTTTTGAAACTATGTCCTTGCTAACACATGTTCAACATCTGTGACTCAATGGGGTTACTCGGGTGTAACTGATTGTAGTACATAGTTCTGTTGATAATGCTTAAAAAAACCCACAAAATCCAGCTAATTCTCTCTTAGCTGTGTTTGCCCTGTAGGGCTAATAGGAGTAAATAGTAATGAAAACTTATTTTTGTCCTATAGGGTATGTCTTCACTGCACAGTTAAACTTGGATGATTGGCACCTGGGTTAGCCTAGCTCAGATATGAGCATTTCCACAGCAAAGCCCATAGGCATGTTACCCTGTCCTTACTCTTTCTGCATTTGCCTGTATATGTCCTATGGTACTTTGAGTTGAGACACTTCTGAATTGCTCAGAACTGCCCTTTCAGCAGTAGTGTATGGATCTGAAGCCTTGTGTAACCCTCACTTTCTATTATAAAAAATCAAGGGCTTTTTTGTAGTAGTAGAAAAAAAGCAGACATCCTTAAACACTTCAGTTTCTGCTATCACAGCATAAAACAAGAGTGTACATCTGAAAGAAGAGGTAGGGTGTACATTTGTACTGCAAATATTAGAAAGGACCTTGAGCATTACAATTTTGGGAGGGTTCAGTTCTGTTGCTTCAGCCCCTTCTAACGTTACAGACTAGCAGTAAAATTCAGGTCTGTGTCCAGATTCTGAAACCACCTATCCCACACAGGACTCTAAGGGTATGTCCACACTGAGAAGCAAAACCTGTAACACCATCTTTCAGAGCCCGGGACAATTGACTTGTGCTCGTGGGATTAGGGTTGCAAGGCTAAAAATAGCAATGTAAATGTTTGGGCTTGGGCTGGAGCAACCCAAGCCCTGCGAGTCTGAGTCAATTGACCCGGGCTCCGAGCTGTTGGTTTGTCTTCACAGTATAGATATACCCAAAACCGTCAAGGATTTTTGAACGTGAGATTTTTGGTTCAGGTCCACCTTTAGTTGGTTTAATGTGCAAATTGGATGTATTAATGGTAGATCTTTTCAATATAATTAGTGGTTTTGAGTGCCCAGCTTAGGACCTCTTGAAGTGTTTCTAAAGATTGTAGAATGTGTTGGGTATCCATCCTTTTTAAACCCAGTCCTCTTTAAGTTGCCTCAGGTTGGGCAACCAAAAGCAGAGGTACCCAAATCACTAGTTGCTCTTGAAAATCCTAGCCTGTTATCTAGTTTGTATTCTGGATTACAGATTTGTTTTAGCAAGAGTTTACAAAAATGGTTAAGGCCATTAATTAAAATTCTTCTAAAGGGGAAAAAAATCATGAAAGATAAAAGGAGGGAGAAAAGAGTGAAAGATTTCAGGAATCAGTAAGTGTGTGTGGAGGGGGTGGGGGGTTGGTAGGGGGCGGGAGAACCAGAAGTAAACAGAAATAATTTAAATGTGTATACAAAATTGTAGAGCTGAAGTACTGTTAACATTTCATTTACTATTTTATTTTTACTGTTTAGCTGAATCGATATGTTGTATAGAGTCAATCCTCTTTCTACAAAAATGTTTGAAAAACAAACAAAACACTTGATGTTTAAATGAAGGTCTGTAGTACCTTGCCATCCAGCTCTGCATGGGCATTCCTTAGCGATTGAAGTACTCCACAAGTGGTTGAAACCATACAATTCACTTGAACTGCATACTAGAGACTCCAGAATGTCCTGTTTACATGATACTGTGTGTAGATTAATGAATTACATGTTAGTATTGAGACTGGCACTATATAACAACTATTAATGATTTGCAGATACAAGTATTTTGTACACTGGTGTTACCTGCAGTTTGATCAGTGTATCTATACCATCAAATCCTCCTAATATAGACTTAGCCTATATGGCAAAAGAAATAAGCTATACTGTCAACACATTTCATTAACTGCGGTGAAACTAGGGCTGTAAATGATTTGGGCACATTTTAATGGTTGTGAAAGGTGAAACAATGGTAGAGTTAACCGGGCAGGAGTGGTATCTTCTCTTTTAGTGAACCTTATTTTAAACCTATAATATTCATACTCTTTACAGTTCTCTGAAATTGAAAATAAGGGCTTTGTATGGTAACACTGTGATATGAATAGATGTATATCAGGTGATAGTTTGAAATTACCAAACTCAATGTCGTGTGCTTCCTAAGCCAAATTTGAACCCTGGAGAAGAAAGACTTCCTGTTAATTCAAGAAGTGGCTTTGCACCTTTATCTCAAAAGTATGTAACTTCAAAAAACAAATATTTTCAATCCTTAATGGTTGTTTTGTTTTAGATTTATTTTTGTTAGGGAGTCAAGTATTAAGTAATTTTCATCTCTAGCACCTCTGTGTTCAACTTTCACATCCATGATTGTGTAAGAAAGAACCCAGGCTAGGCCATGGGGTTGTGAGATAATTGCTTCTTAATGCTTGAATATGCACAGTAAGAGCCTTTAGTAGTTTGTTTTAAATTGTATTTTTTCAGTGGTTTTTTTTTATTTTTTCATTCATATTAAAAAAAAATCCTTGAACTTCAAGACTATATCATTTTAGAGCTTTTAGTGAAACTGGCATGTTCAGACTGAGCTTGATGTGGTTCTGCATACAGTAAATGCTTATTTAAAAATGAAAATGTCTTGTGTAAAAAAGATTCAGTGGAACTACAACATCTATTCTTTGTGCACAAGACATTCCAGGGTACCAAGAGTCTTCAGGCTCCGAGGGATGTGGGAACCCACAGACAAAAACTAGAGAGTCAAACCATTAAAAATTTTAGTTCAGTTACAGTTTGGGTTCATTAATGTTCCCTAATGTCTGAACCAGAACTAAACTGGGGAGTTAACTTATAATGATGGTTCGGTAAGTGGTTCAATCTGTTTGAATCGGTTCAGATACATTTCCTTCAGATTAATGCCACACAGTAACATGCTTGCATTGTATCTCCCTAGCAAAAGAATACAATGATAAATATGTCTTTCACTGTAGAAACATTATTTTTTAAACAAGTTATTTACAAGCACTAGTAGATCATGTTTCTGAACTCCTATCAGTCATGTTTGACCACTGAGTTGGAGCAATTACTCAGCAGGCAGAGAGGGAAGGGAGGTGTTCTGGGAGTTGTAGTTCCTTTCCATGGGCAGTCCTCTACCTAGGTGTAACTGTCAGAAGAACCAGCAAGAAACCTTCTCTCCCCCTCTTCCCTGTCGTCTCATGTCCTCCAGTGGCTTCCTGGGAATTGTAGTCTCTTCTCCTCTCTCTAGGGTTGAAGCAGAGAGGCCATTTCTCAGCATCCCCAAAAGACCTTCCTTCAGCACCTGATTATTGAACCTGTTATTTTGAACCGATTACTTGTTTTTGTTTTTTTGGGTTCAGTTCTGACTCAGTGCTACTGAGAGGTTTTCGGTTTGGATTCAATTGCAGTTCACTCAAAAAACCCTCTCTAGGTTCAGGTTCAGTTCGACTCCCTGACATACACCAAAGGTCATAAGTAAGGCTATGATTTAGTCACTGTTGTTTTTAGTAAAAGTCATGGATCTGTCTATGACTTACTAAAAATACCTGTGACTAAATCGGGAGGGAGGGGTGGGGGGAAAGGCTTCCAGGAGGCCACTGCTGAGGGAGAGGCATCCAGGACCTGTGGCCCCAGCGTGCTGGGGCCAGCGGACTGTAGCTGCTCTGGCTGCCCGCCTGGGGACTGCTGACAGGGGCCACCCAAATAGTGGCTGCTGTGGCTGTCCCAGGGGCCATCTGAGCAGTGGCCCTGGGCGCCCCTGGAATCAGCCACACTGGCCACTGCAAAAGTCACAAGTTCACAGCAAGTCACGGAATCCGTGACTACTATGACCTCCGTGACAGAAACGAAGCCCTAGGCATAAGATGTTAAGATGGATGGAAAATTATGGTGCACCATAGCAGAGCCATGTCGTCTTCCATCACCCTAAACAAAAGTATTTCTTTTTACATGAAAACCTTGCATCTAGGATTAGTCTGTCTCTAAGCATGTCTTTTTTTTTGTCTTTTCATTAATAAGAGATGCTGACGTATGAAAATGGGTTTGTAAATAGTGGAAGATAGGTGGCTGTTTAATTTCTTTAAACCTAGCCATACCCTTACTTATATAGAAAGATATTGAAAGCACTCAAGGGTCCTTATAATGCATTGATGTCTGTACAGTACCTGACAGTATCTGACAGTTACAGTATTATGGATAGGGTTGAACCTTATTGTGGGTTGACTCAAAACCTCATTGAAACTCATGAGTGAGTGTGCTTTTTCTCTTAAGGTTGTTGTAAGAGACAGTTAAGGGTCCACACCTAAAACAAGGTCTAGTAGTGTCTGTGCAGAAAAGGTGGAGGATTTGACAGGTCTTTGTCTCACCAGATGGGTGTGTGTGAGAGAGAAACAATCTGAGGTGCAGACAGGAAACTGAGAAACCGAGAACATGGAAGGCAGCAGCCTGTAAGCACAGTGTGAGCTTGGGAGAAGCCTAGAGAGAAGTTGTGGGTGCTGGGTGAAAGAAGCTTGGGCCTGTAAGCTAAGAAACAATCAGTTTTACTTTCCTCCCAAGTTCACATAACCAAAACTTTGATGAAATCTTGTTTATTTATAAGGCACGTACAAAGAAAATACCAGACTACATCAATTTCTGTCCCAACTGAACAGAACAGAGCCCTGAACTTTGATCAGCCACTCAGGTAAAAAAGGGGTAACAGTATTGTTTGCTCTCTGTGTGAGTGAGCAAAAAACTCTGAATACTAGGAGAAGTTATAGACTAGGGGTCAGCACTCTTTCAGAAGTGGTGTGCCGAGTCTTCATTTATTCACTCTAATTTAAGGTTTCCCGTGCCAGCAATACGTTTTAACGTTTGTAGAACATCTCTTTCTATAAGTCTATAATATATAACTAAACTATTGTATGTAAAGTAAATAAGGTTTTTAAAATGTTTAAGATGCTTCATTTAAAAATTAAATTAAAATGCAGAGCCCCTGAACCGGTGGCCAGGACCCAGGCAGTGTGATTGCCACTGAAAATCATCTCGTATGCCGCCTTCGGCACTTGTGCCATAGGTTGCCTACCCCTGTTATAGACCATATAATAAAATAAGTTGAGATAAAACACAGATGCTGTCCAGGTATAGCAGTGTTTAATTAAATAAGAGAGTTTAATTTCTTCTTTGAACTGTACGGTCTGCTTTGTACAGGCAGATTGCAGGGGTTAGAGGCATTATTAAAGTGGCATCCCTTCACCTTTTCAGGTGCTCAAAAAGGTGTGTTTTTCCACATGAAAGTATGCAGTCAACAGGGAGAGTCTGCACACGCTTTTGCTGGAGATAGTGGTTCTCTGGCTCCTTTCAATCTTTTAGTGTGATACTTCTTGTCAACTACGATGAGTTATTTCCAGAAAGTTGAAAACTGTGTCTGTAAATATAAATCTCAGTTGAATAATGCAATTCACTTGGTTTAACTTTTTATAACTATATATTTAGATGTAGAATAATCTTAATATTGAAAGATGTTTTTAAAATATAAATATTTGACAATAAAATGAAGATATTTAAACAGGATGCTTATACATGGAACTTATTCTATATCATATTGTTTACATGATTGTTTATATTTTTACTATGAATATGACTTAACCAGAGCTGGGAAAACAGTTTGATTATTGTATACTCTTGGACATAACTATATGGGCTATTAATTGATGGAGAGGCCCAAAATAATCATATTTGTAATCCCAAAATGCAATGAGATAAATACTGGCATTGTATTTATCTAATGTATGCACATTTATACATAATTAGCTTTCTTTTTTTTAAGTGTTTGATTTATCTTTTCTTCTCTCTAATATTTCATGGGAATGCTTTAGAGTTTATTGCCAGATAAAATAAAATGAAAAATATCTACAATATGAAATTTGAAAAAAGAAATATCTTCCAGTATTTTCCAGTCTTCATTTTTTTTTAATTCTTTGACATGATTGCTTCTATAACAATGTGTAGCAGTAGGTTGTAATTGTGGAATTCTACAAATTGTTTTTGTGGGGAGAAACACAGCTTAAAAATACCCTCAGTGAATTGTTCTTTCTTTATTACATT
Organism: Mauremys mutica; assembly: GCF_020497125.1. NCBI lineage: Eukaryota > Metazoa > Chordata > Testudines > Geoemydidae > Mauremys > Mauremys mutica. Next base: position 105,664,426 of record NC_059076.1, on the reverse strand, counting down.
TCTTAGTGCTATTATTACAGAAAATGGTGTGCCAACATCAGGATATAGCACGCCTTACCTCATTGGGCAAGCTGCAGTGATATCTTGTATGTTCCACCATACAGTAGGCACACGGGAACAATTCTGGCTCCTAGAAGGGAACCATGAGGTGCAATAGTTTATGACCAAAGCTTAGCTTCCACTATTCCAATAGAATTGACGCTGCAAAGGCTGCCCTCTTTGACTGAGATGCCAACAGATTTGCTGAATTCTCCAGGACAGCATTTAAGCTTAATGTTAAACATGTTCTTGCTGAGGTGGGGCTTTAGATCATGAATCTTAACACAGGTGAGATTCATGCTTTACCTGGGATCACACGATAGACCTACAGCTACTATATTCACTCCCCCAAACTACTCTTGCTTTTACATACAGAAATAATCTGGATGGGCAGTTGTGTAGATGTCAACCACTACCTAGAATACAAAGGCAAAATTACTGTGTATAAAAGAACATATTGATTTGTGCCATTTTGTGGATAAACTCCAAACAGAATAAGCATTTGGTCCATAAACAAACTTGTATTATATTACTATGCACAATATAGGTTTTCAAACAACAATACTGGCTCATTTCTATAAAAAAATCCTGCTTTTACTGAGTTTTAGGTGATATGAGTAGAAGCTTAAAATGGTGGTTATATCTTAAAATACAATATAATTAAATATTTTGCTGCTTATTTATCAACTGTGACACTTAATGCAGATAATACTAATTAAAGCTAGATGTAGGCAGTGATTTTGTTTTCTCATTGTTAAAGAATTGATTCTTTTGAAGATTTGATATAGTAAGGTAAGAAGTTAATGATATTGATGCATTTTAAAGCATCTAATTTAAATTGCAATTCCAAGTACAATTGTGATAGTATTGAATGTTATGGGGAAAAAGACTCCTGAAGAACTAACATAGTGCACAAAACCCTAGAGACAAACGTTGCCATTTTATAATTCCTTTTGAAATAATTTGTGTCTATATAATTTCAGCTACAGGGTCTGATACTGCTCCTATTGATTCAATAGCAAAACTCCCATTGGCTTCAATGGGGAATGATCAAAACCGCAGGCAAGAATTCTCCTCTTTGGTCCACACTCTTGATATCCTATTCACAGAGCAGGCTTATGTACTTGTTTACCACATGGAACTCCCATTAACTCAATACAAGTTCTGTGCAGTGAATAAGTGCAATATTTGTGAGAGAGACCTGCGTTGTAGATTATAGATCAAAGTGTGGATTAGAGAGGAGAAATTTGTCTCCTAATAAGATACATAAGGAAAACTATTTCACAAATTTGAATTGTATATAGCATTGTGTGTCTGCATCTGGCATGATGTCTTAAATACATCAGAATTAGCAGCAGCATTTTCATAATTCTGTTTGGATTAGATTAGATAATTGAGAAGTGACTGTAGATTTCTCGAGTTATTAAGGAAGACACCTAGAGTCTCCTGCTAACATGAAACTAAATAACTCATCAATAATAACCAGTACTTTAAAATTTTAATTTTATATATAAAAGGGATGATGACGGAACATACATAGCACATTTTATGAATATTTTTTGTAACCCACCTCCACCTCCTTTAACCCTATGTAGTGTTTGCTGTCATTCATTGTATTGTGTTTAAATTTAGATTGTAAACTCTTCTGGGCAGGGATCATGCCTTTTTTTAAGTACTGGAAAGTGCACTTTGGGTGCTACATGAATCATTAACACTGTTTTGGGTGCTACAGAATCTTGTGCTCTTTGATTTGGAATTGGATATGAAATAGAAATGTCATTGATAGAGGAAAAAGACAGGTTAGAAAGTATTATAAGTGATGAGTGTGCTTCCTTTTTCTTGATATCAGACACTACTTCTCAAGAACAGAACTTATTACAGTAATAAATATTCCCTTTAGCTGTGAGAGATTCCTCTCCGTCCTGCTTATAATTGACCAGTGCTGGCTTGCTTACACTCAGAGAGGGTTCAATTTTCATTGTACCCTTTAACATGACTGATGTTACGGGGCAGTTATGAAAGTGTAAATGTGATGTGCCCAAGGATCAGATTAGGGAATAGGACATTTTTCTGACTACTCTTGAAGCTTTAATTCTAACAAAGCTACAATTCAGAACCATGATGTGATTTGATGATTTCAAACTGTATGTCATAAAAATACTTTCATTAAGAATACGGAGCCAGCTGGACATGCAAGCCTGAGAGGGAGAAGTTGGCATAGATTTGGGAATACCATTTGATCATGCTGACTTGCTTAACAAAGTAGAGAATTGTGATATATGTGATGGGTGTTGTGTTTCTATGGCAAGCCATTTTGTATATCTGTGGTATTTCCAAATTCGGTATACGCTGTCTGTGAAACAGATGGGGAATGGTATAAACAACTATAAACTGTGAACGTGTCTGGACAAGGACCCCTTTAACACCATGTGTATTAAACTGCCCCCTGGGAACAACAGACTAGCTTAAAAGCTTGATAGTAAAGTCATTAAACTGATGGCTAAGGATGCTAGCTTCAAGAAGGTGAGATAGTGCTTAATGGCACCTAGAGGAATGTGGGAAGAATGCTAAATCTTCCCCTCAATACTTAAGCAAGTTGGCAGATGAGTCACCTAAAGGCAGAGAGAGTCTCTATGTTGCAGGCCTGGTTGCTAGATAAGGGAACTCAGACACATTATCTGGATGCAGAGCAAAACGAGACAGGTTAGCTGAGAGAGTGGAACAGTCTTGGTTGAACCAAACATTTTATGATTTATTATTTCTACACATACTTTATCAGGACCAGTAGAGAACTTCAAATCTGTGTGCTGAGATGTGTGGGAGCTTTAGACTGTGCTTAAAGTTTTATGCTTTACATTCATTTTCACTGATTATCTCTAGTTTCTCTTTTGAACACACTTCTTTTTATTTAAGATAACTTGGAATTATTAAATAACTCCAGTTTAATAGCTATGAGACGTTGGAGGAAATGTAAACAATCCTTGGATTTCATCCTGGGTTTTCAGTCTCACACTCAGACGAGAGGCTCTTATCTCACAAGGTGCTGTCGTCATTCTTGCTGCAGTCAGACAGAAACACAGAAGAGCCTAAATAACAAGGAGGAAAGCCAGGCTGCAAGAGAACAGGTGACAGAAATCCACTTTATAGAAGTGGTTGCTGATATTTTGGGAGCACATGAGACTGAGAGGGAGATCAGAGAAACTGGCATCTAATGTCTTTCTCTTCACCTTGACTTCTGATGTCACCTTATTCTCAAAGCTATCAGTTACTGAGAACCCAACTAAAATGTTGCATGCTCTGACATACAGGGGAGTCCACATCCCATACTGAGCCAGACTAGGATCTGGATGTCACATTCTGGAGTGCAATCCATACCAGTGAGGGGTTGTCACCACCACTTCTGCAACCCTGAGTGTCTTATAGTGCTTTGCTGTTGTAGCTTCCAACCAGGGCTGCTAACAAACAGCCTCATGGCATGCAGGTCACACATGGATTGTATCTGTGTACAACTACAGCCCTGGTTCAGCAGCGCTGACCCCAGCAACATGGCAGCAACACTCCAGTCACCATATGGCTTCCACCAGCCTTGGTTACTACTCAGAATGACCCTGAAACACTCCTAGTCTCAATTTTTCCCAAAATATGTGTTCTGCATGTCCAGCCCTGTCCTTGCCAGTTCAGATATTAAAGGTCTGCTGTCCCTCTAATGCAGGGGTCGGCAATCTTTCAGAAGTGGTGTGCCGAGTCTTCATTTATTCACTCTAATTTAAGGTGTTGAGTGCCAGTAATATATTTTAACGTTTTTAGAAGATCTCTTTCTATAAGTCTATAATATGTAACTAAACTATTGTATGTAAAGTAAATAAGGTTTTTAAAATGTTTAAGATGCTTCATTTAAAAATTAAATTAAAATGCAGAGCCCCTGGACCGGTGGCCAGGACCCGGGCAGTGTGAGTGCCACTGAAAATCAGCTCGTGTGCCGCCTTCGGCACACATGCCATAGGTTGCCTACTCCTGCTGTAACGGGTCAGTATTCAACAGTTTGCTACTTTAACTGGAGTTACCAAACAGTTCAGTTTAAACACAACACTGGATTAGTTTAGATTAAAAATAAAACAATTTTCTCTCCAAAGAGAGGTTTTAAGTGAGTACGAGTATAAGGTATTAAAGTGAGAAATAGTTACAAGAGAAATAAAGATAAAATACTTTCTAGCAACTAAAATTTAACAGGTTAGACTTGATTCAAAATAAAATCCTTACCACAGGTTCCCAGCAACATGGCTGACCAAATTCTCAGGTAAGGACCTTTCCCCAAATCAAAGGACGAGACACAAGCACAGATACACACACGCGCACACACACACTTCAAAACCTTGTGGTTTTCTTCCCTGTTTTTGTTTTATAGTCCAGTTAACTTTTGAAGTGAATTCTTTTGTGGGTTATCCCAAAGAAGAGTTTTCTTCAAACAGTAAAGGAGGCAACATGGAGTCTAGTGGTGAAGGAGTCTCCTAGATTTTCTCACCTGTGTTTGCTGAAATGCAAACTTGCTTTGTCTCCTACCATCTCCTTTTCCATCTGTCCTGAGGACTTTCTTTACTACTTATATGTAAAATGAGGTAAACACACTTCTTTATTCAGGATACTTCTGCTTGGGCAGAGCTATATGGTTTTGAACCTGTGCTAAGAACATCCTACGGGGGATTTCATACATTTACATATAATATTGCTACATATATTTCACCATGATATTATTGACCAGCAAAATATTAGCTTTCAAATGATACCTCACAAGGCATATTTTGTACAAAGATTATTGGTGTGAATACAGGGGTGTGTCTGAACAATGGAATTTCCTGGAGTGTGAGCATTTGAAAGTGTTTGGTGATGAGGTGCTCCCAGGGCCCAGCACAGCTAGAATCTGAACCCTGAATTAATCTACATGTCATCTGCCCATAATGTGCCAATCATGGTAGTATCTAGACATGATATACAACAGTGCTTCTCAAAGCTGGTCTGCCACTTGTTCAGGGAAAGCCCCTGGCAGTCCGGGCCAGTTTGTTTACCTGCCGCATTTGCAGGTTCAGCCAATCGCGGCTCCTACTGGCCTTGGATCGCCACTCCAGGCCAATGGGGGCTGCGGGAAGGGCGGCAAGCACATCCCTCGGCCCGCGCCACTTCCCACAGCCCCCATTGGCCTGGAGCGGCGAACTGCAGCCTGTGGGAGCCACGATCGGCTGAACCTGAGGACACAGCAGGTAAACAAACTGGCCTGGACTGCCAGGGCATTCCCTGAACAAGCGGCGGCCCGACTTTGAGAAGTACGATATACAACACACAGGCTAATATTTTTTATATCAAAATATATAATCTACACACACAGACACCCAAGATGTTGCTGAGCCATTCAGCAGTCATGATTATTCTTAAATAAGAAAAGGTACTCATGACATGAGTGCTATTTAATACTCTTCACTATACTCTTCCATCTCTAGAAAGGCAGAACAAATATTTTATAAGCCATTTGTCCTTTTATTTGAAAAGAGGTGTGCTACAGTAGTAACACTTACACAGGCCATTTGGCCAATACACGGGATTCAAAGACGCAAAGGATTTCCATTTCTGTCAAGCGATCCCTTTAGCAATCAGTGTTACTCTTAACAGGAATTGATACATAAATTAAGTTTTCCTGTCGTATTCTCCAGTCGCTGTAGAAATCTAAAGGTATGTTTGTCTAGTAGGTCAGTTTTGCCTAGAAAGTCATCTCAAAATATTTTGATGTATGCATTCCTCCAATCACTGACGCAGACTTCTGTTTGTACCATTGCATCTGGATTTCCTATATATATTTTTTTAAATTGCAACTTTTTCCATTCTTCTTGAGGTCTACTATAATTTAAATAGTACTTGTTGAGTTAGTCTCTCTTAAATCTACAGTAGACTTTTTAAAATTGTTTCAATATGAATATCTCATCTAGGGACAAAGGTTTTTGCTTTTGTCTACTAGATTTGGGTCAGCTTTTGAATACGCAAATACAAGTCTGCTTTTGACTTCATTGATTTCGTTGAGATGACAATATTCTCATGACATACCAGAAAGAGTACAAAAACTTGTGCTTGTGTGTAATAAAATTATGCTGGGCAAATGCGGTTTTGTTCTTATGATGACTAGCTTTGAGTAGCTTGAGTTTTAATTTCTTTCAGTGTATTGCCTCTTCCAGCAATCTGAAGCTGTTCTTTTGATATGTTATTTATGGAGTTAACTGTTTGGCAGACTTTCCCACCAATGGAATTTAGCTTGTGGTGACAGTGATATGAACACCTGCTCCAGTAAAGCATAAACATTAGAGTTTTCCTTTAGGTAACTTCCTTTCCCTATGGGGTAAGCTTTCCAGAAAGGGACCACTACCCTATTTCAGCCCACCAGAGAAATTGTAATTATTGTGGTGGAAATTATAATATAATTACAATAATACCAAACCTTGTTATCTGGACCTTGTAGTAGTGTATTTGAAGTATGCTGAGCCAACTTAAACAAAATAATGTAGACTGCCATGCTAAGAAGATCTTGTGTTTTTGTGCCTGAACTTTAGATTTAAGCAGCTTTCAATTTATGAGCATTATGCTGCTGGTATTGTGTATTTCTATAGAGCCCTGGATGAAACAAAATTTTGATTAGAGATATTGTTTGCTATGGGCTCAATTGTGCCTTAAAAACGAAAGCCTGCATTGGGTTGATGGTGTTACTTCCACCAGTGGAATCTGCAGGTAGCTTGTGACTGAGACAGACATGATGACTCCTGAAGCTGTACGGGAGGGCACTTACTGTGTTTCCTTTTAGCCAGGGCACAATTTCCTCCCTGCTCCCTTTGGGGTGACTAGTGGCATTAATCAGAGGCAGTCCTTGCACTTAAGGGAGCTGAAGAACTACAATTGTGTTCAGATATTGCAATTCCATGCAGTATCTTTGGGGACTGTTGTATTAAATGTATGAATGGTTTGTTTATTATTGGGTTCTACTCCATGGGGAAGGGTTACCACAGCTAATTGGTTACCTCTGGGAAGCTTTTTAGCATATGAATAATATATTTTTGTTTTTATATCTTTTCTGTAGTGCTTTAACTTTAAGAATAAATGTGCTTGCTAATGTCACTGTTGGCAATCCACTGTCCATAGCCCTCTGAGAGAAAGCCAAGCACAGGCCTTAGGCAGATTAGCTTGCTGGGGATATCTGTGTAAAGCAGGGCACTGTGCAGCTTTAAACCCTCCCGTCAGGACGGAGTGGGACAAGTATCCCTGCCCAGAGACAGGTAATGGTAGGAGACCTGAAGTCTGACAGTGAACTCCTGTAGTGGATCATGGCGGAGGTACAAGTGCAATTACCCTGAAAGTATGACCATGCCTACAAAAACCTGCGAGATTGTGTAAACCCTCCCCACCTCATGGGTGTGCTGCTCTGTCCCCCTCTAGTGGCACTGAGACCACTTAGCAATTAATGAGTCCGCTACAGCCTGAGCTAAGAGCCATGAAGCTTTTAGCTCATACAGTAGAGACTCATGCATTTAGCTCCAGAGGTCCCAGGTTTTATCCTGCCTGCTGCCGACTGGGGCTGTCAGTGTTACAATTGCAGCTCCTTGTGCCCCTTCCACAGGGCCTGACACAATCTGTCCCTATCAGTATTTTAAGGCACAATGAACTACTTACTGATCATTCATAATGTGTCAGATTGTCAGCTGATGAAATTTCATCATCATTTGACTTCAGTAATGCTATTCAGATTTACACCGGTTGAGAATCTGTCTCTCTGTATTTCTAAAAATCCTTAAAATCACACTAGTTGGTTGGTGGAAAGGTGAAGCCCTGAGTAGTTTTGGAGAGACATTCCTTTAACTATCTCAATATTAGTTTGCAAAGATATCATTGAACCTATTGGTTCATAAGCAGCCTCTCTCTTTTCTATCCCAACTATTAATGGATGAAACTTGAACATAACTAACTATATTCATTTATACTTTTTTTGTCTATATTAAATAATAAAATAATGATGCAAATAAGCATTCATTATATTTAGATTTGATATAGCTTATGCTGTAACATGGAAAACTGCCATCAGTTGTGATTACATAACTTTTTATTTCCAACCCATCTCCCCCTATCCTGCTCATCTTTCTACAGCACCAATTACCTTGGTATCTAACCTGTGAACAGGTCCATCGTTTTAGTTTAACTCCTCAATCCTTCCAAAATTCATTGGTGTCCTAGGCTGATCTGAACAATATCAGTTAATCTCATAACTCTGGACAGGGGATTGGCAGCAAACTCTAGCAGTTGCATAAACTCTAACTGTCAGAGCAATACAACTGTATATTACAGTGGGTGGTTCTTGGGTTTTCCATCTATGTTACATGGCACAGGGAAGGTCTGCACATAAACACAAACAGTGAGCAAAGAGCTTGTGGGAGGTAGCAGAAGGAGAAGTTTATTAAAGCAGAATACAGAAACTCTGCATAGGAGTGAGGATAAAAAAAGTGACTAAATTCTTTAAAACAAAAACAAACCCTAAGATGTTTACACAGTTTTGTGTTTAAAGTTTCATTTCTGATTTTGTAGCTTTAGAATTTTTCATTTTTGCTGTTTTTCCCCCCTCTTCCGCTCTGTGCATTTAAAGCATTTTTGTTATGCCCATAATTTATTATACAGCACATTGGCAGCATGGTTCCTTTGGGAAGCACAAATACGATTGCACCATATTTTATAAGCACTTCTCAAACTGGTGAGTTTTTCAAATGGCCAGCAGTGGATGAGAGCCCAGAAAATGCTGAACATTTACACCAATGTTAGCCCTTCTTAATACATGAGGGGGGGAGTGGGCAGTGCACATGTTTCTAGAAAATGAAGGAAAATCTTATTATGGCTAAGATTTGTGTTAGAATATTGTTGCGTTCTCTTCTGTTCCCTACTTCCCCTGTCACTCCAGACTTCTTTTCCCTCAGGCTGTAGCACTGTTACACTGTGTCTGACCTTGTTCCTGATCATGCTACTCTCTGCAATAATTCTCAGGAAATAAACTGGCATGGTTTTACTAATCTTACCTCCACACTCTGCAGAGGTGGTGCATCCTGATCAATTCAGTTTTGCACAGTTCACTGCAGCTAATGCCACTAGACAAAAATTGCTTTATTTTTTTAATTCCTCCTAGTCGATGTCTCTTCTCACAATTTCAAATTCTTCTGTCTTTTTTTCTCCTCTTGTCTCTGAGTTTTTAGCTTTATTCATTCAGTCTTGATTCTGACTGAGTTTATTGCTGTAATGTGCTTCTGTCATGCAGATAATATCCTGTACTGGTTAACATACATTGCCATTATCATTAGCATGTGTCACACTCTGCAGCCCTCTTGCATTCATTTACTAACTGTATTAATCAATTAATAATCAAGTGATTGCTATAAATGATAAAGCAAAGTAACAACAAAAATAAATTACATAGTCATGTCTCTTTTAAGAATATATTAGAACCACACAAATTATGTAGTTACTACAAAAATATGTAATTATAAATTGAAGGAAAAGCATTATGCTATTTGGTGTACCTTTCTTTGATTATTCAAGAGATTCCCAGAGATAGAGTATAAACATTTGATATTTTTTTTTTAGTAAGTTGCAGCTTAAGGTCAATTCATAATTTGTGTGCACAGAAACTGCAGGAAGAGTATACAAACTGGCCATTTGTTTGTACTCATAAATGCCCAGTTTGTGTGTGCAATTGTGGTAATTATTTGTGCAAATGTATTCAGAGTTGGGCCTTGATGTTATGAAAATGAGACCCAAAATAACCAAATTGTGTTAATAAATGGAAAAGTTATGTAATCCAAATGACACACTGTCTGATCGAGTTCAGTTGCTGTCTACTGAGGACTCCTGGATCAATTCAGAAAATAAGTTTCCCATTTCATAGCACAGGTTTTTTTCTGTCATCTTTCTCAGAAGTACCTTTTATATCTATATACTAGATGCAAATGCATATATATGTAACCTATACGCTGGTGATATTCATGGAGGAAAATGCATTTATCATACTCCTAGACCTGCTTCACCTGCATTCTGACCAATAATTCATCTGCACTGGGACCGACTAATGCTCCAAACTGCATCTAATAGCTGCCAATAAAAACAAACAAACAAATCCTGAGGATTGTCTCTGCATATTACTGTGATAGAAGGTCCAGGAGCTATCGATAATGTGTATTTCGTGGCAAGGGAGAATTGAAACCAAAGATTTTAAACAAAGACCTGGATAAACTGGTTCCAGCCAGACACCAGGAACTGTGGATGGCTGGTACTAGTTTGGTAGCTAGGCATCAAAAGGCAGCTACTAATAATTGTTAATGGGCTATCTTTTCCTCATTGGACCATTTCCTGATGCGTAAAGAGTGTACCTGCTCCCAGACCCCGTGTGTGTTGGGGCGGAGGGGAGACAGGGAGAGAGAGAGAGAGAGAAATGAACCATATTTGGAAAAATGGGATGTGCTGAGTTTGGTTGGTGGGAAATAATAAACACATTTAGGAGATAAGCTAGAGATCAATCTGTATGCAGTGGTGAGAGGCTTTCACTCTGACTAGGGTAGGTCTAGGGTGACCAGACAGCAAGTGTGAAAAATCGGGACTGGGATGGGGGGTAATAAGCACTTATATAAGACAAAGCCCCAAATATTGAGACTGTCCGCATAAAATCAGGACATCTGGTCACCCTAGGTAGGTCAGAGACTAGACTTGCTTTTTAGAAATATTAGATTTTCCTTTATTCTCTGTTGCTAAGCTAAGGCAAAGCAAAAACCTGAAATTTGCCAAGTATTTGATTAGATATGTTATGGGAGGCATTCATTTTATACAATTCCCTCTTTACTTTTTAGTAAATAATATTGCATGACTCATATCAGAGGGGTAGCCGTGTTTGTCACTTTTTACAGATCCAGACTGAGTCCTGTGGCACCTTATAGACTAACAGACGTATTGGAGCATCAGCTTTGTGGATGAATACCCACTTCGTCAGATGCATGTGGTGGAAATTTCCAGAGGCAGCTCAGGATTAAACAAAGACTGTGAATGGCCAGCCAACTACAAAAGCAGTTTCTCCTCCTTTGGTGTTCACACCTCAACTGCTAGAAGAGGGCTTCATCCTCCCTGATTGAACTAACCTCATCTCTAGACTGATTCTTGCCTGCATATTTATACCTGCCTCTGAAAATTTCCACCACATACATCTGACGAAGTGGGTATTCACCCACAAAGCTTATGCTCCAATACTTCTGTTAGTCTATACGGTGCCACAGGACTCTTTGTCGCTTATTGCATGACTGTTTCACACACACTGCCTCTAAGAAGAACAAAATCCTGCAGCAAAAAGAGAGATACAGAGAGCAAAAAGAATTTCTGGAGTTTACTCCCACCACATGCCAACACACACACAGTCTCAGACAAAAGAGCATGGGTAGAGGTTTCCTCTCTCAGTGATGTGTGTTGTATAGGGCTATGGCTGGTGCACATAAGGGGAGAAGTCAAACAACCCAAGGAAGAGACATGAGTACAAGGGGGTGAAGGTGGTAATTTCCTCATGGATCTGGGACACACATGCCAGAGAAATGAGCTTCAGGAACCTTTACAAAAGCAGTGCTTCTTGGGAGGCCTCATGAGTGCCCTCTCATAGATATGATTATCTGTGGCTAAAATTAGAAAAGGACAGTGCTGCTCCTTTTCACTCTTAGTTCCTTACTTTCTGTGGTTAGCTGCTAGCATTGGGACCTTCTCTCCATACCCAGATTGCATGTTTGTTTATTTTTGAACCCCTCCCTCTTCATTTGCTGTGGTTTAGTCTAGTTCATTTTCAGGCATATTTTCTGGAACATAAATTCTAGGACTGGCTTGAATTTCAGGTCTACAATGGCTGATCCAGGTCTCAAACCCCAGAGAAAAAGGCTGTGTATAAATGATAGAATGTCAGGGCTGGAAGGGACCTCAGGAGGTCATCTAGTCCAACCCTGTGTAATAGGTAATAATAACTGGAGATATACCAATCTCCTAGAACTGGAAGGGTCCTTGAAAGGTCATTGAGTCCAGCCCCCTGCCTTCACTAGGCAGGACCAATTTTTGCCCCAGATCCCTAAGTGGCCCTCTCAAGGATTGAACTCACAACCTTGGGTTTAGCAGGCCAGTGCTCAAACCACTGAGCTATCCCTCCCTCAAAAGCTGCTTTCTCTTGGTTTCATGGAGGAGCTGGATCACACATTAATAATAGGAGATATATCTATCTCCTAGAACTGGAAGGGACCTTGAAAGGTCATTGAGTCCAGCCTCCTGCCTTCACTAGCAGGACCAAGTACTGATTTTTGCCCCAGATCCCTAAGTGGCCCCCTCAAGGATTAAATTCACAACCCTGGGTTTAGCAGGCCAGTGCTCAAACCACTGAGCTATCCCCCCCTAATGTGTAGTATCTTTCTACAATTCCTGTTATCAGATCTACACAACCGCTGTTTGATGTGTCTCAGGAAAAGCAAGTGAGGGATTATTGTTAGATATTCCAAAACTTTACATTTCAAGCCCAAATGGACAGTTATGTATGGCCTTTCTCATCATGTTGTTCTTGTGAACCACAACTGCAGATCCACTGCCAATTTAGGCTCATTCTCCTGAAAGGAGAGGAGATCTTCAAAGCCTCCCAAATCAGGGAAACAGAAGGTCTCGGTGCCAGAGCTCCAGTTACTAACAGTTCCAACTATGCTGGACTTCAGTCTGTTACTGGATCAGAAACCTTTTCTTATTGAGAAAATACAGTAACTCCTCACTTAAAGTCATCCCGCTTAACGTTGTTTCGTTGCTGATCAATTAGGGAACATATTCATTTAAAGTTGTGCAATGCTCCACTCTTATGTTGTTTGGCTGCCTGCTTTCTCCACAGCTGGCAGTCTCCTATGCCTCCCGCCCACCTGCAGACCCTGCGGATCAACGCCTTCCCCCTCCTCCCTCCGCCTCCTGCCTGCGGCAATCAGCTGGCTTGCGGTGTTTTGGAGGTGGGGGGAATAGTGAGGACTCGGTGCGCAGGCTCCCTCTGCCTCTCAAATGTGGCAAGCCAGCTGATTGCCCCGGGCAGGAGGGAGGGGGGAGGAACGAGGACTCAGTGTGCCTGCCCTCCCTCCCCTGCCTCCAGAACGTGGCAATCAGTTGGCTTGCAGCATTTAGAAGGGAAGGGAGTAAGGGAGGGGAGAGGAGTGTGCGAAATAAAGGGGGAGGAGGTGGGGGGGAGAAGAGGCAGGTAATGGGTGGGAGCTTGGGGGAGGGGTGGAGTGGGTGGGCTGAGGGTTGAGCCCCCCACCCCTGGTGCTTGCAGAGTAGGGGAAGCTGCCCTGGAACTTAAGCCCCCTATTTACATTAATTCTTATGGGGAAATTGGATTCGCTGAACATCATTTCACTTAAAGTCGCATTTTTCAGGAACATAACTACAACGTTAAGTGAGGAGTTACTGTACCAGTGAATTAATTTTTTTCTCCCTAAAATCATAATGGCCTGGCAATATTTACCTCAGTACTATTCATAGATTTGAGGTTCCATATATTATGTACCATCAGAGTTAGGCAGGAGGTTCTTCCTCCCCTTCCCCTCCAATGAAGAGATGGTAATATCTCATTGCAAAGGGATACAAAACTTGTTTGTGGTCACAGCGCATCACAAAACATTAAATGGTTTTTAAATGCATTAATTTATAATTTTTTTTCTTTTCTTACTCAGACTAATTCTAAGACAACCTGGCTTTACAAGTAAAATGAAAAATATTACTGATAAATACTTTAAAAAGTATCTAAAGCATTTCCAAAATAGATTTTCTATAAAAAAAAAAGTAGGTGGCGTAAATAGAATATATGATAGTGTGGTGTTGTATAAAGGTGTCATTGACACTTATTTGGATTGACCTGCAACGTCATGTGGCTTCATGACTAGCAAATAATGCAGCCTGCCCAAACTTATGCCAATAAAACATTATTGCTCATCACGCTATCATTCATTCGCCTCCATCTGTTGAGATGGACATAAGGATTTTCAAAGGGACTTGGGGGAAGGTCTCTTGCGGAAGAAAAGGAAGATGATGTTGGAAGAGAAATTAAAGAAATGCCACAAATTTGGGGGGAGGGTAGAGAACATTTACCGAAATGCCTTCTACAGAACTCGAATGATCTTTCTCTAGAATTTTTGAACCATTTTGTAAAATATAACAGATTTTTTTCTTGTCTTGTTTAAGCTATGTAGGCATGGACTCAGGGCCGGCTCTAACATTTTTGCCGCCCCAAGCGAAAACAAAGAGCCCCGCCCCCCCAAAGCGTCGCGCCGCCCCGCCCCCCCAAAGCGTCGCGCCGCCTCCGAGCACTGCACTGCACCACCCAAGTCCCCGCCCCAGCCGAGCGCCATGCCGCCCAAGCCCCGCCTCCCCCCAGCGCCGCCCGGCCGAACCAAAAAAAACCAAAAACAAACCCTGATCGCTGCCCCGTCCCAAGGTGCCGCCCCAAGCATGTGCTTGGTAGGCTGGTGCCTGGAGCCGGCCCTGCATGGACTTAGGTGCTTAAAGTTAAACTTGCTTAAATGCGGTGCTGGATAAGGGGTTGTTTAAACATTCTGTAAAAATATATTCCATTAAATTCTATATTTTTTTAATAATTGCCATAATACTCCATCAGTTCCGACCACATTAAATTATGTAAGACTATTAGAAAAAGTGCAGGAGTGAGGAAGAAGCCTTTGGGGAGGGAAAGGAAGCAGAATTACATCTGAAAAAATGTTCTGTGAGTTCAGGCATTATATCCCAACTTAAGGTCACTTTTTCAGCCATGAAACAGGCCATGGTGATGGAACAATGAGTCAATTCAAATGACAGTTTTCCATTATGAAGCTCAACTGAAGAGTTGTATGCGTATACAGATGCATACAGATACAAAATATTCAATGTAAGAAATTAATCAAGAAGGCATTAGGAGAAATGTGCCACGCTTCTGAAAAGCAGTACCATATTTAGCTGGTATTCTTTGATTCAATGTGCCCTTTTAAACTTGCACGTTATTTGGAACTTTGGTAGCTAGTTTTACCATCAGTACTGTATTCCTCTGACTTCTGACAACTGGACCAGTGGCATGTTTGTAAATGACAAGAAAATTACCTTGGGCAAGAAACTGTGTGGTGCATAACCTTTCTGCTAAGTGCAGCTGATTTTCCCCCACCCTTCTCATTAAGAACTCAGTAATAACATTTAGGACACACCTGCATGGGGAGGATGATGCAGAGAAATGAGGGAGCTGCAGTTCTGACTGAAGTTCTGCACAAATAGGGTGACCAGATGACAAGAACAAAATTTTGGGATACATGTGGGGATTGCCGCCGAAGCAAAAAAAAAAGTCGAGTGCCGGCACCGAAGAGAGGAGAAAAAAAATCTGTAATGCTGCCGCCAAAGCACAAAAACACCCAAAAAACGAATGGAGTGCATAATATCGGGACCAATGGCGTCCTGACCATACATCAGTCGGGATGTGGGACAAACACCTAAATATCAGGACAGTCGCAATTTTATCGGGACATCTAGTCACCCTATGCACAGAACTTGTGCAGAACATCATCTCTAAGGCAGGCTCCTTAATGGCTGTTCCCATCCCATGATGCACTTTGTCACTTGATCAGGTCCAGGCAGAATCTGGCCCTAAATTAATTAGATATCTCCATAGCTACCCATGTGTTGAATGAGTAAGAATAAAATAATCAGGACAATGTTTCAATCGATGGGACACCTTGCAGAATATATTACTCATTCATCATGTGTAAAGGTGGTAAAAACTACCCTGTTTTAAATAGGCAGACCTGAATAAAGAGTTTAGCCCCTGGGGTGGGAGTGTGGTGAATTGGTGTGTTGGTTTTTGGCAGCAAGTGTCTGAAACACACAGAAAACAATGATATGTAACTTACTATTTCCTCTTTCATCTGTTTCCCAATAACTATGCACATCTCACCACTGCATATTCAACTCTGAGTACATTTCTGAAGAAGAGCTCTGTGTCAGCTCAAAAGCTTGTCTCCCCGCCAACAGGAGTTGGTCCAATAGAAGATATTACTTCACCCACCCTGTCTCTTTAACATCCCAGAAGAATCAGTTAGTCATAAAAGTTAGATCAAGATTATGGGAACTAAAGTTAACATGCTGATCACTAATGGATATAGTTCTTAGTTTGGTTTGCTTTGCTGACTGCTGAAGAACGCAGGCGAACTGGCCTATACCCCGATCTCTTATCACTTACATCGGTGAAGGTAGTGATGTTTTTCCCCAATGTGAGACTAGTATGAGTTAAGAATTGAACCCATGGTCTCCATTTCACTGAAAAAAGAGCCATAACCTCATTTGCATTGGTGTATATCCTGAGTAGCACCCTTTATCACTGATGTTTCTCCAGGTAGGATCACCTACACCTCCTACATTGGAGCATAAGCGCCCATTGGGTTCTGTAGAGGCAGTGAGGACTGCTGCCATATAGTACTTATCAGTGTTGCTTGCAATCAGTGGCATAGCCAGGTTCTAAGTGCAGGGGGAGCAAACATAAAAAAGGCGCCCCCCCCCCTTGGCTCCTCCTCTGGCCACGCCCCCCCGGCTCCTCCGGCTGCGCCGCATCCGCCCCCCCCTTGGCTTCTCTGGCCACGCTGCGGCCATGCTGTGCCTCCCCTCCCAGACACCCCGCTCATTGCATCCACGCTTACCTGGCTGCCCAGGTGCCTCTGATGAGCTACCTTCTCCTCCCCCTCAGCGCCAGGGCACCCAGCTCCTGCTGGTTCCCGCTGAGTCTGGCGCGACCTAGGAGCCAGCTTCTCACGGGGAACGGAGACCAAGCCCCTCCCACTTGCCAGGGGCAGAATGCAGCACCCCGCATGCCACCCGTTTACCAGGGTGGCAAACAACACCGAAGCGCGTCTTTACCTTGAGGTGCCCACGCTCCATCCATCCAGCGCTGGCGGGAGAGCGGGAACAGGGAGGAGAGGAAGGCAGCTGCAGCTAATCCCCTGTTTGTGGCCGGGCTTCCCGTAGCAACCGTGCGGGGCGCGCTTGCCCCACATGGCAGTGCGCAGCCCTCCTAACCAGGCGCGGGCGGCTGCACTGGAGTCCTGCAACACGCAGCTCTGGTTGCGCCCATGGAGAGGAGCTGGGAGGGAGACTCGCCGCTCGCACACCCCCACCCGTGTATGCACGTTGGTGCTGCTGGGGAGAGGGGGAGGAGGCTGGAGGCCCGCGCTCCCTTGCCCACCCACCACAGGGGTCGTTGCAGCCCTCGCTGCTGCTGGCCCCTGCACCTGTGAAGCAGCCGGTACATCCCCCTGCGGGCGGCGCTGCTCAGGGGGGCACTTTGTACCCCACCACCCGGAGAGCCGGAGCAGCAGCAACACCTGTGCCCGGGCAGCGGCAGCGCCTCCTCCCGTCTCTCACTTTCTTCTCCTGCACTCTGAGCTGGGCGCCCCACTGCAGCCCCTCCACGCTGCGAAGCCGCCGGCACTCTGCCTAGTGCCGGAATGTCTAGAGCTGCCGCCACAGCAGCTTCCCCCTCCTACCGCCGAGCCGCGCTGTGCTGCGCAGGGACCCAGAGCTCTGGCAGCTCCCAGACACCCTGCTCAGGCGCTGCTTTTGAAAAATGTGCTGAGGGGAAGCAGCTGCTTCCTCTGCACCCCGCTAGCTACACTGCTGCTTGTAATGTATTTTGTACTATCCTCCTTTCAAACTAAAAACAATTACAGTAAAGTAACGAGACTAACGCATGATTATTGTTACTAGAAGAGCCCACTTTGAGGGTGAGTGTGTATTGGTTTCCTTTTCTGGGTATTTTGTTACTGCTCTGGGAGAAAATATTTAATGTACACAAATGCTGACTTGAATAATGCCTTGCACAAATTACAGATGTTGACCATGTCCATTAGAGATGCTAAGAGTGGAATTTTAGCCATCCAGAGGACTTTCCAAGGTTGGGGATAAGAGTATAAGGGGAAACTTCCTCTTCCATCCCTTCTACCTTGCTAAGTTCCACCATGTTCTAGGGCATGGCACTTGTGATGAAGAACTGTGTTCTCTGTATCCCTCAGTTATACTGTAGAAACATAGGTTACTTCACAAAAATGGATTTCAGACCTTGTATGATCCTTAAAAGATCCTGGTCTGAACAGATCAAACAATATTCCTCAGCAAAAATTAATACTCAGCAAGGGTCTTGAGCACCTTCTGTGAAATATTCAGCATTTTGTCTCTAGTTTCAGCTTAATGGGAATTAAACATGCTATGCATCTTTCAGGAAATGATCATCTCACTGTAACAGCTCCTTAAATCTCATCTGCATAAAGCAGAATGTTTTGGTTCAGATCCCCATCTGTTGAAAATCAGTGGTTATCTCAACATCAAGTTCTGTTTTTATAAAATTATATGAATAATAAAAATAGGATTTTTAAAATGTATCTCCTTTTGAGCATTAAAATGTCATTGTCTCAGTCCTTTTCCCTTGCCACTTTTGAGCCCTAGTTTAAGAGACTAGCCATGGATGGACTGCTTTCATATCTCAGGAACTATTGAAGTTAATAGGGTTTTCAGAATTGTTAGTGAGATCAGAATTTAGCCTAGCTGTGCACAGATGAAAAGAAAACTCAAAATATTAAAGCACAAAAATTGGAACCTAGCAAATACCTACCTCCCCTAAAAAAAAAAAAGATATCTGCAGCCCGTGTATATTTTCTTTAAGAAAGTCAATCAGTTACTTCATGTTTTAAGGTATGTTGTTATTTCTTAAGATAGAATATAGCAGAATAATTTGTTTTAACCCAATGGGCTTTGAGTAGAAAAGAGGAGCTCTAAAAGAAGCACTGCTTAAAAAACTTTCTGGAAGCATTATTTAATAACATTTTTTCTGTTACTAAGCTCTTTGGAGCAGAAACATTGCCACCTTTGGTGTTTGTAAAGTGGGCACTACTGGAAAACAATATTAATTAAATGCAGTAGTATTTCTTATTTGAATTACAGTTGCACTTACAGGCTGCAGGAGTTCAGGGCCCAAGTGTGCGAGGGACTGGAAAAATATACAGTAAAAGATATTCTCTGAATTAAAGAGATTTCAATCTAAGTCATCCTCGTTCACACTGAGTATTGCATTACTCTATGTTGTTACTGGTAGTAAGGCGTCATTCAGTGTGAGTAAGAGGATCAAAATCTGGCCCCCAAAAAACCCTGTGCCAAAGAAACTAAAGAAAATTAAACTTTATCTGGAAATTTCTTAAATACATGAAGAAATCTGTAAAATATGGAATGTATAATATATATGGAATGTTATACATTCCAAGTGTGTGTGTGTGTGTGTGTGTGTAAATATAAAAATATGATATATTCTGTACATGCACACTCTTAGCGATCTATAAAATGTCTGTACATGCTATATTAGCATTGGAAGGATCATAAATCAGAAAAAAATGCCATACTTTTTTTTCTTACTTGGGAAAGAGCCTCCCTCAGCATAATGAACAACTTTATATCATTCTATATGTGGGTGTTCATATTTTTCAGTATGTGTATGTGATTAGTCCTATGTGCAACTGGTAAATGACAATAGTACTGAACAAAATCTTTTATAAATAATAGCTCTAACCTCACGCCCCGTCTCTTGTTGTCAGCAAATTGGAATGCATAAACTCTATAAAACTACCATTTGCTTTGTCACGCAAATGAGTAAAGACTAGCTGTTCTGGATTCTGGTCTGCACGTCGTGATCAGACAGTGCCTAGGACAGTTGTTGTGCAATAGCCCCAAAGCAAAAAACTTAGTGTGGCTCAATTGCACATACCACAACCATAAAAAGGCAGCTAATCATTGAAGTCTGCACCCACCCTTTTAGTAATTATTTCCCTTCTTCATATTATCTGGCACACACACTACGTGCACAAGACATAATGTGTCTCCTTCCTCCACCATCATGTTCAGCTTTAAACAGTGATAAACATAAACATGGATATGTGTAATATTAGAAATCAGATGTATATCATAGCTTAAATTTGGAATGTGGTAAGTAAGGGGATCTGGTAGGGACTGAGGATGTGAGTGTGAGAAACATGAAGTGGAGAAGAACTGTGAGGGCACAAGAGGGAGAACAGGAGTAGTCTTTGATGGAAAGAGAAGGGTGGAAGTCTTGGGGGCAGGGACAATTGTGAGGAGTTGGGAAATTGTGTAGGGGTATGAGGCATAATCAGGGAACTCCTGTTCATTGATGTGAGGGGTTATGACCAGGAAGAGGGTGCTGGTTAAGAGAGCCTGGAGTCGTAGTGTTGGTCTGGAATGGGTGGGAGAGCCCAGTGGTTCTGCAACATATCAGTGCTTGGGTAACCCTCCCAGTATTGGAGCCAATGTTCCCTGACGCAACTTGATGTGCTGTTCCCTTGGTGGAGAGACACTTGATTCACCTCGTGCTGCTACTTGAAACACCAGGGAGCTAAAACTACAGCGCTGCAGATGCATTATATCTACAGACACCCTCTGACCTAGCTTGCTGCATAAAAGTCTCTGCTTTTCTTTAGCCCTTTCCCACATGCACATCGTTGCTCAACCCCTTATGCTCTGCAAGTCCCATTCACTTGGTCTGTGTCTCAATAGCTACTCATGCCCGATAAGCCTCCCAGATCACATATCTTCCCCACAGCATGCTTCCAACTGCCCTGTTGCCCTGTCTGCATACTTGCCTCCCATGTTTTATGTTAAGAGCAAAACTGCTGAGTCTCGGACGCTGGCTGCAGTTCTGGAAAACAGAAGTTGTTGCTGGAACAGGGCTGCTTTTTTTAAAGCTATTAATATTAGCATATTTTAAAATGGAATCAGGAATAAGTGAAAAATCTCTTGTGGGTTTTTTTTTTTTTTTTAATTTTCAAATGTGGCTAACATCTGAGGAGTTAGCAGAATGGGTGTAAAGTTTGGAGATTGGGTTCCCTAACAAAACAGCCACTGTACTCACAATGGAGGTATGGAGGAAACAGAGCATAATTTCAAAAGGGAGCAGCATTTTCACTGCGACAAAAAAAAAAAGTAAATATTTGCTTTAAAAATCATATAGAAAATTCAGTTGCCATATGAAATTTGGAGACTATATTCAACCATTAAATTGTGAAACTGAGGGATTTTAGGGCTTGATCCAACTCCCATTGAGTCTTTCCATAGCCTTTAACAGGAACTGAATCATGTGTGCTATTTATTATTTACATGATAAGACTTCCAAGCAGGTGAGTATTTTTCCAGTGTAAAGAACATCCTTGTTTGTTTAGTAGTGTCTCAATAGGATCAAATCCAACCCTGACATAAGGAGGTTAAATGGTCATTAAAAGGTAAAATTGACCCTTAACCAATTATAGAACACTTTCCAGCTTCAAAGCATTGTTCAAGCATTAATGATAGTCAATAATCCTTGGTACTTATGTTGTAATGTTGTGTGGAGGATGGAAGTTCTATTTTGCAAAGGATTTTTAGATTCCTATATTTGGCTTTATTCTAAATCAGAGTGAAAACCAAAAAATTTTGGTTAAGTCATGGCAAAGAAAAATTCAGATTGTTTTTTTTATTTATTTAGGGTTGTTTGAAATACATCTTTTAGACAAAGCATCAAAGAGTCCTGTGGCACCTTATAGACTAACAGATGTATTGGAGCATGAGCTTTCGTGGGTGAATACCCACTTCGTCAGATGTACCCACAAAAGCTCATGCTCCAATACATCTGTTAGTGTATAAGGTGCCACAGGACTCTTTGATGCTTTTACAGATCCAGACTAACACGGCTACCCCTCTGATCTTTTAGACAAAATATGCTTCCGTTTTTATTTTTCATTTTTTGTACATTATAACACAATTACAAAAACGGTTCATTTCAAAACAAAAATATTGAAATGCTTCATTCCAACACTGTCAGAACAAGACAAGAGTTTTTAATTCCAGTGAAATCATCCCAATTTGCCAAAGTATTTCTATTTCAATGAAACAACATATTCTGATGGAATATAGTTCCATCAAAGTTTCTCCAGCTCTATTACACTGAGGGTGTTTCATCTTTAAAGCCCTTTACAAATTATTGTTCATAGTAATTATTGTTAATGTTATTAAATACTTAGCACTTACAAGGAGTTTTACAAATGTGGCTGTGCTTTATTCTGTAAAACAAGTGACTTGCTCAAGTTTGCACAGTGATGCAGTGGCAGAGGTGAATTGGAACCCATTACACTGTAGTGTAGAAAGATGTATGTGCCAAAATATATAATAAGAGTAATGTTGCTCTTATAAAAGAATGCCTTGATAATTTTTGGAGACATGTTCATGTCAAAAATAGTTTGTGTAAGAGTGTCAGTCTGCCTTCATCAAGGGGATTACTAATGCTTAAAATTAGGTACATGGTTAAGGAACTTGCTGAATCAGGGCTGATACGTCATTCTTATTATACTTAAGGAAGGACCCAAACCCTCTTGAATTCAATGAAATGGAGTAACTCCAATTGACTCTAGTGAGCTTTGAATCAGAACATTTACTGTTTTTCCATCAAATGATCTCAAGCACATAAACAAGGAATTAAATCTCACAGCTCCCTGTGAAGTAGAGAAGTATTACCCTCATTTTAAGAAGGAAAACTGAGCCTGTACATTTCAAACTTGGTTGTCTAAAGTAAGTGGCCTGTGTTATCAGTGGTGCTGGATCTGTCTGTTTCAAGGTTAGCTGCATGTTTAGTCCACTTCCATCCCCTTTTGGGCATCTTTTGAGGTCACCCATTTAAGGATTCAGGCTCACAGCTGTCACCTCTCTTGGGCAGAGACCCAAGTCTCTCTCCCTCCAGACCAGGGGTTCAGGCTTGCAGTCCTTCTGCACCTCACTGTGATTTTCCCCTGCAGGTCTGTTCTGGGTCCATCACCTGTAGGAAGTATCGCTGATACCAATATGAGAAACAACAAATAAAAGTAACCACTTGCAAAGACTATCACCCTCACCCCTTACTCTCAAACTAGTATAATTGTCACTAAGGATTACAGTTAAAGTGTGGGGGGGCCTTTTAGTAAAATCATTATGTCGTTAACATTTAACCAGTTACTGAAAAAGAATGTGACATATAATTTCTTTGTCTTCAAATTAATGGAAACAAATTGGAAACATTATTTATACTGCTTTAGTCAAAGTGAGCTGGAGATATTTCAGCACAGTAACCATAATATTTCAGGTTTATCTGCTGGATATAAACTCTCACTTTTAGAACAAAAGATCACAGCCCAGGACATTTTTGAGACAAAAAACAAATCTTGTTTTTGTTGCTTTAGGATTTAATTTTTTTAACATAAACCAAAGCCCTTTTGTTTAGTCAGCATCTCTTTCAGAGAGGCAGTGTGTGGTGATGCAGAATTCTGTTTGTCAGTTGGAGAGATGGTTAAAAGAGAAGAAAACTGGCTTAGGCTTAGTTCCTGCATGTTAACACTTCTGACCACATTGGACACTTGGAAAGACACTTGGAGTAAGCCACATGTACCATAGTAGATGTATAGCAATTATGTAAAGTCTTCTGAATTTTGTGATGAATGAATATTAAAAGAAAAAATATTCTGTAAGCAAATAAACAGCCCTTTATATAATGCATCTTTGTACTTATTTTTCCTTTCCTTACAGTCTGGGATAAATACAATAGAAGTTGCCAAAATACTGAATTTCCAAACAATGACTAGTTTTTTCACAGTAACTTTTTTTTCCAAATCTCTTCATACTGGTACTTTATAATATGTACCTTGGGGGTTATATAAATAAAGTTATATGCCATACAAATGAATAAAGGGGACGTTCCTGCCCCAGAGAGTTTGCATTGTATGTTTATGTATGACACAATGATACAGACAAAGTGAATAGGAAAATATTGGGAGGACAAGGAATAAAATAAATCATATGGGCCCTGATTCAACAAGGTACTTGGGCACAAGTCTAAGTTTAAATATAAGAATATTCCTATTGGCTTTTATAGGCACTTATACTACTCATAAACATCTTACTGAGGCTACAGTTGTGTTTTTTTTTAAATATATATAATATTATTTACTCTTTTACTTATGTTTTTAAAAATGCATTCCTTAAAGGTTGCTTGTGAGGGCATGTTGCTTTATTTGTTGATTATGAGTAGTTAAGGAGGAGCAGTTGTGTTCTATTGGAGAAATCACATGGCTTTCTTAACCTTCCGTTAAATTGTTGAGTGCTGTTCTCTCCGTTCTGCTGATCTGCCTCTGTGACTTGAACTTTGCTCCTAGAACCTGTGGGGCAGAGCAGTAGTCGGAAATGACCCTCTGATTGGTATTCAGCTTTAAGTCCTGCCCAGGTACTTCTGACAGAACGGTGAGTGGGTCCTAGATGAAGCTCACTCGACAGTAATCCAGCTCCACAGAGAGTCTTGTTTAACTTCTGGACTGTCACAAATAGTGCAGAGCAGCAATAATTCATGCAGTGCCAAGTGAATTTGACTGATTCCAAGCGCTTTTCCCGTGCTGCTGCTAACTTTTCAACACAAGGGGGTGACTTCATTTTTCTTACTAATATCATGAAACAAAGTTTTGTGTCTGACTGATTGAAAAAAACACTAATACAGTTTAAAAATTACAAATTTCATCCTGGGTTTACTTATGAATCAGAAAGCTGATTTTACAAAAAATCTGAAGCAATATCTATGATCTGAGCCTGTTCAACAATTATTTCAAAAATAACCATTTTCACTGAACAAAATATTTGCTGTTTCAAATCTGATGGCTTATGTTGTACTAAGCATTCACCTTTGTATTTTAATGTCATATGCTTGCGCCCTTACTAGAAGAAAATTTCTAATGACTTTAATGAGAGTTTTGCTCCTGTAAGTACAGTAGAATTTGGCTCTTAGATTTAGACATCTAACATTTTGCAGCTGATTCTGCAAATTGTAGTTCATTAGACACAAAAATGTGTTCAACATGCAGAGACAGGTATTTAAAGAAAAAATAAAAACGTATTCCATAACAAGAAACTTATCAAAGATTATTTTAGTTTGCTTAGATTTCATCTCTGTACCATCTGATATCAGAAACCTAATCCAGGTCAGATAGAATTTCATCGGAGAAAAATATACCTATATTGTTCAGGATACATCCAGTGGCATATAGGATTTATTTAAAACTTTATATGAACTCTTTGTAAAAGCAGACAGTGGGTTTGCACATCCAAGACATCGAGCTGCATCACCTCAATAGCAGCAATGCCTCAATTTCTACAAAATTGTACTGGAGGACTAGCTTTAGCCAGCTTGTGATCTGCTGAGGCATAAATACTTTTGCACAGGAAATTAGTAGTTGTAGTTCAGTGAACACATTGCCACCCAAAGGAAGTTGTCTAATACAGTGTAAATATTTGGTGTTCTTTCCATATAGCTCAGATAGTAGTTACTACTGAACTAAGCATGACTTAATATCACTGTAAATTGTTGATATGTATGAAAAATAGGATTTTTCACAGGGTCTTTGTAGTTGATATTCAACATATTTGGCAGCTCTATTTTGGCCAAGTGGCATCCTGACAATTGAGAAGTCTTAGCCCTGGTCTACACACAGCCCCTGGTTCGAACTAGGGTACGCGAATTCAGCTACGTGAATAACGTAGCTGAATTCGAACTATCCTAGTTCGAATGACTTACCGTCCAGACGCCGCGGAAGCGAACTCCGCGGCTCCAAGGTCGACTCCGGCAACTCCTCCTGCCGCGGTGGAGTACCGGAGTCGACCGCGGCGCTTCCGGAGTTCGAACTATCGCGTCTAGATCAGACGCGATAGTTCGAACTCCGAGAAGTCGAACTCGCCGCGTCGACCCGGCGGGTAAGTATAGACGTGGCCTTAGTATCTTTGCACATTTAATATGTATTTATTGTAAGTCAGTTTCATGCCAGCTGCTGCAGGCTGCTTGTGATTTATTTTAGAGAGATCTGTTACGTTTTTATACAGGATCTTGCATAGATGTAGGTACACAGATAAACATATGCTCTCCTAAGCATATACAGTCCTTGCTTTCCAAAAGGAAACCTCATTGTCTTCATTCCATATTTCCTGTTACTGCTCAAATACTAACCTGGTAACTGCAGTAGCTGACTAAGGAGAATCAGAAAAGCTTGAGAATGACTGCAACAGTTTTGATCTAATTTTAAAATAATTATTCTGAAATTACTGTTGAGGAATGTCATTCCTCATAATTGCTTCTATGTGACTGTGAGGCTCTGTTGCTGTTGTATTGATATGGCTTTGAATTGTTTGTACAATATTACTGTGCTTAAAGGCACTGCTGAAGTGGTATAAAGGACCTTGAAGCAGCATCTAATCAGTAACATCACATCCCTTTTTATTTTGTACTTATCACAATAATTACAAAGCACAGTCACTTTGGAATTGCTGCTGATGTTCTTAAGGCTTTCACCCCTCAGTCATTCTGCTTGCTCCTCAGAGCAGAGTTGAAGAGCAGTGTTACAGGGAAGCTCTTTGAAGCAGCAAAGTTGAAGCATAGTGAAATGTTGCACAGTAATGTAGTGGTACACAGGCTAGCAGCCTTTGCTTTAGGAATGGGCAATGGAATTCTGGATACTCTTTTAACTGGGCAATATATCTAATTGTTGGAAACACTGACTGTGTCCCTGAGCAGAGCAAGCCTGAATGTTTTTCCCATAGCATGATCTGTGTCACAACCAAGAAAACATGAAGATTTATGATTGGCCTGTGGAAATCAATTGAGATTCAAAAATTCTCAACTTGAGTATACATTTTGGTATCCCATTAGCATTTCTGAACTG
Source organism: Mauremys mutica (assembly GCF_020497125.1). NCBI lineage: Eukaryota > Metazoa > Chordata > Testudines > Geoemydidae > Mauremys > Mauremys mutica. Next base: position 105,637,502 of record NC_059076.1, on the reverse strand, counting down.
ATGCAGGAGATGGGTGAAAATATATAATGTCCCTGGAGCCCAGACATTAAGGGCTCCATTACCCCTTTAATATGTGTGAGTCTGATTTTTCAAACCCAGGGTGTGATGGATATTTGCTTCAGAAAGGAAAATAAGAACACAAATTTTATCTTTGTGCCAAGTTAAAATTTAAGAGAAAATCCTGGAATTAAAAAAAAAAAAAGTGGAATAATAGGGGTAGGGGGTAGTCTTACCATCAAGATTCATGTACATGGTTCTGTCCTGCATTGCATGTGTGTGCCCATGCACATAGACCTTGCAAATGTCATCTGACCCTTTGTCACCTCCAGATTAGACTATTGCAGTATGCTCTATATGGGGCTACATCTTGCATCTATGAGAAACTGAAGTGGGTGCAGAATTTGACAGCTTGTTCATTACAGGGTACATCTTGCTGGAAGCATATTGTACCCTTTCTTTTGGATCAGCACTGGCTACCTATCAAGTACCAGGTAGAATATAAGGCAGTAGTCTTGGCCTATAAATCCTTAAATCACAGAGGACTTACTTACCTGACAGGCCATCTGTCTCCTCCTGCCATAGTGTCACATCTGAGATTAGCAGGGCATCTGAGCTTTAACTCCATTCATATAAAAAAGAAAGGTAGCTGATGTGATGTTCTCCATGACAGTCCAGGAGCTTTGAAATTCACTCCCTACCTTGGTGCAAAACAGTCCTGCTCTAGCAATCTTCAGGACATGCTAAAATAAACCTTTTTCTGTCCTAAATTGGAGAGAGACTGAGAGGACTATGGTGGGAGATCATAAAAATCAGTGATTTGGTTTTAGCCCGGGTGATAAGGTTTATATTAATTGTTATCTTAAGGGAGTTTCCTGGTATGGTCTATTTTGGTATTTCTAAACTGTATTAAGGAGCACCTACAATAATGGACAGGTTCTCCTTTACGTGGACTTATGTTGAAATGTTGAATGTGCCTTTGTTGTTCAATGAAGTAATGGTGTCACTGAATGCTGTCACATTTATACTTAAAATTATCATTTCTAATTTAATTAGAATATTCCCCTTTCCCCAGCACTAGTACTTTGGTGATGCCAAAAATATGAAAAACTGCTGTTTGGAAATAATATTATTCCTAAAACACATATATACTTCCTAAAATGTGTGTGTGCATGTGTGTGCAAATTTATTTATATATAAAAGGTAGTCGTGTTGAAATTATTTTTTCCTTTTTGCACATTTGCATGTACCCAGATGTTTCACAAAACAACAAACAGGAAAACAGAAACCTTAAACTGACAGTGATAAAAATAGCTAATATAAATGCATAAGGAAAAAAAGTTACATTTTAGGATTATCATCATGCATATCACATTATGTAGCAAACATTACTTCATTAACGTTTCTGAGAATTGCTGTTTTTCACATGATCTCCTAAACAACTGTAATACCAAATACAGGTAGCTGTCAAATGACCTGATTTAACATATGTTGCACTACTGTTACGTTTCTATCCAGAGTTCAGGGAATTTTATTCCCACTGGAAAACAATGCCAGTGGCAGACACCGTGAGCCAAATTCATCTCTGGTGTAAGCCTTTTGATGTCAATGGAGTTAAATCAGAAATAGAGTTGGCCCTATGCCTTGAAAATGTTTCTTAATGAAATATATTTTGTGGGTAGCCTCGTTTGCACAGTAAAAAGGAAGGGAAAAGTGTTTACATGTTAATCCTTTTGAAACCATCATATATTTGCCTTGCAATTAGATAGAAAAGATTAGTTAATTCTTCAGAGAGCAGTATTTTTTTTTCATATTTAGATATCTCCGAAGTACTGCTGATCAGTTCAGTATTCAGATTACATCAAAATTTGATAATTGTAGTGATCATAAGTATCAATGAATATTCCATGATAGCATTATTGCTTTGAACAACAAAGGTGCATTCATAACTGTGTGCTGTAGCCAGTACTGATTAGCCATTCAACTTCACCTAGGTACACTCTCTGTTTGCAGCAGCTTTTTATTCAGGTGTCCTTGAGGGATTAGTTGAAATATTTCAATTTTGTCTTTGTTGCATGAAGAAAACAACTCCCCAACTATATTTACTGTATATAACCAAATTATACTTTTGATAACATGAATTTTCAAATGAGATCCTGTAGTATCTGTTCTGTAAAACTACAATGGGTATTGAATTAAAATAATTTAAGTGCTAAATATATATTGTGCACTTATTCAATTTTTTATCATGTGTGAACGTGCTAACAAACTGACAGTGATTTTTTTTTCCAGTAAGAAGATATAAAAGTATGATGTGTCAGTTTCACACTTAGGGAAGAAACAGACGCTAACATAACCACTAGAAGTCTACTTTTGTGTTGCAAATTAATCTGGCTAAGAAAAGTTTGATGGAATTCACTCTTTATCATAGTGTGATATTGTTATAACAAAGCTTTTTCTGAAGAGATGGTATTAAATATATTTATAGAATTGCAGAAATTTAGGACTGGAGGGGACCTTGAGAGTCCCCTGTACTTAGAGAGGGCCAAATATACCTAAACCATCCCTGACAGTTTGTCTAATCTGTTCTTACAAACCTCCAGTGATGGGGATTCCACAACCTCCCGTGAAAACTTATTCCAGTGCTTAAGTATACTTGTAGTTTGAAAGGTTTTTTTCCCCCTAATATCTAACCAAAATCTTCCTTGCTGCAGATTAAGCTGATTACTACTTGCCCTACCTTCAGTGGGAATAGAAAATTTATAACATCTTATGTCTGAAGGCTGTTACTGGTTCACTCTTCAGTCATCTTTTCTCAGTACTAAGTATAAGGTTTTTTTGTTTTTTTTTAACCTTTCCTAATAGGTAATGTTTTCTAGATCTTTAAGTTAAATCTTGTACTCTCTCCAATTTATCCACATCTTTTTTTGAAGTGTAGTGCCCCAAATTTGACACACTACAGCAGCTGAGGCCTCACCAGTGCCCAGTAAAATGAAACAATTACCTCCTGTGTCTACATTATACCATTCCCGTTAATGTACCCAGAATATTAACCTTTTTTGCAACTGCATTATGTTGACTCCCATTCAAATTGTGAGCAATTATATCCCTCAGATCCTTTTCAGAAGTACTACTGCCTAGAAACTTATTTCCCATTTTATAGTAGTGTATTTGATTTTTCCTGCCTAGGTGTAATTCTTTGCACCTGTCTTTATTGAATTTCATTTGCTGATTTCAGACCAGTTCTCCAATTTCTCAAAGGCATTTTGAATGCTAATCCTGTCCCCCAAGGTGCTTGCAACCCCTTCCTGCTTGGTGTTGTCTGCAAATTTTATAAGCATACTCTCCGCTTCATTATCCAAGACATTCGTGAAAATATTGAATCGTACTGTACACAGAACAGACCCCTGCGGTACCCCACTGAATACATTTCCCTCTTCTCCTCCCCCCCCCCAGTTTGACAGCAAACTATTGATAACTGCTTTTTGAGTACAGTCTATCAAGCAGTTGTGCACCCCACCTGATAGTAATCTCATCTAGACCACATTTCTCTAGCTTCATTAAGAGAAAGGTATGTGAGACTGTCAACAGCCTTACTAAAATCCAGATGTATCACATCTACAGTTTCTCCCCATGTACTACACCAGCAACCCTGTCAATGAAGGAACTTAGATTATATATGAAAGCCTTGTATAGTGTGGGTGGAAAACACCTTTCTCCCTTAATCAAATTAGCTCAATTGAACTAGTTAAATGGTGTTTTCAAAACAAGTTTATATCAACACCAGTGTAGATACAGTTTAATGCTGTAAACTCAATCTAGCAGGTTGAGAGACCATATTTTCCTTAGTTCTTATGTATTGAAATGTTACTTGAAAGTTAACTGTGAGACCTGTTAAACAAAAGAGTGAGACCGTAGACAAATAACAATGCAATCAAACTGAAGCTTCAGTTAACTCTTTTTTTTTTTTTTTCTACTTGGGACCTTTTTGTGATTGTGACACTACAGAGTTTATAGGACAAAGTAAAACATACCAAAGCAAAAATGATTTCTTCTTTGCATTGAGTCAACAGTGTTTGTTAGGAGGAAAAGGACATTCCTATAACTAATACATTAATACAATACTAATACACAAATCTAGTAAGTAGACTCTTTCTATTGTCCAGAGGATAAAAAGTAGCAATGTTATATTTATTCATGTATTTTGTAAAATAAGGTTCATTCGAGGACTTAACTACAGGAGGACAATAGGCAGGTCAGGATAATTCTATTTTTCCATTTTAACCATTTCAGTTTCTTCTGCGATCTTTTTCCTGTTGATTTTTGAGTTTTGTTTCCTGAAATGTGTTGAAAACCTCTTGCATAATTTAATTATGCCAGACAGTGCTGTTAAGGGCATATTAGTAGACCAATACTTACAAAAGAGAACAAAATAAGAGCAGCCAAATGTCAGGGGCAAGATTGTTATTTTTACAATCTATCCTATGCATGGAGCAGCATGTCGTTGCACTGCTCTGGAAACAGACCAGAAAGCAGGATTCAAAGTCATGACCTGCCTCCCATATTCCCCCTGCTCTTTGGGAGCATACCTTGTGCCAGCCCTATGCCTAGCACAGTGTACATAAGAACGGCCAGACTGGGTCAGACCAGTGGCCTATCTAGCCCAGTATTCTGTTTTCCGACAGCAGCCAATACCAGGTGCCCCAGAGGGAATGAACAGAACAGACAATCATCAAGTGATCCATCCCCTGTCGCCCATTCCTAGCTTCTCGCAAATAGAAGCTAGGGAGACCATCCCTGCCCATCCTGGCTAATAGCCATACATGGACTTATCCTGCATGAATCTTAGTTCATTTTTTAACCTTGTTATAGTCTTGACCTTTACGAGTACCTGCTGTGCCAGTGAAGTTACACTGTCTGGTGTATTGGAAGATATCTGGTTCCCTGTCCTTTCCTACCTACTCCCCTCCCATCTGCATGGGAGATGTTGAGTCTGCACTCCCTTCTGTGCTTCAACCTATGTACAGTAAAAGCTGCTTATCTGGCACTTCACCAACTAGAAAGCGCTATAAATTGGCATATCTCATCTTCAATGAAAGTTGATTTATAGTCCGGTTGGTGCGGGGCTGGCAGGGGGATGGGGCACGGGCGGGGATGCAGAGTGCGGGCTCTGGGAGGGAGTTTGGGTGTGGAAGGGGGCTCAGGGCAGTAGGCTGGGGCACAGGAGAGGGTGTGAGGTTCCAGATCTGGGGGGCACTGACCTCAGGCGGCTCCCTGCAAGTGGCAACCTGTCCCAGATGCTCCTGGGCAGAGGAGCAGCAGGCAGCTCTGCGCACTGCCTCTGGCTATAGGCACTGTCCCCGCAGCTCCCATTGGCTGCAGTTCCCGGCCAACAGGAGCTGGGGAGCTGGGGAGCCAGTGCTCTGGGCAGGGCGAGGCAGCGTGCAGAGCAGTCTGCTATGCCTCCGTCTAGGAGCAGCTGGGACAGGTTGCTGCTTGCAGGTAGCAGCCCAAGGTGATCACCCCTGGATTTGACACCTCGAGCCCCCTCCCATGCCCCAACCACGAGCCCCACACCCAAACTCCCTCCCTCTTAGTTAAATGGCATTTTTCACTTACTGGCACCCCTCTCCCCATTCCCCCAACATGCCGGATAAAACAGCTTTTACTATAGTATATAAAGCTAGCATAGGGGGAGTGAAAGGATTCCTTACACGGATTTATTGCTCTAAATGGGCATGCCACTGTCTAGTCCTGTGATGCAAATGAAATGTACAACAGAAAAGATGATTTAATCCTATCCTCTTTGAAAACAATAATACTAGAGTATCAGAGGGGTAGCCGTGTTAGTCTGGACCTGTAAAATCGGCAAAGAGTTCTGTGGCACCTTATAGACTAACAAATGTATTGGAGTATGAGCTTTCGTGGGTGAATACCCACTTCGTTGGATGCATGCATAAGATGCCACAGAACTGTTTGCCAATAATGCTAGAATACCTTTTAAAGAGAGAGTTGTTTTGAAAGATATTGGATTTTCTATCATTCAGCTTTTTGTATTTTTTAGCATCTACCTTGAACATAATTATATATAAGTACTATTATTTAACTCAGCCTACCCAAACATCCATACCGATAAGGTACCAAAGTATTTGATAGGGAAACACTAATTCCTGCCATTTCTTTTACACCGCATGTACAGTACAAAGCAGTGGGGGATAGTGAAAAATAGCAAGGCACTCATTAAAATATGGAATTCAGGAAGCAGAAGGTAAATATTTCATACAAATGGAGTCACAAAAGTAGGATCAACACCATCAGGTATCTAACAAGATTTAGTTTTTCTGAAAAAATATACTCTGTAATTTATTCTGTACTACTTTGCAGTAAAAGGCATTTTTTCATTTGAGTTTTGTATGCTAGCTTTACTGCAGAGAAATGGAATACTGTTTATTCTAGCATAGCATGAAACAGTGGGAAGCTGAACAGATGTACAGAAAATTGAGCAAATTCCTATGTCACCTGCATTACTGTCCCTGTGGTTGGATCTGAAGCTTGAACAGCCTCTTGTAGATTTAATTTACTTTGAAAGCTGCTTCTTCCCAGAACAGCTAATTAGAGAGGATGGCAGAAGTTTAGTTCTTTGTCACAGGTGCTGCTGCTTTCCGTAAATGGTTTAATGGGATGCATCCCTTCTTTTATCACTGCATGTGACTAAGATCTGATGTAACAACATTAGAGCACCTTGTTTTTTAAACATGCACTATAAAAGCTAACAAGTGATTTTTATATAGCACAACCTTTCAGCCAGAAGGATCCCAAAGTACTTCTCATACTCGACAAACTCACTTCCAGCTGTGGACTAGATCCTGCCCTCTGATGCATTCATGTGCTGTGGGGACAGGAGACAGCAAGCTAGCCTGTGTGTCACAATCAGCAGTATATGAAGTGGAGAATATAGTACATGGAAAACTGCAGAGGGAATTTTAAATGAGTGGAATGTAAATTACACACTGGAAGTTTTTCAGAACACCAGGTTTTAACAAACTTGGTCTTCTGGGAAGTGTTGTTACATTTTTAATGCCCACAATTGGTCAGCATCAGGTTTTTACATCATGTGGGAAATATGAAACCTACAGCAGCATTGTGACTGCTAGAAACATGTTGGGGCACTTGTTCAGTCATCACTCAGTGAGAATTGTGCCAGTTACTGAATCACTAGCACCACTTCATGAAACAAACAGTCTTTCTTTGGAAGTCTCCCACACTGGGGCTAACAAAGCCTTACCTGGCTCTTAATTTATAAAATCAGACGGGATTGCAGCTCAAGGTTGTATAACTGCAGGCATCCAGTAGGAAAACACGGAGGGGGGAGAAACCAAAAATGTTCTTTGAGTTATATAACTTCTTCCCATTTGAAGTGGCTAGCACATTAAAAAGAACAATTGAAAAATATCTGTGAACATTTCACTTTATTCCAATTACTTATGGCTCAGCATCAGTAATTTAGAAGCTAATTTGATTAGTAATGAACTTTATCTGTTGGTAAAAGAGACAACAAACAGTATTACAATACTACTACTAGTTTCAGTGCCTCAGACGCAGGGTCTGAATAGCGCTTATCCCTGACATTATTCAGACTGATGAATATTAAACATGTATTGATCTTAAAGTGATGGAACACAAGATCTAATAGGTTAAAATGCAATGCCATGCAGCTAAGGACTAACGGGTGTTGAACTTTTCTTCATACGAACTGTAACAGGTAGCCAGGGTGCAAATAGTATGCCTGTTAAATGAAATTGCTTTTATAGGTGGGTTTGTGGTAGCATGCAAATAGGAGGTATGGGAAACACCCCCCACCCCCCCACCCCTTTTTTTTCCCTGTGCATCTAACTGATGGCACACAGGACTGAACACTATCAGAACTGCACAACTTCTTAATGGCAAATCTGACAGATTATTTAAATAGATGGACTATGAATTCTCTTTATTGCAGAATTATATGCAGATATTTCCTCCCAGAAAACTAAAGCTTCTTGCAGTAGGTTTCCTGCTGGTGTTGATCTCACCTTTGTGACTAAGTGTGTATTAAATTTTTAGCTGCTGCTCTATAATTTCACACTTTAATGACTTCCTTGCTACTGTACTTTTTAATAACCACCACTGCTGTGTATATACAATTTAACAGGAGTATCTAGTTCTGTGGCTCCAGGTACTAAGGGTCAAGCTACAGTTTACTAGTATATACTATATATACATTTTTTTTAATCTATGGGACTATAGGGTTTAAAAATATTATTTGTTTATAAGTGTGGGTCAGATTCATACCTAACTTCCATGTTAAAGTTCTTAAAACAAACAAAGGGGTACTTGCTGCATTTCTGACATAGCATATGAGAATACATGGGATTGTCAGGTGGTGGTTGTTTTTTCTTCTTAAAAACAGTGGATGTTCCAAATACAATAAGGCCATATCCTTGTCCTCCTAGTTCAATATAAACTAGTAGAACCCAATCCTACAATTTACAATATGCAGGCAGACTTCAGTGGGCCTCCATAGAGCTTCCGTTTTTCTCTTGTACTGAGCAGAATTCGGAGTTTGTGTATGGAATTCCTCCCACCCCTTGCAGTCCTGAGGTATGTAGAAGGAGGGTTGTATGTTGCAATGGAGAACTTTCTTATGATTTGTTTTCCATTTCTTTAGAGTAAATTTTAATTAATATATGTGCAGCTCAATTCAAGAATCAGGCCCTAGCTTCTTACACAGGCTTCTCTTGCTCAGAGGCCTTTTCAGGAAAAAATTCTGACTTCAATATTGCATGAGGCCATGGAAATCAGTTTTTCAGTGTTTTCTCAGTGTAGAAACCAGATTAGTTTTTTGGCTAACTTGGTTGTAAGAATGCTAAGTATCTGTGCAAAAGGACACAGCCTAAATTTTCAAAATAACTAATGTCTTTGGGTGCCCAATTAAAGGAACCCAACATTCAGGAAGTGCTGAGCATCTGCCCTTTAAAAATCAGACTGCTTTTAAGATATTTAAATTTGAGCACCCCCAAAAACAAAATATTAATGGTGACTTCTGAAAATATAGGTCTCTGCAGCACCATTCATCCTCTTCCCCCACCCCCAAATCCTTGTTGCCATTGCACATGAAGGAGCATGATATGACAGTGCTGGGGACTCTTTACCCCCTGCCATTTCCAAAAAGTGTAGTCTAGGACTGCATTAATAGCAGGTGTGAGGAGTCCCCTCTGTGTTGGTCAGCACCTTCTTGAGAGGGATCCCAGGGGCAACCATGGGCAGGGGAGTCCTGTCCATTCAGGGCTATTAGAAACTCCTGTGTTAGGAAGCTTGGAAAGTTCAGAGGGCTCTGGAGCCTATGCTGTGCAGCAGAGCCTCCATAGGGATTTGTATGCAGTAGTAGATCTTCCCGTTTACTCTGTATCCAGGGGGCAAACTCCTTACTCATTTGCAGAACAAATCCTTGCACATCCATTCTGTCAAAACACTATGTTTTCAAAACGTGGACCTAAAGTTCTCCACCTGTGGAGCTCTGTCACTGGTAGTAATATTGGAGATTGTAGACAGAGCTGTCTCTTGTTTTGTATGTACAACATTTAGCACAATGGAGCCCCACTCTTGGCTTGGACTTCTAGGTGCTACTTTAATACAAATAATACTAACTACGGTGGTAAGATTAGTGATGCATATAACTTCCTCACGAGCAGGATTTAAAGAGGATTGGAGTTAGTGTTTCAATGTTATTTTTCTTCACTCAGACTTCTCCGACTTGGAGCAATTTAAGGAGCACGCTCCTTGTTTAGCATGTCGAAATCCAGTCACTACTAATTACTGTGGTTGCAATTTCCAACCTGACAAGTGAAAATCAAACCACAGTCTCTTGAGTGCTGTAGGTTGTACAACAAGCCCTTATTGTGGAGAATCCAAAGGCAGAGAGAGAATATTATGTCAGTTAAAGCATCTATTAACTTGGAAATAAGTAAGTTTTTAACATGGGTAATAGTCCCAAAATATGTTACATTTTTAGCTCACGTTCACTTGGTGTACTATAAGTAGCCCTCTTCCCCACCCCCAAAAAAGACCAAATAATCTGTTAGTGTTTTTATGTCTTTTATATGTGATCAGTATGCTCAGTCATGTTTAAGAAACAGACATGTCAAGCTTCAATTTTATGATATTTTTAAAGTTATAATGTTGCCTTATATGAGTTGTCACTTTTAACTGAAATATGTTTGAACATGAATAAACACATATCTAGTAAACCCCCACACCCTCCAAAAAAGGCAGAGCAACTGCCCTTCCATTCATGGAATAGGGATTGTGTGTGAGAGAGAGAGTGAGAGTTGTGGCTCAACGGGGGACAAAAAGCAACAATGGGAATGGGAAAATTAATCAAAAAGGTAATCATGTGCATCCAGGCTGTGTTCCCTCTGCAGTCAGACTCTAGTTTTCCTGATCAACAGAGCAACACATACATATGGGGCACTGATGATCCAATCAGCTGTGTAGGCCTCTGCATTCTGAATTCTTGAGGAGTCTTGCAGCTTTTGATTTTTAAAGGAAGTGCAGGTTATTTTCCTTTTTTCTTTTCTTTTCTCTCTTTTGTCTATAGATGATTATGTGAGACAGGAGATGGAGACTGCTGGTAATGTCTGGTCTTGTTAATCAGAAGGTGATTAATTAAAATAATAGTTGTCAAAAGTAGACATTACAAAGCTGACTACACCCATGCTAAGATTAAAGGATCTATTCTTCTCTTGGCACGCTATTATTATTTTTAATAGAAGTTATGCACATGTCGGGGGGTGAATAGATTCCCCCCAGTCCTCAAGCATGTCTGATAAATAGCAACAGCAAACAATATACCCACTTTTCAATGGGGGGAAAACCAGTGCCGCTTTGTCTGTGTTTTGGGAGAATGGGGGAGAGACCCCTCATTCCTTTTAGCGAAGGTTGGAGACTTTTCACTTTGCATGGTGGTTGTGCCTATAATAAACAGGAGAGAGAGAGAGAGAGAGAGAGAGAGAGAGAGAGAGAAATATCTGGATATTTGTGTGATACTAAAATCCAGTTTCTGGTCTCATTTACTCTAGTGTAACTTGAGACTAATGCCATTGATTTTACTGGCATGACTTCGAAGTTACAATGGTGTAATTGAGAATAGAACTTTATATCTTGATCACTTTAGTACTTGCAGATTAATGAACTATTCCCGGAAGTGGGCTAGCAGTGACATACTGAGATTAAAGACCTTTTTTCAAATATGAAAATTTCTGCTGTAAATGGACAGTTGTTACTGCATTGCATATGAAATGAAGCTAAAGATATTCCTCAGAACATTTTATAGTAACTGTTTTCATCACTAATTACCGAAAAAATGTTTATGCATCAGGATAGAGCATAGATTAGTGCATTGATAAGAGCAATGATCCACCTCTGAAACTCTGGTATGTGTATCCCTCACTCATCCTTCAAAACTAGCCAGCCACCACCACAATCTGTCCTTTACCCTCATGACAATAAAATTTGTTTCCTGTTTCAAACTGACTTTCTCCTTTTGGTAAACTGTACTTACCCTGAGCAATCCTTGCCCATATTCCTAATAACATGGTTGCCATTTATTTTCTGTCTCTTCATCCTCTTCTGTCTTAGGTGCATGTTTCTGGCATTGTTATTGTTAGTTAATTGCAGGTAATGTAGTACTCTTAGTATGTGACTATGCTGAAAATGGTGATTGCACCATTGTATAGGGGGTTTATGACCTATTACTGAGCTGCTATTCTTTACTTTTGGGTCAAAGTAAGTCAGCTAGTCTTCTTGGCCAACTGTAACATAAGAGCCTGCTACAGACTAGGGACCGAACGGCTAGGCAGCAGTTCATCAGAAAAGGACTTAGGGGTTACAGTGGACAAGAAGCTGGATATAAGTCGAAAGTGTGCCCTTGTTGCCAAGAAGGCTAAGGGCATTTGGGACTGTATAAGTAGGGGCATTGCCAGCAGATCGAGGGACATGATAGTTCCCCTCTATTCAACATTGGTGAGGCCTCATCTAGAGTACTGTGTCCAGTTTTGGGCCCCACACTACAAGAAGGATGTGGAAAAATTGGAAGGAGTCCAGCAGAGGGCAACAAAAATGATTAGGGGTCTGGAGCACATGACTTATGAGGAGAGGCTGAGGGAACTGGGATTGTTTAGTCTGCAGAAGAGAAGAATGAGGGGGGATTTGATAGCTGCTTTCAACTAGCTGAAAGGGGGTTCCAAAGAGGATGGATCTAGACTGTTCTCAGTAGTAGCAGATGACACAACAAGGAGTAATGGTCTCAAGTTGCAATGGGGGAGATTTAGGTTGGATATTAGGAAAAACTTTTTCACTGGGAGGGTGGTGAAGCACTGGAATGGGTTACCTAGGGAGGTGGTGTAATCTCCTTCCTTAGAGATTTTGAAGGTCAGGCTTGATAAAGCCCTGGCTGTGATGATTTAGTTGGGGTCCTGCTTTGAGCAGGGGGTTGGACTAGATGACCTCCTGAGGTCCCTTCCAACCCTGATATTCTATGAGTTTGCATATTAATTATGGTGTTGAGGATACACTGTAAATTATGCTCTCTTGATTAGGCTATTGGCATATTGTGCCAGATTTTCAAAGGTATTTAGGTACTGAAGGATGCAGATAAGCACTTAAGTGCTTTCAGAAACTTGACTAGGTACTTAACTCCCATAGATTTAAATGGGAGTTAGGTGTCTGGGCAATTCTGAAGGAACAAGTTCCTAAAACCCCTATTCAAATCAGTGGTAGTTAAGCATCTAAGTATTCTTGAAAATCTCACTGGGTGCCTATTTGCATCTTTAGGCACCTCAGTACCTTTGGAAATCTGGCCCACTGTCTGTACTATCATGTTGATAGGATGAAGGTAAAAGCTTTATAGAATCTTTGGAGATACTTACCAGTGTCCACAGGGTTAATACTCTAACTTGAAGATAATCAAATCTTTGGCTTTCCAGCTTTTTGTAATAGTGCAGTATGAAACTTAAATTGAACTTAAACTGCAGACGTGCAGCAGAGTGAGTGTGCACCCGGTCTAGCGGGGGGAGAAAGAGAACGGGGGCGGCCAGGGCTTCAGCGGGGCGCTTGCCACGCGACCCCTCCTGCCACGCCGCCTGCAAGGAGGGCTCTGCGCTGCTCCGGTCAGCTGGGAGGGAAGGACACGGGTTGCCCTGCCGAGTTTGCTGCAGGGCACTCCCCTCCTCCATGCCGCCGCCCACTACAGGGTGGCCACAGTGGCGAACCAAAAAGAAAAAGGAAAAAAAAGGGCGTCCAGAATGCCGCTCTTTGGAATCTGCCGCCCCAAGCACAAGCTTGCTTAGCTGGTGCCTGTAGACGGCCCTGTTCAAGGCACAGGCTGACTCTCATTGTTTGTGCTCGGCATTGTACAATCTGACATCAGTCTTGTTTAGAGTGTGTAGGTGTTACCATAGTATAAATCAGTAATCAGAAATATATGTTGAGTTCTCTATGCCTCTGGATATCATCATTTGCCCATGTGCCAAGGTCAATGTGCAACTGACTTGAATATTTCCTATCCCCAAGTCTTTATAAATTGTTTCCATAATCATCACTACCCACCTTCATAAAATAACTTTGATTACAAAGACCAAAGAAAGGCTTTCTGTGTTTTATGAGAGAGATTATAATCTCTTTGAATGTTTGCCGACTGTTGCAGTACAAAGGTAACAAATATTCTAATACCTGGAAACTGAATCCATACTTAATTTTGCCACTTGAGTGCATAAGTTGTATTGGAAAAATGCATGACAAACAGTGAACTTCTGAATTACTAAACAATTGTCTTCATTTTATTATAAATATTTCTGTAAGAATATAAAATTAGTTTCTCTTTTCAAATAAACCTAATAAAAGTAAGATTATTAATACCATCTGTAAAACAGAGTATCCCCACTAGCATTGTTTGTTGTGAATAAAATACCTGTCAATAAAATTCAGTTTTTCACTGTTGATAACAGAAACAATAGCAAATATTTGAAAAATCATGGATTTGTATATAGTGGAGGGGAATTTCATGCTACTATAATATAGCATAATTCTTTCTTTTCTGATCACCGGTGCTTCCTGTTGAGAGGTGCCAACACCGCTTTAATATTATTTAGCATTTATTGGAAATGAGGAGATGTTCATAAAAGAATTAATCTTTATTTGGATCTCTTTGTTACAAATTCCTTTACATGGATCTGTTAACAGCTTTCATTGCTGCTTTATATCTACAATCTTAACAGGTCTACACAAGTAGAGTGACTATCCTCTTACATGTACATACAGATACACTGACTGACTCCATCTAAGAACAGTTGCACAATTCTAAAACTCACTGGAACATGCACACAGTAGTAATAGTCACTTGGCATGCCTGTCTCTTTATCTAATTCTTGCTCCTCCAGCAGTTGAGTCGATTCATTGTCATCACACCCTACTGTGAGATTGACAGCTTCAAGACCCATGTGCAAAATGCTGGAATGTTAGCTTCTATTTGCAGCACTATTGGTTTGCTTAGCTCTATTTTTTCTGCCTAGTTTCTTTCTTTCTTTCTTTTGAGGGGGGCGGGAGGGCGGCTTTTTTTCAGATTCTGTTGCTCTCTGTATCTTTGGGACAGATGTAAGTTCAGCCTGTTGCAGGGGTAACTTGTCACTTTTTGGATGATGTTTCCTTTTGACTCACATAAGATAGTGAGGAAAATGTGCTTCTTGTTATATACTTCAGAGTAAAATGCAAAACTTCTGTGTTTTCTTCAGGTCTAGGGTGTGTGTGTGTGTGCGCGCGTGCATGAGTGCACACGCATGCTCCTCTCCATGCACTGCTCCTTGAGATTTCTTAAAATGATACAAGTGTTATGTTCCAATTGTGATAACATAAGAAACATACCTCTGACAAATATATTTACTCTTCTTTTATCATCCACAAATGCACATAATTTCTAGGAAACTAGAGACCTAAATCAGGAAATATTATCAGACTATAGTTCACCTTACTTAAGATAAAGAATTCCTAATGAATGTAACTAATAGCACTCACTATTTTACAATAAGGGATTTATGACTCGTCCTCAGGCTTGATGCCAGTAAGAATCTTTCCATGCCAGTACACTACAAGACTAATTTGCTGTGATTATCAGGGAATTACTTTGTCAGATTTCATGTTCACTTATGCAAGGACAGACCTGTTAATTCCAACTCATTTACTTTATGTGGAATGAAAGGTGAATTCAACGAAAGTGGTCAGAAGCCTCAAGCTTTTCATAGTAACAGTTGATGTTGGTTGTACACTCAGGAGGATAAAGCACCACATCTACACTTCAAAAAATGTCAGAGTGCTTAATACATCAAGCCAAGACATTACTGCACTTTGGCAAAGGAAACGCACGTAGCCAAGTACACGCTGAACTCCTCAGCCAAAGGACGTAGCAAAAACATTAAATCAGAAGGTTGTCTTAACAAAGTATCTTCTACAAACATCAGTGCAAGAGGACAGAGTATTTCTTGAGAATTGTGAAGACGTAGGTACAGAGAAAAGACATCTGAATGCATGATGTAAGATTCAGAACAAAGCCATGGGTTTACAGAAGAAAGAAAACATGAATAAATTAAAAGGGGACAATTCAAATATCTGCTAAGTTTAGAATTCTGGATGTCAGTAGATGAATTCCAGCTGAAGCGATGATGGGTTATTAGTAGGTGATATTGGAGTTTTAAATATTGATCTATCTAGCCCATTTCTTTTTTAAATGATACTGCCTAACATCCATGTCCAGTATAATCTAACTATTCAATTTCCTGTATTTTATACCTGATCTCTTTCAAACCATCCTATTTTTAAAACATGCAGTCTTCTGAACCAAGTAGAAAAGTCAAATTACAATTATATCCTGCTGAAGCCTCTATAACCATGTACATTAAATCAACACAACTATTTATATGATGCAGAATATTTTTATGGTCTTCAACTTTAATTAACACTCCACCATGAGAACATATATTTCTTTAAGTACTTGGGACAACTAAAACTCAAATTCATCGTTTTCTTAAGTTTGATTCCAGTGTTTAATAGAAGCTCGGTAAACAGCAATATCCTCTATGTTCACTGGAGATTTAGCACTAGACTACAGCTTACAAATTAATTCTTACCCTCAGTTTACTAATCAAGTAGGCACCTGGATTTTAACACGCAAATCAAAGAAGGGAACCTCACCAGAATTTTTGAAGTTTGTACTTTTTTTTTTAATCACATTAAAATATAAAAGGAAATTTAACACCCCCTGCAATACCACCATTTATCTCAATATGTAGTAATTTACTTTTATTCTTCTGGCATATTGCATTCTGCTGTCCAGAATGCAAACTGAAGATCATGTACATATAAGCAGGATCTTTGGTTTCTGGGTGAGCTTGTCATATGCAGGTGTTGATCTGAGGATGAAGTCCGGATCAGAGTAGAACTGCTCCTTGCTTTTTTCTGTGCTGGTCAGTGTAGGTGCATAAGCACTGATGACAGTGGCATGCTGTAAAGGATTCAGGGAGGAATTGGCATTTCATGAGCCATTCATTCAGGCCAACAGGGAAGTCAGGAAGTTCTTTCAGGAAAGATGTTCTAATTTAAAATCCAACTCCATGGATTCTGTCTTCATCCTCTACTTTTCCTTTCCAAAAGAAAGTCTAGTTGCCTCTTACCTCATTGATGGAACCCTCTCCTGTGAGTCTAGTGTCACTTAGTGCTGCAATATCAATAATATTGTAGCACAGGGGTAGGCAACCTATGGCATGGGTGCTGAAGGCACCACGCGAGCTGATTTTCAGTGGCACTCACACTGCCCGGGTCCTAGCCACCGGTCTGGGGGACTCTGCATTTTAATTTAATTTTAAATTACGTTTCTTAAACATTTTAAAAACCTTATTTACTTTACATACAACAACAGTTTAGTTATATATTTTAGACTTTTATAGAAAGAGATCTAAAAACATTAAAATCTATTACCGGCACACAGAACCTTAAATTAGAGTGAATAAAAGAAGACTCGGCCCACCACTTCTGAAAGGTTGCCGACCCCTGTTGTAGCAGGTGAGTTGTCTGGAGACAAAAGCTGTTCTTCTCTCAGGCCTTTGTGCATCATCTCCGTCCGTAAGGGTGCAGATTGTCCATGCTCCAAGAAGGTGTCTCCTCTTCTTTATTGTTTTTTCAACGGCTGTAGGCTGATCTGCCAACCGTGGTAATCTGGCCAGATATTATGGGGCAGGCAATGTTTAGAGCACCTTTTCTAGCCCCCTCTCTCAAGAGTGAGCAGTGCTATCCAGAAAAGGGCTGCTGAGTCACCTAATGTGCTGCCAAACTTCTCCACTGCCCCCGGGATGGAACTGAACAGCTACTAGTCCCAAGGCCACCTATGCGCAGGATTGTGGTTACGATGGCCAGTGGTCATCTCCACCTGTCACTTTACCATGCCCCCATCGCTGCAGGACTTGGATTAATGATGTTATGAATGGTGAAATTTGATAAGATGTTAATGGGATGAGATTTGTGAGGAAAACTTGTGTGGGCAACTATTGAGAGAAAATTGCACAGGGGCAGTCCCACTCACTTGGTAATAGAAGCCTAATTCCAGCTGCATGAAGAATCGTTATGGCTAGGGGTGACCAGGATATCTTCAGTGCCTTGTCATGCTCTCAGCAGCACGCTGCTGAACCACCTTCTTGTCTGTTGAATCACAAACTGATATCCTCCATCCACTCTGCCGGAACAGTCTTTGCATGCTAGAGAAAGGCAATTTCCCTATCTTACTGAGGGTAAAAGACCCATCAGCCTCCCTCACCTGGTTTAGCCCGTTTGTCAAAGTGGTTTGACCGCTGTCACATGCAAAAAGCTAATTGGAGCCACAGGTGAGAGCTGGGTGTAGGTGGGGACTAAAGCGAACTACTTCCTAAGGAGCATGATGTGTTCCTCCAACAGAGGTACTACCTCTCCCTACATCCCTCCATACACATGTAGAGAGCCAATATAACATAAGAAATGATTCCTCATACTGAAAACAGTAGGGTTACAAATATTTGAAGGATGTAAACACTAAGGATGGACAGGAATTGTGCATATAGGACAGTACATATGTACTATGTGAGTATATCTTCTAAAAATGAGATGAAATTAAGATGGAGAAATTTAGTCAAGTGAATCACATATAACTTACTGAGGCAGAGGTGGAGGAAGAAGGGAGTTTACAGCACAGGAGTGAAAGTTCCTATGATGGAAAACAATGACAAAAAAGAGGTTTTTGAGAAGGTATTTGAAGAAGGAAAGTGAATATTTCTGGCACAGAGGAAGAGAGATGCAGGGAGAAGCATAAAAAAGGTACATGGGCAAAGAGAGTAAGGAGGAGTCAAAAGCAGCGGCTGGTAAGAAGAAGGGTGCGGGAAGTTTGAGGGGTGAAAGGAGGTGAGATGAGTCATAGGCAAGGGAATTGTTGGACAGGGTTTTAAAAGTAATGAACTAGGGGAAGGATTTGCGAAGAGGTGAGTGAATGATGGGTAAGAGGCTAGCACTGGATGATCTAGTGTTAACTTGACAAACCTGTTTAAAAATGTTACCATGAACCCAGTCAGTTACTTTATAGCTTGAATTTCTTGATATTGTGAAAAAGCCGTGGTGTGTAACACGATCTTGTACTGAATCAGTAGCCTATAATATTGCATGAATGGCATAAAAAAATTCTGAATAAATCAGTAGCATTGAGTATCTAAAGATATTTAAAAACAAACAAACCCCCCACCCACAACCTGGTAAGCGTAAAGATGTGCTTAAAATTGAAAGAAACATGTTTGTTCCCAATATATTGCACACAGTT
Source organism: Mauremys mutica (assembly GCF_020497125.1). Lineage (NCBI taxonomy): Eukaryota > Metazoa > Chordata > Testudines > Geoemydidae > Mauremys > Mauremys mutica. The sequence continues at coordinate 105,618,589 of NC_059076.1, read as the reverse complement.
CAGAATCATTTCCTCTGGAATGGTGTCAAGGACAACAACTGCATAGATTGCTTGCTTTGTAGTGGTCACTTATGGAAATTGATGTTTTCATTTTAAATGTAGACAATTTTCTTTCAAAATAGATGTGAAAAGACTTTTTTTCTACCTCTTTCCCTTTGTTACCTGTCTTCTGTTAATCTTGCATTTCACAACCATTTACTGTGGTTGTGAGCAACCTTTGGCCCATGGCCCACACGCAGCCCTTCAGGGTAATCCGCTGTCGGGCCTCCAGGCAGCTTGTTTACGTTTGCATGCCCACCCACAGCTCCCAGTGGCCATGGTTCGCTGTTCCCGGCCAATGGGAGCTGCAAGAAGTGGCATGGGCCACAGGAACGTGCTGGCTGCTGCTTCCCACAGCTCCCATTGGCCAGGAACGGAGAACCGTGGCCACTGAGCGCTGCGGGCAGCCATGCAAAGGTAAACTGTCTGGAGGCCCAACAGCAGATTAATCTGACAGGCTGCGTGTGGCCTGCTGGCCGCAAGTTACTCACCAGTGCTTTACTGGATTTAACATATACATAATAAGCACTTTCTTTTTTTTGTTAGTCAGTCATCTTTACTCAATAGCCTGTTACGTTAAGTACCTTTACCATTAGGTGGCAGAATGGTGACATATATACTTAATCCTAACACTTTTGTATATCACATTGACATTTGTCCTCACCCACAACTATTTCACATTTGGGGACAATATATACCTTCAAGTCAGCGGCACTGCTATGGGTACCCGCATGGCCCCACAGAATGCCAACATTTTTATGGCTGACTTAGAACAACACTTCCTTAGCCTCGTCCCCTAACGCCCCTACTCTACTTGCGCTACATTGATGACATCTTCATCAGCTGGAGCCATGGAAAAGAAGCCCTCGAAGAATTCCACCATGATTTTAACAATTTCCATCCCATCATCAACCTCAGCCTAGACCAATCCAGACAAGCGGTCCATTTCCTAGACACTGCTGTGCTAATAAGCGATGGTCACATAAACACCACCTATACCAGAAACCTATGACCGCTATACTTACCTACATGCCTCCAGCTTCCATTCAGGACAGCCAAGCTCTAAGATACAACCACATTTACTCCAATCCCTCAGACAGAGACAAACACCTATAAGATCTCTACCAAGCATTCTTAAAACTACAATACCCACCTGCGGAAGTGAAAAAACAGATTGACAGAGCGAAAGAGTGCCTAGAAGTCAACTACTACAGGACAGACCCAACAAAGAAAATAACAGAACGCCACTAGCCGTCACCTTCAGCCCCAACTAAAACCTCTCCAGCGCATCATCAAAGATCTACAACCTATCCTGAAAGACGATCCCTCACTCTCACAGATCTTGGGAGACAGACCAGTCCTCACTTACAGAAAGCCCCCTAACCTGAAGCAAATATTCACCATCAACCGCACACCATACAACATAAACACTAACACAGGAACCTATCATTGCAACAAAGCCCGATGCCAACTCTGTCCACATATCTATTCAAGTGACACCATCATAGGACCTAATCACATCAGCCATGCCATCAGAGGCTTATTCACCTGTACATCTACCAATGTGATATATGCCATCATGTGCCAGCAATGCCCGTCTGCCATATACATTGGCCAGACCGGACAGTCTCTATGCAAAAGAATAAATGGACACAAATCTGACATCATGAATCATAACATTCAAAAACCAGTGGGAGAACACTTCAACCTCTCTAAACACTCAGTGACAGACTTGAAGGTGGCAATTTTGCAACAAAAAAACTTCAAAAACAGACTCCAAAGAGAGACTACTGAAGTTGAATGAACATGCTAATTAGATACAATTAACTTAGGTTTGAACAGAGACTGGGAATGGTTGGGCCATTACACTAATTGAATTTATTTCCCCGTGTTAAGTATCTTCACACCTTCTATGGGTCATCTCGATTTATCACTTCAAAAGTTTTTTTTTCTCCTGCTGATGATAGCTCATCTCAATTGATTGGCCTCTTACAGTTGGTATGGCTACTTCCACCTTTTCATGTTCTCTGTATGTATAAATATATTCTTGCTGTATGTTCCAGTCTATGCATCCGATGAAGTGGGCTGTAGCCCACGAAAGCTTATGCTCAAATAAATTTGTAAAAGCAGCAAAGAGTCTTGTGGCACCTTACAGACTAACAGACGTTTTGGAGCATGAGCTTTCGTGGGTGAATACCCACTTCTTTTACAAATCCAGACTAACACGGTTACCCCTCTGATACTCAGATAAATTTGTTAGTCTCTAAGGGTGCCACAAGTACTTCTGTTCTTTTTATTAGAAATAACAGCTTTGTAATATGTAGATAACTTCTTTTTTATTTTTTTTTCCTTTTTAAAGGGTGTCTTTCACTTGTAATAGAAATACAAGTGAGCACCAAACATTGTAATACTACACTTTTTAAAAATTATGTGGCAAATATCCTGCCATAACAATTGGTTTAACACACACAAGACTAGTTAGTTTAATTTTTATTGTTTAGCTACTGTGATATCAATAATCAGATTACATAGGAAATTGAGTGCATACTGACTGGCTGCATCTATGTTCTGTGAATATCATTATTTATCTATCTGTGAGCCAATCAGATAGTATATGCAAATCTTAGCTTCCTGATTGGATTATCAGAGTAATATACTTTAGCAATAAAAAACAACAATACATTCTTGGTGTATGGTTTGGGTGTTTTGTAAGTACCTGTTTAAAAAATGTTCATATCTTGTTTCCAGAGATTGTTCATGTTTATCACAGTGGAAGTTATTATCTATTAATTGCTGCCTTATATTAGCATTTAAACCAGAACATCTCTGAACAAAGAGAATCCAATTTTTTTTAGTCTCAGGACTTTGTATAGAATATCAGTCTTCCTTAGCAAATAGTATTCCCATGACATTTGGATTTACTTGAATTTAGTTCACTTAGATTTAGGAGTTATATTCTATTATAGTCTATAATTTACTAGAATAAGCACATATATTAGATTTGGGTAATACTTCTATTGTCTTATTGATTTAGTCTATTTTATTATCTTCAATTTCAGATTAGAGATTCTGATTTGAATGCTATTGCATCTGTTTTGGGTTCTCCTTCTGTATTTCATATTCCTTAACATCTTGTAAATTGTTTTTGCCTTTTTCCTGTTTATTAGATGTCATCTATATTGTGTCCATCTTTTACCTTCAGATATTTCAATAATATGTTCTTTGCTGTAGCTGTTTTCCATTTGCCATCTCAGCTTTGTGCACAGTCACCTATTTTTAACTTCAAAAGTACTTTTGCTGATTTGTCATAATGTAGTTTTTGATTTTTATCTGCCTGCTTTTACTTGATCCGTGGCTGCTACCTGTGTAGCATTAGCGGCTGTTTTGGACCACAGTGACTTGATTTTCAGTTGCTTGTTTTATTAGTACTTAAAATGGTGAGCTACATTCTATTACTGTAGGAGTATATCTGTGTTCTTTGATTCTGAAATACAGAACATCTTTCCCATTTCCCCCTTCTGTTTCTCCTTTAAGCAGTTTGTACTCCTGGTTTGTTTTACTAAATCACTTCCTTGCCATTTGATACAGTATATTTTAATTCCCAGTCTCATGCAAACCTTAGGGATTCTTTTAAGTTGAAATCCTCCCATCTGATCCATATTTTGGATCAGAGATAAGAAGTTGAATTGACTACTTATCTCCATTACAGCAGCAAAATGTAGCTTCTCAAGATGCTTCCATGGTAGAAATAAAGAACTCTACAGTCCTTATGTAACTATCCTTTCACTTTCCTCGTATACATGTTAATATCACATGCAACCTATCCATTACCTTTTCATGCCACAACACACGTGAAACATTTTAGGAGTTCTTAGGTTTGTACTCATGTGGTATAGCCTGGTTAGTATTTCAAGAGTGCAACTGCATGTTTACACAATTTGCTTTGAAATTGAACCTCTTGGCAACGTCTACCGTGACTTCAGCTGAGGAGTTATGGCACACAATATATGGCATCTCCATATGATGTAGACCATATCTGGAAAATATTTTTTGGGTTAATTTGTCATGGAACAATCTGTTAAATTCAATTAACAGTTGTGGCCTTAATCTTCCAGGACAAATATAAATAATCTTAAGAAAATATTAGCCTCAAGATGTCAGTTTGTCTGTGAGTGAGAGGGTAACTGAGGGACACATCCTCAGCTGGTGTAAACTGTCATGACTCTATTGAAGCCAATGGAACTATGACCGTTTGCACCAGCTGAAGATATGCTCCTAAAGGAAGACTTTGTTGTACACAACCCAGAGTAAATCACCCTCAGAACCAAGAATGTGTGTAAATTGAGCTCCGGGTGTGGGACTAGTTAAAGGTTAATCTCAAACCATGTGCGCAGAGGGTAGCTAAGGACACTCTCTCTTTAATCTGAAGAGACGGCAAAGGAGGCCTGGCATCTGCTGCCCTGCTCATGTACAAGGAGCTGCAGACAGCTGTGCGATTCGCCTTTAGATGCCCCAGATCAGGAAAGTCTTTATCTTAAAATGTATTTTCTGATCTGGTCTCTCATCATGAACTATGGTATATGCCCTGCTTTGATGGTCTGGATTTTTATGTTAGACACATTACATTGTCATTCTTGATTATTAATGAGTTTTATGCTATTTCTACAGTCCAATTTCTATTCCATGTAAACAGGTCTGTTCACAGAATTTGACATGATTCATCTGGTATTTCTTTGTCAGTTTCTGGCTTAATCTCATGTAGTTTGTGGTTCCTCCATTTAACATTTTTAACTAGCATGTGTAATTCCTCATACATTTTTTTTTTAACATTTGGTATTTGTGGGATTTTCATTAATGTTCACTACGTGTTCTCCTAGTTCCAGATTTACAGTTTTTTAGTTGTGGTGTTGGCTCTGAGTGTACATTTATGCTTTCTAAAATTCACACTGTTTTGTGTGTCTGTAGTAGCACACACTTTCCTTTCATATTATAGGTCTGTGTCCACTTTAGGCAGAAATTACTTTTCCCTCATGGAAGCCTGTGGACATTTCTGTCATGCATTAAAACAGTCTTCTGAGAGAACATTTTTCATATAGTCTTAGAAATCAGTGATAGAATGACTGTTTTTAAGTAAATTAGAGACTTGATCTTGTGAGACTTCAAGATCTCCTGTGGAGTGTTGAGTACACAAAGCTCCAGCTGAACTCAGATGAGTTGCTCATAACTTCACAATATCAACCGTCAAGTCTTTCCTTCTTCTTGTGCAGTATTTTCCCTATAGTACTTTTTCTACTCCTTTTGTCTGTCCGGTTGTAAATGTCCCAAACAGTGTTCTTCCACAGATGTTTTAGTCAACTTTCCTGCATTCTGTGTCTGCTTTCAACTTTGCTATGTTGATCATTGCATCTAGATTCACAGGGCAGGGATTACATGACTAAACCATATTGCAATACTATAGAATCTAGATGCCCTGTGAATCTAGATGCAATGATCTATATATAATGATATATATATAATATTTTATATAATATATATATATATATAATTTTTTTTTAATTTTGTATAATTAATATCTCTCAAATACTGTACTATGGCATGCATGCTCGACTTCTTAATAGCACAGGACTGCACCTACATGACATGAGAAGTATTTTCTAGCAGCTCATACTACCTGGCTCAGGGGATTCTGACTAGCGCTTATTCACTTACTCACAATATGCAGTTTCAATACTTGTTTTTATTTACCTGCTCTGGGTTATGATCTCTTTTCAATAGAGCTTGCTGTATAATTTACTAGTTAGAATTTTCAAAGGTTGTTTTTCAGTATCGGCTGCCTTGAACAGAAGAGCTATATTGTGCTCCTGTAACAATCATGGTCTTGTCTTATCAATTATTTGTTCCTCTAGAATTTTATTATGAACTGTGCCCTCTGCAAGATGTTCATGCTTGGAGGCTTTAGAGATTAATAGCTAGTTTTTTACAAACTGATCAACTGTTTAATCAGCATTTTGTCTGGAGGTGCTCAACCTAAATGGCTTTTTGGAGAGAGGGCAGGGGAGAGTGGAGGAGAGCAATAATACTCAACCAACTTGATTTTTTTTTTTTAAACTTAATTGATTTAACTTTTCTAATATCAGATGGAAATGAACCTATAAACCAAAGCTAGTGCTCAGAATTCAAACAGTGCAAATCTATGCAAACCAGATTTGTTTTGTTTTGTTTTTTAAATAAATACTCAACAAAGCTCTAAATTAAGGCCTCTTCATATAGTGGCTTGTTGCTCATCAGTAGGCGGCAAAATACTAGTTAAATGTCTTATCAGGTGGCATAACTATCTGTTTTGATTACTATCAGTTTTGTTGTATTTGCATGTATGCTATGCAACTTTCAGTGTAATTTGCATGAAAGTTATCTTCAATAGAAGAGACAAATGAGTAACATTTAGAGCCCTAAAGTAGTAGGGTGACCAGATGTCCTGTTTTTAAAGGAACAGTCCCGTTTTTGGGGACTTTTTCTTATATAGACACCTATTACCCTCCACCCCATCCCGTTTTTTTCACATTTGCTATCTGGTAACCCTAAAAGTAGCAAATTTGGGTTTATCAAATGTAGTTAATATTTTTTGCCACTAGTGGCAAGTAAATATTATGAATGTGATCTGAGAATTAGTTAGTTACTATTTGTTTGATGGTAGAATATTCCATACATTGCTAAAGGTTTTTAGTCTATATTAAAATGGGGCAGGCAAGAGATTCATCAGTGACTAATGTGAATTTGAGTTCTTAATTGTGACCATAGGCACCAACTTTCTCCAGTACCGGTGGGTGCCCCTGCATCTCCACTTCTTTACTCGCCCCTGGCCCAGCCCAGACTCCATCCTTTCCACGCCCTTGGCCCCGCTCCCATTCCAACCCCATCCCCAAAGTCCCCACCCTAACTCCGCCCCCTCTCTGCCCCTATTGAAGCCCTTCCCCAAATCCCCACCCTGGCCCCTCCTCTTCCCCCTGCGTACTGCATTTCCCCTCCCTCCCTGCCCCGCGAATCAGCTGTTTTGGGGCACAAACACTGGGAGGGAGGTGGGAGAAGCAGGACATGGCGGTGCACTCATGGAGGAGGTGGAGGCAGAGGTAAGCTGGAGCAGGGGGGCCGGGCACTGCCGGTGGGTGCTGAGAACCTACCAATTTTTTTTCCATGAGTGCTCCAGCTCTGGAGCACCCAGGGAGTCGGCGCCTATGCTTGTGACTGTTAAGATGTATAATCTTTTGTGGGACAGTCCTGGTTTTGAAGGACTTCCTGGGCATTAGTGTGTCAAATATCTTTGAAACCAATGCATCATGTTTGAATGACAGTATGATGATGCAGAGGCCAAGTGCTAAGAATAAATTGTTCTGATCTTTTCAAGGTATCATCCCAGATCTTACTCCTCAAACATGCACTCCTTTTTCCTCCCACTACATTCATTGCAGTTTGCCTGTCTGCTAAGGTTCACAATATAATAAGTACTTTCTAATAACCAACAGAGAATGCTTCCCTTGAATACATAGACTACATCTGTACACAGGCCACATCTATACTTGAAGCTGGGAGTGTGAATATCCACTTGAGTAGAAATATGCTAGTGCACTAAAAATAGTACAGAAGCTGTGGTAGCATGAGCAGCAGCATGGGCTAGCTGCCCCAAGTATGTACCCACAAGGTCTGGGGGGGGGTGTACTTGGGGCATCTAGGCTGTGATGCTACTTGCTGCTACTCATGCTACCATGAGTATTAGCCTGCCATACTATTAGTGCTACAGCTTGATGAGAGCTAGCATGAGTATTTCTACATGAGTTGAGAATCACACCCCAGCTCCAGGATTGGGACCCACCCTAATCTAGACAAGGCCAAAGTCATTTGGCTTTCACCACTGCCACCTTCTCCTTTCCTCATATCCTGCTTTATGAGGCAAAGGAAGAAAAGAAAAAAATGTTAACGTTTAATGAAGGGAAAGGAATGGAAATTAAACTTTGAAGACCGCAGAGGGGAGGGAACACTGAAACACAGTACTGATTTAACTACAAAATAAATTCTACATATTGTTATAAATTGTTCACATGCCTCATGTAGTTTTTGTGATTGAGACCATTCGTTATATTAAACCTGTGAGCCTGGTTCTCCACTTACTTACCCCAGATTTAGACCAATGTGCCTCCACTGGCTTTCATATTCACTCTCAGGGGTGAAAGTAACTTAAAGGATTTACTGGTACACTGGAGTCCTGAGCGGGGGCGTGGCTTCAATGGGAAGAGGTGGGGCCTTTCAAGATTAGCTATGGCTTGGAGCCCTAGGGCCTTTAAATCACCCTGGAGCTACCATCGCAGAGCTCTGGGCCTTTTAAATCACCGTGGCCACTGCAGGGAGCCCTGGGCACTTTTAAATCGCCTCTGGAACCCTGCCACCCCTGGGGTAGAGGTGGCAGGGCTCCAGCGGTGATTTAAAGGGCCTGGGGCTCCCTGCAGTGGCAGGAGCACTGAGCCCTTTAAATCCCCGCTGGAGCTCCGGCAGTGGAGCTCGGGCGGCACTTTAAAGGGCCCAGGGCTCCCCGCAGTGGCCGGAGCTCTGGGCCCTTTAAATCCCCGCCCGAGCCTGGCTGCCAGAGCTCTGGTGGTGATTTAAAGGGCCCGGAGCTCCCTGCAACGACTGGAGTCCTGGGCCCTTTAAATCACCGCCGGAGAAGCCGGTCATGTTCGGCACGGTATACTGGCTCTTGCTGGTACGCCGTACCATACCGTACTGGCTTACTTTCATCTCTGGTCACTCTTAATATTCATTACTGTAAGTGAGATGGGAATCAGGCCTTTGGTCTGCAAATTTGGTTTTGTAAAGTGAAGTTATGAGCAAACTCAAGGCCATGGAGGGAATAATAATTTATTATGACTGCATAATTTTGTAATATCTCAGTTTTAAATTGAAGTGGTTAAAACAAAGTCATCATGCTGCAGTCTAATAAAGCCAAAGGCACAGAGGTTATTGCATTCTTAGAAGTGTGATCCCAAATCAAGCAGTTCTTTTAGAAAGGTCTCATCTGCTCACCGTCTCTTATTCTGTGTTTTGTGTAACACCTAGTACAATTGGACCCTATCCAAATTGGAGACAGATGCTCCCGTAACATGGATGATAACTAAATAAATGTTGCCATTGACTTCAGTGGCAAAAGGGTCATCCAAAATATTTTCAAACATCTTGTCAGTTTTCTCTTTGCCATAAATGTAGAAACTAGCAAAATACTAATAACTAAAAGATGAGAGTCAAATTTTGCTGGGGCTCTCGAAAGCCTGTCCCTTAGTGCTGCATCAACAACTGCTTTTTATAAATGTAGTCCTCATATTATGAGCTTCACTGCCAATGAAAATCAATAAAAACAATTTCCATCGACATTCATGATCTGCCCTTTTCTGGAGCTGTTTTATGAAAATGCCGAAGGACCTAGACAATATGGGATGTTATTTGCCCTCTGGCTTAAACATATGACACCTAATTTCTTCTACATTTTAAATGTCTTTGATGCCAGGCTTTGAGTGCATACCATATAGGAAAAAAAAAACAAAAAAAAAAACAGGAGTACTTGTGGCACCTTAAAGACTAACAAATTTATTTTAGCATGAGCTTTCGTGAGCTAAAGCTCACTTCTTCGGATGCATAGAATGGAACACACAGACAGGAGATATTTATACATACAGAGAACATGAAAAGGTGGAAGTATGCATACCAACAGGCAGAGTCTAATCAATTGAGATGAGCTATCGTTAGCAGGAGGAAAAAAAACTTTTTGAAGTGATAATTAAGATGGCCTATAGAAGGTGTGAGGAGAACTTAACATAGGGAAATAGATTCAATTGGTGTAATGACCCAACCATTCCCAGTCTTTATTTAGACCACAGTTAATGGTATCTAGTTTGCATATTAATTCAAGTTCAGCAGTCTCTCTTTGGAGTCTGTTTTTGAAGTTTTTTTGTTGCAAAATTGCCACCTTCAAGTCTGTCACTGAGTGGATAGGAAGTATTGCAAATACTCACCAGCAACCGCACACCATACAACATAAACACTAACCCAGGAACCTATCCTTGCAATAAAGCCCAATGCCAGCTCTGTCCACATATCCATTCAAGTGACACCATCACAGGACCTAATCACATCAGACACACCATCAGGGGCTCGTACACCTGCACATCTACCAACGTGATATATGCCATCATGTGCCAGCAATGCCCCTCTGCCATGTACATTGGCCAAACCGGACAGTCTCTACGCAAAAGAATAAATGGACACAAATCTGACATCAGGAATCATAACATTCAAAAACCAGTGGGAGAACACTTCAACCTTCCTAACCACTCAGTGACAGACTTGAAGGTGGCAATTTTGCAACAAAAAAACTTCAAAAACAGACTCCAAAGAGAGACTGCTGAACTTGAATTAATATGCAAACTAGATACCATTAACTGTGGTCTAAATAAAGACTGGGAATGGTTGGGTCATTACACCAATTGAATCTATTTCCCTATGTTAAGTTCTCCTCACACCTTCTATAGGCCATCTTAATTATCACTTCAAAAAGTTTTTTTTCCTCCTGCTAACGATAGCTCATCTCAATTGATTAGACTCTGCCTGTTGGTATGCATACTTCCACCTTTTCATGTTCTCTGTATGTATAAATATCTCCTGTCTGTGTGTTCCATTCTATGCATCCGAAGAAGTGAGCTTTAGCTCACGAAAGCTCATGCTAAAATAAATTTGTTAGTCTTTAAGGTGCCACAAGTACTCCTGTTTTTTTTTTTTTTTGTTTTTTTTTTGCGGATACAGACTAACACGGCTGCTACTCTGAAACCTACCATATAGGAAACACTCATATTCAGTCTTTTATGGTAAAGATTTCAGGACACCAACAGCTGGTGCTGATCTTTGTGACATAGATATAAGGCTATTGAGCTCTGGGTCAGAGGAGCCAAAAATGAGGTTAAATCAGACCCCACATGCTTCCTAGGCTTTTAGAGTTCATTTGTGTGACTTTCTGAAGGGAGACAGATATACTATTATAAGAGAAAAATAGAGGCGTCAGCCTGTATTAGCTGCAATCATTTGCTAGCCTGCACAGCAGAAAAGCATGTTGAAAAGCATTTATTGGAGGTGAACCCATAAAACACCATCAAGGTGTTTTCCATAATTGTAAAACACATTTTCTTTAGTATTATTATTCATGATAAATGTTTGGAAGTCTGTTGCTGAAATCTGTTACTGATGATTTTTCCCTTGTGTCATGTGCACACTTCGGTTATCATGGTGGTTTCCCCCTGTTCTTCCCCAACCAAGGTACTAGAATAATTGAATTCAAGGAATTTAATAGAAAAATCAGCAGTAGAATACTTTGGGGGCAGCAGAAAAGGGAATTAATTGGTTTTTGCAATAAAATAAAATGAGAGCTCACATGTTGAGTCTACCAACTGGAGTCTCTCTTTTAAAGCAGTCAGTATGTCAGAGAAGCTAGAAATTTGACTTTTGCCACTTCCTGTAATTTTATACTTGTACAATAACCATGCTGTATATTGGTCATAAATGTTTGCTCTGCATACCAGATTCAAGCTATTGTGTTTTGTGGTTAGTCGTCATACTATCCGGAAGAGCTGTCTTATGAAGCAGGATAAACAACAACTTAGTGATATGCCTGGGGTGAGGGTCGGGAAAGAGTTTGAACTAGACAGAGGTTGACAAGAATGTGAAGGAATGTACCGTCAACTTGGGAGAAGAATTCATTCATTGAGCTCACTCAGTCACATGAAACACCTCTTGCTGAGCAGCTGTATTTGCTCTAACATGCAGGATTGCTCAATAAGGAAGATTGAACAGTAAAAGAAAGAACTGACATTGTATAAAGAGATTCCGAGAATGTATTGGGCCAAATTTTGTGATATTTCCTGTAGGGAACAGGAAATTTAAAACAGCAACATTTGGTCTTATTAAAGTTGTTACAGAAACCTTATGTTATCTGGGAGGTTTTTTTATAATAAAACTAAAGTAATTGCCTAAAGCTCATATAAAATCTGGATATTATGAAAAGTTGTATAACTTTAAAAAAATATTATATATAATATAGATTATTTTACTGTTAATTCATTCCATTTTTAGAAAGGTACAAATTGGCCTTTTCCCGTCTTTTTTCCAAGAAAATATCGCAATATTAATTACCAAAGATTTCAAATCTTTACCTGAACTAGCTGAGTTCTCTTTTGAATAGTTGGAAATAAGTGAAAAGTAAATATTAACCCTATGTAAGGTTGTCACTAATTCTTTTTTTGTTTAAAACCTGTGTGTGTGTCTGTGTGTGTGTGCGTGTGGGTGCACACATACATGCATATAGTGTTTTAATTCAGCAAATCTTTAAAATGAATAAACAATGAGTTGTATTGTATCTAGTAAGAGAAAATAATTCCTGCAGATTACAAGAGTCACACTTTCTAGTGTTGGTAGAAGTACTAATTTACAGAGGTTCCATCCTCTGGTGCTGTGCAGTGAGAACAGTAAGTCACAAGATTTCATTGACACCTTAGTGGGAAACATTACACAGGCTATGAAAATTTTCAAGATTTCTATGGGGATTCTTTACAGTAAATGTCATCTTTTTCTTGACAGTTACATCAAATGTGTAATAGAAGCGTAAGCCTACAAGAAGAGAAATGAAGCTGCCATTGAGAGTAGTGCTATTTGATATAAGAAAAGAATGCTGGAACACAGCTCCAAGGTGGAAGGGAAGAAGGCTACATGCTTATCATAAATTAATATTCCTGCCCACAACTGCTCCAGGATGTTTCTTTTTCCTGCCATATTATACATGATGATTCTTTTCTTTCCCAACCAGATCTGGGAAAGCCGCATGAATGGAGGAGGAGTAGTTCCTTAGTGAGGTTTGGGAATGGGGCTGTCATGAATCTGCCCATGGTAGTGCTCCTTTCTGGCTATATGGGAAGTGTAAGTACATGAGTCCAGTTACCCCCTCACGCTAGCAGCTGTTCATGGGTGTCTTTTTAGCAGGCCACCATTCAGCCCAAGGCCTTTCAATTGTCTCGACCCTCTCAGGGTCCCAGATGAAACCGTAAAATAGCCCGCAATCAGCAAATGGGCTTACACAAAAGAAAGGTAAAGAAAAACTTGTAGGCATCGCCCACCAGGATATGGGTTTCTCTTACGTCAGAGGAGTCCTGAGAGTGTCTCTGTTCCCTTCAGTGCCCCTCCTCCCCAGGATTCCGGTGCAGGTCTGAGTCCCATTTTTTCCCATTCAGCTCTGGGGTTCTGTGCCCTCCACCTGGGGGGAGGGCAGGAGTTCTACAGGCTGTCAATCTTCTCTTGAGGGCTGGAGAAGCTCAACAGTCTGTTCCCTTCCCAGGATTTCCCTCATGTGAGAGGAGTTCCTCCTTTTACCTCCTCCTCTAGTCCCGGCATGAGTTGCAGATGCCATGGGGTGGAGCCACTCCAGTCCAAAGAAGATCCTTAATCTCTTCCATGTTAGTGTGGGGTTAATGAGCCCCATGACAGGCTGGGTTGGCCACAGCAGGGTTGTGCTGGGAGCGGGATCAGAGGATCTGCCTCTACATGAATCTCCCATTCTTTCCCTCTCCTTTCCCCTAAGTGTGTCCTGTTGATTTTACCTACGAATGCATTTGAGGGGATGGGAGAGGTCAAAATACTTAGAATTAGGGGAGAAGGGAAGAGCAAGTTTATTACTTTTCCTATACTGTCATTGAGATGTGTAGATAGATACAAAGGAAGTGAGGGCCGCATTCTGCTTTGCCATATTCCCTTTCATAGGGACCCACCAAAGTTTGGTTTTTTGTTTTGTTTTTATGAATTTGCTCCTCTTCATTGCACAATATGGGGGAGAAAACAGATCTTTGTTGTTTTTACTCCACCCAGGCAATCCTCAGGGGTCTGGATCTGCTGCTTTTAGCAGACTAATACAAAGCAGCCTGAGCAAGAGCCAGGATCTCGCCAACTTTATCCAACAGAGTGTAAATGACTATACAAAAATTCAAGGCAGTGTAAGATAGGGACTGCAAGAGGCTGTAACAGTCTATTATACAGAACTCCCTCCAGTTGTGCAGTTGTTTGTTTCTTGTTGCTACATGTAGCACTTACTGTATTTATAGACTTAATTGTTTCTTAAAAATTTTTATGGATTGGGTGCCATATTTAATTGTGAAATTAACACACTATTTTTAAAACATAAGGGTACTAATATTTACATAGTTCTGATGCTACATGGAAAACATGGTGCTTGAGCATAAATACTTTATTGAAAATAAATAATGTACTGAACAAAATCCACCTTGTCTCCTAGATAAAGTATGAGGAGAGCAAAATATTAAGGGCAGAATTTTCAGAAAGGCCTAGCACATATGCTCCGAGCTAGATTTTCAGAAAAGCTTAACTTCAATACAGACACCAAAATAAGTGGCTAATAAGTAGGTTGGGTACTGAGCGCTTTAGAAAATCTGTCCATAAGTGTCCCAATGAAAACTGCAGTGTGCTGAGCACTTCTGAAGTTGCCCCATAAGTGTAATCTGCATCTTTGAATGAGAGAGACTTATAAATTGTGTGTGTTTAAAGCTTCTATATGAGGGAAGATCAGAGAGGAAAGTTATGATTAGAGCTGGCTGGAAAATGTTATTTTCTATGAACATTCTTGAAAAATGATTTTGTTTGTTTAAAAATATCATTTTCAAAACCCAGAAAGCTTTCGGTTTAAATTTTGAAAGAAACAAAAAAATTTTGTTTTGAAAACAGATTTAAAAAAAAAAGCAGAAACTAGCTGTTGTGATAATGGATATCTCATGTGACAAGCTCTTCTAAAATTTTGCTTTCCATTGCTCCTGGCTATATTAGTTTATAAATCTGTATCTTTTGCTAATTTCATATGATTAAAGCAATGGTTTAGCAACCCCCTGCCTTTAACTAGTTTGCTTGCATTTGTATTTTTATTACCTGATTGATAGAAAAAGTCAAATCTGCATTGGTTGATGTTCAGCTTTAGCTCATGATGTTCCAGGGTCTTTGTCAAACAACAAAAATAAGATAATATGGTAAGCAGGGTTCAAAAATATACAAGGGGTACTGTTTATGTGGTGTATGCTTTCTGATAGTACAAATCATGAATTGTATGTCAGGTAAATGATGTAGACACTATCATGGCAGCAACATCTGGAGACCAAGTGCATCCATCCACCAGCAAGATGATGAAGAGAGCAGTTTGTGAGTGGTGGTGGTGTGGTTATTTAGTTAGTGGCTTTCTTCCCTCTGACAGTGACAGTACTGATCTACTGTGATCTTAGAGAATACCAGGCATTGGAGTTGCAGTCTTTCATATGAAAATCCTGAGGACTTTGGGTCATTAAGGACCCTGACACCTGGTTCACCACTGTGTGTCATTGGACTCTACCACTAACTTCAAAATAGCAAATTGATGTTAATGGCACAAGCATAAAAATAAAGTATTAGAGTGGGGAATCACGCCCCTGGTTACACTTTATGCAAAATAGGAGTGTTAGTTTCAGCATCTTAGTCTAATTCTAATTGGGGTAATTATACTTTACCTACTTAGTTTCCTTCTACAATTTCTGTTGGATATTTCAGGTAAATGGTGTATTTAATTGGTTATTCTACAATACTCTTCACTCTTGTGTAGATGGTTGTGCTTCACTGGTGAGAAAAGCTGTATATAAATCCCATCTATAGTGCAGAATGGGAAGCAGCATTTGTTCACATGAGTAGATGTGTGTCCAGTGAAGGCAACAATCCATCTTTGCAGGCCAGGGTGTTGAAAATAGGGTTGCCATATCGTGTTGCAGGTCACTTTTTCCAGCAGAAGCATCATGCTCTCTTGCTGTTGCTTGCTGTTGATGACAGTCTCTAAATTCACCAGATTGCACGTCAGCCATGCCTTTTATCCAATAAACATATCTTGGCAATTTTGCAAACCACCTTTTGTAAGGCAGAAGTAGCTGCCAGATCACCTTGTACTTAAAGTCAGGATGTTGGCTGCCCACCGCCCACCTACTCTATGCGCAATGTCACTTGTATTCAGAATATTTGCTTCTTTTTTCTGTCTGACATGCCTGTGCAAAGGTGGGAGTTAGCTTATGGTTTATAAAGCACTCTAGGTTCCTTTAGGCTGAAAAGTGCTATGTATTAGAAAAATACAGAGCTAGATTCAAAAAGCATATGAGTATTTACTGTACAGAAAATGTGTAAAATCTGAACCCAAACATTAAACTACTTTGAAATATGGTTACAAAATAGACAAAATAATGGAAAGGTTGCTGCTGTCTTTTGCCAATAAAAAAAAAGGGTGTGTGTTTATGGATTTTTCTTTTACTATAGCCTCTAAAACAAAGATATGTTTGCTTAAAACATAGCCTGTGCATATACTGACTGAATGAGCTACAACTACATCAAAGGTCCAGTCTGACTCTCTGATTCTTGGTATTCTTTAGTATTAATTTAGCTGGTAGGGTGACAAGTATCAGAGGGGTAGCCCTGTTAGTCTGGATCTGTAAAAACAGCAAAGAGTCCTGTGGCACCTTATAGACTAACAGACGTTTTGGAGCATGAGCTTTCGTGGGTGAATACCCACTTCGTCGGATGCATGTAGTGGAAATTTCCAGGGGCAGGTATATATATGCAAGCAGGAAGCAGGCTAGAGATAACGAGGTTAGTTCAATCAGGGAGGATGAGGCCCTCTTCTAGCAGCTGAGGTGTGAAAACCAAGGAAGGAGAAACTGGTTTTGTAGTTGGCAAGCAATTCACAGTCTTTGTTTAATCCTGAGCTGATGGTGTCAAATTTGCAGATGAACTGAAGCTCAGCAGTTTCTCTTTGAAGTCTGGTCCTGAAGTTTTTTTGCTGCAGGATGGCCACCTTAAGATCTGCTATTGTGTGGCCAGGGAGGTTGAAGTGTTCTCCTACAGGTTTTTGTATATTGCCATTCCTAATATCTGATTTGTGTCCATTTATCCTTTTCCGTAGAGACTGTCCAGTTTGGCCGATGTACATAGCAGCGGGGCATTGCTGGCATATGATGGCATATATTACATTGGTGGATGTGCAGGTGAATGAACCGGTGATGGTGTGGCTGATCTGGTTAGGTCCTGTGATGGTGTCGCTGGTGTAGATATGTGGGCAGAGTTGGCATCGAGGTTTGTTGCATGGATTGGTTCCTGAGCTAGAGTTACTATGGTGCAGGGTGCAGTTATTGGTGAGAATATGCTTCAGGTTGGCAGGTTGTCTGTGGGCGAGGACTGGCCTGCCACCCAAGGCCTGTGAAAGTGTGGGATCATTATCCAGGATGGGCTGTAGATCCCTGATGATGCATTGGAGGGGTTTTAGCTGGGGACTGTATGTGATGGCCAGTGGAGTCCTGTCGGTTTCTTTCTTGGGTTTGTCTTGCAGTAGGAGGCTTCTGGGTACACGTCTGGCTCTGTTGATCTGTTTCCTTATTTCCTCGTGTGGGTATTGTAGTTTTGAGAATGCTTGGTGGAGATTTTGTAGGTGTTGGTCTCTGTCTGAAGGGTTAGACCAGATGCGGTTGTAAACTGCAAAACCAGTTTCTCCTCCCTTGGTTTTCACACCTCAGCTGCTAGAAGAGGGCCTCATCCTCCCTGATTGAACTAACCTCGTTATCTCCAGCCTGCTTCTTGCTTGCATATATATATACCTGCCCCTGGAAATTTCCACTACATGCATCCGACGAAGTGGGTATTCACCCACAAAAGCTCATGCTCCAAAACGTCTGTTAGTCTATAAGGTGCCACAGGACTCTTTGCTACTTCTGGTAGGGTGAGTAATTGTTCTGTCACACTAACCAAATCCATCACCAATGTAATATTTCAGCTGTTTCATTAAAGCAAAATGACCTTAAGTATTTAGACGAACACCTGGCAATTAACGCTTTTCAAACAAGTTGTGGAATGTTCATAGTATTCATTAATCTGGCAAGATCCAATACCCAGAGTGCCTTTCTGTGTAAATTAGGAGTCAATGCAGAATGTTCTACTCCATTAATAGAAAGGAATTGTTTGAGTTTCACACTGATGTTTTCAAGGGCATTGTCCACGTAGTTGTTTCTGATACGGTTATAGTATGCGTACACATTTGCCATAGTATAATTTGCAGGGTATTTTATTGCATTGACATGCTAATATATATTCCTGATTCATGGTTTGCTCTTCCTTTTTTTTATTTTTGTTTATATATTTTAGAGAACCTTCAGCAATAGCTAAGGTATGTTAAAACATTTCTATTATTGGCTGGAAAATATTGTAATAATGTATCCTCAGCATATTAATTCAAATGTCACAATATTTAATCTAGTTGATACCAGGGAATGACAATTTTGGAAAAAATATGCAATTTTTTTTATCTGTGTCCTGAATTCAGAGGTCCTGTAGGTGTTACTCAATAAGCAAAGAAAGACGCACCAAACAGTATTCCTTCCATATGATTGCAAACCTGTCTTAAAAGAAACATAAACAATGGAAATTATGTAACGTTTAGCTGACTCTCTATTAAATGCTACAGCTGTCTCCTAGCCCGCCTTTCCTCTCTGAAAGAGAAACCTACTTTTATTGAAGCAAGAAGCCTTACTTGCCCTTATTTGCTTTTAGAGATTTGCTCTGTCAGGTTGATAAATGGACTTTGACAGAAGCAAAGGTAATTCAAAGCTTGATCCCAGGTAGAATGGTTTTTTAACAAATTCCCACAGAACCCTCTTCCTCCAAGCCCCCTATTTCCTGCTGGAAAAATTACAGAAAATGTTTAGCATTAATCCACTCTGAGTCAGTTATTCAGCCAATATTGGAGACACACTCAGCTCTCTGTGGAATTGTATTTTAATTATATCAACTAGGTGTAAGTGTTTTTTGTTAGTTACTAACAAGATGATATATTGATTATCTGAAATTAAATTTGCATAGGTGTGAAGGAAAATCAATTATTCAGTATGACAAGAGATGAATTTTATAGCACAAAGTACTATACAGTATTTGTAAATAACCACTGATCAATTATAAGTCTCGCACTGTGCACATCCTTGACAACACGATTCCATAATTACTTTTTAGAGCCAGAGAAAACAGCCCAGAGATTTCAAGAATCTGAGTAAATCATGCTCCTTTATGCTCTGCAATTGACAGTCTACCATCAGTTTATTAGGAATTAAAGAATATGATAGACCTCCAGGGTTAATTCAATTTATTGTTGTTGTCACGCTTACTAGTTCATCCTGAGGTCAGAGTTAGTCCATTTGTATGTGTGCATCGTTTCCTGTTACCCTTCCTAGTTCTAAGACTCTGTCTCAGTTACATTTGCAATAGCAGGTAATTTTTTTTAATTGCATTTCATGCTTATGAACATTTCCACTTGTCAGACAATCTTTGCAGTTCAAAACCAAATAACATTAACGAGGAAATAATCAACACTGTTAATTTTGAAAACGTCAATGCAGAGTTAGTTATGCTCAGTATTATGACTTCTTTTACGTTAGCTCATGCAAATCATAACCGAATTTTTCTAAACTTCTCTGGTATTTATTGCCTAATTTATTCTTCCTGTCATAATCAACAAAGTCAGTTTGCTTTATCTGGGAGTCTTTGCTGTAAATAGATGTTTTATTCTTAAAATAAAATAAAATCTTTTTTTTTTTAATTTTTAGGGCCCAATTGTACTTACTGAAGTCAGTGGCGAAACTCCTATATACTTAAATGGGAGCGGGATTAAATATAAAATATTTTAAATGTAGAAAATAGACTTTGGACATAAGTCTCTTAACCCTCTTAGAATGAGAATGCAGTGTCTAAAGTCTATTTTATATATTTAAAGATTGCAATTCCTAAAATCTTTGCTGTGAATAGATGTTGAACTCTTAAATATTTGTTTTGACAGCACTGGTATTTGATGCTGACAATGAGTGATTATGGTCTGACAGAAATAACACATACCAGAAATGTTAAAAAGGAGGAAGTACTATTTGCTTTTATGAATCTATGCAATTAAAATTTTTTGTTACCTTCCTTGTATATAGGTACTATATTTCCAGATACTATGGTGAAATGACCTGCATAAGTGCATAGATAAACTATATTAGATTAGGTAGATGCAAATGGTTACCATAATATAGCCCAGTTAGCCTGACATTAAGCCCATGGCAAATCATTAGAATAACTACAGTAGAACCTCAGTCTGATGAAAAAACAGAGTTACAAAGTAAACCAATCAACCGCACACCTTATTTGGAACCTGACGTATGTAATCAGGCAGCAGAGACCCAACCCCCCTCCCCACCCACCCACACAAATACTGTACAGTAAATTACTGTGTTAAATGTAAACTACTAAAAAAAAGGAAGTTTTAAAAAAATTGACAAGTAAGGAAACTTTCTGTGCTAGTTTTATATAAATTACGATGCTGCTTTTAACCATTTTTCTTCTGCAGAACAAAGTTTCGAATCTGTATTAAGTCAATTTTCAGTTGTAAACTTTTGAAAGAACAGTCATAATATTTTGTTCAGAGTTGCAAACATTTCAGAGTTATGGACAACCTCCATTACTGAGGAGCTCATAACTCTCAAGTTCTACTGTACCTAGAAACATGGTGAAATGTCCATCACTTGAAGTCTTTGAGCTATGATGTAGTATTGATTTAAACAGAAATTTGATGCAGAGATTATTGACTGAGGTTCTTTGGTTTGTGTTACACAGGAAGTCACATTATATTATCATCATGGTCCCTTATGGACTTAAAATCTGTGAATTTGGAGGCAAATGCAAAGGAGAGCTACATAGTTTTGTGAGGTAGGCAAGCCCTTGAAAAACCAGAGATCCTGGCTCTGCAGGAAAAGAGTGGTCAAGCTTACTTTCTCTTGTCCACCAACATCCAGAATATTGTGAAGGAACTTCTAACCTCCACTCTTCATTATTCCCTTTCATGGAATGGTACTTGTACTGTATGTCTCAGTGTATGTCTGATTTCTACACGCACCCTTCCATCTGCCCCCATACATGTTGTCTTCGCTGGTGCTGCACTGCACTGCATAGAAGAGTACTTAGTAGAAGGGATCAGGAGTGGTGTGCAGGAGGAGGTCAGCCACCATTCCTATGCCCTACATGGGAGAAGCAGCAAATCCCCCAAGCTCCTAGGAACTGCAAATATAAGATCTCCAGTGAGTCCAGTCCAAGACATGGAATATACTCTCAACCTGCTCACCGTATTCCATATGAGGGAGGCTTGGAAAATAACCGCTATTTTTGTTAATTGCAGATGTTTTGAAGGTATGGTAGCCACCCGTATCTTCTTTAGATAATACCATGGCTTTAAAATTCTTCTCTATCTGACTAAAAGTCAGAAAACTAAGGAAGAACACACACACAGAGTATCAAACATTTCACATAGCCTGATCGCAGCTACCACTGTCTGTGGAATATGCCCCATATTATGTATTCTGTGATTTGGCATCTGGAAGTCAATAGTTTAGTCTCTGACTAATTGATGACTGTGTCTTATACTTGGATTTCTGAGAGTTCTTGGTCTTAAATTTTAGGAAAGGGAAAATATTTATCATGTTGATTAGAAGCATGGTAATACTTGTAAACATTTTATATTCCATTAAGTTTTCAGAAGTAAATATACATATAATAAAATTTGGAGGTCATGGTGGATAATCAGCTGAACATGAGCTCCCACTTGTGACACTGCTGCCAAAAGAGCAAATGCAATCCTGGGATGACTAAACAGGAGACTCTCAAGTAAGAGTAGAGAAATGTTTACCTCTATATTCTGTATTCGTGTGGCCACTTTAGGAACACTGTGTCCAGTTTTGGTGCCCACAGTTCAATTTATCAACATCCTTCTTGGAAAGGGTTCAGAGAAGAGCCACAAAAATGCTTAAAGGGTTACAAAGCATGCCTTATAGGGATAGAGTCAAAGAGCTCAATCTTATTTAGCTTAAAAAACAGAAGGTAAAAAGGTGACTTGATTACAGTCTATCTACATGGGGGAACAGATATTTAATAATGGGCTCTTCAGTCTAGCAGAAAAAGCTATAAGAGTATCCAATGGCGGGAAGTGGAAGCTAGACAAATTCAGACTGGAAGTGAAGCACAAATTTTTAACAGTGAAAGTATTACCCATTAGAACAATATACCAAGGGTCATGGTGGATTCTCCATCGCTGACTATTTTAAAATCAAGATTGGATGCTGCTCTAAAAGATATGCTCTAGGAATTATTTTTGTTAATTTCTATGATTTGTATTAAACAGGAGGTCAGATTAGATGTTCACAATGGTCCCTTAGAATCTATGAATAGACATAGTTAAGGGTGGCAGAACCATATTCTTTGGAACATGACAGATCACAACTCAAAGTTGCAGAGCAAAGGATGCTAATTTGCAGACCGTTTTGTTTGATTTCTTATCAAAATCATTTCACATTACTGCTGTTAATCTTGCTTTCCAAAGCAATCTTTCCAAAGCAATTCTGATGTCTTAGAAGAAATAATTATGTAAACAGGGAAAGAATTTGTGAATCACATTATTCATATAACGTTTACTTTATTGACTCTTTTAACATTTATTTTAGGGAATAATTTTTAAACATATGGATTCATGCTTCATCTAGCAAGATTTAAACTTTTTTATCAAGGATTCAATTTTTGACCATTTGATATACCATTGGAATTGGATTGGATTTCCATTGTAGTACAATGTATAAAAATGCACTAGAAAAAAAGATGACAATATTGTTTTATTTCTAGTGCATTTTTATGCATTGCACACCATTTTTTATATATAAAAATATATAAAATTCTACACACTTGTTGGCTGTCTTTGGATGGTTGATTCATTTTCTAAATGATCAAAAAATAACTAACTATAAAAATTATGGGGTTATTGCAACAGGAGACAAGGAATAAACAGTTGTCTCCCAGAAATATACAGTCTCCAAGGGAAATGCAAAATGAATAGTCATTCTCTTCAAACAGTTTGTTTACATTCACAACTGAATCACAACAAAATCTGCATGTAAGTAAAGGGGCTTGCTATTGATCTTGTTCTTGTCAAGAGATGTTTTTCCACACTTAGGAGTATTTACTTCTCTCCCTCAGAGTTTGATGTGCTTTTATTGAGAAAAACAGTAAAGTCAATCCTGGTCTTTCTGATTCTGCTAAATATTTTTTATTTCAATATGAAGTTGAAGAAAGAAGCCCTTATTGCCATGAAATATTTTATTTTTGGAGGGAATTAATTAGCCTTTTGATTCTTCTGTGGTGCAATATGCCATAAAATCAGTTGAAAGTGGGAGGCAATGGGGATTTCAAGAGTATTACAATAGAGTATTTTCCTTGTAAGAATGGATTTGTAACTAGCTTTTGAGTCTTGCTATGATGTAGGCCTGTGATACTCAGGCTTAATATCACTTTGTTTTGTTAATGACAATCGGTACTTTACAAGTGACTCTGTGCTTTCGTAGATGGAGTTGACCATGCGTAACCTTTGAAGAAAGGGCTCATTGACTGTGGTGGTCTTAGCCATAGAATCTATATCCATACATAGCTTAGCTGTATTAAAGGAAGTTAGGAAACAAAGCAGTAGAAGCAACAAAAACTACATTCTACATCAGTTAATAAATGTAGGGTTGCTTTGAGAGCCAAGAGCTTGTAAGAGGAGGAGAATGCCTTCAATGTTTGAGTGCTGTGGAGGTGGGAGAGGCTGTGTACCTTTGTAAACATCATAATGCTGCCTCAGTGCTAGAGAAAATGCCTTGGGCAGTGTCACTTGCTACATCTGTGTTACAGGTGTAGTGTGACTGGCTGGTGTATGGAGAGGAGACCCCTTCTGTTGAATACAGTGCCAGTTGCAGGGTGAACTTTGAAGGGTGATTTATGTGTAACTTCTCATTCCTCCCCTTTGAAAAAACCTGCTCCTGCAATCCTGACACAGGCAAAACGTCTACTGAAGCCGGTTCACCAAACTGCACTGAATGTTTTCCATACATCCAAAAGGGAATTGCTTGCCTTGCTCTCCAGTTGCCCAGAGAGTAGATTTGGTCTAAAATGGTGCTTTCTTCCAATTATTGAATTCACTACTCATTTACATTCACACTTTATAATGATCTATAGATCTGCGTCAGCCTTCTACTATTTCTTATATTCATGCTTTTCCAATTAGTGCATGTGACATGGACATAACTCTCCTCTATAAACTATTTTACTCTAACTCTGTTTCCCTGTGATCCCAATAAAAGAGAGAACTTATGCATTAAATATATGTATATCTAAGTGTGAGTATGTTTGCACAGAAGAGCTATATATCTGAATGCATTTGGTTTGTCTTTAAATATACAGCTCCATACTGTTTATCTGTTTGCTTCTCTGTATCTCACAGCATATTCTCACCTCTCTATCTCACCCTCACCATTTACATTTTCTGACTGGTATTTGCATCCTGTTTATAAAAGTGATTCACTGTCCCCTCACGATAACTTGCAGTTTACTCATGCAGAGATTTAAATTAGAGTCACTGTAAAATGTTCTGACAAATATATAGGCAATTACTAGATGTGTGTGTTAATTATGCAATAACCCCAAAGTAGATTGAAGGAATAAACAAGGTGAAAAAAACAAATACTCTGTGTCAAAGGATAAAAATTATTCAGTATGGAGTTCCTTTCTGAGCCTATTTTGCCTGTTTTTTAGTTGTTTAGAGCAGTATGTTGAAGACCTTGTCTGCATAGGGATTAGAATGTCTACTATACTGTTATTAGTACCTAGAAGGGGAATAACCATAAAGCATATCCATGTTCTGATAGCTTGAGATCTCCTTGTTGTACAGTTGTTAACATCACTGTCGTAGATTCCCTTGATATGTGTTTAAATTACAGTAATTAACCTTGTGTCCAGGATATCAGATTTTTAACTTCTTGTGGGGAAAATTGTTCCCCAAAAGGGATTATTTTTATACTTTGTTTAATTGGCTTTTGTGACTTCTCAGCATAAGGAAGGGGAACAGATGAGCGGGGAGTGTGTCATGTTTTCGAAAATAGGGAAAAAAAATTAACCCTGAAAATCTTTTTATTTATTTATTTATTAAAAGGCAACAGTAACTCTGCTCTCCCTGGTGTCAGATTGATAAAAGGTGGGGTCTGTGTTTTAAATTACGTTGAGGAAGGGCTTTAGAATGTGGCTCAGTACTAAGTGACTACACTTTGCACTCACAAAGACCTTTTAAATCCTCAGCTGAAGAGGACTAATGAAGTTGGAGTAACTGTCAGTTTTACAGATGGGGAAACTGAGGCAATGATCAATGATGTGCCCAACTGAAGTTCCTGCAGAAAGTCATTGACTCTTCATTCACTGCTATACCACACAAGAATTATACAGGGTACTTTTCAATATGATGGATAGAAATTAGGCTTATATATTCAGCTATTACTCTCTCTGCCCTAAATCACAGTATCCTGAGAGGATTTAGTGCAATGAACCATTTAGGCTAAGGTTTTCAAAGCCACCAAAGGGATTGAGATGTCCAATTCCCATTAAAATTAACAGGGATTCAGCATCCAAATCCCCTAGGCGGCTTTGAAACTCTCGGCCTTGAATTAAACCACCTTTTTGTCTGCAGAATGAATCTATCCACTTTAACACTTAGTTGGGAAAAGCTGCAGCTATTCCTGAAAATCAGACACGATATATCTATAAAATCTACATATGGTGGTGACAAATGTCATCTACGGTGCACAATGGATGTTATCATGAATAAAGTCACTAAAAAAAGGAAATACATCTCTCCCCTCTCTCTTTTGTTGTTGAAATAACTTGCACCAGGAAAGGCAAGACTGGAATCAGTTTGGAGAAGTGTCAGTGAACCTAGTGAACTTCAGACACTTCAGAGAGAGTGTCATTTATTGTGTTAAAAGCTGCGGTTGTATTCTGCAGGGCCGGCTCTAGGCACCAGCATTCCAAGCATGTGCTTGGGGCGGCACTTTTCAAGGGGCGGCATTCCATTGTTTGTTTGTTTGTTTTTTGTTTGTTTCGCTTCAGCGGCGTCACTCACCCCCCCCCTTTTTTTTTTTTTGCTTGGGGCGGCAAAAAACCTGGAGCCAGCTGGTATTCTAAACAACAAATTTACAAGGGTAAAGAAGTGTTGGAGAGGGTAGGGTGTCAACACAAATAGGAACAGAGCCATAACCCTGGAACAAGTTCAAATCTCTCCTAATAATGAATGTACATGATGATATTGTCTGTGCAGGCAAAATGGCCAGGAAACATACATGAAAAGGAGAGGCTGGCAACATACAGACCCTCTTCATATCAAGATGAAATATAGGCAACAAATATTTCGGAAAATGAAAGCATGCTACCAAAACTGAAGAGGAATTGGCAGTACAGAAATAATGCAGTCAAGAGTTTCAGTTCTGCAGAACCAATAGCGAATTTTGAATGATAGGCATTTACTGACATTTCTAAGCAGCCAGCCATGACTCCTTCTCTTCCCCGCCCCTGCTCACACACATACTGTTTTAAAGTCAGTAGACAGACTGCCTGTAACCTCCACTTCTCCCTTGCAACCAATCCCACGCTACACTGCAGACATGGGTGGGGAGAGGCTTTCTGCAGAGTGAGGATGTCATGGAAGCATAGAATATTATTTTATGGGAAAATTACTCTCAAAACTTTATACTGAATAGAACTATGAAATAAAAACTATTAATTAAGAGCTAACTGGTCATACAGTAGGCTCTTTCATACTATAGTGATGATCACAGTATAAATGTTTTAGACAAGTAGATAGGTCTAGTCCCTCCCTTTACCAGTGCAGTAATGTTCCCTACTGTGTGATGACTAGTATTCTTCCCAGTTCTACTGAAAATGTCCCAATCAAAAGTCGTCTTTTTTTTCCCCTCCTTTGAGTGGTTATTCCACTGTGTAGGAGATCTTAGGAAAAATATTCCATCAGTAATAATGTATTAGTACTACACAGTGCAGCGGATTAAAACCTACAGAAATTCATGTCACAAATATAGCTAACTGTAATAAGCCAATATGTTTCTTCCAAAGAATAAGTACTGGAATCCTTTAGCAAGTGTAAGCCTATTTATTATTTTAAATAGCACAACAGCATAATGTCATGGACTAAGAAAGTGTTAGGGATCTGGCATGAAATGTTAATGTAAAAATATGAACTCATGATTATATTTGAAGCTTATATATCTTTGACTGTCTCCAAAATTGGTTACACAACTGTAATTTTCTAGTTTGACACATTCCTGATACAGTATGAATTTCATTGAAATCTATTGCTTATATTTACTGAAAAAGTATAGGTATAAAGAGGTGTTTTTTAACTTGTCCACTTTTTAAAATGTTGCCCTATGTAATATGGTCTAATACAGGGGTCCCCAAAGCGGTGCCCGTGGGTGCCATGGCCACTAAGTGTGCCTGCATACTGGCCGGCGGTCGAGCATCCACCAAAATGCCGCCAACAAGCAAAATGCCGCCATCCAGAGGCGTCGCCGCCGAAATGCCGCCAATTTTCAGTGCCAACGACCGGACTGTTAAGTCCCATTGGCGATGCTGCCCGGCTAAGGCAGGCTAGTTGCTACCTGTTCTGACACTGCGCTGTGCCCCGGAAGCAGCCAGCAGCAGGTCCGGCTTCTAGATGGGGGGCCACAGGATTCCTCGTGCTGCCTCCAACCCGAGCATTGGTTCCCGGCCAATGGGAGCTGGGGGGGACGGTGCCTATGGGTGAGAGCCGTGCAGAGCTGCTTGCGCGCCTCTGCCTAGGAGCCAGACATGCTGCTGGCTGCTTCCAGGGTGCAGCACAGTCCACAGTGCCAGGACAAGCGGGAAAGCTGCCTCTGCACCCCGGATGCACTGCTGAGCGTGAGCCGCCAGAGGTAAGCCCGTGCCCCATGCCTCAATCCCCTGCCCCAGCCCTGCGCCCCCCCTCAAACCCAGAGCCCCCTCCTTCACCCCAAATCCCTTATCCCTGGCCCCACCCCAGAGCCTGCACCCCTAGCCCAGAGTCCTGACCCCACTCTCGCACCCAGGGGCAGCTCTATGTGTTTTGCTGCTCCAAGCACAACAGGTAGGTGGCTTTCGGCGGTGCGCCTGCGGGAGGTCTGCCGGTCCTGCACCTTCAGTGTCCTCGCTGCCGAATTACTACTGAAGCCACAGGACCAGCGGACTTCCCGCAGGCATGCCGCTGAAGGTCGCCTGACTGCCTCCCCCCGCGGCTTGCCGCCCCAGGCATGCGCTTGGCACGCTGGTGCCTGGAGCCACCCCTGCCCACATCCTGAACCCCTGATTCCCAGCCCTACCCTGCATCCCTCACTCCCGCACCCCAACCCTCTGCCCCAGCTCTGAGTCCCTCCCACACACCAAACCCCTCATGCCCAACTCTGTTGTGTCATGGGCATCAAAATTTTTCTTCAACTGGGTCACCAGAAAAAAAGTTTGAAAACCACTGGTCTAATGCATGTTATGTGTAACTTTACAATATGGTATCATTTAAGGGCCTGATCCTTAAGAGTACCTTAACTCATGAGATCTTTGGAATAATTTACAAAGATTCATGCTGGATTCTCCATCACTGACAAATTTTAAATCAAGATTGGATGTTGTTCTAAAACAGTGGTGGACAACCTGTGGGCTGCACATGGCCTGTTAGGGTAATCTGCTGGCAGGCCACAAGACAGTTTGTTTACATGCACTGTCTGCAGGCTCAGCCACCCACAGCTCCCAGTGGCCACAGTTCACTGTTCCTGGCCAATGGGAGCCGTGGGAAGTGGCACGGACTGCAGGGACATGCTGGCTGTCGCTTCCCGCAGCACCCATTGGCCGAGAACGGTGAACCGCAGCCCCTCGGAGCTGCAGGCAGCTGTGCATGCGGACGGTCAATGTAAACAAACTTTCTTGCAGCCTGCCAGCGGATTACCCTGACAGGCCATAGGTTGCGCTACTGTGCTAGGTGCTGTACAAACACAGAACAAAGAGTCAATGTCCTAAAGCACTCATAACCTAAATAAAGACTTATATTTAATGTTGGGTGTTGCAGACTTGAAGTTTTTGAAGACATCCATTCCATTAGGAGAAAACTATCTCTCCAAGATCATATTACAATTCTCACAAATCTGGACTATATTTTAAATTTCATCTTCTGAGTCTATTAGAAAAAGACAAATTAAATTCCTACAATGACCACATCATTCCCTTTCAATTCTCCCACTGAAAGTTAGAAATGCTGACCATTTTAAGATCTGGTATTGCTTATATCTCTAATTTCCCATTCCAGTTCTCTGTCCTGTGGACACAGAGTAATGGAGATATTTAAAACTCTTAGGCCTGCGTCTCCACTGCCTTGAACATTGTGCGGTTCAAAGTGGGAGTAAAATGTTACCATCTTGATTTGGTAACATTTTACACCCATTTTGTACAGGTGTAAAAGGCTATACACAGTGCAAGACAAAGGAGAACCTGGCCCTTCACTTGTAATTTTATTACAGTTCTCCTGTCAAATAAGTATTTCAAAGCAGAGTAGACTTTGCAGCTCTGAATCTGGAGTCCTCCAGTTTGCTTTCTATGAAATTCAGTGATAATGTAACCCTAGTCATGGTTTCATTTCAGCCAGATTCTTTTGGCATCTCCCCACTGGTTAAATTGTAAAAATGCTATTTACAAATACTATTTTTGTTGTATAGTTTACAATCTGAATCCAATTTTGACAGAGATGTCTTGTCTGATGAGGTCTAGAACTTTGACTTGAAACTACTTTTGTGATTCCAATGAACATGTTGGAGACGGGTTGCAGTGCTCTTAGACTCTCCAGTCTCTGTTTAATTCTGTTGAAACATTTAGAGTGTCACAAGATGTCCCCTTTGAATGTCAAGATTAAGAATGTAATCCTCTAAATTTTGGCCAGCACACAGATCATTGATGATTCCCTCTTTTTTTTTGTTTGTTTTTGCTTTTATAGCAAGAGCCAGCCTTTTCACTTTCAAATTTCAAAGAAAACTTGTAGTGGTAACTGACATCAAGTGATTCTGTTGATGCTGAAAGAGTGTATGTATTTGAGGAAGAGTATCAAATAAATAGTATCAAACATAGGGAAATGTCCTCTTTCTGCATTATGTAGAACAGGGGTTGGCAACCTCTGGCCTGCAGCTCATCAGGGTAAACACCCTGGCAAACCGGGCCAGTTTGTCTACCTGCCACATTGGCAGGTTCCACAGACCGTAGCTCCCACTGGCCGCAGTTTGCCGTCCTAGGCCAATGGGGGCGGCGGGAAGCAGCGCAGGCGAGGGATATGCTGGCCGCGGCTTCCCGCTATCCCCATTGGCCTGCAATGGTGAACCGCGGCCAGTAGGAGCTGCGGTCCGCCGAACCTGCCAACTAGCCACGTGCCAGAGGTTGCCGACCCCTGATCTAGAAGATGAATAGACTCCTGAAACACTGACAATTACTGAAGAATGTCAGGAAACTTTTTATACTGTCATATATTGTATTAGCTCATGTATGTTAGAACAGGGGTCACCTATTCAGTGAAGACCTTCCTGCATTGTGAAGCATGCCAACTATAATTATTACCAACAGGCCCTCTCAGAGCTCCAGAGAGGCCTAGGCCACTTCCAGCTTTTGAGGTCCCTAGCCATAATAAAAAAGTGACCAAAAAAAAAGTCTTTTACAAAATCACATCTCTTATTTGCTTAAATCTGCAGCTCTAAGCTGAGAGAATTCGTCACATTTTGATCCAATGGGATGCGCATAAAAACAAGTTGCAAAACTTATCAAATGCCAAAAAGTTAACAAGTGTCTAAATTTGAGGCCCCTTTTGAGCTTGAGGGCCAGGCCAAATGGCCCTCCTGTGCACCTCCCCCCAATTGGCCCTGATTACCAACCACGTTCTTTCTCTGTGCTCTGTTGTTGCTGTTCAAAACTACAGATGTGACATCTATGGCTGCGAAGAGCTTGAAGCAGCTGAGGAGGAGACAAACAAACTACCTTTCTACTTCCCAGTCCTGGGCTATTCTGCATCAGGATAGCCCTGTTGCACAAATTAGAGCAACCTTAAGACTTCTGCAATTTGCACTGGATGACCACAGGCATCATAGTCTCTATAGTTGTCACCTAACACAGTAGAGTTCTGATCCATGACTGGGGTTCTCAGGCACTACTGCATTATAAAGAATAATAGTTGTGCCTCTGAAGTGATCAGTGGCTGAAGTCATAATAGTAACATTTCATGACACTTAGTTATTTTAGTTATTATTTGTATTGCAGGAGTGCCTCGGGGCCCCAAATTAAAATGGAAACCCGACAGTGCTAGACATGTACAAACACATAGCAAAAATACAATCCTCACCCTAAAGAGCTAGTGTATGATCCTGGCCTTCATTTCTATAACACATTCACAGATGATTCTTTGGCTTCATCTTCTCCAGGATACACATGGGGAAGAGGACCAACTCTGATGTCACATATGCTTTGAAAGAAAATACCTTCATGTTTTAAAAGAAAAAAGCTGTCAAAAACTAGTGCAGTCAGTACTGAAGATAAAGCTTGAATCACACAAGGTAGAAACTGGTATCTGACTGGCAATGGTGGTTGGTATGGTTCAGTACATAATAATGTACAGTATTAGCTTTGTTTAAAAAAAAATCTCTAGCTATGTAACGGCTTGTTGAATGGAAGGAAAAATTATATAATATACACTTCTACATGAAGCCTATCAACTTATTCATCACTGCTGTCCAGATCTGCAGACAGGAAGAAAAAGCTTCCACAGTCTGATTTTGAGGATTAAAAGTTCAGTTGGTGCAAATGCCTATTATGTGACGTACAGAAGTGCAAGTGTTTGGGTGTTTTCTGTTGAGGAGCCCACATGTGTTAATTCTATAAAAGTTCTGTATTTTTACCACTGTTTCACAGTGTTATTGATGATTTAAATAATTGATAGGTTTATGCTTTCATCTCTGAAAGATCCAGCAACTGTGCATAGCCTTCAAACCTTGTTCTGAGCTTCAGCATTCACAAAAGGTGAGAGAGAACACAAGGAAGAATATATATTTGATCTACATTAACTTGTTGGCTAGGAGGTGATTGAGAGAGAGAAAGATTAAATGCTCAGATATGCTCTGAGAAACCAAAATAAGTGTACAGCCAAGACTGCCATCTGTTGAATATGAAATGCTTAGATCAAGACATTACAGATACACTTCCCCAAACAGCAGGGACAGTCTTTCTGAAAACAGAATCACAACAGGGTAGAGAAGCACTAAGGCAGAAAGAAGTGAAAGACTTTTCATTGAATTGTAGGGAACAAGTGAGTTTATCGATATTCTGGACCTTGATGA
The DNA here is from genome assembly GCF_020497125.1 of Mauremys mutica. NCBI lineage: Eukaryota > Metazoa > Chordata > Testudines > Geoemydidae > Mauremys > Mauremys mutica. The sequence goes on along the minus strand of NC_059076.1, from coordinate 105,586,124 downwards.
ACTATATTGTTTATACACTGCAGGACCTGAATAGGACTTTGTAAGCAGGTTGTGAATTACTCTGTTAGATTTATAAACTAAATAAGTGTCAACATCTTGTATGATTTTTCATTCTCTGTTCAGGGCACAATCCTGAGCTGGACTCTACATAGCTTGAGCGAAGACAAACGTGGCTTTTCACCATCTTTATGTCCCCAGCCTCAGAGATTGTTTCATTTCTATTTGATCCCATGTTGCTCTTAAACTAGAGGATATTTGCTTGGTATAGAGACACCCCAGCCACATTATCTTTCTTCAGGCACGTCCCTAAACTGTACAGCAGGAAATAAAGTGGTGTGGGAGCCAGTACAGAGGGTCTTTACCACCTACATTGGAAGAATCAGCAGTTGGGATAGCAGTACAACTGCTTGGCAATGCCAGAAGGAACTGAGGATCTGCCCCTAGGATCTACTGCCACTTTCTGCCTCAGAAGCTTCCCCTTTATGACTGGGGGAGGGGAACCCGCCATGCCCTGCTATTGGGTTTTTTTTTTTTTTTTTTTTTTGCTTCTTCAGGGCTTCTTATACTCCACATAGTCCAAATGAAATTAAATATTACCCACATGGGGTCCAGTTTATTCAGTTCTCGGGTCCCCTGGCCCCTCAGCTCCAGTTCTATGTCTTTCTCCTGATGATCCAGAATAATACAAATCCTGTGTTCAAAACAGAACACAAGCTCTGAGTCCTCATCCCAGTTTCAGCTGGGTACAGCCCTTCCCCTCCTCCCCCCACCCCCAAGTGTCTGTCTTTCTGCATCTAAACACCTACCGCCTGAAGTTTGTCCTTCTGTACAGGCTTTACCACTGGTGCTTTCTCTGCTGCTGACTCGGGAGCCTTTTTACTCTTCCAGGCATATCCACTGTTGCCTGGACTCCTCCCTTTCCTGCAGCATCCCACTGCTTTTATACTGGAATCACCAGATCCCTCTCAGGTAAAGCTCATTCTGTAATGAGGGTTGGGTAGCCCCAATCTTCAAGTCATTCAGGGGTAAGCCATACTGTTACATCCCTATCTAAGAAAGAACTTAAGCATATAAGGAGGAAGAATTTAATCAGAATTTAAATGTGAATGATGATTGGGAATTGGTTTTAGAAAACTTTATTAAATGCCAAAAAAGCCATCATTAAGAAAGAGAGATCTGCTTCAAAAACCAGCTTAGTTTAGAGTGAAAGCAAAGACTGGTATTTTTAAAAAAGTGGAAGAAAGAGGAAATTAATAGTAATCAATATAAATCAGAACCTAGGAATTGTACAAAAATTAATAAAGGAAATAAAGAACCAAAGGAGAAATCTGTAGTCCATAGACTTAAGGACAATAAAAAGGAGGGTGCGCTTTTATTATTATTACTTTATTATTTTATTTTTAAAGTATAATAGGAACAAAAAGTATCCTAACTATATGGTATTGGTCTGTTACTAGGTGGAAATGGAACACTTACAAATAACAATGCAGAAAAGGCAGAAGTGTTCAATAAATATTTCTGTTCTGTATTTGAGGGAAAAAAAAGATGTTGTAGTCATATTATGATACCATTCTTTCCACTCCATTAGTATCTCAGGAGGATGTTAAATAGAGCCATTAAAGTTAGCTGTTTTGAACCAGGCAGGTTCAAATAACTTGCATTCAAGAGCTATAAAAGGCTGAGGGGCTCACTAGACCAGTAGGGTGTGTGTGTGTGTGTGTATGTTTTCAATGAGTCTAGGAACACTGGGGAAATTGCAAAAAAGTGGAGAAAACTAATATTGTGCCAATACTTACAGGGTGACCAAGGTACTTTTAGGCCTGTCAGCCTGACTTCCATTTTGGGCGAGATAATGGAGTGGCTGATATGGGACTCAATTCATAAAGAGTTAGGGGAGGATAATATAATTAATTCCAATCAACATGGGTTCATGAAAAATTGATTCTTTCAGACTAACTTGAGATCCGTTTTTGATGTGATTACAAGTTTGGTTGATTAAGGGAATAATGTTGATGTAATGTACTTAGACTTCTATAAGGCACGTGACTTGGTAATGCATGACATTTTGATTAAAGAACTAGAAAGATATAAAATTAATATGACACACATTAAAAGCTGGCTAGGCTAAAAACTGAAAAATTGGGGAGAGTAGTAAATAATGAAGAAGACAGGTCACCGATAAAGTTAACTGGATTGCTTTGCAAGTTCGGTGCAAGAAAAAAAATTAGAGTGAGAGACCTATCTCATAGAGTTGGAAGGTCATTGAGTACAGCCCCCTGCCTTCACTAGCAGAACCAAGTACTGATTTTGCTCTAGATCTCTAAGTGGCCCCTTGAAGGATTGAACTCATAAGCTTGGGTTTATGAGGCTAATGCTCAAACCACTGAGCTATCCCTCCCAGTAACAATATGTATTTTAATACAGCTAAGTGTAAATATATAAATCTAGGAATGAAGCATGTAGGCCATACTTATAGGATAAGAAAGGCCATACTGGGTCAAACCAAAGGTCCATCAAGCCCAGTATCCTGTCATTCGACAGTGGCCAATGCAAGGCGCCCCAGAAGGAATGAACAGAACAGATAATCATCAAATGATCCATCCCCTGTCGCCCATTCCCAGCTTCTGGCAAACAGAGGCTAGGGACACCATCCCGGTTAAGAGCCATTGATGGACCTATCCTCAATGAACTTATCTAGTTCTTTTTTGAACCCTGTTATAGTCTGGGCCTTCACAACATCCTCTGGCAAAAAGTTCCACAGGGTGACTATGCATTGTGTGAAAAAATATTTCCTTTTGTGTGCTTAAACCTGATCTCCCCCACATTAGTCATCTCTTTTCCAAGCTGAGAAGTCCAAGTCTTATTAATCTCTCCTCATACGGAAGCTGTTCCATACCCCTAATCATTTTTGCTGTTCTTTTCTGAACCTTTTCCAATTCCAATATATCTGTTTTGAGATGGGGCGACCACATCTGCATGCAGTATCCAAGATGTGGGCGAACCATGGATTTAAATAGAGGCAATATGATATTTTGTGTCTTATCTGTCCCTTTCTTAATGATTCCCAACGTTGTTAGCTTTTTTGACTGCTTCTGCACATTGAGAGGATGTTTTCAGAGAACTATCCACAACGACTCCAAGATCTTTCTTGAGTGGTAAAAGCTAATTTAGACCCCATTATTTTATATCTATACTAAGGATTGTTTTCCAATGTGCATTACTTTGCATTTATCAACATAATTTTCATCTGCCATTTCGTTGCCCAGTCACCCAGTTTTGAGAGATCCTTTTGTAACTCTTCACAGTCTGAGTTGGACTTAACTATCTTGAGTAGTTTTGTATCATCTGAAAATTTTGCCGCCTCACTGTTTACCCCTTTTCCCAGGTCATTTATGAATATGTTGAATTGGACTGGTCCCAGTACAGACTCCTGGGGACACCACTATTTACCTTTTTCCATTCTGAAAACTGACCATTTATTCCAACCCTTTGTTTCCTATCTATGAGAGAACCTTCCCTCTTATCCCATGACTGCTTCCTTTGCTTAAGAGCCTTTGAGGGACCTTGTCTAAGAATTTCTGAAAATCTAAATATACTATATCCACTAGATCCCTCTTGTCCACATGCTTGTTGATGCCCTCAAAGAATCTAGTAGATTGGTGAGGCATGATTTCCCTTTACAAAAAGCATGTTGACTATTGCCCAACAAATTATGTTCATCTATGTGTCTGACAATTTTGTTCTTTACTATAGTTTCAACCTGTTTGCCCGGTATTGAAGTGATGCTTACTGACCTGTAATTGCCAGGGTCACCTCTAGAGCCCCTTTAAAAAATTGACATCACATTAGCTATCCTCCAGTCATTTGATACAGAAACTGATTTAAATGATAGGTTACAGATGACAATTAGTAGTTCTGAAGGAACTCAAATGTGAAATTGCAGAACTCTTGAGTGAATACCGTCTGGTCCTGGTGACTTATTACTGTTTAGTTTATCAATTTTTTCCAAAACCTCCTCTAATGACACCTCAGTCTGGGACAGTTTCTCAGACTTATCATCTAAAAAGAATAACTCAGGTTTGTGAATCACCCTCACATCCTCAACCATGAAGACCGACGCAAAGAATTAATTTAGTTTCTCCGCAATGGCCTTATCCTAGAGTGCTCCTTTAGCATCTCGATTGTCCAGTGGCCCCACTGGTTGTTTAGCAGGCTTTCTGCTTCTGATGTACTTAAAAAGATTTTTGCTATTACTTCTGGAGTCTTTGGCTAGCTGTTCTTCAGATTCTTTTCTGGCCTTCCTAATTATCATTATGTTTTTACTCTTCATTTGCCAGAGTTTTTGCTTCTTTTCTATTTTCCTCACTAGGATTTAACTTCCACTTTTAAAGGATGCCTTTTGCCTCTCACTGCTTCTTTTACTTTGTTGTTGAGCGACGGTGGCTCTTTTTTGGTTCTCTTACCATGTTTTTTTTTGGTGTTTTTTTTTAAAATTGGCGTATACATGTAAGTTCAGCCTCTATTATGGTGTCTTTAAAAAGTTTCCATGCAGCTTGCAGGATTTTACTTTTGGTGCTGCACCTTTTCATTTCAGTTTCACTAACATCCTCATTTTTGTCTATTTCCTCTTTCTGAAATTAAATGCTACAGTGTTGGGCTGCTGTGGTGTTTTCTCCATCACAGGGATGTTAACTTTAATTAAATTATGGTCACTATTACCAAGCGGTCCAGCTATGTTCACCTCTTGGACCTGATCCTGTGCTCCACTTAAGACTAAATCAAGAATTGCCTCTCCTCTTGTGGGTTCCAGGACTAGCTGCTCCAAGAAGCAGTCATTTAAGGTGTCAAGAAACTTTATCTCTGCATCCCTTTCTGAGGTGATATGTACCCAGTTCATATGGGGATAATTGAAATCCTTGATTATTATTGAGTTTTTTATTTTAATAGCCTCTCTAATCTCTTTGTGTATTTCACAGTCACTATCATCATCCTGGTCAGGTGGTCTGTAATACATCTGTACTACTATATTCTTATTATTCAAGCATGGGGGATTTATCCTGTGAAGTAGTGACTGAAAAAGATTTGGGGGTAGTGGTGGATAATCAGCTGAGCACGAGGTCTCGGTGCAGCTCTGTGGTGAAAAGAACTAGTGTGATTCCTGGATACATAAATGGGTTTCTGAGTAGGAGTAGAATTATTTTACCTCTGTATTTGGCACTGGTGCAACTGCTGCTGGAATACTGTGTCCAGTTCTTGAATTGCGGACACTAGAAGGATGTTGATAAATTGGAAAGAGTTCAGGGAAGAGCCACAAGAATGATTTAAAGACTAGAAAACCTGCTTTATCTGGAAGAGCTCCATCTGTTTTGCTTCACAAAGAGAAGGTTAAGGGGTGACTTGATTGCAATCTATAAGTACCTACATGGTGAATAAATATTTGATAATGGGCCCTTCAGAAAGGTATAATGTAATCCAATGATTTGAAATTAAAACTGGACAAATTCTACCTGGAAATAATGTGTAAATTAACAGTGAGGTTAATTAACAATTTGAACTATTTACCAAGGATCATAGTGGAGTCTCCATTACTGGCAACTTGTAAATCAAGATTGAATGATTGTTTATTCTGAAAGATTTGCTCTAGAAATTATTTTGGAGAAGTTTTATGACAAGTGTTGTACAGAAAATCAGACTAATTGGTCCCCTTTGGCACTGGAATCTATTATTCACTTTTAAGCATGAGTAGTCCCATTGACTTCAGTAGGATCAGCATGTGCTTTATCTGACCAGGACCTATATTTCCTTATTAGATTAGGAATTGACAGTGAATTAAAGGGACACTCTCTCAAATTAATTTGGTCCAAAATATAATTTTTGGAAAAACAAGCTTCTGCAAAACCAAAAAACAATAGAAATGTCCTCCCCCACACACACATGTTCTTATATCCTGGTGAATGCAGTTAGTTTTTAAAAACCAATTGTTGCCTGAAATTTTTGAAACTGTGAAAATGAAATGGCTCAGAAACAAAAGTGAAACTGACTGCACGGATTTTCATTTTCCAAGATGGGAGAAATCAGTAGTGCCAAATCCAGGCATATTAAATGTATTGCAGTGCTGTATCTGAAGGGAATCAAGGTCTGTTTTCCCACTTCCTCTTAGTTACCAAGTTTCCTCTTTTCTCTTGGTCTTCACCCCCTTTACTTTTTGCTATTTTTGTAGTTTTCTAAAGTGTTCTTATTTGCTACTGTAAAGCTTCTTTCTGTAGTGTCTACTAGTACCTGTACTGTAAAATCACCTTCTGTGTTTTGTGTTAAGTGATTGATAGCTGGAGATGCTGCTTGCAGTGCTGCCAATTCTGGAGAATCGAAGATGAGTGGAGTAGAAGTTTCTGGAGCAGAAACTGCAGAAAGACTCTATTTTTAAACAATAGCACTCTAGAAAATTAGACTGAAATTTGGGGAATGGATAACTTATCCCCCTATCTTCGTGGCTGATGTTTGTTGTAAGAAATATGCTCCATTGTAGTCAGTTCTGCTGCTTCATACAGGTAAAGTTCAGGTCAGGCCAAAAGCCAACAGTTTTTATATTTGGGACTCTCCACAAATTACGTAACACATCTTCTGGTGATTTTTTTTGTTTCAAGATTTACCAACTCCTTTGTAATACTGAAACAAACACACAAAATTAAGGACCTCCCCCCCCAATACATAATTTATGGACCGCCCCTTTGAAATAAAAATTCTGCAAGAGAAGGTTTACTGTTTTCTCATGATAAAAGGTTTCCCTGTTTCCAATTGTGTTTTTGTCGCATTTTCGGCAACCTAGAAACACAGTAGCATGGATGCTGTCTGCTTTACTTGAAACGTAATTCTAGTGGCAGGTTTTAGCTAATATTAATGGGATCTGAAGTCCTCTGTTTATCCACATAACAGATACAGAGACAATGACCGCCCTGCATTTTAAGTGGGGGTGGGGGAGGCATGTGGCTGGGGTAGACTGCTGGAGAGCGGGGGACAAGAGAGGCATGGAAATTGCTGCAGAAGCAGAATGGGGTCAGCATGGTAATGCTGTCTTATCCCCCAGGGACCAAAAGAGAAGCGAGTTGATAAAGTACAAGCTTGGCAGGAGCAGCCCCTTTTCCCCCAGAGCAGCAAAGGGGTCATTAGGAGATGTTGGGGGAACCCAGCTGGAGGAGAGGGGGGGAGCCGAGCTAACTACTGGTCCCTCCATATGGTGTAAGTCCAGTGCAGATACTCCCTAAGAAGAGGATATGGTGATCAGATAAATGGTTTGGTAAAGGATTTAAAGAATGTGTCTGTTAAAGGAGCAGAACAGGGGGGAGAGGGGTGCCTATGACTGGGAGCCAACCCACTTGCTTTATAGCCCATCCTAACCCTCATTCCAGGGAAGATGGGATGACAAGGTCCCACCTGTAGGTTGGCTGGGGACCAAGATGGCAAAGGCAGAGCAGTAGCTGACGGAAGCCCTGAGGTAGATATTGAAATGGTCATGAGTTCCCTGTACTGTACACTTTTTTTTTAATCTACTAGGTACTCCCAGGAATCTAATAATAAAGTTGTGGCCTATTTAAACCATGTCTAGCATCCTGTCCTTCTTCCAATATAGCAAAGTTCTCCAAATGCTGTCATACCAGCATTTTTTAACCTGTTTCTTGGGCCAAAACAAGAAAGCCAATGGAGCTCTGCCTACACTGCAGCAGTGGGCAAGCCTCCCAGCCAAGGTAGACAGACTCTCACTAATGGGGCTGGAGCTAGCAACCTAAAAATAGCAATGTGAATATTGGCTGTTGCAGCTTGGGCTGCTTTTGAAGCTGTCAAGCATGTGTGGCTATGGGAGCTAGGAGACTTGCTTCCAGCTGCAGCATAGACCTACCCTGAGTGCCAATTGTAGTTTTGGTGTTTGTGACGCAAGTATTTAATTTAGTTCCCTCTGAAGACAAAGAAATCTAATTCATTTCACATAGGTCACCAAGTGGCCATCTAGGAGTGTGCTTTGTGGAGAACTGTGCAACTCTCTTAAAACTTGCAAAAAGCAAAATGTATCTGCTATATTTTTAGTGAATCAGCCACTTACTAAGAATTTTGAAACATAAATTATAGTAGACAGTATGACCTGAAGGGGCATAAATTATGGTGTTAAATAAAGGTTTTTGTGTTTTGGTGTTAGGGGTTTTTTTTGTTTGCTTGTTTTTACATTTACTCTCTCAAGTTATACATTTTTCTTCTTTGTAAAGTCAATTGAAGCAGGTTTGCAGTTTATTCCAGGTTTTTTGTCATGGAAAATTAGTCAGAAACATCCATGACTTCTACTTGTTTACTTTTGTTAAATGAATTCCAATAATCCATTGCCCTTCTGTGTTTGAAAAGCTGACTTTACAATAGCATTCATTTTACTTTATTGACCAGGAAGTGGACAACTCACAGTATATAATTAGAATAATTTTCCTTACCTGGGACTTTTTTCATATTTTAAGACACACAATCCAATCCAGGATTAAACATAGTGCTGACTGTTATGAATAGGGGGACAGTACAGTAGTTACAGCTGGAGCAGAAATTGCACTAAGATGAATTTTTAAACAATAGCATAGTAAGCTAGATGGAAATGTGGGAAGGGGATATTTAAGGCCTCTGAAATCACTGAGTACTCAGCTTAAGCGCTACCATTGCTTGTAGTTGCAGGATTATCCTCTGGGCATGAGAATTGGGCTATCAGTTTACAACCTGTGCTTCTTTGGCGAAATCCTCAACTGGCATAAATTAATGAAACTCTGTCAACTGTAATGAATCTAGGTCAATTTATACTAGCTGAGGTTCGGGCCCCTTGTGCCAAAAAGGGTTCCCGATCACTTCTTTGGCACTACTGCACTTGAGTGTAATTTTCCTGTAAAAGACTCTTCTGATCTTATTTTTAACAGTGTAAAGCTAGTTAGTCTACTGAATTCAGTGGAGCTGAAATTTATACTTGTGTAACTGAGATCTGGTCCAAAATGATGTCTTATCTTTTTTATTCAAAAATGTATATTAAAACTGTTATAATGTATTTTGATTAATCATTGCACTTTATTATACATTATATTCTGTAACACAATTTAGGGCAAAGTGAGCAAATTCTGTTTTGCAAGAAGAAAAGACCTTATTCCCTTGAGAGATGCTTAAGTGGTAGGTCAAATTACGTCTGATATTACAAATATCTGAGTATGACACAGCTGACTCAACGTTTTGTATATTTCACAACATCATAACTGCACTGCTTCTTCCCCCTGCCTAAAAAATCCTTTAAGGTATTTATGTGGCCAGGTCAGTGCAATGTGCAGTCTGGCAGAAGACCTAGGTTTAGGAATGATTACTCAACTCCAACCCTCAGGTCAGTGGTAGTGCTACAATCTCTAAAATATACACAGCCCTTAACAACCTGGAAACATGGTCCAGGAACTCTTTCTACATTTTAATCTACAAGGAAAAAATAACCCTGCTTGGATACAACATATTGTACCATAGTAGTATGTCTATTAATTAGTTGTATATTCCTGGTACTGGGAAAATATAAAACAATCTCTAGTTCTCATCTTCCATTTTGGCATGCATTGCACCAGCCTTCCCTTCAGGTGGCTTTAGCAGTCTTCTTCTTGGGCAGATAGGCCATGGAGAGCAGGAATCCCATTTGCCTTCCTCCCAACCCTTAAATAGGATTTACATAAGGCAGGAATCCTTTGTTTCCCAAACTTGACCACGCTTCCCTTTCAGTGGAAAGTTACAAGAACTCCCAGGTAATGTTTAGTATCGGGTGACAAGACCACCTGACCTAGTAGTGTCACAGTTTCTTCCCCGGATGCCTCCCAGGAAGGAGAGATATAAGTATCTTCATGGTTTTGTTGTTCCTTCCTGATGGTTCATCGAATTTGATGGCCTGTCGTCTGATGGGTGTCTTCCCAATACACACCCAGTTGTAATGGTTACATAGTCCATATTCCTAACTTCAGATACAGAAATGATACATGTGTATAAATTGGATAATCACATTCAGTAAATTATAACCTTTCCAATAATATCTTATAAGACCCATCTTGCATAAAGTACATCTCAGTTATGTCATATCCATATCATAAGCATATTTCCATAAAGAATATGGAATGCAATGTTACAGGCACCAACAAAAGTGAGAGGAGAGTCTGGCTCTAATGGGTCAGATCCTTGTGTAAAACAGCATAGATCTATTGCAGTCCATGGAGCTACACCAATGTACACCAGCTTCAGATCTGACTATTAATTTAAACGTGCAGTTTCCTATGTATGTTATCCCCTCCCTTGGGTAAGACGTTCATCTGGACCAATGTTAATCATTTAATTCATTTTTGTGCATTGTTCCAGGGTGTCTTTTCCACCTAGAATCTGTCTGTACATGGCCTTATTACATCTTGTCACTGAGGCCTGCAGGCATTCATCTTAAGCCTGCAGATGGGTTGTGACCCACTAGCAGAAGTATTCTGTACCAGCCCCAGTGACAGTTACATGTAAACAAATTCATTAAAAAAAATCAATTGAGAGTGCATAATGCATTGCTTAGCTTATTTTCAATATGTTTTTTCTTATAATAAATATTTTAATTCTGCATTCCTGGTAGTCTGATTTAGGGAGGAGTGTGCAGGAATGATTCTTAATTCATTGTTTGAATGCTGGCTGGTACCCTTGGCTTAACTAGCAGATGTTACTACAGCCTCCCTAGCTCATACTGGAGAGAGGGACTAAAAAGCCATGTGAATACAAGATGAAAACAGGATTTAAAAAATTAAACCATGAGCATGAAAAAGTTAATTATCATTTAGAATAATCTGATATCCTGTTTGGGTTCCGTATAAACATTATTTTTCAGAATCTTATTAAATTTTGTTCATTGCCTTCCCCATTTTATGAAAACTGCAGAACAGAAATCAATATTAAGCTTTTCTGTATATGGAATAGATGTTCTTTATTTTAATTATTCTGGGCCTCATTCATTCATTCATTCCCACAAGTATTTTTACAATAATTTTTTGGTGCCTATAAGAGATGTTGAAGTTTTTTTAAATAAAATGTATTTTTGTTTTGTTTTGTTTTTTGTCTCTCCACTCTGCCCCTCTAGGAGGGGTAATAAAAATCTCAGTTAGTCACATGGCCTCCCCTAGACAAAAATAGACAGTGGAACAAGATATAGGTTTTCTCTGCACAATGCCCAGTTCACAACAGAGAATATCTTTATTCAGTAGTTTGTTCCATAGGAGCTATGGTACATAACATTCTGTCGAATCACTCTTCTACAGAGTTTCTCAAACTGGGGTTGCCGCTCGTGTAGGGAAAACCCCTGTGGGCTGGGCCAGTTTGTTTACCTGCCCCGTCCGCAGGTCCGGCTGATCCCGGCACCCACTGGCTGCGGTTCGCCGCTGCAGACCAATGGGAGCTGTTGGAAGTGGCAGCCAATATGTCCCTCAGCCTGCGCCGCTTCCAGCAGCCCCCATTGGCCCAGAGCAGCGAACCGCGGCCAGTGGGAGCTGCAATCAGCCAGACCTGTGGATGGGGCAGGTAAACAAATCAGCCCAGCCTTCCAGGGACTTTCCCTACACAAGCGGCGACCCCAGTTTGAGAAACACTGCTCTTCTAGAACAAGGAGACTGCTCTTGATAAAGTTAATTGTTTAGTATATCAGCCTCAAGATTTGTCATCTTAAAACAGAACCAAAATAAATCTGTTAAAATAGTGATATCAGATTTTAATAAATTAAAAGAAATGGGGGGGGGGGAATGGGATTTCCACAGGTGGTTTAAGTAAAATTTTCTACCAATATTGTTTTCACATAAGTTTGAAATTCTTGATAGTAGTATCCTTTGGGGCTGCCTATGTATCTTTCCTATCCCCTCAGTGTCCCACACCAGAAGCTATTTCTGAGGTCTGTAGGCAGAGAGCAGGCAGACAATGGTATCCATTGCAATTCTCATGATACCCTTTCCAGGAAACATTTTTATCTATTTTAACTTTTTTTTATTTAAATGACTGTTAGGAAAGGTTTGACAAGTTATTGTCCACACAGAGTTTTTCCCACATTGAGGTGGATTTCATACTTTGGCTTCAGGAAGGCAGAAGTCAAGGCCAGCTTTTAGCTATGTCCTTCCTCTGATGGCATCATGTTTGTGATGACAAGTACAATTGTGCCTATTCAGGCTGCAACCCAGAGGTTGCAGCTCTGTGTTCTGCATCTTCTCCAGGTTGGGCAAGCCATCTCCAGCACTGTGTGTTGTCCATCAGTCTACAGTCTCATATGGCCCCCGGCATATCATCATCATGTTGATCACTTGATGATTATCTGTTCCGTTCATTCCCTATGAAGCACCTGGCATTAGCCACTGTTGGAAAACAGGTTACTTGGCCAGGTGGTCTCACCCAGTATGGCCATTCTTATTTTCTTATCTTTGAACTAAGCCTGCGTCACTCCCCCATTCCAAGTATCTGGGGAATTACATTTTAAGGTCTCTCTCAGTCCATTGAGTTTTTAGGTTCAGCATATAGGTTCTGAAGTTTCTCCTCCTGAGACTCAATGCCTAGGGACTCCGCAATGTTAAAGTATAAGGCAGACTCTTAACTTGAAGGGTGGCTTAGAATGACCTAAAGTTGTTTGACTGTTTAGTCTCACCCCCTTAAGTCTGGCACTGAAGATAAGAAGGAGTAGGCTTCACTATCAAATGGCTCATCGTCCACATAGCAGAGGCCTCAGGGCAGAACTAAGGTGCCTTAGAGTGATTCTGCTCTCTGGTACCACAATTCTTCATCAAAGCTGAGGAAGGAGAAGCAGAGCCATAAATTCTATCCTACCCAAGACTGTGCCTAGTATGATAGTATCGCAACTTCAGTGTTGTCTGTTGTAGTCTATCTAGTTTCTTATACTGCACCTATTAGCACAGTATTTGATTCCTAGGCATACTTTTAAACAGCATTGCTTCAGACTTTCAGTGTGGGGGAGCACAAATCAGGACTCCTGTAACTGTTAGTTAGGTGTGTTGGAGAAAAACAGAGTTCTCACTTGCTGGTTGGGTGTAGCAAATTCAGATACTTTATTATCTCTAGCAATTGCATGCAGGGGCGGCTCTAGGAATTTTGCCGCCCCAAACATGGCAGGCAGGCTGCCTCCCGTGGCGTGCCTGCGGGAGGTCCTCCTAAGCCGCGGGACCAGCGGACCCTCCGCAGGCAAACCGTGGAGGCAGCCTGCCTGCCGCCCTCGCAGCGCCGGCAGAGCGCCCCCCCGCGGCTTGCCGCCCCAAGCACGCATTTGGCGTGCTGGGGCCTGGAGCCGCCCCTGATTGCGTGGAGGGAGAGAGCTAAACAGGTCTTTCCCTGACAAACAATTACAGCAAGCATTTATACCGTTTGTTACAAACAATAATGTGCAAAGCTGCATTTTGTTTATACATAGGTCATCCTGATATTTTATTTTTCTCACCAATTTAAACTATAATCTACATTCCATACTTATCTAACTCAAGACTGCAACAATTTCTCACACAGTTCTTTCCCACTCACCTCACACAGTCCTCGCTTCTACAAATCTCACGTTATTAGGGTTACAGCTTAGCCTGACAATTGCTCACAGAGTTGTTTGCATTGAAATTCCCTTCAAATCCCTGTCAGTTCTTTCTCTACTTCCACAGGTCAGACTGTTCAAGTCTGTATCCTTTGTGTATAACATCTGCTTATTAATCACCTAAAATGGCACCTTGAAGGGAAAAAACAGTGCATGACATAGTAGCAGTGATTCTTGAAGATGATTGCTGGTCTGAAGCCACACTCGCCTTCCTTCCACACTATTTCAGAATCCTATTTTATGCTCTTGATTTAGTAGAGAAAACCCAGTGGCAGCTGGAAAGCTGAGCACCCTTATGTATCACCAGGAAGGCAGGGGGCATGAGGTGACAGGTGGAATAAATGTGTAGCCCCAATAGACACTGCTATTAGGGTTGCCAGGTGTCCATTTTTTTACTGGAATACCCAGTCAGAAAGGGACCCTGGCAGCTCTTAAAAGCCCAATCAATGGTGCTGACCAAATTCTGATTGTTCCTGCCTGCCCTGGCTCTGTGAGGCTCCCAGAAGCAGCCAGCACATCCAGCTCTTAGGCGCAGGGGTGGCCACGAGGGCTCCACATGCTGCCTCCGCTCCAAGCACTAGCTCCGCAGCTCCCACTGGCTGGGAACCACAGCATCCATGGAGCCAGGATTTCACTCAGAGTAAATGAAGTTAGCAGTCCCAAAGACGTTACCATCTATAATCAATAAACAAATAACTTTTAAAAGCCAATTTTAGGAACAAATTCTCTTTATCAACACGAAGTTTGAGTAATCAGGTTTTCTGCGAGTGCAGTGCATAAAGGCTGCAGAAGAAAAATCCAATTCCCCAACCAAGGCACAAGGCTGAAATATGGTCTTTCCTGCTTTGAAATCATTTATTCCCTATGATCTGAACCATTGACATATGGTTTTGGAATGTCTCAATCAACATATTCAGTTCCACCAAGACCATCACTTTGCAAGTGGTTAAATGATAAAGGGACCTTCTATGGGCCCTGTGCACCTGAACAAATTTTATCCCACTATATCCTGGTGCTCAGACAAAGCACAGTTGTAAAGAATGTATATGAGGGCTAAGACACAAAATCAAGACATCTTCTTTTCCCTAGGGTATCATTTGCTTTCTGAGATGGTGATAGAAGAACTTGTCTCCCTCTCCAGTTATTCTCTGAGATGGTGATAGAAACGTGTACAGTCCTATAATTATCATTGTATTCAACAACTGGGGAGCACAGCATACTGAAGTTTCTATGTTTTGATGTTAGAGATAGAAATTGTTATTACTAAAAGCTTAAAAAATAGAACAATCTGTGCCTTTTCTTCATTTACTACTACATATGCTTGGCTGAATTGGACTGCTTTGTCTTAATGGGAGCTTGAACCTACATGTGTCTGCAAAAATAAAATAAAATTTGCCTTCCCTTTTTGAGATGCACAGTGCTGCATTCTTAATTCCCAAAGATATCACTGAGCCATCAGAAATGCTATTCCCTTTTTTTAAACCATGAAGATTATATTTAAATGTTTCAAGTAAAAGCTTTTGTAACCATTAAAACTTGCACCTCCTTAAGCTAGAGAAAGAAAGGAAAGGTGAGTGAAAGGGTCCCAAATGAAAAGAGGCAGAAGGGGAAATTTAATTTTCAGGTAGGGGTTAGGTAAGTTTCAGGATTTGAACTTGCTTGATTAGTTGACAGTTAGTAGTGATATCTTGATTCTTGTCTCCCTCTCCAGTTCAGGAAGTTTTGTGAGAGAGGGGAATCTGCAGCCATACTTCATTTCCTTCACTATCTGATCATCCATAAAAAGGTGGGGAGGGGAATCGTAAGAGCAAGTCCCTAGAGAAGGTGGAGTGCTTCGCTAAACCTGGGTTCTAGCTGTAATGAGAGAAAAGTGACAAGATCTCTCCAGAGATTTTCAGTGAAGGAGAAGATGTAGAGACAGTGATGCTTATGGTAAAGACACAGACAGACTTAAAAAATATATCAACTGTAGGCCGCCCTAGCCTTTACTTTGTCCCCATTCCTGACCATTGTTGTCAAGGGACTGGATAGGAAAAGTAGAGTATGGGACAATAGAAATGTATGTTTTGAAATATGCTTTATTGGCATCTGCTATTCAGAATGTGGAGGTTGAGAACACAGATTGTTACATAGCTGCCACAAGTCCTTAAACAGACATATCAGAGGAAGCTGCTTTTTCCGGTAGGGAAGAACAGCAGGTCAGGTCAATGATTAAAGGCTTTGTAAGCTCACAGCTAGACTCATCGGTGTTCTTTATTTTTAGGATGTGCAATTGCACAACTAAGCAGCAGGCAAAGAGATGGTCAGAAAGGGTGGCACACAGGCAAAGTCAGCCTGATCATCCAGGTCAAAATTTTCTAACCTGCAAACCCCACATTCAATTTAACGTTTCACAAGAAAAAAAGATTTCAACCTGAAGATACTTGTAGTGGCTCAATACTGAAGGATGAATTATCAAAGGAGCAAAGAGAAGCCACAAGATGAGTTAGTCTGAAAATAATTTGGGAGACAAGGTAAACAAAACACCTACATGACTGAAAAGCACCTATGTCTATTTGATGACTGGGGAATGAGTTACTTTTGCTACATGAAATTTTTAGGAGTAATTCATTATTTTGGGGATATGTAGTTTAAGATGAACTAAAGGATACACTGCAGTCCACTAGCTACCAAAATCCTGCATTAAATCCTCTTCAATTCCTTTTAAAGGCATCTGTAGAGCTGAACAGTAAATTAGCTAAGAATCCTACCATGGACCTCGAAATCACAACTGGAAAACAATGCATTTCAGAGCTTGGCAGCTGGATCCTGTCCTTACAAAATATAGCCTATAAATGGTCAGTGAGAGATGCTGGCTTTAATGCTGAAATGCATTAAGAATAAGGACAAAATAGAGTAAGATCAATACCACCAGTAGCAGAAGAATGCAGTGCCAAGTTGGGATGAGAATTAAAGTCAAGTGCCAATGTGCCTTGTAATTCTGTTGCTGTTTTGAAAAGACAAAGATGGAAGTTTGTACAATAGCTGCATAGTTGGGTAAATCAGATCACCGAGGAGTGGTGTGATTTCTAACCTACACTAACATGCTGCACCTTAGTTTGTCCACATAGACTCTGCTGATGCACACTAAAGGCTTCCTAGTGTGCTTTTGCATAATGCTAACACTAGGGTCACTGTAGTGAACACCAGCACAGTCTACATGGACCAATTAATGCACAGCACAATTGTGCGCATTACAGATCATACCCCTGTAGTCTGCATTACTCCACCATGTATTAACTAGTAAGGTAAATAAAAATAATAAAGTGCATGTGTAAGAACACCGAGGCTTTGGCAGAAACAATACATTATGTAGATTTCAGCCAAAGCTTCAGCAATAAAGCAGCTCTGTTAAGCAGCCTCATCGTTCTTCCCTTTTTTTTAATGATTGGAGCTCAATTTTCCCCACTCCGTGCAGTGCAGGATTCAAGTTGCACAACACACAAACTATTTTGAGGTATTATGGATTTAGTGGGGTGGGAAAGGAGGGTTTGCCCATCTACTCAGAAATCGACATTCCCTAAGCATGCTATACATTTTTACTTCCCTCAGTAGGGGTGCACTGAAGTGTATCTAATTTTTTCAGTCATCTCATTAGATTTCAGTAGCCTTTTTTGTTTTGTTTTGTTTTGTGTCCTGTAATCAACAAAGAACTAAAATATAGTACAGTAACTCCTCGCTTAACATTGCAGTTATGTTCCTGAAAAATGCTACTTTAAGTGAAATGATGTTAAGCAAATCCAATTTCCCCATAAAAATTAATGTAAATATGGGGAGGGGGAGGTGTACGTCCCAGGGAATTTTTTCACCAGACAAAAGGCATTATATACATATACAGTATAAGTTTTAAATTTTAAACAAACAATTTAATACTGTACTCACCAATGATGATTTTGAAGCTTATTTGAGGCGAGGGTGTAGCAGGGCGGGGCATGAGGTGTTGCCCCATTCCTCCCACCCGGCGTTCCAGACAGGGACACGGGGGCTTGCCCCACCCCGCACGTACGGCGTTCCAGCCGGGAAGCGGGCAAGCACTGGATGGGAGGAATGGGGCGAGCCAAACAACCTTATAACAGAACATTGTGCAACTTTAAACAAGTATGTTCTCTAATAGATCAGCAACCTAATAACGAAACAGTGTTAACCGGGGCGACTTTAAGTGAGGAGTTACTGTATTAGAAAAACATTTAATTATTTAAAAGTCCTTTAGAAATAAAGCCCGGTACTGCTGGAGTTTGAGGCCCTTTGAGTCCCACTGAAGGACAGCAGTCCACACAAACTAATATGAAGTTGACAGTGCTTTAAAAAATGTCAAAGGACACTTCACTAAGTAAGCTGGGGTAGGGCAGAGGGAGGGAGTTTGAGACAACTGGGCCACTGCCCTCAGCCACTGGAGAGTAATGTCAGTGGAAGTTGAGGGTTCTCAGTGCCTCCCGGGAGGCGTCAGAACCTCACAAGATTGGGACTGCAAAGACCTATGTCAATAAAAATCATTTCTTGCACTGAAGAGAGTAAGGAAGGAATGGGCTTGCCTGAATTGATTAAGCTCATCCCCCTCTCTAGGTGCTGGCTGCTATACCATCTTTTGCCAGGAATTATTTTTATCTTGGCTCATAAAGATATTTATGAAAAACAAATGTATCATGTATCTATCATGTCAGATCGTTTAAAAAAATGGGAACCTGCTTTGCACTGCACCACTATTTCATTGAATTTCCCTAGTGTAAGGGAGATCCTCTGGTAATGCAGATATTGGTGTAGGCTCTTAAACCACACCCCAATAGCTGCTTCTGTGTGGGCATGGCTATGACATGCCTAACTAAGTCCACCCTTGCTGCTGTTTAATTATCTTGGGGCTGTTAGTAGTCAGTGCATATTAAAAAAAAAAAAAAAAAAAAAAGTCAGGCAGCAATTATGCCTGGGGACCAACTCTGTACTCAGTAACCCCAGGACTGAGGGAGTGCAAAGGTGAGTTTCATGCCAACTTTGCCCTACTCGGGACTTGCAGCATGTGCTACTCAGCCATGTCCAAAGGTCTGACCCTTTATCTCTTTTCTCTTATGCAAATTACTCATTATACACTGGATAAAGTAGTAGATAATGGTGGCTCAGGCATAATTTAACTCGAATATTGAAAGCTCTTAATTAGGGCCATCATAATGGACAGTTACAGAAAATAATAACCCTGGGGTAATGGGAAAATTTCTGATGTGGATTAAAATCTTGTAAAATGGTGTTTGAAAAGACAAACAAATAAATAAAAGGAAAGAAAAAAATAGGGAAATGTTTTTCAAAAGGGAGTGACTCATTCCTAAAAACTATGACTTTTACAATATACAATTGAAGTGGGGGTGGGGGGTGTGACGCTGATGAAGTTTGCTGCTGACCCTAAATTGCTCCCATTATTCAAATCTCCAGATTAATTTAATTGCATTGTAGATGGGTGGCTAGAGGAATAGTGGGATTTATTTATTCTGTCATGTCATTCAATCAGGGGCGGCTCTAGGTTTTTAGCCGCCCCAAGCAGTCATGCGCGGGAGGCGCCCCCGAGCCGCGGGAGCAGCGGACCTCCCGCGGGCATGACTGCAGAGGGTCCACTGGTCGCGCGGCTCGGCTGGACCTCCTGCAGCTGCGGGCGGTTCGCTGGTCCAGCCGAGCCGCGGGACCAGCGAACTGTCCGCAGTCATGCCTGCGGGAGGTCCACTGGAGCCGCCGGCCGAGCGTCCCCTCCGCAGTCATGCCTGCGGCAGGTCCGCTGCTCCCGGGGCTCCAGTGGACCTCCCGCAGGCATAACTGCGGCAGGTCCGCCGGCCCAGCCTGCCGCCCCCCCGGGAAAGGGCCGCCCCAGGCAGGTGCTTGCCCCGCTGGGCTCTGGAGCCGGCCCTGCATTCAATGCAAAAGAAGAAGTACTTTACTATGATGATGAGGGCCATGTAAGAACATGAATAGAATAAGAAAGGGGAAAACCTAAGTATATTTTGTTAGAAGCTAGAACTGTTAGAATTAACTTGATTGATGGTCTTAGAATTATGGAGGTCAGAACAAAACATCTGTCTCTCATTTCACTTTGTCCGAATATATGAAAACCAAGATGACACCTGAAAGAAAGTAGTAAATATAGACGATATATTTGTAACTACTTGTAATTTTCTAGACGAAAGTGTTGGTTTTTTTTCTTTGTATTCTATATATTTACAAGAACGAATCAATCATTACAATGCACATGCATGTAGTAATTTGAACTTCAGTAGTCAAACTACTTGGTGAAAAATGAGAAATAGAAATATCAGTTCAGAGCTAGGATAAGAAACACAGATTCACTGAAGCAATGAAGCTGTGCTTGCTTCCACCAAGTCCGAATATGGCCTTCAGTCAGTAAACTAAGATAATACAAATTGTTTTTGGCCAAATTAATATGTCCTTTTCCTTTTCTGTCTATGTAGCTCCTGAATATAAGACTTTCCCCTTAACTCCATGACAGTAGAAAATGGGTATGTAACTTCCAGATGGAATGTTTGTTTCAACACTGATTGATCGGCACAGCTTCCTACCAGAATATTTGCATCAGTAAAATTAATTTTACTCACTATACCTGTGCTGGCAGCAATGAATTATAGTTTTAAGTCACAAATACCTGTGCAAATGGCTACAGATGAGAGAAGGAAAAAATTGCATGTTCTGGCCTTCCCCAGATGTTCAATGTTCACTATCAGGTATCACTAATTCCTTTTTTCCTGCCTAATTCTCATTTGTATGAAAATCCAGAAAAAAATGAAAGTACTGTATTAGCTGTATTGGAAAAAATGTTAAGTCAATTATACTACTGCAAGATTTATAAGAACTAAAGTGAGTTTAAATTTGAATTGTCAAAGGAAATTTTACATGCATTAACCACTCAGTAAAATCCATCATATGTATTTAATTATGTACTGGGTTTTGAACCACCATCTCCAAAGCAGCGTAAAAAGAGGTTTTTTTCTTAAACTACTGTTCATAGGCATTGCTGTAAATTATACATGTAAAATACTCTGTTTTAAAGTTGAGGTCTCTCCAAAAAAAACCCCTGCTGTGCATATATTTTTATTCCTCTCCTGGCAACGCATAGTGTAGTAAGATAAACTTTCCCTATTAATGTTCAGCTAGATGGGTGTTGCCAGTCATTTAAGGAAATGTTTGATATTTAAAAATGTTTAATAGATGCAGAAAAGTATAATTTTGATTCTAAAAATTAAAAGATAAATCAGAAATGAGGTTTTTAACCCTCTTTTTGCAAGGAAAAACGAATATGGTCTGATTTTAATAACCTGAATATTAAACAACAATTAGTGTGAAGCAAGGAGAATCTTATTAATGCTTCATAAGTATTATCTGTCAATCTAATCAATAACATTTGTTCTTAAATATACTTTTCATTTGTCTTCAACTGCCTCCGTTTGCCTACATACTCCCTTGCAGGTTCCAGGAAATCTTTCTGGTCTCTAAAAAATAATCTGCAACATAAATAAAACTCAACCAGCATGTTAGATTCCTTCGTGTGCATGTATCTGATATGTCCCTCTATGTGCAGGTCTTATCCCGCTGCTCTCTATAATGTGAATTCTTGTGAGCAGGCCGGGTACTGCAGTGTGTGTGTGGATTCTGCTGTTTAGAATCCTGTTCTCCTCCAATTTATGTCACAGCAAAACTCCCATTCAGTTGAAAGGGGAGGTAGATCATGTCCTTGCAGACTGGGCATCACTGTATGTTTCAAATTAATACTCTGCCTGCTCTGAGAAGAGGAACAGAAAGGCAGAGTAGTGAGACAGCCACCAAATAAAGCTAACAGACTAACTGTAGGCCTCCCAACGGAGATAGCGGTCCTTTAGACATTTTGAGATTAGTTGATTAATGTTCAGACAGTGAAACAGTAAATTAATGTTGATTTTGGGCCTCCCAAATCATAGGCAGGTACAATGCAAACTCATCCACAACAGATAGACCCAAATATACACAGCTCACTTTCTGAAAAAGCTGTTTTGTTTGCCTGGATTTCTTAGGGTAGAAATACTCAAATAAACCTAGCTGTCCATTCTGGTACCTTTTTGTGTATGGGTTCACTGGGGATTAAGCTAAGAAAATTATGTCCAGTTGTATAGTTGGGTTTTTTTCCCTGTGTTCTCTGAGGATTAAATTAAGAGAAGAAGACAGGCTTGCTTTTTCTACTAAAGGCAAATGATGTATCATTAAACTTTTGTGGTTCCCAGTCCTTCTCCTTGCTGATCTCGTTTATCGTCCCAATGTTCCTATACAAGAAAACATTACTATCTGTGAATAAAATATATTACTGTGCATTCTGTCTTTGCAAAGCATTTTAAGCAGCTATTATTATGATTTAATTTGCAGGACTTCTGTGCTTAATAAGCTTTCTGTTTAAAATCCAAGCTCTGAGCTTTCTAAGAGCTACGTGGTCTACATGTTAACTCTTTGCAAATAGCATCTGAATAACAGGCAGGGACACACATTAGGAGCTGCCAGAATTGTGTTTGTTGTGGCTGCCCCGTTAGCTGATGCTTGAACAGCTTGAAGTAGAAGCGTATTGATCGATTAGTGCCAGCTCAAACAAGAAGTATGCCAACCTGAAGGGGCGTTAAGGATGAATGCAGAAATGGGCTGTAAGAAGTGTGCATTTGTGGTGATGGAGGGGCAGGACAAAGCCATTTAATATGCAGGCATGAAACAAATGTTTGGTTGTGATGAATTTAGTTAACAAATACAGTAGCAGGTTGTTAGTTTCAGGGTATGACAGTCAGATTATAGTACTCTGCTTTACATTATTTTGTGGATTTTATACAAAGGCGTTGCTGTACAAAATAAATTGTTTTCATACATGCATTTGTAAAACATGGCATGTTTATAAAATGTTGATAAGATTAAAATATAAATGTTTCTTTTGCATTAGATTTTTCCCCCAGTAGAGCTAAAAATAGTGATGATCTATTGTGAACGCATTAGGCCAAATTCATCCCTGCTGTAAACTTTGTTGCTTTAAGTGGAGTTACAGCAGTAGCAGTACTGAATGTGGACTACAGCCTCCAACATCCTTTATGTATGCGGAAAAAATCACTCTAATTAGGAAGAATGTTTAGATGCCAACTGTGGAGAACTTTTAATGGCATTTGTCTCCACAGTGCATTGTTGTGTTGGGAAACTACATGTCTCTTTCTTTTTTTTCTTTTTCTTTGTTCTTTTCATTCTGTCTTTCTTTGCCTCTAAGAAAAACAACCAGTTACTTTTTACTCAGAGCACTTGAATTTAATCAAACATTATTCAGTAGAGAAGGCAAAATGTTATATTGTTTAGAGCAGAAAAAAGAATTAAACAAGGAAATTGCCCCTCCCCCCAAAACAAGTTAGGATCTTTTGGTGCAATATCCTTGAATCTGTTTGTGCATCTACTAACATTACTTGGGTAACATGCCTTTCATAACTAAACATTGGTAGTAAACAAGTAATGACATGAATGTAGAAATGGTATAATGTGACTTGTAGGCTAAGTGGTTATTGAAATAGATCTCATATTTGTATTTTTCTTTTCCACATAAATTAACAGAAAAAAGTATTACAGAATATATGATGAAAGGTCTATTAGCTGGCATACAAACTGTTTTATAGCAGCATTGTTCAGCTCAGATGGGGGGAAATGGCATATAACGACACAGGGAAAGTTAGTTTTTATAATTGCCTTTGATGGTATGGAGAAAAAAATGTTAATTTCCCCCCTCAGAGAGAATATTAGTCCTATTGATAAGAGATGCCAACAGATGATTCCTCAGGGTCAAGTGCTATTGAATTGCCCAACTCTGATTGTTTCCTAACTTCACCTATATTCTTCAAGTCTTTGAAAGTATTTGAATGTCCTAAGCAGTACTAGATCAATTTGTAAACCCTTCTGCTTGGTTAATGCAGTGTGGTGCTGTGGCAAAGTTGAAATTGTCTGTAATATTTATATGAATCCTAGGCATGCCTCTATAGATTGCATTTCTACCCAGGGGGTGTCAAAGTATTAACACTGCTCCTGGAGCCAAACAAGAGGCGTAAATGTGTGTGCGTATGTATGTATGTATATAACCTTGATGTCTGGGAGGAATGAATACAGTCATTTAAAGAACTAGCTCAAATCAACGGAGGGTCCGGCAAGTTGGAGAGAGACCCCAATGACTGAAAAATCAACACGTAACAGCAGGAAACCCTATCAGGCAGAGCTTGGGAACTGAGGTGGGGAACAAGATGTCAGGTGACTGAAAGAAAGGGCTTTTTGGAGGGACTTAGGAGACTGGGAGAGACAAGAGGGGACACATAGTAGTTGTCTGGCAGGAGTCTAGCTTGGCTGGATTCACTGCAGAGAGCCATAGAAAGAAGCAGGGATCGCTAGTGCCGAAGACCTAGTCTGAGCCTTGGAGGCCACAAGCCTGCCCCTGTGGAACTGTGTGGCTCCTTGGGGCCTGGTACACTAAAGGGGTCACTCCCAGGAGACTGGTTTCAGCTGGTGCATAGACTAGACTCTGTGACTCCATGACAGGTGCAGTGCAGTCAGTTCTGTTTCAGCTATGGTTACGATTTTGGAAGGATAGAAACATGTTCCCGAAATGGTAAAATAGAGAAACTGCATTACTTGTATATAGGGAATGTAGACAAAATATATACTGGGCTGGCCTATATAACTGGTTAGTAACTTCTCATAGACAGGTTTTCTGTTGGCTTTAGTATCATAGTATAGCAGAGGTGTGCCTCAAAATGCAGTAGAGAGCATACAAAAATTCTCTGGTTTATGTTGCTTATGTCAAAAAGAAGAAGTCTGACCTGGGTTTCCCTTTGATCCTTTACCCAAAATGTAACTTATCAATTTTGATTTAAAAGTGACTTTGATTTGTCCTGAAGTGTAAGATCCAATGGGCTTAGGCTCTGAAAGTCACTTAAGAGCTTTCAAAAAAATTTACCCAATAATATTAAAAGGAAAAGCTCATTAAAATGCTACATTGAGGCAAGTAAAATTTGTCATGAAATACCTTACTCTCCCAACTTGCCACATGTAGGGTTAATTATTATCACAATTATTTATTTTACAGCACTTGAAAGTGTGCTATTCTTTATATAAACCATAAAAAGATTCTCTAAAAGAATAGACAATCTAATGATTAAATATGATACGAATGTGGGTAACAAATACTAAGAGAGCAGGATAGAGTGACACAACACAAAGGTTACTTGGCTTACATGTGCACTTAGTGGTAAAGCTCTTTTTAATGTGTAAAAATAAAGGATAAAAGGAAATGTTCACTGATTTAACTGGAACTCCTGGAAGAAGTGAGTTTTCAGGAGGGATTTAAATGGGGTTAGGTGAGTGGTTTGATAGAATGGAATAGGAAAGGCAATGGATGTCTAGGGTCAACAAATATAAAAGTGGGATGAGGTTGTGAGAGACAAACAATGGCATTGTTGGGGGAGAGGACAAGGTGTGGACAACATAGTAAGAGCCTGGTAGGACAAATAGGGAGAGGGTAAAGTTTATGTGAATCCTTGAATGTGAAGACAAAGGGTATTCTATATAACTTTTGTACCATATTTATATTGGATACAGGAGAGCTGTTCTCTTCTAACGTTGTTATTGTAAAGCAAGATTTTGGGTAATTGTCAGATCAGGGTTTTCTAGTGCTTTGAAGTTTTGGGGTTTTTAGCTACAGGGGATACTAAGCACAGGATTTATGATAGTCAGCACAGTTAGTGGCTGCTATTTCTGAGACAGATGGGCTAGGCAAAATACTTGACCCTACTCACAAGTCTCTAAATGCCCCTGGGTACTTTAGTTTCACCAAATTGGCCTTGTCCCAATTCCCTATAAGAGGACAAAATTAACAGTGAGCTGTTAGTAATTAACTCAACAAGAAATAGCTGTGGATTAAAGTAGAGGACTAGTGGGTATAAGCAATGTGATAGAATTTCTTTTCACAATACATAGCTGGAATGTGGAACAAAGGTAGAAGACAGTGTCTAAAGCAAGTAGCATCAATCCATTCATAAAGGAATTGGTCTTATTTCAGAATTCAAATGGGGTCCATTCCCTAGAGAGATTGCTGGAGTATGATTGTGCTGTGATTTCACTTTATGTAACCCTGGTACAATAAGAAAAAGATCTGTTAATAGTTAGTTATTGAACACGTTTTCAAAACCATGTAATATCATCCCCAAATGGCATGACATATTTGTTGTATTTCTGCTAAACCACTTTTCATTTATTTAATAAAATACTGACATTATAATGAATTAGTTCAAGTAAATGAATTAGTGAAAGTTGTGGATGCTTAAATATGCATTCTGAAGGATATTACTACACTAATGCCTCAAAAATTTGAAGAGTTAAAGCAAGTTATGATACTTTGCAGTGTAATTTCTGTCTAGTGATTGAGCAGACTGATCTGAAATATAAAACTAAGATCAACCTATCCAGACTGCTCTAATTGTCTTGTAACTCATGTTCAATCATGCTGGTTAGTGAGATATTGATTAGTGTTGAGACAAGTGAGGAACAGAATAAGAGGGGCATAAAAGTGAAAGGAATAGGAGAATAGGCACTTTGCATGATGTGTATCAATCATGTTGGGGTCTCATTCAGATTACCTTTTGGAGACTTGGAACAAATTCACGGGATTGGTACATCAAATAAAAGAGTTGGTCAATCAAATGGCTAGCATTTTGTGTTGCTTGTATTTATAAGTGACTGACAGCCCTTATTTGCTTATAGCTATCACATCTTAGAAACCTATGGAAAGGTTTCATTTGTGCAATTATGGAAACTAGTGGACTTGAAATGCAGCTAGAAACAAAATGGAGAGCCTTGCTGTTCAAGCTGACAGATCTATAATCAGCTGTCATCTCACATTTACTTTCAAAGACTTTAATAAAATGTATTGAATATTTTGACAGAAAATTAGAAGGCTCTGGACATCATACTATTAATCTGGTGAGAACAAGGTGTTAATGTGTGAAGATTTAATCATTTAAAGAGCAAGGATATTTATTAGTACTGTATTTTTTTCAACTGTATATTTTTAAACCTTTCTTTATTGAAATGGTGGCAAAGATTTCACACCAATATCTTTAGGTTCCCATCTCAGATATTTACTTAAATTTTCAGCTCAATATTTAGTAAGTGCTTTTGAACTTAATGTGTCATCAACAGAAAATAACCACCCTGCACTTTAAGTGGGGGATGGGGGTCCTCTGGCTGGCCAGGAGAAGAGGCAATTATTTCTGGCTTGGGTGGGGGAGGAGGCAAGAAGTAAAACTGACTCACCACCTAGGAATGAGGGGTTTAAAAAGGTCAGCCTGTCTTAAAGGGAGGATCGTTTCCCCTGGGGGTTGCCACTTGTGTCATAAAGCAGCTGTAGACCCTGCCGTGCCCCAAGTAAAACCAGGCATTTTGGCCTGAGCAGTGGTTTGATTTTGAGTGACACCAAAATAAGTGGCTGTGGGTAGCAATAGTGCAGTGATGCTCAGACTTTTGTACTTGTGACCCCTTTCACACAGTAAGCTTCTGAGTGTGGCCCCACTGATAAATTAAAACCACTTTTTTATATATTTAACACCATTATAAATTCTGGAGGCAAAGCAGGGCTTGGAGTGGAGGCTGACAGCTTGTGACCCCCCCATGTAATAACCTAGCAACCCCCTGAGGGGTCCCGGCCCCCAGTTTGAGAACCCCTGTAATAGTCAGAGCCCTGGGCACATGGTAATAAGGGATCTAAAGTATTTGGGCAGGACCTAAAACTCTCATCACAACATTTGAGGATGTGTTTGTGTGAGAAATAGTCAAATTTGAACACAGAGCTCTTTGCCCTAATCCTAGTATGCTGTATTTGAGTTACTTTGCCATCTAATCCCCATATTCAGGAGTGTTACTGTTGCAAGTAAATTACCCTAAAACACCATATCCTTTGTCTATGCAACTGCTTTCTCTCACAACAAGGGAATAACCCTTATCTTCTTACTGACTGTGCACAAGCTAGGACATTTTAATTGTACCTCTTAGTTTGATGTTACAATCCAAGATTAAAAAATAAACTATTTTTAAAAGGTCAATATTTAAGGTCAGGATTTTTGTTATAATAGAGACTTAATAATGGGAACTGTCATAAATATTCCGTTGCCTGAAATGTGCTTGTACAGGTATAAGAATATGAAAATTAAAAGTTCTGCCTGCCATTGTTATCTTAGTAGAGTTTAAGAAAAATACACTTTGATTTTGAGAAGTTAAGTATTTATGATACTAAATCACCATGACTATTCATACATAAATAAGCAGGTCTGAAAATGTCAGATATTCTCTGAATCTGTTCTCTGTATCTAAATATTTCCACAGAAGTGTCTCTCTCTACTTTGGGTGTGCAGTATGAAGTCTGCTTCACCTATACTTGCCTCATATTTTTCAGGCTCTATGTATTTTTGGCTGTGCCAGCAGACTGACAACTCAAAGTACATTTTAGTTATGAGTCAGGCTTTAGAAATGTGCCTGTATCCCAACAGACATGTCTTCCTCAAAGTTCAAATTGTAGTTTAAAAATGAATAGAAATGAGTTCTGTTTTACCAATAAAAGATTAATGTTTTCCTACCAAATTTAAGATTGCTCAGTCCTCTGCAATTGCTAATAGAGAGCAATGCAGTTTTCATGACTTTCATAAAGAGCTGCATTTTGAAATAGGTATTTTTTACCTTCAGCAATGCTTTATACACGGCTGCTACATTCTGTGAGGTCTCAATCCAAAATGTCTTCTAAAGCATATGAAGCAGTGCCCTTTGATGTTTATAGGGTTTAAAATAAATTGTTCAATTCTCTCTAGAATTGCTTCGTGTGGAGACGAGCCTCATAATTAAAAGAGCAACTAGAATAGAATTGAAATGCAAGTATTTCGATGCATTGAATACCTGGTGGATTGTCTTGAAATAAACTGACCTATAGTTATTACTGATATTTCCCTTTCTAACCAGGATTTGCATAACTACTTAGAATTAGCTCATCTGTATTCCTTTTTTGAAAACAGAGAACATTTAGCATGAAGGAGGTAATTATACTATTTGGGATAATAGTCAGGTTTACTGTCTGGGATAGCTATTGAGAACACTACATAAATTTCATTATAATTGCTTAGATCCTGTTTAGATTAAAGCAGATTTCCTTTTAAACTTGTGTTAATGCTTTCTGTTGTTATTTTTTTTAATAAGTAGGCATAATTTTATAAGCATGAATGCCTCATTTATGTTCATTTTAACCTTCTGTTATCCTTTTTAAAAAAAAAAAGAAGTAAAAAGCTTAATTGATAATATACAAGTTAAACAGAAGGGATATGTTCAGAGAGGAATAGTTTACTATGTGTAGTATAGGACTGAAAGTGACTATTTTGTTTTAATGTACTCTTACTGTTTCAGAGAAGGCAACTATTGAAGGTCAATAGTGATTACTGAAATAAAACTCCATATACAGGGAATTCCAACTGCACCTTTATTTTCTGTGTAGGCCCATATATGATCCTTTATTTAGTTAATCCCTGTCCACATTCAGGTAGGCAAAAAACCTGTAACTTACATTTTGAATAGGATGTATATTTTGCAATCTGATTCTTGTGGGAAAGAGAAGGGAACCCAAATGCCTGATCCAGTTGGCATTGATTCCATGGCATATTTTTCATGACTAGAACATAAGTTGATAGACATTTTATATCTGTAACATTGCTCCATGGTTAAGGTGGCCGCTGATTATAAGCTTCATTGTACCAGCTTTCAAAACTGAGAGGTCAGGCTTGTAGGCAAGGTCTGATGAACTTCCTTTGGTTCATCAGAATGGGAGTCAATGGTGGTGAACTACAGAGGAGGTTCACCAGATAGGGAAAGTATCACGGGGCAGAGCTGGTATCTCCACTCCTCAGATAGCTTCAACTCTTGGAGTACCACTCTTCCTGCTCTGTCCAGGTTCACTTGTCTCTGGTGTGAGTATCTCTACTTTCAGTCTGCATTCTGTGGCTTTCTAATATTTGCTTGTTTTGTCGTTTGGCTGTATACTGGTAAAGCACATGTTGGGGAGTGAGTCAAATATGGTAGCAACCTTAGCTCCAGTTTTAACACAGATTTTTGTCTGGTGAAGATATGTCATAATCTTGAAAATTGTGACCTCATGTGCACCTCTACCTCGATATAACGCTGTCCTCGGGAGCCAAAAAATCTTACCATGTTATATCCAAATTCGTGTTATTTCAGGTCATGTTATATCGAGGTAGCGGTGTATATGAATGTTGTTGTTGATCCATCACTTTGTTCAGGAAGTTTAGAATTTCAGAGTTTTATAAAGCTTCATAGCCCTTGTTCATAGTAGCCAAAATTTAAATAAATAATAAATAAATAAATAAATAAAAATCCAAGAGACTCAGCCCTGTATTCTTTACATACCCCAAATTCCCAGTTGAAGACATTGGGGCCAATTCTGATCTCACATACACCAGTTCTAGTGTGTGAAACTCCCCATCGGAGTTACTGATGTTACTTCTGATTTCTGCATCTTTACATTGGTGAAATACAAATCAGACCTCAGTGAATGCGTAAATAATGCAAGATCAGGCCCTGGGTAACCAAAATATTTGTGCTTTTTAGAAATGTAAATGAAGTTTGAATTTACTAGACTTCTAAACCTTGAGCACTAATGAATTAGTGAATCTTATCAAAGCTGTGCCTTAGGTATGTATTTACTCTCCCAGAAAGACAGATTAGGTCAGCCCTGCACCAGTGAGAAAGTGTCTCAGACCTTTATAAATAGATTCTTTGCTAAATTCTCTGATTATAGTTGGTCCATAGAGCTGAAGCCTTAAAAATGTCAGAATGCATTTAAAAAGCTGCTTTACCCACAGAATTAAAGCAGAGGTTCCTGCAGTTAAATTCATATAAAACAAGAAATGTTAATCTAGAACACCTATCAGTAGAGAAAATATGGTACTTAATTTTTATAATGTCAACAAGCAATGTGATTTTTTTCAAAACCTGAATTTTATATAAATCTTAATACAAATAGTCACCCTTACTTAATTAAAAAATATGAGTAGAGAATTATTAGAATAGTTCTATCTACAGCATAAGGTTCCTAAGTAGCCAGAACAACAAAATAGCTGTCTCAAACAGAAGATGTGATCATTATCCTAAAAACAATTTCATATATAGCAAGGGTATTTTTTATATTGAGTTTTGAACAGATGGCAAAATAAAATACATTAAATCCATGGAATCACTGTTAGTGACAGACCAAAAATCCTTTTAATCTGTTGAAACTTAATTGGTGCAGTGTCTCTCCAATGACTTTTATATTTGTGTTTTTAGAACATGGCATCAGTCATAAAAGTGAAGAAGTCTTGTTTCATTAATCTGTCTTTGGACACAGTATCCAGTGTTTTATAAGAGAAGCAATCATACATATTCCAGCAAATGATCTCAGTGTAGAGTTATGGATTTAAATAATTTAAAGATAAGAGTTAAGCAAATGTTTATTATCATTTGACAATTATTTGGCCGGTAGTTGCACTCTGCTAATGTTATCTGCAGGTAGATCGTGGATGTGCACTCAATATAACAAATCCAGGGGCTAAGACATTCATATTATGTATTATATGATATTATGAAGTGCTGAAATATGCCAAAGATGTGATAGTGGACTTTATCTGGGGATGATTGACATCAGAAAGAAATGCGTAGCAAACCAGAGTAAAATTCACCCTATTAAGTCTGATCCCTTAAAGGAAAATAAAGAAGATCTGTCTTTCATAGACTTTGCTTGAAGCATGAAAATTGTTAAAGGGCATCCTAATTTAGCCAGTTCACAAAGCTATTTGTGATGGCAGGAAAAGATTCTTCCTTGAAATGGATGCTTCATTCTTTTTCTCCCAGTGGCTATTCAGAGTCTTTTTTTCTATTTATATTCATTATTGTTGCTGTAAGAACAGTGCTGTTTTTCATTACTTCATTGGCATGAGATGTGCTGATTCAGCTTTACTGTCAGTTCTGACCTCTTTCTCTCCCTCCCCCATTTTCAATGACTAAAAACAGCGGTAAACAGAAAAAGGAATCATCACGACATGCTTATGCAGCAGCACAAAATAAGTTTAACAACACTCAAGGCACACGAAGTTGTGGTGTGTGGTATAAATTTGGTAGGGGACTGCATGAGATCATTTTGTTGTTTGTGACACTACCATGCAGCCACTGAGTTTTCATATACCTGAAGTGTAAGTAAGGGATATAAGAGTAAACAGAAATAATCCAATGAAAAATAAAGATTCTCAAGACTCCATCTGAAACATTAGCCTGAAGAGCAGAACCAAATGAATTTTACATCAATAGTGATATGATCAATTTAGTATTTCTAAATTGTAAAAGGTTTTGATGGTGATATATGAAGCTTTCCCCTACCCCCACAAAAATACCTAGATGTTTTCTAGGTATCTGATACTTTGCATTACCAAGCAGCCTCTCTGGTTTCAAAAGTTTATACATTATCCATAAATACTTTTTTTCTGTGTCTCCTCTGTGTGGCATTGGTCTGATGCTAATTGTGAGCTGTGATCTCAAGATAGGAAAATGAAGTATCTAATTATATTCATTATAATATATTACCAAATTATTCTGTAAAAATGCATTTAATTTTTCAAATGGTTTGCTTTTTAAATATTCATACTTAAGATCAAAAGTATTTTTAAAGCATCTCATTGGGAATCACTTGATTTAATTGGACTGGGAAAGCAGCTTGAAATACAAATTCCAACAACCCAAATCCAATCATCTGCCATTCTCTACTATGGATTGTGATTTTATTCAACCTCACACTAAACAGATGAGTGATGAGATGGTTTGTCTGGGTCTGACTTAGTAGATTGTTCTCGGAGGTGATTTGCTTACAAGGGGGCACTTAGTATGGTTGACAACTCTCACCGCTACTTGTTACTATACATTGGTACTGATACCTCTGAGGACTGTGACCTATTTGTTACAGGCAGTTAAGGGAATTGTAAAAGAACTTCAAAACAACACATTCCTGGCATATCAAATGGCTCAAGCAGTTGATAATTGGACATAGTCTTTTGTCTCTAGGTCACTGCTTCAAATCTGAAGTAGGTTGGTACAGACCAGCAGTTGTACCATCTGATGACTATTCAGTGATTTATAGGAAATATACTGATCACTGTCTGATGCTTAATATAAAGGCGTCTATAGTCACAAGAATTACAACCCCAACAGCCACCTTTAATGACTCTCTCTTAAAGGAGAACCAGAGACTGAAACAATGACGGCAGGAACTGAATTATCCTTTCCTTCCTCAATATGATCATTTTTAGAAGAGCTCATTTTGAGGTCTGGGAGGCTGGCTGAAGAGAGATGACAGAAGAATGATTCCTGTTTTAAAATGTGTTTACTGTGAGGTGGGAGTTATGTGATGAGTGGATGAACAGAGATGAGTAACTAACAGATGAGAGTTTAAATTGTTGGAGTCAATTACAGATTATGTCCCCTTTGAAATTATGTGCAATATAGTGGAATTTAAAATGTGTATCATGCAATTTGAAGGTATGCTAATTGAGACTGCTAGTTAACAGGGAACTAGATAGCAAGTTAAAGATAACTTGGACTCTCTTGTGGACAAAATACCAATAAACCTAATTATATGGGCTAAAATCTAATTATTTTCACAGAGTGTGATTCAAATTGGAGGCAGTGCTACTAATCAATCAGTATATTTTATCTGCTTCCATTAAAGATACTGCAGTTATGAGATTTGTCATGCAATTGGGGAGAGGGGGAAGTGAAAACAGAAAAAGAAAGTATCCAAAAATGTTTCTGTTGAGACTGATTGTAAGCCCCCTGTATAAAAGAGTATTAAAGATGGCTAGCGACATTGATAATCCAAAATTATATCCTGAATGACAGTTAGACTTGTATGCATAAATCATGCCCCAATATGCACAACTGGGACCAAGTTCATGTAAAATAGTAATAATAATAATAAATCATAGATTAGGGTTGAAGGGGACCTCAGGAGGTCATCTAGTCCAACCCCCTGCTCAAAGCAGGACAAATCCCAACTAAATCATCCCAGCCAGGGCTTTGTCAAGCCTGGCTTTAAAAACCTCTAATGATGGAGATTCCACCACCTCCCTCGGTAACCCATTCCGGTGCTAAATTTCCTATGCCCTTGATGCTAAGTATTTTAGTATTTTTTTCTTTCAGTAAATGGGGGGATATTTAATATGTTTTCTCTATTTCTCTTTTTAAAAAAACTATTTTAATCTACATTAGTAAGGTTTTATTTTTCCGATAATTAGAAGTGTCAGGTTCAAAGCAAACCAAAGCCTGTAATACCCACACACTTCTGTCTGTCCTAGTCACAATCTTTTTCTTCCCTCTTTTGCTTCATTATGTCCCTATTCATGACCTAAACATGATCTCTTAACCTTAATTCTTTGGATCTCCTAGTTCAGATATAGGCTCTTAAAAGAAACCCAGCTACTCTGCTAGCACTGCTGAACACTGCAGCTGAGCTATGGTGGATCAAGAGTGTCAGATTTGGCATAATCAAGAGGAGAATTTTATTTCTGATGTTATACTTAAAACAAGTCACTAATATCTTTATTATCCCTTAACAGCTACAGTTTAAAAACTATTTAAATATGTTAACATACAATATTTCATTCTTTTATGGTATTCTAGTAGATATGATTACTTCTCTTCCACAGAGTATTTTTTCTTGCAATGCAAAGGGAGCCATCTTCAAAATTATCCAGTTGAAAATATTTCGTGAACTGCACTGGAATCAGATTGACGCATAAATTAGTACTGGCAAGAGATTACTTGAAGGGGAAATGAAGGGGAATATGCAAGACTTGAGCCGATAACAACTTCTTGGGAGTGGAGAGCAATGGTCACTAAACTAGACAATAAAGCAGTCCAAAGTGTGTGTGCCACACTTCTTGAGAGATCAGGGAAAGTCATCAATTGAAGCAGAATGGATTCCTCTGTGCTTGTGTGTGTGTGATTTTTTTTCAGTGACCTATAAAGTAGAGGGCTTATGCCACCACTCTTCTGTGAAGTTCAAGATAAAACACATACATTACTAACTTTTTACATATTTATTAGTCTACATATAAGACAGAGGGGAGGTGCTCAATTTTTTCATTTTTCTCAGTCCCAACTCTATTTCTCCTTTTTGTGTAGGGAATATCTTTTTCACTGGTAACTATAGGTCTGGAAGGGACGTTGAGAGGTTTATTCTGCACTGAGGCAAGACCATGTATACCTAGATCATTCCTGATAGGTGTTTGGAGGTTCTTTAAGAAAAAGTTGGACAATGACAGGGACTCCACAATCTCTGTTGGAAGCCTATTACAGTGATTAGCTATACTTATAGTTAGAAAGTTTTTTCCTAAAATCTAACCTAAATCGCCATTGTTGCTGATTACTTCTTGTTCTATCTTCAGTGGACATGGAGTACAATTTATCACTGTCTTCTTTATAATAGCCCTAACATATTTGAAACTGTTACCAGATTTCCCTCCCCGTCCCAGTCTTCTTTTTTCAAGATTAAACTTGCCCAGTTTTTTTAACCCTTCCTCATAATCAGGTTTTGTAAACCTTTTATCATTTTTGTTGCTGTCCTCTGAACTCTCTCTAATTTGTCCACATATTTCCTAAATGTGGAGCCAAAAACTGGACACAATATTTCATCTGAGGCCTCATCAGTGCCAAGTAGAGTGGACAATTCCTTCCATAGTCTTCTCCGTGACACTCCTGTTAATATACCTGAGAATGACATTAGCCTTTTTCTGTTGAAAAAAGGCAAGAAACCTCCAAAAAACCCTTACAGGTGTCCAGTCTACTTGGAGATGAGGGATGGCCCAAAGATTAGGATGTTAGCAAGAGAGTTGGGTTCTATTCCCATTTCTGCCACAGACTTCTAATATGCCTTTTGCAAGTTCCCCATCTGTACAATGAGGATAATAACACTTTCCCTATATCACAGGGTATTATGAGGTTAAATACATTAAAGGTTCTGAGGCATTCAGATTCTGTAGTAATGAGGACCGTGTAAGTACCACAGCTAGACCCCATCAGAGTCCCACACTGCCCCTTACAGTCACCAGAAGTTGCAGCCTGCTTTCTGTTTTTGTATTTGTTTGGGTTTTTTCCTCCTGCCTTCTGTTTTTGTCTCAACAGATTAATCTAAATACTTTTTCCATTAGCCTATCTGCCCTATATTTTGAACCCAGCTCCTGTAACATTGTATCTTTTCCTTTTTCCTGTTATGTAACAATTTGATACTCTTCCTCTTTCTCGGATATATTTTGCAGGTGGCAATAACCCTTTGAGCCATTTTTATGGGTATGCTACAGCCTGTCTACTGAACATGAGTAAGGGGAATTAGTGTTGTGCTTAATACTTAATTACTAATGGACTGTAACCCAGATGAATCTGCCATAAGTCGGTAACCATGCTGAGCTGATGTTTGTAATTAATCCACATGCTGTAATCTGTACACAAGCTGAAAATCAATAAAAAGCTAATGACAAAACCCCTTTCAATGGAGTATAAATCAAAGGAAGAGATTCATTGTCTTTTTCTATTTGACTTTCCCATTTTGTGAGGTGTGAAGATTTTTCCACTTTTTTTTTTGTAGTAAAAACTGTCACCTTAGTAACAAAATAAAATTCTTAAATTATAAAACTACTGAGAGGCTGAAAATCCTTTCATGGATCTCTGTACTTTGGGGCAGTAAATTTGGGGCTAGATTCCATCTTTGGTAGGAAGAGGCACGCTAGAGGAGATGCAGTAGGGCTGAGCTTCGGCTTCAGACCTCAGGAGGAATTCTGGCTATTCAGCAGAATTCCCTTTTGGGCCTTCAGGGAGTGCATGCCAGAGCAAAGGCTCTGCCACACTTGGAGATAATTAACTTGCCTGCACCTTATCACTTCTTTTCCCATTTCAAACAGCTACACACAGGGCACTAGCAGGGAGCAGGATCTGCACTCCACAGTCATATTGTGGTTTATCCTTTCAAGGGGGCAAAAGAAGAAAGGGTCATCTTTGTGTCCTTCTCTTTGTGCATCCACCCAAGGTCAACCTTTAATAATCTATCTGGAGCCTTAGTTTCATCACCACACATACCTTAATCACTGTTGGCCCAAACTTTGCCTACCTAAAGCCCTCTGTAATTTAAATGGCATATATAGCATTCTTCTTTTTCTGTCCAAACAAGTTGCTATCTCTTACCAAGTATGTGTCACAGTCCATTTCTATTGACATCCTTTGGTGGTGGTGGTATAATTATTATTTATTAGTTATCAACTTCTGACTAAGTTGTATAGAGAGGCAAGGTGGATGAGGTAATATCTTTTTTTTGGACCAACTTCTGTTGGGGGCAGGTGTGGGGGCAGGCTTTCAAGCTACACAGAGCTCTTCTTCCAGACTGGAAGAAGAGCTCTGTGTAGCTCAAGAGCTTGTCTCTCTCACCAAAAAAAGTTGGTCCAATAAGATATTACTTCACCCACCTTGTCTCTCTAATAACCGGGGACCGATAAGGCTACAACACTGCATATATAAATTGTATAGAGACAATTTCCCACATGGTGTAGCACTGAGAATGGGAATATTTCCATTTATGCATGTTTCATGACTTGTTTGTTTTTTGTCTTGTCTGTCATGCTTAATAATGATCAGTATCATCTTTTTTTATGTAATGTAATCAAATTCCTTTCGGACAAGCTATTGTCAAATAATTACATTAAAACACTGTTAAGCTTGAGGAATTGCTTTTTTTTTTGTATTAGTTATCCTGATAGTATGTGCATAGCATAAGAGACATTCTCTTTTACTGACCCCATAGATAATGTATGGCTAGTATTCTTTTTCAGTTTACCATATACCAGTGCTCTACCTAAAACCTGACCATAATTTTGAATACATCTGATCATACTAAATCCCTATGTAAATTTTTGAGACACACAGGTATATCATGGGCAGATAATTAGGCCTCTATCTTACTGGACAGGATTTCACACAATTAAATGAAGCTTCTTAACATGGCATAAAGGCTAAATGAATCCCTTAGGTCATTGCTAGTTTTCATTCTGCAAGGCAACTTTTTCTTGACAGTTACTTACAAAGACAAGTAGTCTCAAGATATTTGTTTTCCCCTTCAAATTCTCATGCTGAGCCCTGCATTATTTAGAGGATCATTAGTTTGCAGAGCATGGAGAGGTTTATTAACCCACACCTATTTGAAGGTAACTTTAATACACATTAACAGGGATTCAGCACACTTTTTGTGCAAGATCGTTTGGACTAAACTATGTCTTGTAACAAAAATAAAATAAAATTTGACACAGTCCACCCAAGAGATGAGTTAGAAATGCTTCTGTTGGGAAATAATTGCTACTATTTTTAATATGTCTGTTGTATAATATTTCTTAGTCCTCACGCGCAAGAATAGCTTAGGATCTAAATAGTCCAGCAACAGGGAAATGAGTTGCTGTGCAATGTAAAATTATTTCAAATGTTTTACTTTTAGCAAAGAAGTGTTTGTGAGCAGATAATCAGTAGAATGAATGTCAGCTAGTAAGGATAGAAACTATCTTCAGAAGATGCAACATGCTGAAAAATGTAGAAGAAAGAATACAATATTCTCCCTCAAAGCCAATCTGTAAGGTTTTTTTAATGATTTTACCATGATCTGTTGTTTTACTGTTGCAATCCTTATCCACAGTCATACAAGTATCAGGTCTATTATGAAAGGGCACTTACATTATTTTATTCTTCATTGTAAAATCTCCCTAAACTCTGAATTTTACATTCCGCGAAACTAGAATTTAAAGTCTACCTAGAGTATTTGTTAAAGCATTTAAGCATAGGTTAAACTTACAACATAGTTAGCATACAACTTTGTTGCTTTAACTACCTCCCTATCTATACAGCTGTCTCACATAGTACATTTTTTAAAAATATTTTTAAATCTGTATCTCCACCTTTAATCTACCTGCCAGTAGAGGCTGCATAAACCAAAAAAAAAATACACAGAGGCTCTAATTCTATGAAGTGCTGAGCATCTCCATGCAAGAATTGAGGATGCTCAGCACCTTCCACGATTTGGCCTTCAATCACTAAATGGAAATGCTGGCTTTGTACATTATGTCTACTGGCTCTATCTGTAGAGCATCACTGAGAGAAATTCCAAGAGAAAAGTTGCTTTCATACGCAAAGAGCTTTAGAATAGCTGGCAGAACAAACAGGGTGTGGGATTTTTGTGCATGTGCACACACGCCCATGCCAAGAATGTGTTTTCCCTCCCAAGGTGCAGGGCTAGAAAAGAAATTTTAAAGCATTAGTATGAAGAAATTAAATGAACAGGAAGCACGTCCTGTAGTTGGGACAAGGTAACACTATCTGCTGGTCACACTCTATTCTCTTCAATTTGCTGAAGTCCCATCATTTTGATATGATGGTCAAGGAAATGATGTTGACTTTTGAGTCCTGATTGAGACTTTTCTTAAGCCTGCTTCAGGAAGGATGACATTCTAATTGCACCAATGAATTGTTTCAGCCCAGACTTTAAGCACAGACACATTTTACTGAATAATCTAAATGTATGTAATTTGACACAGTGACAGATTAATACTTAAGCATTAGACCAGCAGAACAATTAGATAGCTAAAACGTGTCCTACATCTTAATGTCTATATGACTTCAGGAAGTCATGTTAAGTCCTACTTTTCTGAAAGATCGTCACCACTTTAGTGATAGAAATAAATCAGATTATCAAAGGATTTAACTGGATTGCAAATAGATTGAACAATTACCCTTAATTCTAGAAAATTTAAAATCTAGGGAATTACTTTAAATTCTAGATGCTATATTAAACTGAGTGTATTTAGTCCATTGTTATCACTGACATTAGTACTTTTTAGTTTTTAACTCATTTTAAATTTGTGTTAACAGGAATGAAATACCAAAGTCTGAGCTACAGTGGAAATATTTAAGAAAAAACGTGATATTGCTCTTCCACAGTGTTTATGTAGAATTAGGTTTCAGGTATGCACAATACTGTATACAAGTAGTATTAGGTTGTCTGCTGACCACAGATGTTTGTTTGGCCTCAACAGTGCAGAAAGGGCCCTTTTTACCCTTTAGTTAAACAATAAACTGTACTGTGCTAATATAAATAATATTTAAATTATTCTCCCTGAGTAATTATGGATGCAATAGTAAGGGGCAAGTAAGAACACTAATTTAGAAAACACACATTTTCTGTATTCATCCCCTAATTAGATGAACAGCTGCAGAAAATGTTACATAACATGCTAGGAGACGATTGTGTCTGAATTTTTAAAAAATAGCTAAAGCCATGATTTTATTACTTTAGTAATGGTTCTTTGGTTACCTGCCCAAAGTCAGGTAGATGACTACTTAGTCTAATCTAGCTGATTAATTAAACTAAGAAGGAAGTACCTCTAAATCTAATGTCAAGTAAATGAATGAAGACTGATACTTCCTGTAAGACAGAGAAAGCTGTGCTAAAATGCCGAATAAATAAAACTAGAACAAATGTATATTAAAAAGTACATATTTAAGGATTATCCACTCTGTTACACCAGTGGTACACTCTTGTAACTTCATGAACTTCAGTAGCATTACTCCTGATTTGTAGTGAGTGAGAGCAAAATCAGACCTTAGCTGATAAATGAGGCTGTTAAGTAGAGTGGAGTAGTTGGAACTCAGCTAGAGGATAGTATAAATTATTAATGCTGGGCCCTGAGGACATTTTGCTTAACATTACTGGCCTTTTGTTTCTGTTGTTTCTCTATTTATTTATTTGACTAACTCATGTCTTAAATGTTGGATACAAGGGGTTTTTAAACTGATGTGTACTGGACTTTTTAGTGCAATGTTTAGTAGTACAGAATTTTAACCTAAATGTCATTCTAAAATGTCCTTTTAGATTATTGATTATTTTGCTGATCACTTATTTAATAAAGTAGCTACATCTTTCTAATACTATTTACAGTACTTGAAAAAGAGGCTTTACTAATTTGCAGTAATCATACACAGTTGGCCAAATCTGATCAGTTCTCATTGGCTGTTATCTGAAAGTAGTTTTATTGCAGGCCCAAATGATCATTTGCCCATAAAAGGACTCTTTTATGCGCCCCTGCCACATGAGAAGGGAGAGGGAATCAGCCTTGCAGAATCCGTTGGAAGGTGCATCATGGGGGCAAGGTTTGTGCTGGGGTAGAAAGTAGAGACTAGATGGGCTAAAAGAAGGCAGGGTTGGGAGGGCACAAACATTATCATCAGTCAGCACTGTGGAAATGTCCCAGAAAAGGTTACAAACTGTAATCTTATTCTTTTCTGCAGAGAGAGCACCTATCCCCCAAACCATGAATAAAGGGAGATTTCCTTCCCAGAGACAGGTTGCCCCCACTTCCAGGGTGCCACCTGATGTACTGGAGTACCACTGAGCCCGCCTGTTCCACCAGTCTGAGCTCCCTCACCCTGCCCTGATAAGCCAAACCATCAAGCCTTCTCTAGCACTCACACAGGTAGGAAGACACCCAGTTGCAGAAAGACACAGACACTGACATCAGAACTGCATGGGAAGGAATTGCCCAGCACTCAAGTACACTCCCCCCTGGACAGTAAACCCAAAATTGTTTTGTCTTGCACTGCACAGAGAACTGTACAGCGTAAGCTAATTTAAATTTGCCCTCTCCCTCAATGTGGAGAGAGAGATGCACAGCTTTTTGCCCCTCCTCCCAGTTATGAATTACACAAACTGGGTTTAAAACAAAAACAAATTTATTAAATACAAGAGGTAGATCTTAAGTGATTAAACCAACAGATGAAAGCAGATTACCTTAGAAAATAAACAAAAATTGTAAACTGAGTTTAACACACTAGATAGGTAGGTTATAAATTAGCAAATCCTTACTCTGAGTGATAAACAGTCTGGCAGACTCTTAAGGCCTTGGTTTTCCCAGGTTTTCAGTCACAGGCTAAAGATCCTTTTAGACTGGCACCATCACTTCCCACAATTCAGTCCTTGCCCCTTAGGTGTTTCCAGGTGTGTTATTGCAGGAAGAGTGAGGAACCCCCATGATGTCATTGTCTCCCTTTTATAGCTTCTTCTCACTTGCTGGAAAGCTCTTTTGCTAAGATCTGGGTCAAACAGTTCCCATTGTGTGGTGCTATCTCTGAGAGGTTTCTGTTGTACACAGTTCCTGGGGTAATCCTTGTGCTTATGTGCATTTCCTTAATAAGCCATTAACATGATTTGGCCTTTTTACTGTTGTACTTGAAACCTCACAACATGTTTCAGTAACACATGCATAGCCAAACTTCATAACTTCACATATGACAATAACACATACAACGAGATATTGATGTCTAGCAGATGAAGACTTTTAGAATGATACCTCATAAAACATAGTGTACAAAACATATCCTAATTACATGACAGTGATGAATATTGGGGTATCAGGGTGTCACAATAGGCATTACTGTGTTGTAGCAGACCCACAATCTAGTTACTGGTACCTAACACCTTTTTCCTAAAGTGCAAAAATCCTTGTACTGAACAATATGGGAAAGTGTCTTCCTAACCCTTTGCAGTTAATGATTGGTTTATGCTCACATAAATGCTCATGCTTCTAACTGTGGTGTTCTCATCCATATAAACATGTAGGGTGAGATTTTTCAAAAGTACGTAAGAGAACTTGGTGCATAATTTCCATTGACTTTCAGTGAAAGATGGGTACCTAATTCCCTCAGAGGATTTTGAAAATCCCATACCTTATCCTTTTTTCAATCCTGCTAAGATCTGGAATTCGGTGATACCTTGTGGCAATGAGTTTCCCAGGTTAATTATGCATTGGGTAAGAAATATTTTTGTCATCACTTTTAAATGTGTTGCTTTTGATATGTTCCTTTCATTTTGTATTACAAGAAGGAAATAATTTGCTATCCGATATTTTATATCCTTCTCTCATACCTCCTTCCTAAACTACACAGTCTTAATCATTTCAGTCTTTCTTCACATATAAGCCATGCCATGCTCCAAATCATTTCATTAATTTATTTATTAAACACTTAAAAGGACCTTGGGATTTGGCACAATATGTATGAAATGATCTTAGTCCAAAAGCAATTAATGTATATTATTACTGTGGAGCAGTTTGCATGTCTCAAACAGCAGATTTGTGTTTGACTTTATTCAGCAAGACTGCTTTAGAGATGGCATGCGCTATCTCTACAGTACATGAGAATGCCACATTCAGAATGACAGCAGTCCAAGCCTTGGGGCAGTAAATGCTTCTTGAGATATGTTCAATTGCTGTTTAACTGTGTTTAGCCTAAGGTGCAGAGAAAGAAGTCGCTGATGCTTTCAAAAGAGTTTAAGTATTTTAATAGTGTCTCGGCATGTCAGAAAATGCCATAGTACTGACTGAGGTGCAGCTCACTGAATTGCTGCAAG
This sequence comes from Mauremys mutica, assembly GCF_020497125.1. Taxonomy (NCBI): domain Eukaryota; kingdom Metazoa; phylum Chordata; order Testudines; family Geoemydidae; genus Mauremys; species Mauremys mutica. Next base: position 105,542,877 of record NC_059076.1, on the reverse strand, counting down.
TAGGAGGTAGGGATTTCCAAGGCAGTAATGCTGTGACAACCATATATTTGCTCAGTTTTCTTAAGTGTAGCAGTATACCATGCATCATCTCAGTTACATTCTGCATTGTTTTTTCTCTGGTAATATACAGTAGTTGATTCTTGTTTTATGGTTTATACACAAGACTTTACTATGAAACTACGTACCTGGGCTCTTGTTTAATTACACAAGCTTGGTATAATCTCATTTATGATTATAATATGCATCTCAGGTTGCAATATATTTATGCAAGGTGGGTAAGGAACATATGTTGCAGGGAAGTGTAAGGTGAGGAAAGGGAATGGAGGTGGACAGAAATATATATTTTGAGCCAAGCTCAAACTCACCATACTGTCAATGAGAGAGAGCAAGGAAGAAACTGGCTGCTCTTTTTATGGCTTTCTGGAAACACTGCAAGGACATAATTTATAGGACCTTGACAGCTGGAACTACACAGTGGTGTAAAGGGATGTGCTCATGCAGGGGAGGCAGAATAATCTGCATGCTCATCCTCTGATATTCCCTTACATGGCAGTGACCACTGCTCATAACTCCACATGATTACAGGATTCCTACTTTAGATATTATGCGCTTAATGGTGTTATTTAGACAAGTCCTGTGTTGGGACTAGTGCAGAGCCAACTTCTCTCGAAAGAGCTCTGGGGTAAGATTTGTGCCTCAAGAAGCACAGTCTTTCCCCCAGCATCCCAACACACAGTGGGTGTGCACAAGCTGTACTATACCTTTTGTGCAGCTGTGGGGATAAGAAAGCAATGACTCCATGCATTTTGGGGTGATTTACACCTCCAGGAGCAGGTGTAACTAGTGTATGTGGACCCTCGAGTCCAGGAACTGTGACTGTGCCAGCATTTTTGTGTGGTGTGTAAGAGAAGGGTGGGCTCCAAAGAACAATCTGGATTTATCTGGTGAGAAAACCGGACTATGACTCAGAAGACCTGAGTTCTAGTCCTACCTCTGGTGCTGGCCCACCTGGTGACCTTGAGCAGGTAATTTTGCCTGCCTTTATGACTCTGTTTCCCCATCTGTAAAATGGGGATAATGAAATTGACTTCCTTTGTAAAGTGCTCTGAGATCTACTGAGGAAAAGAGCTTTAAGAGCTAGGGATTATTAATATGATGCTGTCTGTGAACACAAAGCTACATAGGAAGTGATTGTGTGGGAATGGTATGTCTATAGGGATGTCCACAATCTGAATAGGTGTACATATTAATGGTACTTCTGCAGTGTGCGTATCTGTGTGTTTAAAAGGAGAGTGGGATTACAGTGTGAGCTACTTGATTGTGGTGTGTGGGGTTTATACCACTTTGTTTATGCTTGCCAGAGTTTACTGCTCCATGCATGTTAACCTCCTAGAAAAAAACAGAACAAAACAAAAAACAATAAAACAAATGATGCAGTTCTATCTTAATGTGAATCACACTTTCTCTCTGCAATGTTAGGTGCCTTGGTTTCCTGATAATAAGCAATCCTTCTAGCCCTAAAGCAACAGCCATCCACAGTCTCATAAACATATACATGCATATAAATAACCTCCCTTATTTGCATACTCTTATACAAAGGAATCACAGAAAACACAAGACAGGCATTTAAAAAAATAACTCTGAAATTCAACAAAATTTTAAAAATGTAATCAATAATTATATACATGATTATTATGGATGTTGCTTTAGGGTGCACATCAGAGCCCTCACCTAATTTAGATTCTATAAATCAGTATGCCCCATATTTTTCAAACCCTCCCTTTAATGAAAATAACACTATGTCCCCCTTAACACCCCAGTATGTTGTTATATATCATCATTTTATGCATCATATGTGGCATCTCCCTTCCCCAAATGGTCCTATGCACCCCTCCCCACACCCGCACACAGAGAAACTGTGGTGTTGCTTTCCACAATATATTTCATCTTTTTGCATATGCTTTGAAGAGTAGTAAAATTGTTTCTATTAGCATTTAATGTATTATTATTAACAGCTGAGTTATCACCTGCTGAAATGAAGGGGACAGTTCACAGCTCAAAGCTATTGTTTTAGGCTCTCGGAAAACTCAAGCAGATGACGTACATCATGTACGCTGGCTTCCTGTTTTTAAGGTTTTCTTTACAATCGTGGCAGCTAGAGACCTTTCCCCCTTCACAACAACTCTCCCTCTCCACCCTCAAAGTGAGATTGCACAACAATTGTGCATACCTGTTTGTGCATACCTGGCTGGTCCTACACACACACAACCCCTCAAATGGCACACCTTACATTTTGGAAAACACTCCTGTAAAAGTATCAACAGCAGGTCATACAAAAAGGTGATATTTTAAAAATACCAAGTGTAGTCAGTGGGGAGAATTCAAACTATAGGAAAGATATGTCTTCCTGTGTTTCCTGTCCAAAGTGATAGGGACCAGGATGATCCTAAGAGATTGGGGAAGAGAACCTAAATTTTTATACTTTGTGTTATAGGCAAGGAGAGAAGAGACAAAGAACAGTCAAGTGGGCTAGAAACTGAGCCACAGGGTTATACATGTCCTGCCCAATGCCTCATCTATCTCACTTTTTGTGATGTACTGCCATGCTATGTGTATCAGCAGATGCATGAGTTGGATAATCTCCTTTTTTCAGTGCAGTTTCCTCTAGGTTGGAAAATAATAAGTAACAACATGCTGCAGTTTAGACTTGGGCACTAATGCTTCATGTAGAAGTGGAATATTGGACATTTTCTGGTCTCTTGCAGCCCAGGTACTCACTCATATTTCCAACCTCCATAAAGCAGAAAGCATAAGTGCTAGTATTATTTTATTTGTAACCTGGTAGTTGCCACAACATATGCTAGATGCTTTGCAAACATTGCCCTAAGAAGTTAGTTTCAGTCCAAGATGTGGCTTCTAAATTTAGGCACTCAAGTAAGTGATCTGGTTGTCTAAAACTGCAAAATTTCCAGAAGCTTCCACTGAACTAAATGGAAACTGTTGAGTGCCCAAGAATTTTTTGAAATGTGACTGCGTTTTTTAGATGCCTAAACCTGGACACAGTAGCCCAACTTTAGGTATCTGGTTTCAAAATGTCTATGCTAAGAAGACAAGTGATATGTAAAGGTGAAAGACTATCTGCAGTGTATGGGAGGATATGGAATAGAGATACTGTTCTTTTTTATTTAAAAAAAAGTTGGATTAAAATGAGTAGTGTATGTACAAAATAAAAACTATAACAATAATAAGAAAATCTATACAAGGAGGAATACTGTCCCATAAGGATCATTCTCTTACTCATTAGCACAGTGATAGATTTTTTATCATTGACATTTTAAAGCATCTGGTTGAGTCAAAGGATATGTCTGCAGTGCAAAAGAGGACCTTCAGCAGGAAGTCTTGGGGCCTGGCTCAGCTGATTCAGGCTCATGCTACGGGGCTAAAAATAACAATGTAGATGTTCAGGTTTGGGTTGGAGCCTGGGCTTTGATGGAAGAGGATCTCTGAGCCTGGGCTCCAGCCTGAGCCCAAACGTCGACACTGCTAGCTTTGTTCCATAGTACAAGGCCAAGTTAATTGACACCGGCTTTGAGATTCACTGCCACAGGTTTTTAGTTTTTGGGAAGGGGGGTGGCTCAGTGTTAGATGTACCTATGGAGTTTTAAGATATGGGACTATGATAGAAATCTGGTTTAGTCTTTCTTGATGATTTATCTACCAACTGTGATGACAAATACTGCAATATGTCTTATCCGATTAGGCTTGTCAGTTAGTAGTGTGGTCTCCACTGAAGGGTTTAATTTTTAAGATGAGTTCTTTATTTAAAACATTATGTCTCATTGCTGCAGATGTGTTTGGATGTGGATTATGTTGCAGGTAAAACAACTTTTATTTAAATGTAAAAAGTAGAAATTAGTCTCATCTGGGAGCTAGCAGCTCTTCATTATGAAGAGATAAAAATGTAAGATCACTGCATTTCAATCTGGACCCGAAATCAGTAGGAATAGTATTAATTACTTGGTAGGTGAAATAATTTTATGTGGTGGGTTATATGGAATATAAGGTTAATGCACTTCATAAAGAAGAAAAATATTCCTGAAATGCAGCATAATGTTGGACACCTTTGATATGCCACATTACAGCAGCTAAATAAACAAGGCTCAATTTCATCAAAGTATTTAAACAACTTTAAACACATAACTAATCCTATCCCTATTTAGCAAGGGTGGGATTTTGATAAGCACTCAGAATTGTCCTAGCTCTACTGCCATTGACACCTACAGTGCTTTTGAAAATTCCACCCCAAAGTACTCCAGCAAATGCTTAACTTTTAACATAAGTGTAGTTCCATCCAATGGGCGTATTTGTCTGCTTAAAGTTCAAGCACAGGCTTGAATGCATTGCTGGTGAGGAGGCAATTGGAGGACAACCACAGTATCCTTATGCAATCAATTCTACTTGAAAGGAGAGCTAGCCAAAAGAATAGTTTTCAAATTACTGTATCATTATATCTCACTGTAACTTTCTGGATTTAGTAGCAAGTATCATGGTTTCAGAATGAAGAAATTGAAAACAAACTTTGCATTTGTCTGAAAGGGAGGAAGGGTTGCAATGGAGTGCCAAACAATGTCTACTTATGTTAGCAGACACTTTATGACTTCAGTGGGCATTGGATCAGGTCCTGTCCGATATATTAAGGAAGAAACAATAACCTAAAATGTGCCCGTTTACTCCTGGGGAAATGCTGCGCCACTGTGCATGTGCATAATTAATAAGCCAGGCATATTTTTAATTTTCTGAACAGAAAAAAGCTCCCACTGGCAAGTTTGTTGCAGTTCTACCTTTTGCCCACCAGAGGGTGCAAGGGAAGAGAGCGCCTGCCTTTTTCACAACGCTCATCGGGCCAGATCAGGAGACGGGGGCTACGGGTAGACAGACAGTGTGGGGCTGCTGGGGGGTCAGACAGGGGCTCATTAGGGCTAGTGAGGGAGGACAGACTGGGGCAGGGGCTGAATGGGAGTGCTGGTGCAGGGCCACATGGTGATGGGGGAGCAGGTACAAGGCCACATAGGGAGAGGAGGTGGCTGAGTTGGGGCACAGAGACACATGGGGATGGGGGAGAATTTTCAATGTTTTGGCTCAGAATTCCCCAGGAGTAAGTAGTTGATTCAAAATAATTGAAACTATGCTTTTACTTATTTATACTGCCATGTTAAATGCAAACCAATCAAATACTGCCATTCAGTAGATATTTAAAACCGTTGTAAAAGTAATTCAAATAATATGATTATTTTGAATGGTCATTGATTTTGTAATTCATTTTCAAACAGAGACTTTATTAGGTAGGAATGAGTTTTGCCTTGTTCTAAATAAAAAATAAGATGATTTGCCTGCTTAAAAATCAGTATCATATGGGCCTCAGTAATAAATTATTATGCTTCCTGCTTACCTTTAGGGAGTGTGAGAGTAATTCTATGCTAACCATGATGAACAGTGCAGTTTTCCTGTTATAGTCTCTGCATTCTGTATACAACTCCCAGGCCACAGTAGTTTAAGAATTGATAGGCTGACAAATGACAATATTTCTGTTATCCATCATCAAAGAAGAAAACTGTGAGAGTCATAGCTGAGCCTAAATTCAAAAGTCTTTGAAAAGCAAAAATAAAAAAGTAACCCTAACTTATTGTCAAGTACAGATGAGTAACCACGGTTGACCAATCTAGGATCCAATCCTGTTCTTATTGAAGTCAGTGGGATATTGAAACATTAAACAGTATACAACATTATTTTAATTAGAGAATCCTATACAGTGTAAAATATTCATGAACTGAATTTATGGTGGGTCTCATGAAAATCTTGACACTTATGGCTAGATTCACAAGGGGACGTAAGTGTTGCAATGTCTAACTTTTTGGCACTGAGAAAATCACTGGGATTCACAAACCTTAAGTGTTCAGGCTTCCTATACACTGAGTGGAGGGAGATAAGTGTCTAAGAATGGGATTCAGAAAAGTCAGCATGATAGGCAGCTCCCTGCCTCAGCTAGCCACTGGGAGAAGGGTGTGTTCTCAGCCTTAACCCACTCAGGAGTCCAGGCTGGAGGGAGGTGCCTATTCATGTTTCAGATTCTCGGTGATGCTTTAATAAGGAAAATCACCATCATCCTTTATAACCTTTAGCTTAGTGGTTAGGATAATCACTTGAGATGTGGGAGACCACAGGTTCAAATTCCCCCTTTGCCTGACTGGGAGAAAGGATTTGAACATCTCTCAGGTAAACACTCTTAACTGCTGAGTTATGGGATATTCTGATGTGGAGCTCTCAGTCTCGCCTGTTGAAGCTTTATATAAATAGTCACTGGGATAGAGAGAACAAGAGAGAGCACATGCATGAGAGTGACTCAAACATAGTGATTACAGCACTCATCCAGGATGTGGGCAACCCAGGACCCAGTCCCCCTGTTCCAAGGATTCTGTAATTATTTATACAATGTGGAACAGCTGCAACTAGGGTGACCAGATGTCGCAATTTTATAGGGAAGTCCCGATTTTTGGTTCTTTTTCTTATATAGGCTCCTATTACCCCCCACCCCCTGTCCTGATTTTTCATACTTGCTGTCTGATCACCCTAGCTTCAACAGGAGAGACTGAGATCTACATTAGAATACCCTATAACTAGGTTTGGAAGAATTAGATTTTTATCAGTAAATCCAGGTAAACATCAATTTCATCATACACATACAAACCAACAACAATATTTCTATCAATAATTGAAATTTGCAGATAGGCAAAGTAAAAAAAATGCTGCTGGAAAATTTATTAGAGTTTGATTTAAGGATATTTACTTTGTATATTTTGACTTATGTTGACAATTTGTATGTTAGTGGTTATAAAACTGTAATTTTTTGAATCAACAACTACTCTCATTAAATAGTCTGACCCTCTCCTATTGACCCCCACATAATTTCCTGAACCTGAACATTGAAATAGATAAAAATCTGTAAAATAAACACCAATATTATCTGTCTAAATATAAAAATCAAATTCTGCCAAGCTAATGCATATCCCTGTGGTAAGGACACTCCCCTGAGTTAGGAGACTCCTGTTCAACTCTCTTATTAGGTATAAGGGGTATGTGAACCAGGGGTCTCTTACATCCCAGGTGAGTATCCAAACCACTGGGCTAAAGGTTTTATGGGAGGCTTCCCTCCTGAGCTATTTTGGGTACAATTAGGTCGCCTCTGAGCCCACCTACAAAATCAAGCCCCATAGGCAAGTTAGGCGGAGGAACTCCTCTCTTTCCCAAGTTTAAGAATCACACCGGGCGTGGGTGGGAGATTGGTATCCAGATGCCCAATTTAAGGCAGCAATGTGCATGTTCAGAGGCGGGAACATAAGCACCTAAGGAAGTTTTACCGCAAGAACATAGGTACCATGTGAGTTTAGGCACTTGCAGGATCCAGAGGCAGTTTAGTGAAGGTTTTATGAATACATGTGATACCTAAATCCCTCTGTGAATCTAGCCCTTAGTGCTCTATGATAGTTAATTGTAAGATGGTACAGTCTTTTCAGTATTCCTTATGGGGAATTCCACAGGTAATCTTCCTCAGGTAAGCGTCACGGTGGGATAAATATGAAGGGTGGGATTTCCAAAAGCATTGAGTGTTGGCATAACTCTGCTTGCATTGAAATTGTGGACTGAGTAGATTTTTTTTCCATTGACTGATGAGTGCAGATTTAAGGCAACACTAAGTACCTGTGAAAATCCCACCCCAAGATCTTACTCACTGCAAATCTTTTCATACAACTGGGGAGGAAAATGGTTAGTTATAATAGAAATGAAAGTTAATTTATGTAGGGTTCTTTTTGATTCATTAAACTGCAAAGCAATAAATATTTCCCAATGGGATTTGATAATAATCAAAAAGATCATAGGGCAAACAAATGTTAAGAAGAAGGTGAAATGGGGTAAAATGTAATTAATTTGAAACTATTAAATGATATAATAATATTAAGATAAAAACTGTGTATAACCTACCTATTGACATAAGGCCAGATTTTGCCACTCTTCCTCATGCTGAGTAGTACCTTACTTGAATTAGACTAATAGTAACTGGGGTTGCTCACAGAGTAGAGTACTATTCGATGTAAACCAGGGTATCAGAATTTTGCCCAATTTTTGGAAAATACTTTTCTAATTTCAGTTGCAATTATGTAAATATCAAAATAATTTAACAATATCTGCCTCTAACAGGCTGCAGTCCTGAGCCCTGTCTGAACCAAAAGCCCAGCTGATTTCAGTGAGCGGCCTGCATGTATAATAGCTGAAAGATTTTTTGCTTCAGAGGTCAAGAACTGCAGCATTCCCCACAGCACATTGTAGTCACAAAACATTTTCCTTTCAGACAACACTTCTGCAGTCAGGTTCCTACATGAACACACACACCTTTGACTGTACATATTAGACTGAAAAAGGGGGGTTGCATGCACTTATCCATTACTGTTATTAATTTGCTTTTTACATGTCCAGGTACTTACAGCTTGGGCCCTAATCCTCAAAGGTATTTAGGCACCTAAATGTCTTTGAGGGTCTGGGCCCTAGGCCCCAATCCTGAGAAGATTTATGCACATGCTTAACTTTTTATATCCACAAAACCCTGGTGATGGCAACAGGACTTCTCGCACACAGAATGTGCATAACCATTCGGAGGATCAGGGCCTTAGATTCTATTAATAAGATACTGAAGTGTGTTTCACAAAGAATCCAGAAGAAAGGTTTTGTGTTTAAATCAGTTAAAGAAAATGGGCAGCACAAAATGAGGCATCTGGCTGATTATGGCAGTGTGGGTATCCAGTCAAGTTACGATTCACAAGCTAATTGGTACCAAAAGTTGTTAAATATTCTGCCTAAAATAATATCAGATGTCAAGAAGTGCCTTTGTTCCCATACATATGTATTATTAAAGTTAACATGCGGTTCAGTGATTTTTACCTTTAAAGATTTTGTCAATGCAAAACCTTTTAAAAATATTTTCTTTTAAAAGTTCGTTAATCACATTGAGGAAGGGAAGACATTTTCAGTTTATTTTTAAAAAGGAAATTCTCCTCTGTTTTCAGACTCGAGGCCTCTACCAGATGTAGCCCTGACGGGGAAATGTACTCGAGAGTGTGATGAATTTGGTCACTCGGACTCCTGCTGGATGCCAGTTCGCACTTCGCCTGAAAGGAAGCAGAAGAGCCAGCCAAAACTCTCCACCTTCATGCCCGTTGATGAACGGGGCAGTCAGGAAAAGCTGGCCAATGGAGAAGCCTCCCTCATGGGTGATCGCAACAGAAACCTCCTGAACAAAAAGTTGACCTCATCCTATGAGACCTTCAACGCAGCTAGCTTCAGCAAAAATGAGGAAGCCAGTCCAGAGGATATCCCCCTTACACAGACAGGGGAATACAAGCCATCTCCTGTCAATACTCTAACTAGAAGAGAAGTTTACCTGTAGGTTATAAAGAAGCCACAACAAGGTTCATTCATGTATAAGAAGGAAAAGGGGCAAAAAATCTTAAAATCAAAACAGTTTAGCACGAAAAAAAGGGGGGGGGGAAAGAGGGGGCCACCAAAGAGACAAAAGCTTTGCCTGCCACTTCTGCCTCCATATCAGGCATTTAATTATATAGTCTGCCTGACTATACTGTACAATGTAGAAACCATTGTTGTTACTTGCATGTCTAATCCCCCTCACTGATTTTTATTTTCTTAAATTTCTGGTTGCAAATTGCTTTCATGGTAACAAGCCTGATTAAAAGAACACAACACACTGTTGTTACCCCTCTGCTGAAGCACGATTTAAGCCACTCTGATTTTGTTTGATTGTCATCTGGCTTGTTAAGGATAACAGGTCAGGGAAAATATACTCCAAGCATATCATCTGAATATTGCTGATCCCCATCAGGGATGATCCTTTAGAAACCGTACAACTATAGAGGTAAATATAAAGGGATGACCATTAATAGGCACTTTGTGAAGATCACAGCTTTAATATTCTCACCTGAGGCTTGAAGCAAGAGAATTATACTCAGCCTGAGACTGCAGTCCAAAAGATGGCATAATTCCCTATGAATCATGAACTCTGGGTTCTGTTTTATCCATAGAATGAACTCTCTATCGGCTTACTTCAGCGTAACAAAATTAATGTCATATGTACCGTAGCATACTAATGATAAACTGTTAAACTCATGTTATTTTGGACAAAACTTATATCTAGTTGGGATGATCATAGTAACTAAAAAGGCCAAAGATCGCACTATGGATCAGGGGAATTGCTAAGTATTTGGTCTTGGCTTAGAAATCTAGTGTACCCACAAACCATATGCATGCACACACAAATACACATTCAATTACATTTTGCACAGCAGCATAGTCCACAAGCCCAGATGACCTACTACTACTTCAATGGATTTTAGTAGAATGCCCAAAGGAACTGCTAAGATGTTTGCAGATAATGTTATAACAACATACAGCATCTGCTGTATGATATGATACTGCCAGTTCCAGGGAATATTTTCCAAAAGGCTATAAAAAAAAATCGGAGGCTGTGTTGATGTCGCCCAGAACACTTTTGGGGGAAGGTGGATGGGAGTGGGAAATGGTGTGATGCAGTGACAAGAGTATATTGCAAGTCACATAAAATTTCTTCTTTTCACAGTGCAAGGTATGCTTGCTAAATCTTTTGTCATCAATGCTGCAGATTACCAATTGCATTTGTCAAAGGTATGATGCAGGTTTTCTTGAAACACAAGTGCATTAAAACAGTCCTGTGCAATATGAAACAATGTCAAGACTCAACACACTTAAGAAGGGTAACAAACGGTCAGATTGACGTGAACATTGATGTGATACTTTACACAGTAGATTGAGAGAAGTCACAGGGAATCCAAACTAATCGTGATAGCAAAGAGCTACGGCCCGTGACGATTCTCACAGTATGCACTTCTTAAAGGGAATAGGAAACAAAACAGGTTTTTGTGCAATAAAAGCAACAAAATGTGCGGAACTTGAGCTAGTTGCTTCGTAGCTGATGATGTAGTAATAATTGAATACTGAATTCAGACATTCAGATGAAAATGACAATCAGTCAACACAGTGCGGACAGTTTGAGAAGGGTGCAAACATTCAAATCCCTGGGGGTTTAACCTGGCATTAGGGCATGGCTAGATGGCTGTCTAGTAGACTGTAGTCACAATGTAGCTTTGGGTAGTTTCTTCCTTTTGAAGAATTACATAGAAAATATAACATTAAGCAGCCTGAAATATAGGTTGATAAATCAGTACAACTCATCACGACATTTACTTTTCAAATTCTCTTCTCTATAGAGAGGGGTGCCCTTTTTGGCCATTACATTCCCCTCTTAAGTTTAGTTTTCATTTTGATGCTAGTTTGTGTGTAGAAGTTATGATGAATGGAGACATGTTATGAAGGAAAAATATTAAAACAAAGATTAATAATTGAACTTTTTTACATTTAATTATTTTAAATTATGGAGAGATGCAAATTAGTACTTTATGATGAGACTGTAAAGAGCAGTTACTGTATTGTATAATCTGTTAAGGAAAAAAAAAGATTCTAAAGATGCTTATGTAACGTATACACAATTTTATTGCACGCTTCAACAGAATACAGAATTGCATAACAGATGTTCAACAAAACTTTTTTTCTTTAATAGGAACTTTTTATTTTAATACTACAGTTGAAAACCACTAGATGACTTGTTTAAATATATCTTTAAACCCTTTGTCTAAAAAGCTAATAATACAGGTCATACAAGACCTTCAGATTAAATGGATCTGCAGTCACTCACCTGTTTTTGCACCACATAAGGCAGTCATGCCATTGTCATTTACTTGTGAGCAACTCCTTAGAACTAAAATGGGTGTGAAAAGAATAATAAAAAAAAATCAGTGTACTTTAAATATTCACAGTACTTCTAGTAGAACTACCTGTCATAACATGTCAATTACTATTATGACCTGGCATGACACAGAAATAAATTTTGTGTTTGTAGTTTTTTTTCATTTGAAATAGGTTTATCTGGTGCCACTCCATATATAGAGTGCTTTTGTAAAAATAAACACACAAAACAAAATGACGTAAAAAAAATTTAGAGCGAATGCAAAATATGCAACTGTGCCTTTTATACCTGTTGTTATAGTAGAAAGGTGATTGGGTTGGGCACTGAGGGGTAATGGGCTATTCCCAACTTTTTTGAACCTGTATATTGATCCCTGTTTATTTTCTGATAAATTATAAATAATATATTTAAAAAAATGCCTTCTGCCAAACTCAGATATTGGACCAGTCTTAAGTATCTTTGATTATGAAAACCAGATTGTAGCTTAGGTATGTGCTGCTTTTTTGTTTTCCTTCCAATCTACTGCCTGGAAGACTATAGTATAGATTACAATAGATAAATATCATATAGTTATTTAGCAAGGTGTCATAAGTTCATTTTGCCAGGAAAATTGATGATTTAGTGTCTCTTAATTGCTTTTAGCTGCCATTTCATTTTGGTTGTACAGTATAAAAAATGTCCTTTTTTTCCTTCCATGGGAAACTCCAATGAACTTTGCATGTATTTTACATTAGGACACATTTATAGATGATGCATAACTATATAACTTTATATGTATTAGAGAAGTCTGTAGCTTCAGTCTAAAATCTAATGCTCCCTCTGAACCTCCAGATCTACTATATTATTCAATATGGTTTCTGACTGGCCTGCTGCCTGAGTTTCAGAAAAAAACCAAGGTAGACATTATTTTTATGTGAGGAAGAACTAAAACGGGATCGAAGATGCTTGGCTGAAAGGCTATCCTAGGAAGTTATCAAGTAGGAAATGTAGAGCAAGGCCAAATGAATCTGCCATAAATACAGCTGTTGCTAAAAGGCTTTTAAGGAACTTGAACAACAAAGCAGTTTCTTATGTTATCTCAGTTATAAATATACAGTGTTTCCTTAAGAAATGAAAGAGAGTAGAGGACAACAGTAGAAATTAATGTAGGCCAGCAATTAAACTGAGCTGCTGCCTGAAGAGCATAACACATGGAAGAAGGCATCATTTTCCAGCTACCTGGGGTACACTTTCAGACAACTTTTTTTCCTAAATTTTAAAGCACTTGCATTCAGTGTGGTACGATCTGTTTGTAATATTAATCATTGACTATTGTTCTGCAACTTGGATGTTGATAGTGAAGCAGAGAACAATTTATCATTGTTTATTATGAGTCACTATGCACGCACCTATGCTAAACATGGCAAAATGTATTAAACGCTAGTCCACCTCTATTTATGAAATATTTTACATAATTTAATTTGCTTTTGTACAGTTTTATGTAAATAAATTGCTTGTCATTTTTGTCTCTGCAAATTAAAAATATAACATGTTCAAATGGTTGCCTATTTGCCAGCATACTTTCTCTGACAGGTTATTTCACTTTGGTAAGAAGACAGTGAACAAATTCACAGGCTAGTTTGAGCAGAACATTCAGATCTATTTCATGGATGATTAAAAAAAAACAAAAAAGAAAAGAAAAGAATGCTGCTCTGGTAACTGGCCACTTCAGCTGGCAATGTAACTGTGGCATTACTTTTCTCTGTAGTGAAGTACACTATGGATTAGTTACATTCCGCACTTCAAGTTCTGACTACTACTTGGCCTGTTTTAACTGGAGAAGTAAAATATTTGGCATGGTAGTACTTCTTTCCCATTAACGTTGAAAGTGACCTGTCTTTTTAAAGCATTTAGAAAATGTTTACATTCAAGTGGGGGAAAAAAACAACCTCAGTAAAAGTACAGCTGTGTTTATTCATACAATAAAAAAGCAATTTACTCCTTGGGGGTAAAAAGACATGTCTAGTTCTCCTTTTTTTAAAAAAAGTTCAGTAGTATTAACAATTAGGATGAAATGTCTGATCAGAAAGGATGCAGTGCCAGGGCTTTCACAAGGTTTTGCAGAGCAGTATGCAATAGCGCATGCAGCTGCTTCCCATGTCTGAACCAGGTCCTTCCATCTCCGCATACCCACTTGGGATCACAAACAATGCATTCAAGAAGGGAGAGCAGAAAAGTGAGAAGAAGCTGATCTTGTAGCTACCAGGATCAAACAATCTGTGGTTCGAACAAAGATATAGGTCCGAACTCTCCTCTCCCCATTTTATTTTTGACCAATACATCTCCCAACTATTTAACTAAAAAGTGTGCTTATGTACCAGACTGAGAGGCGAATTAGTCCCTTTCTATTTTTCCTCTTTTTATTTTTCTGCCTTTGATCCTACAATACAGAAACATTGTGATTTTTTTTTAAAACCATGTGCTGAAATTTTCCTATAAATATAATATTGCAAGGGAGAGCTTGCTAAATGTTGCTGTGGAGTTCCATTGAACAATACAAAAAGTCAGATAAATCCCATTACCTTAGCTGCAGAATAGGCTTTGAGATTTTAAAAGTCTAAATTGACTAGTACTCGTAAGTTTTATGGCTCATGTTGTGATTATCGACCTCTGAGATGGTACTTTCCCTAACCTTGCCTTATCTCTTCAAGTGCATATGTCAAGGAGGCGTCTTCCTTTTAGCACAGATCTAAAATTTGTGTGTCTGTGGCAAGATTTCAAACCTTAAACTGACCCTAAGTTTCCTGAGTGGCTAGTCATAACCTCCTCCAGAGGCATCATTTTAATGAGTAGCTTCAATCAGTTTTTCATGCTTACTTTATACTAATTCTGTATACAAGGCATGACCACCTGTTTGTTTTGTCTTTTATTTTCACTCTTCTTTACAAACTGCATCTAGGAAGGTGATTAAAGCAAGAAAAAATAAATTTCCGGATCTGCAAGAAATGGTAAGAGATGAGAATGTGAAATGGAGAAAATAAACAATTTATACTCCCCTTTAACCCTGGCTTCATTTCTCCCTCTTGCTTTGCAGTAAAATGTAAATCTTGTGCAGTGACTGAATTTAATATGAGTGACCTAGGCAGAAGTAATTTTATGTCTTTACTGAGCTTTCTGTGGGAGTGTGTAGAAGATGCTTAATAGTTCATAAATGTGCAAGCTTGTAGTGATGGATGAATCAAAACCAAAATTATGCCAAAGGCATAAAGGTTTAGTTTGTCTAGTGAAACACACTATGATCTCAGACTGTTCATAAGAAGGGGAGAGGGAAGGTACACTTGATACTGAGGAAAAATTGCTTGCAATGCTATGGTAATATGCATCAAATAACCAGGAAAATTGTTAAAGCAAGATGTTCAGTACTTGTGCACACAGGCAGGGAAAAAAAATTGAGGCTGAGCCAGTAACGCGGAAGGAATATGCAATCATGGGTTACAACTGGAAGAAATTTGTTGTTCATCATGGATACGTTAGCATCTCAAATTTATTTAAAAACCTTGAAACAAAATTGATACGCCTGTGCTATAAACTACTTATCTACTATGGACCTCCCTAATTACCAGTAGAAAAACCTTTCTAAACAGGATCCAAGGAATGGGGAAAGAAGTGGCTTTTTCCTATCTTTGGTTGCCCTCATCATAGAGGCAGCCACAGGCTAATGTAGCCCCCAAAGTGCAAGTTGTAGTAACCTTAGTGCTGCTGTAACTTGCACTGCCTGCAACAGTTTCCTTAGAAGCCAAAGATTTCCAGAGCAAAAGCAACTCCAGTGCTGTTCTCCTGACCCTGGAATATCCTGTATAATAGGGAATGACCAAGAGCAAGTACCATAAAGCCCCTACGCAAGGGAAGTTCTCAATAAGCCATTTAACCCAGCTTTCCAGAAGGGACAGAGCAGGGCTAAAGGTCCAACATTCGATGTTGGCACTCCGCTTGATACCAGCTGCCAACTAGACACAGAGCCATTGATCGCAACCTGTTGAGTTTGATGATCTAGCCAGCTTTCTGTCCACCTTATCATGGGTGGCAAGTTTGTAGAAATTTTGGTGGTGCCCAGAACCCGCCCCCCAACTCCGCCCCCCTAAACTCTGCCCCCACCTGCCTAAGGCTCTGGGAAGAGGTTTGGGGGGGGGGGTCTAGGGCGCAGATCCTGGGCTGGGGATTAGGGTGCAGGAGGGGAGAAGGGTGCAGGCTTTGGGACGGAGTTTGGGTGCAGGCTCTGGGCTGGGCATGGGGGCATAGGAAGGGGTGAGGGGTGCAGGCTCTGGGAGGGAGTTTGGGGGTGGAAAGGGGTGTGTGGGAAGGGGGAGGGGTGCACCCTCTGGGAGGGAGTTTGGGGATAGGAGGGAGTGCAGAGGTGAGGGCTGTGGGGCTGAGGATGAGGGGTTCATGCTGAGGATGAGGAGGCTCAGAGCTGGGGCAGAGGATCAGGGTGTGGGGGGATGAGGGTTGGGGCTGAGGATGAGGGATTCATGATGTGGGGGGGCTCAGGGCAGCGGCAGAGGATTAGGGTGTGGGGGGGATGAGGGGTTTGGGGTGTTGGAGGGGCTCAGGGCTAGGGCCGAAGGGCAGGGTAAGGGACCTGCCCTGCCAATAGGGGAGGCAGGCACTAGGACCCTGGGGCAGCAGACAGCAATTCTGCCGGGAGCCGCTCTACTCTGGCAGCACGAGCAGGCAGGGCAGAGGCGCACACTGCTTTTTGTCAGGCAGGGACGCGGCACGGACATGCAGGGAGAGGGGTAGCAGGCGGGGGCTGGGACCTGCTCCAGGCAGGGCCGGGGGAGACCCAGCTCCAAATATTGCTGGAGCAGGGCACCCAGTCCTGAATATTCCTGGCGCCCAAGCACCACAAATGTATATAATCTGCCGCCTATGCACCTTATAGTCCATTCATCCAGCCCATACTTCTTTAACTCACTGGCAAGAATACTGTGGGAGACCGTATCAAAAGCTTTGCTAAAGTCAAGGAATAACATGTCCACTGCTTTCCACAGAGCCAGTATCTCATCATAGAAGGCAATTAGGTTAGTCAGGCGTGACTTGCCCTGGGTGAATCCATGCTGACTGTTGCTGATCACTTTTCTTGCCTCAAAATCCTTCAAAATTGATTCCTTGAGGACCTGCTCCATGATTTTTCCAGGGACTGAGGTGAGGCTGACTGGCCAGTAGTCCCCTGTATCCTCCTCCTTCCCTTTTTTAAAGCTGGGCACTCCCTTAGCCTTTTTTCCAGTCATCCAGGACCTCCCCCAATTGCCATGAGTTTTCAAAGACAATGGCCAATGGCTCTGCAATCATATCTGCCAACTCCTTTAGCACCATCGGATGAAGTTCATCCAGCCCCTGGACTCCTTTTCCAGCTTTTCTAAATAGTCCTGAACCACTTCTTTCTCCACACAGGGCTGGTCACCTCCTCCCCTTACTATGCTGCCCAATGCAGTAGTCTGGGAGCTGACCTTGTCTGTGAAGACAGAGACAAAAAAAGCATTAAGTGCATTAGCTTTTTCCCCATCGTCTGTCACTAGGTTGCCTCCCGCATTCAGTAAGGGGCCCACACTTTCCTTGACCAACTTCTTGTTGCTGACATACCTGTAGAAACCCTTCTTGTTACTCTTAACATCGCTTGCTATTTGCAACTTCAATTATGATTTGGCCTTCCTGATTTCACTCCTGCATGCCTGAACTATATTTTTGTACTCCTTCCTGTCATTTGTCTAAGCTTCCACTTTTTGTAAGCTTCTTTTTTTGTGATTAAAATCAGCAAGGATTTTACTGTTAAGCCAAGCTGGTTGTCTGCCGTATTTACTATTCTTTCTACACATTGGGATGGTTTGTTCCTGCAACATCAATAAGGATTCTTTAAAATACAGCCAGCTCTCCTGGACTCCTTTCCCCCTCATGTTTTTCTCCTGGGGGATCCTGCCCATCACTTCTCTGAGGGAGTCAAAGTCTGCTTTTCTGAAGTCCAGGGTCCATATTCTGCTGCTCTCACTTCTTGCTTTTGTCAGGATTCTGAATTTGACTATCTCGTGGTCACTTCCTCCCAGGTTTCCATCCACTTTTGCTTCCGCTACTAATTCTTCCCTGTTTGTGAGCAGCAGGTCAAGAAGAGCTCTGCCCATAGTTGGTTCCTCCAGCACGTGCACCAGGAAATTGTCCCCTACACTTTCCAAAAACTTCCTGGATTGTCTGTGCAGTGATGTATTGCTCTCCCAGCTGATATCGGGGTGATTGAAGTCCCCCATGAGAACCAGGACCTCTGATCTAGTAACTTCTGTTAGTTTCCTGAAGAAAGCCTCATCTTCCTCATCCCCCTGGTCTGGTGGTCTATAGCAGACTACCACCACAACATCACCCTTGTTGCTCACACTTCTAAACTTAATCCAGAGATTCTTAGGTTTTTCTGCCGTTTCAGACTGGAGTTCTGAGCAGTCATACTGCTCTCTTATATACAGTGCAACTCCCCCACCTTTTCTGCCCTGCCTGTTCTTCCTGAATAGTTTATATCCATCCATGACAGTACTCCAGTCATGTGAGTTATTCCACCAAGTCTCTGTTATTCCAATCACATCATAATTCCTTGACTGTGCCAGGACTTCCAGTTCTCCCTGCTTGTTTCCCAGACTTCTTGCATTTGTGTATAGGCACTTAATATAACTCACTGATCGTCCTGCTTTCTCAGTATGAGGCAAGAGTCCTCCCCTCATGTGCTCTCCTGCTCATGCTTCCTCCTAGTATCCCACTTCCCCACTTACTTCAGGGCTTTGTTCTCCTACCTCCGGTGAATCTAGTTTAAAGTCCTCCTAGGTTAGCCAGCCTACTTGCGAAGATGCTCTTCCCTCTCTTCATTAGGTGGAGCCCGTCTCTGCAGGGCCGGCTCCAGACCCCAGCGCACCAAGCGCGTGCTTGGGGGCGGCATGCCGCGGGGGGCGCTCTGCCTGTCGCCGGGAGGGCGGCAGGCGGCTCCGGTGTTCCTCCCGCAGGCATGCCTGCGGATGCTCCACCGGAGCCGCGGGACCAGCGGACCCTCCGCAGGCACGTCTGCAGGAGGTCCACCGGAGCCGCGGGACCGGCGACCGCCAATGCGCCCCCTGTGGCGTGCCACCGTGCTTGGGGCGGCAAAATTGCTAGAGCCGCCCCTGCGTCGCTGCCTAGCAATCCTCCTTCTTGGAACACCATCCAATGGTCAAAGAATCCATCTATACATTCCAAACAGGTACACTGTGTCCACCTTACTCACATACTTCCTCCTCAGGAATGCACACACTTATACCCTCCCTGCAAACTCCACACACACACACACACACACACACACACACACACACACAAAATGTCCCCAAGATAATTAAATGTATTCCCCCACCCCACCCCGAGCAATCACAAACTGCCTCTCTATTCCAGCCCCATCCATATTTCTTCCTCTGACAGAGGATAGTGCTGGTGGTCAGAAGTCCTTTACTGGATCTGTTGTTGTTTGTTTTTTAATCAATTGTTTAATTTTTGCAGCTCATTTAAATCTGGGCAGCTGTGTAATCTTTCTGTTGTTTTAGGCTGGTCCTAAATATGATCCAATGTTATGCTGTGTGTTGAAAGTGGAACAACAGCTGATTTTGCATAGCTGACATCTCTGAACCTTCAGCCTGCTCTTGAAATAACCCGGTCCTTTTCCAGCATCAGGAAGGCTGGGAGGAGCCAATGTTCAAGCTAAGGTGGTGCTTTCATACAAATTATCAAAAATGTTCTACAGCTTTTAAGGGATTTGGTCAGAGTTAAATAATAAATTGTTGCACAGGGAGAGAAAATAAGAGGCAGAGGCATGGGAGGAAAGACATCTTTTAAGATAAGATTTTAAAAGTACAGTGAGTCAATGACATGCATAGATAAACGAAGGCTCTTTCAGATGGCCGAAGATATAGCGGAAGCCCACCCCACCACCCCTGCAGTGGTAAGATTGTGTTAAGCAGAAAGAGAAGGTGTGTAAGGCTAGATGAGTGGAAGCAGCAGTGCCAGATGACAGGAGAGATTATATTTATCAAGTGTATTGGATCGAGTCTGTGGAGAGTTAAAAAACCAAGCAAGACACTGCTCAGTGGTACTATAAACAGATGCTTGCTCAAAGACAGTGTTCACGGTGTGCTGAAGGCACAGTAAGGATGAATAAGTGGAGAGCTATGTAGACTGTACAAAATCAGCTTCAGTTTCAATCCAGCCTCATTCTTCATTTCGCTTAATAATTCATTCCCATAAATAGTTGGAATGAATGTAAGAATATTTTAAACACCAGTTGACCTTTTTTTTCCCACTTGACATCTGCTTTGCTTTCTCCCACCTCATTCTGAAGGAGACATGAGCACCAGAACATTAGGTGATTTCATATTCTTTTCCTGTCTGACCTTTGACTATCTGGCAGGCAGCATGTTCCTATCCTTATTTTTAAGGAGCATTAAATCACCTGATAAGCCCTCAACCACTGCTGTAAAGGTGAATCTGAATATTAAAGGGACACTTACATGTGGGAAAACAAAACCTTGTCCTTAGATTTAAATGAATTTGATGCTGTGCTGATAAATTCAGGATTTTTTTTAAATGCTATTAGACGGTTGCAAAATCACTGTATGATAAACAGACCACATGCTGCTTGCAACCCTCTAATAGCAAAACTGTGTATTTTTCCTCTCTAATTCCTGCCCCAGTAAAGGAAAGTATAGGAACATCCTGAGTTTCTGTAAAGTTGATGCACAGCCCGTAAACACAAAAAAGAAATAAGTCCAGTTTAAGCTTGCCCACACTTTTTATCTAACACTTTTGTGACATGTGCCTTCCATCACTGAAAGTGTCCCTTTAACATGCAGTAACTTGATTATACCTATATATAATGGCTAATTAGGGCTTCCATGATGCATTGTAGCAGTTCAGACAGAGAGGAGGCTGTAGGACATCATGGAAGATGTAGTCTTGCCAAGAAGCCTGACTCTCAGGAGAGAATAAGGGAAGGAGGTACCCAAATTACAACTCCCACGAGGCACCATAGCAGTTCAGGCAGATAAAGATTAATGGCAAACTGACCCAAAATGAAATGTCTTGATTTGGTTCAACAAACTGGAATGTTTTGATTCAAATTGACTGACCCAAAACTAAATGATTGGCTTAGATTTTTGAGATTGGAAAACATTTTTTTTTAAAACACAGTGTAATCAACATTTCCATTTGGAAAACTCCAGTTTTGTGGAAATCACATGTTCTGTTTAAAAATCCTTTCAGTGGAGAATTCCCAACCAGCTGCACTTGTGCTGTGAAGGGCTATAATTCATGAAGAGCCAATGGGATTCCTACATCCTGGAATGATGGGGTTGTGAGCACTCTACCACTAAACTCATTCAGGTTCCAGCATCATCAATAGGACAAGCCAATATCCCTGGTACCTCCTAGTGACTGTAAAGATGTGGGATGAGGATAGCTGAAGGCTGCAGGAGAGGTAGAAAAACTGAGCTGAGAAAAATGGCAGGTCAGAAAACTGGAGTAGTGAGCAAACCTCCAGCTATTGTCTTAATTCTGTAATGCTTCAAGTTGCTCTTTGTTTGAACATGAGGAGAAAAGGAAGGTGGGAGAAGTGAACTCATTAACACTGTAGGAAATCAAAATGTAGTCAGATGGCACTTTTCATGCAGTGAAGCTTCTCAGCTTTGTGGTTAGAGTCTCTGCAGCTATGTTGGGTGTCTTGCTCTGGATAATCCTGTATTTAAAAATCAGGAAGGCGGTGTAAGCATTTTAACTAGAACTTCACTTTGCATTCTCTGGGAATAAGCAAGAATTTTTTTCCTGGAAGAAAAATGTTTTTGCTTTAGAGAAAGCAATTTCTTATTAATAAGATTTAAATTTGGAAGAGATGAGAATCTTTCAGATTAATCTGCATTGCACACTAGTTAGATGCCACATGCTCAAACTATTTTTCTTTTAAAATCTGCTATTTTAAAAGCTACTGCCAAATGGCTATTGTTACATGGACAAACTTTTTAGTGCCCAAGTCTGCTTTCACTAGTACAAATCAGGCGCAAACCACTGAAGTTGTTGGCATTATGATAGTGTACAACAGAGCAGAGAAGCAAGTACTGTGACGTTTGTCAGGACACTTGATGACAAAGTCAGGGAAATGCAAAGCTAAAGCTGATAGCTCATGTTTAACTTGTCCTGCTATGCCAAGGTACTGTATTGTAGTACATTATTGTACTGTATTGTAGGAATACTAGACCAGTTGCTTAGCCCCTGTATATCAGCATATTCTGTCTCTATCGATATTAATTGGGGGCAGGCGCTCTGGTGAGCTACTCCTGCTGATGATCTGCTTATATAAACATGTTCTACTACCCAGACCTATTTAACCTGATGACTTAAAGGATACAGGATCACATTCTGTTCTCAGTCTAAATCCATCTTTATCCCCAACACCCTCACCCACTCTCCTGTTTTGATCCACATGCATTTTGCAGGAATGTAGGATCTGGTCACTTTGAAAAGTGCAGGTGACTGTGTAAGGTGCAAGGGAGTGAAGATTCAGGCCCCAGGACTTAAATGAATAAAAGACATCAAAATCAAATAGATTCCAAAAGAAAACAGAGGACTGACTCTGGCCACCTTAGTGGTATTGGAGCCACAGGCTGTTTCTTTGAAATACAGTTGATTTCACCGGTGCCGCTGTTCTGCTGAATTTTAGTTTAAAGGTGCGGGGAAAGGCTTTTTCCTGTCAAGCCCTGAAGTCAGTTTGATTCTTGTTCTAAATTCCTCATGCTATCATTGATAATGCCACCAAGTGTCTATTCCTGTCCCCAGTTAAGTCAATGGGAGTTCTGACAATAACTGCAATAGGGAGAGGAGCAGTCCCTCTCCCCTTCACTCAAACAGCAGAGGGCGTTGCATTTGCTGCATGGATATAACTGTTAGTTATGCAGGACAATCACAGGCTCCATTACTCAGCTCTTCAGAGGTAACTTGATTGCACCTCAGGAACCGCACAACTGCTGTGGAGGCTGCTGTCCTTTCCCTACATCCCTTTGTGGAATGCAATTCACGCTCATTTTCAGGCCCCCCTATGAGGGACTGAAGCTATAGCCCTGTCTCCTCCAGTCCATGCAATGTGGTGAGGCTCCACCCCCTGGCTCCTATTCATTTCATTTGATGACTCCTAGTTCTTGTGTTATGAGAAGTAAATAACACTTCCGTATTTACTCTCTCCACACCAGTCATGATTTTATAGATCGCAATCATATCCCCCCTTAGTCATCTCTTTTCCAAGATGAAAAGTCCCCGTTTTATTAATCTCTCCTCATACGGATTCCGTTCCATATCCCTAATCGTTTTTGTTGCCCTTTTCTTAACCTTTTTCCAATTCCAATATATCTGTTTTGAGATGGGGTGACCACATCTACATGCAGTATTGAAGATGTGGGTGTAGCATGGATTTATAGAGAGACAATATGGTATTTTCTGTCTTATTATCTATCCCTTTCTTAATGATTCCCAACATTGTTAGCTTTTTTGACTGCCTCTGCACATTGAATGGATGTTTTCAGAGAACTATCCACAATGACTCCAAGATCTCGTTTGTCAGTGGTAACAGCTAATTTAGACCCCATCGTTTTATATGTATAGTTGGAATTATGTTTTGCAATGTGCATTACTTTGCATTTATCAATAGTGAATTTCATCTGCCATTTTGTTGCTCAGTCACCCAGTTTTGTGAGACCCTTTTGTAGGTCTTCACAGTCTGCCTAGGACTTAACTGTTTTGAGTAGTTTTTTTTATCATTTGCAAATTTTGCCACCTCACTGTTTACCCCTTTTTCCAGATCATTTATGAATGTGTTGAATAGGACTGGTTCCAGTACAGACCCCTAGGAGACACTACTATTTACCTTTCTCTATTCTGAAAACTGACCATTTATTTCTACCCTTTGTTTCCTTTTAACCAATCTTTTAACGGGTTACCGATCCATGAGAGGACCTTCCTTCTTATCCCATGACAGCTTACTTTGCCTAAGAGCCTTGGTGAGGGGCCTAGTCAAAGGCTTTCTGAAAATCTACGTACACTATATCCACTGGATCTCCCTTGTCCACATGCTTGTTGCCACCCTCAAAGAATTCTCGTATATTGGTGAGGCATGATTGCCCTTTACAAAAACCATTTGACTCTTCCCCCAACAAATTATGTTCAGCTATGTATCTGACAATTCTGTTCTTTACTATAATTTCAACCAATTTGCCAGGTACTGAAGTCAGGCTTGCTGGCCTGTAATTGCTGGGATCACCTCTGGAGACCTTTTAAAAAAATGGCATTACATTAGCTATCTTCCAGTCATTTAATGACAAATTACAAATTAGAGTTAGTAGTCCTGCAATTTTACATTTGAGTTCCTTCAGACCTCTTGGGTGAGTACCATCTGGTCCATGACTTATTTCTGTTTAGTTTATCAATTTATTCCAAAACCTCCTGTAATGACACCTCAATCTGGGACAGTTCCTCAGATTTGTCACCTAAAAAAAATGGCTCAGGTTTGGGAATCTCCCTCACCTCCTCAGCCATGAAGACTGATGCAAAGAATTCATTTAGTTTCTCCACAATGGCCTTATTTTCCTTGAGTTCTGCTTTAACATCTTGATCATCCAGTGGCCTCACCGGTTGTTTAGCAGGCTTCCTGCTTCTGATATACTTACTTTTTGAGTCTTTGGCTAGCTGTTCTTCAAATTATTTTGTGGCCTTCGTAATTATGATTATGTTTTTATCCTTCATTTATGCTTCTTTCTATTTTCCTCACTAGGATTTAACTTCCACTTTTTAAAGGATGCCTTTTTGCCTCTCACTGCTTCTTTTACTTTGTTGTTGAGCCACGGTCACACTTTTTTGGATCTCTTACTAAGTTTTTTTTAATTTGGGGTATATGTTTAAATGGAGCCTCTATTTTGGTGTCTTTAAAAAGTTTCCATGCAGCTTGCAGGGATTTTACTTTTTGCACTGTACTTTTTAATTTCTGTTTAACTAGTTTCCTCATTGTAGTTCTCCTTTCTGGAATTAAATGCTATAGTGTTGGGCAGTTGTGGTGTTTTCCCCACCACAGGCATGTTTAAATTTGATTATATTATGGTCACTATTAACAAGCAGTCCAGATATGTTCACCTCTTGGATCCACTTAGGACTAAATCAAGAATTGCCTCTCCTCTTGTGGGTTCCAGGACTATCTGCTCCCAAAAGCAGTGATTTAAGGCGTCAAGAAACTTTATCTTGGCATCCTGTCCTGAGGTGACATGTACCCAGTCAGTATTGGGATATTTGAAATCCCCCATTACTATTGAGTTTTTTATTTGTATAGCCTCTTTAATCTCCCTGAGCATTTCACAGTCACTATCACCATCCTGGTCAGGTGATCAGTAATATGCCCCTACTGCTATATTCTTATTATTAGTGCATGGAATTACTATACTTAGAGATTCTGTGGTACAGTTTCATTCATTTAAAATTTTTACTTCATTTAATTCTATGCTTTCTTTCACATATTATGCCACTTCCCCACCACACAACCTGTTTTGTCCTTCTGATATATTTTGTACCCTGGTATTACTGTGTCCCACTGATTATCCTCATTCCACCAAGTTTGTGTGATGCCTAATATATCAGTATCCTCATTTAATATGAGGTGCTCTAGTTCACCCATCTTATTATTTAGACTTCTAGAATTTGTATATAAGCACTTTAAAAACTTGTCACTTTTTAGCTGTCTGCCATTACATGATGTAATTGAACAGGACTTTTTTTCATTTGACTGTTTCTCATCAGATCCTACCTGTATTTTATCATCTTCCATCCTCTCCTCCTTACTAGGACATAGAAAATCTCCATTAATAGATCCTCCCCTAAGGGATGTCTCTGTCTGAACCACTTGCTCCCCGCACCTGTCGGCTTTCTGCCAGCCCTTAGTTTAAAAACTGCTCTACAACCTTTCTAATTTTAAGTGCCAGCAATCTGGTTCCATTTTGGTTTACATTTAGCCCATCCTTCCTGTATGGATTCTCCTCTTCCCCAGTTCCTAATAAATCTAAACCCTTCCTCCCTACACAATCTCATGCACACATTGAAAACCTGAAGTTCTACCTGTCTGTCTGGCCCTGCATGTGGAACTGAAAGCATTTCAGATAATGCTACCATAGAGGTCCTGGACTTCAATCTCTTACCGAGCAGCCTAAATGTGGCCTCCAGGACCTCTCTTCTATCTTTTCCTATGTGATTGGTGCCTACATACACCATGACTACTGGCTCTGCCCCAGCACAACACATAAGTCTATCTAGGTATCTTAAGAGATCTGCAACTTTTGCATCAGGCAGGCAAGTCACCTTGTGGTTCTCCTGATCTTTGCAAACCCAGCTATCTATATTTCTAATGATCAAATCACCCATTACTAACACCTGTGATATGGAAATATACCTATCTTATAGAGCTGGAAGGGACTCTGAAAGGTCATCAAGTCCAGCCTCCTGCTTTCACTATCAGGACCAAGTACTAATTTTGCCCCAGATCTCTCTGTGGCCCCCTCAAGAATTGAACTCACAACCTTGGGTTTAAGCAGACTAGCGCTCAAACCACTGTGCTATCCCTCCTCCCATCTTACTGTCTCTTACTAATAACTGGAGTTCCCTTCCCAGAGAGGCATCCTCAGTGCGAGAGGATACCACAACATCAGCTGGAAGGAGGGGATTATTTCCCTCTGGTCTAGTTGGATGTTCTCCTTCCCTGAGACTTTCATCCTCCTCAATAGCACAGAGGCTGTCAGACTGGGGGTGGGACCCGGTCTACTGTATCCTGGAAAGTCTCATTTATGTACCTGTCTCTCTCCCTAAACTCCTCCAGTTCAGCCACTCTGGTCTCCAAAACATGGTCTCTGAGGGCCTTACACCGAATGTACACATACATCGCCTGCCCATAGGGCAGGTAATCATACATGCTGTGTTGGGTGCAATAAACTTGTTAGCCCCCACTCTGTTGCAGGACTTCTGGCTGCATTCCCTTATTATTCCTGAAGCTCGTTCCTTTACTGAAGTTTTGTTTATACGAAGGAGTGTTTTTGGCTTTAAGTTTAAAGAATGTTAAGTCTATCTCCCCCTCTAAACACTCTTGAAAAACTCCCTTTTTGCCGCTCCTGTTCTCTAGCTCCTGTGGTTGCTTAGGAGTGGGCTTTTTACAGCCCTCGTCTTCCTGAGTAGCCCGGTCCCCTGGTTGAGGATTGATGGGTGCTAAAGGGCTAAGGGGTCAAAGCCTTGTTAAGAAGCTCTCAGCTTTATTATTTATCAATATGCAGTGTTCAGGCACTACTGTATGTTACCAAGAGATGCCTCATCCCAGTGGACTGAGAAAAGCAATTTTCCTTTGACAAATGTTGACAGTTTCCTCTCTTGAACTTTTCCAGGACCTTCCTTGTTTTTGCTTGCTGGCTTTAAAGTCACTGCAGAGCTAGTTATCCTCTTGCTCTCAACAGCACTTAAAATACTTTAAAAAGTGCTTCCTGGGGAGAAGAAACAACAGAAGTCAGTGTTGGAGTAATGCTGGGAGGGTTGAAGACACACATGGCAGCAATAACTCTATAGCCTTTTTTCCCCTTCCTTGCAAAGAGATAAAAATACACAGCAACCCATCAGCAGAAGTGGTATCAATTTACTTCAAAGAAAGAAGATACAGTCAGATTTAACACTGGTCCTGAGTAACCATAAGCGCTCACAATAGCTATTTCATTAAAACATGCTATTTATGGACTTTTGAAAGTGTTGATTTGTAACCAAACAGAATGCAATGAGTCTTATGAAGATCAGTTGGCCACATACGCACATACTCAGCTTGTACAAGTCAGCATAGCTCTGCTGAAGTCAGTGGAGTGATATAGATTTGCATCAACTGAGGATTTGACAGACAGTGTTCAGATGCTTTTTTGCATTACTGACAACTCCAACTAAATTCCTATTTAAGGACTATAGCAAACAATTGGTTTGTTAGTAGTTTTTTTTAAAGAAGAGTATGCTTTCCCTGTTGTTATTCTTGAAAATTGGTTTTTGGGCGTGCACACCTTTTTCAATAATGTTTTCAGTACACACAGTCCTAAATGTGTGCCAGTAGCATGTGCTGTCACAAAATTAGCAGAAAGGTTGCTATGCTCTCTCACGTAAACAATATATTTTTTTAAAAATATATGAACATATATATTAAACCCTATGGGAAGGAACAGGAACCCTTTACACTCACAGCATCAGATCTTCAGCTGATATAAATTGGCCCATCTCCACTGAAGTCAGTTTACCCCAGCTGAGGTTCTGGCCTATATTATGTTTTATAATCAAGGTGGAGACACAAGGCATTTTCCAGTATTGGCCCCAAAATCAGGGGTTTGCTTTTTTGGACATGTTGTGCACCTACAGCTCCCACTAAAATCCTTCTACAAGCAGCCAGTGCACAGGGGCATTTTTCATCAGTAGAACAATGCAGCTTGCTCTCCAACTTCCGCAGGGTGCAACCAACCCAATCCCCCCTGACTCTGCCTCTCTCCTCCCCATTCCTTTTGCAGCACTGAGGGAGCAATCCCTGCTCTCTGCCAGGTGTAAGATCTGCAACTATAGCAGGTCCTTTTGTGCTTCCCCTGCTCTGTACCTGAGCCAGAACTCATTAACAATCTAGCCCTAAATTAAACAGCTAGGATACAAGCAATTAAGGACCAAGCATAGCTGTAGTTGAAAGAAAGATCAGCAATTGAAATCTAAATGAAAGGTGCCATATCAGACACTAAGGATACTAGGCAATATTTCCATATGCGGGTGCCTAACATTAAGCACTTAAACCTATATTTCAGTACACAATTAAAAGTGACGTAGCCTTTAGAAGTGCTGAACAGCAACAGCTCAGATTAAAGTCAGTGGGAGCTGCAGAGGTTCAGCACCTCTGAAAATCTGATTTTTTTAGATGGCATTTGCAAAGGAAGGGAGAACTCAGATGCATGCAGAAACACAACCTGCATTTTCACCCACCTGTGGGTAACTGCATGTGCAAAATGAGCAATTAGGCATGCAAATGGGAAATTAGGCATGCACACCAAATAAGCAGGTTCCTAGCACTATGCCAATAATGATTACCTATAGGGAATACGGATTCTTGGCACCAGTTCTTTCCTGGGGCCCTTGAAGTACTGTAAAGTGGCAGCCAGCTATCATCTTTAATTGCATCTTTCACATAGGCACTAGATATAAGCCTTCTAGCCTGCTGTGGTGGGATTGCTGATCTTTGAGTCCCACTGTTGTTTTGTTGTCACTGATTTTCATGTAGCTTCTGATCAGCATTGTCTGTGGCAGGTTTTATAGTCTGCTGTGGCTGATATCTCTGGCCTTTCAGGAGTCTCAGTGTTGTCCATTAAATGATCTGTAAACCATTTTATGGACACTCCAACTCAGAGAAGTTTTAACAATCCAAATTTCTTTTAATTGCTGTCACATCGTTGAAATATTGTCATTTATAATTTCATTCAGGAAAGGTTGCTTTCCAGACTGCCCTGGATTTGCTTCCCAAGGTCAATTCGCTCGTTCGCATGAATTAAGAAATAGTACTACCATCCATCTAGCCAAATACTAGCAATTTTACTTAATTTTATTTTGTAAATTTTCTTATTCAGTAACATATCAGTATGTGATTATACATTCTAGGAGTCAGCTGAGCTCCAGCCTCTAATTTGCATCTCACCTTGACCAATTTGTATTCTCACTTGTCATGAAACCTGTGATTGGAGTTGAACTTACAAAGACCATTGTTCATGTTGTCAAATCATAAGCACGCCTCCATCTGCATTACCGTGTTATTCATCAACATTTTGGAAACAGCCATTGTTCTCTGCCTTCCTGCAGTCCACCAGTAGGAGTGCAATGACACGTGAAACAAGGCAAGATGAACAGAGCAGGGGCGTCGCCATGAAGCCAGTAAGCACCAGACTCTCCAATAAAGAGAAGATACACATTCCCTAGCTTTTAGTTTAATATAGAATTCACCTGAATCTGCACAGTCTGACCTTTCTGATCCAGCGTTACAGCTACTATGTGGTCATTAGTTGCTGGCCTTTATGAAGATCAGCTGATTTTTTGTGTGCTACAGCACTGACAGATAGTTTAAAGGTAATTGTATTAGACCACGGGCAAAGTACATTGCTCCACTTAAACTTTCTTTGACAAAACAGGAATGGTATTTTTGTCGAGGAAAGGATGTGATGTTACAATCTGTTTTTCTGTCGGGTGAGGCAAATATAGAATCCCCATATTACAGCAAATACTTGTCCTAAATATATGCAGTACACTGAAATATCAGACAGTTTAAGAATTATATAACTGGCCACGTTTCTGTAACAGGATCTGCCCAAGGAGTTTATAATCAAAAACTGGGGCACAGGAGATGAAATTAAATATGCTGTAGTTTTGCTGATGAAAACTGCATATTTATTTTTAAAAACTCAGTCAATTTATGAAGAAGAATGCAAGATACAGTAAGGTTGCTTAGAGACTCAATTTTCTTATGTGTAATTGGTAATTTATATACTTTTGATCAGATTTA
The DNA here is from genome assembly GCF_020497125.1 of Mauremys mutica. Classification (NCBI taxonomy): domain Eukaryota; kingdom Metazoa; phylum Chordata; order Testudines; family Geoemydidae; genus Mauremys; species Mauremys mutica. Next base: position 105,512,326 of record NC_059076.1, on the reverse strand, counting down.
TCTATACAACACATGGAAACCCCTGTGTAACTGGACACACATGCATCTCTCACATATAAAACGTGTTACCTCCCTATTCCACACCCATGTCATCACAGGACATGGATAACAATACACCATGGGGCAGATCCCAGCTACTGTTCTGCTCACAAAGGGGGTAGAAAATGGCCAGATTGTCCCAGCTGGGGAGCTCATCAGTGTGGGCATAAAGCTCGCTTAGATAGCTTCTGTGCCACCCACCACCTAACCTTGGGAGGCAATAGCAGGTGATGCAATTCAGAGCCGCTCTTGGGATGCACTGATCTCCAGTGGGTCTGGAGCTGGTCAAACTAGCTCCAGGATTACAGAGCTGAAACTGGCTGTTTTTCACCTGCACTCTGAAGAGGCTAGGAATAGCAACATATCTTGATTTATGCCTGAAAATTAGTCACAATTTATATGAGTTTATAACTGCAAAATATTGTAGAGGGGTTTAGAATAAGCTTATCTACCGATTAAATATATTGGGCTTAAACATGTAGGCCATACATAGGGCCCTACCAAATTCACTGTCCATTTTGGTCAATTTCACAGTCATAGGATTTTAAAAAACGTAAATGTCTTCATTTCAGCTATTTCAATCTGAAATTTCACAGTGTGTAATTGTAGGGGTCCTGACCCAGAAAGGAGTTGTGGGGGTGGTTGCGATACTGCTACCCTTATTTCTGTGCTGCTGTTGGCCGTGGCACTGCCTTCAGAGCTGGGCAGCTGGAGTTCAGTGGCTGCTGGCTGGGAGCCCAGCTCTGGAGGCAGAGCCACTGCCGGCAGCAACGCAGCAGTAAGGATGGAATGGTATGGTAGTGTCACCCTTACTTCTGCGCTGCTGCCTGCAGAGCTGGGCCCTCAGTCAGAAGCCGCCACTCTAAGGCCACCCAACGCTGAAGGCAGCAGTGCAGAAATAAGGATGGATGGCATTATATTGTATTTCCACCCTTCCTTCTGCACTGCTGTTGGCAGGGTGCTGCCTTTAGAGTTGGACGCCTGGCCAACAGCCACCCATCTTCAGTCACCCAGTTCTGAAGGCAACGCAGAAGTAATGGTGGCAACCCCCCCTAAAATTACTTGACGACCCCCCTGCAACTCCCTTTTGGGCCAGGATCCCTATCTGAGAAGTGCTGGCCTCCCCCCATGAAATCTGGTCTTTTGTGTGATTTTACCCTATACTATACAGATTTCATGGTCTGTGATGCATTTTTCATGGCCGTGAATTTGGTAGGGCCCTGTCCATATGTACCATTCTAATCCACTAGGAAATAACCAGTAGGCTATCTTTTGTGTTTTAGGCACTGGGCTTCTTCACAGGGTGAAAGGATTTTACATGGTATCAGTCAGTGCACCATGATCTGATATTTCACAATGTTTGTAGAGAATTGTCATGGGTTGATTGGTTTCTACTCTATTATTCAAAATATAATGATTCCTGTTGGAGGATTGCAGAGTATTATCAAACAATGATATATAATACGTATGTTTTAAAGGCCTTTTGAAAAATGAGAAAGTATGCAGGAATGAAAACACAATCACTTCACTATGAAATACTGGCATAGATAGAGTATTCAGAATTAACATTGGGAAGTAAATTCAGACATTTTATGCCTCCAAAGAATAGAGCTCAGGAACAAAGTGAAATCATGACCACAAAAATATTCATTGATCAAAATTGCTGGAGGAACATCTCCAGAATCCACACTACACCCAATATTGTTATGTCCATGCCCCACAATCTGTTACATGTTCTACCACAACTAATCAGGCATCATAAGACATATATTTCAATGCACGGCCAGCAAGGAGGACAAAGGTTATTACTTAGTTACTTAGAAACACAGTCAGATAAAATTAAACGACATTTCTGGATCTCTATTTATAAAGTAAGATGAGAATTTGGAGCTATTTTCTGCTTTTTCAGACACTATTAGATAAATGTTCATTTGCATAAAATTATAGTAATCCTTTCCCTGACAACACCTACAGGAAAAAAAAAAGTCAGATGACTGAGGTCATATGTGGAATTCTCAGTATTTCTGCTTGTTATAAAGTCTAAAGATGTGGATGAGTTGCCACAGCGCAACACTTTTTAATGTCATTGATCAAATATAAAGTTCTTAGTGAGTTTCTAAGCTCTTAAGAGATGAGAGCTAGCTAGTGAGCATGGAAGCTCATGGAACAGGATTGTAACCATTGTTCAAGATATTGACATTTAACAACAACTAGCTCTCATAAAATTTGGTGGTAACTGTGTGGAACCTCAAATTATAAACTTTGATAGAAGTATAAAAGTGTAGCCTCACTCTAGAGGAAGGATGGTTCAGTGATTAGGGAGCTAGCCAGAGGCTTGGGGAACTTGGGTTTAACTCTATATTTGGCCACACACTGTGTGAGTAAACTTGGGTGAGTCACTTAAAAAAATTACTTGCAATCTAGGTGCTTAGGCACTTGAAAAATCTCACTGTGTGTGTCTATAGGCATTTATGTTCCTTTTAAAAAATCTGCCCACTAGGCATCTATGCCTCAGTTCCACATCTGTAAAATGTGGATAATAGCATTGCCCTCCCCCTCAAAGGTGGTGTGAGGATAAATAAATTGAAGATTGTGAGGCACTCAGATACTATTGTAATGGGAGTCAGACAATACCTACATAGATAGCCAACAGAAAGTGATGGACGTGTAAGAAAAGATTGTGTGTATCCCTGGACAGGCACATGGGTGGAATGGAGCAGATGCAAGGTGCCTCCCCTCCCCTATATATTGCATGATCAGGAGTCTGGCTGCACTCACAGTCCCTGTGCATCTACAGCTTCTTGCGAGTGCCTGATGGGCTGTGAGACACCTCAAGAGGTGTAACATCAGGCACATGTTTTCCAGCATGACTGAGAATTCATACAGCACAAGGCCAGAAGGGACCACTGTGGCCATTTGCTCTGACTTCCTGTATAACACAGACCATAGAATTTACCCAAAATAATTCCTAGACCACATATTTTAGAACATCATGATTTCAAAATTGTCAGTGATGGAGAATAGTTGGTTACTCTCCCTGTTAAAAAGTTACAGCGCTGCTTTTTCCATTGATCACACTGGGGCAGGGCTACTTCCACTGTAGGGGAGTAGCTTAAAAACACAACTGAGCTCCTACATAAAGAACATACAAGTTTAGATTATTTTTTCAAAGTTCTGGTCAATAACACCCCTAAGGGTGACTGAGAAAGAAGCTTAACCTGGGAAAACTTGGAGAGCAAATCTGAGAATGCCAGACATAGGGCCACATTCTCAGCTGGCGTAAGACAGGCTCAGCTGCATTCGCTGAAGTGGAGCTATGTGGATTTACATGAGTTGAAAATCTTACTCAATTTATTCTGCCTGAATTTCACTCCTGTACCTGATTGATCCTTCAGGGCTATCATACACATGACTCTTGATCTCAAAGTCAGCTAAAAACAGTGTTAAAATTGCATTTGTTTCTTAAATTTTCCTTTAACACACACAAACTGTCTTGAAAGTATGCTAGGGCTAGTTTCCAGGTGGTTCAGGAAGGAGTCTTAGTACTTCTCATGCTGGGAGGTCAGATTAAAGAAAGAATTCAGCCTATCTCCCAGCTTTTGACAGCTGAAGCACAACATTGCATACATATCTCAAATCTTATCTTATTGGAGGGCTGCAGGAAAAAGGAAAATTCAAAATAACCATGTCTGGTTACTGAACCACTGAAAGAGCAGAGCCAGGTAAATCTTTTACGCTTGTAAAGAACACAATTAGAAATTGCAAGAATGATGTAAGGGCAGGCAAAATATTTTCAAGTGAGAGACGATGAAGAAGATTGCTTCAGTGATTCTAAGCTGTAGATACATTTCTAAATTAAACCAGGGAGCTGCTGTGTTTGGTTTGTGTTATTATTATAATTATTTATCACAGTAGTGCCCAGAGGCACCCGTCAGGCTCACAGTGTGTTAAACACTGTACAAAGACACAGTTGTGTACTCTGAGTAGGCATGGAAGGATTAAATTTTTAATGATAAGTGTTGCTTTCACCATGCACACATGAACAGACAAAAAATATTTCCCACAATAATAAACATAACAACAAACAGGGGACTCTCACATAGGAATAAAGATGTTCGTTTTTTCTATATTTGACACTGGTGTGACTGCTGCTGGAATCGTGTGGTCCAGTTCTGGTGCCCACAACTCAAGAAGGATGTTGATAATTGGAGAGGGTTCAGAGAAGAGCCATGCCAATGAGTAAAAGATTAGAAAACCTGCCTTATAGTGATAGACTCAAGGAGCTCAACCTACCGGAATTTTGTTTCACAAAGAGAAGGATAAGGAGACTCTTGGTTACAGTCTATAAGTATCTACATGGGGAACAAAATATGTAAGAATGGGCTCTTCAATCTAGCAAAGAAAGCACAATCAGGGGCTGGAAGATGCAGTTAGACAAATTCGGACTGGAAACATGAAGTACATTTTTGATAGTGATGGTAATTAACCATAGATTGTGGTGGATTCTCCATCACTGACAATTTTTAACTCAAGATTGGATATTTTCCTAAAAGATATATCCTAGGAATTATTTTGGGAAACTTCTATGGACTGTGTCATAAGGAGGTCAGACTGGATAATCACAAAGGTCCCTTTTGGCCTGGGAATGGAATCTATGACTCTGTTGTCTTACCTCCACTGGCTGCATAATTTACCACAACTGTGAACATTAAAATTAATAAAAATATGGAAAAAATACTTAAAATCCATAATTGTGTACAATTGTGAAACTTTAAATTGAGGAAAAAATGCTTAAAATAAACATTGATGTGATCCATCAAAATTTGTACTTATAAATTTTGCAAAGCCAAACTCAAAGGGAAAGGAAGTTGAGGAGTGTTGCACAGAAGATTAGATGCCTAACTTTAATGCCCATTAAAGATGCAGGTGCATGCCTCATGACATTTTAAAAAGTACCTAGGCACCTACCTCCCATTGATTCTAAATATAGCTACAGTGGGTTTGTTTTTTTATTATTATTAATTATTTTATTATATTCACTGAATACTGCAGATGCCCACATTGCTATATTAAAGACATCATAATTTTGAGTTCCATTGAACTAAATTGACATGGGAACAAGTGGACTTTGTTTTTACTTTAAGGCATCTCCAACAAAATTTCATGCTGATTTATACCCAAGTTAGCTTCACTGATATCAACAAGGTTTTATAAGATGAATCAGTGAGTCCAAAATTTGACCCATAGTATATTTTCAGCAGATACTTAAATAATGTACTCGTAGAAGATACAAGCCAATGACAGCTGAAGTCAGAAACTATTTGTGTGTGTTACTAGTTAAGTGAGCAACATTTTCAGTATTAATAAGAGGCACACTCTCACAGCTCAGTAAACTGAAGTTGTATGGAATTAAATATATTAATTACTAAAACTGAAAAATCATTGCTGAGATTAGCCAATCCAGTCGCCCCTCAGTTGAGTGGGGGTGGCATAAAGCCAAGACTAGCTCACTGAGAACTGGCTGGTGGCGACATCTTGTACCTGTCCCTACCTCAAGAGACCTTTTGCTCAAGTGGCATCTGTGACCAAAAGCACCCATGTATTCACATCCTACAAACTATTGTAATAATCTTTGTACAAAATATGCTTTGTGAGGTATCATCTGAAAACTAATAACTCACTGGTCATGCTGAATATATATATAGCAACATTATATGTAAAGTTACGAAATCCCCCTTTCTGGTGATCTTAGCACATGTTCAAAAACCACACAGCCCTGCCCAGTCAGAAATATCCTGAATGAAGAAATGGTTATTTCAGTTTACATATAAGTAATAAACAGGGTCCTCAAGCCATCAGGGAGAAGATATGGTAGGAAACAAAGCAAATTTACATTTCAGCAAACACAGGTGAGAAGAAAGAACTGGAGCTTCCATCACCACCAGACTCCATGTTGCCTTCTTTACTGTTTGAATAAATTTTGATTGAAGGGGTAATTCTCAGACGACTCCACTTTAAAGGTTACAGGACTATAAAAAAAGGGTACATGATTTGCCCAGAATTATGCAGCAAGTTAGTAACAGAGATGAGACCAGATAGGATTCTTCACTCACACTCCTCTACTCTAATCAGTAGATAGCACTCCCATTCTAATCTACCTGAGGTCAGTTCTTTATTTATTCATGACCAAAATTCATTACTATATGACAGCTGTTCAGTGATCTATGCAAGTTAGTTGATAGTTTCCATCCAGTTCCTAGCCTACAGAAATCCATACCACAAAACTGTTACCACTGGCATAAAAAATAACTTGATTAGCTCCAGCTCAACAGAAGGGTTCCTACCTTCATAGCGTGTGTCTATTCTGCAACAACAGAGCCCAATCCTGAACATCCACACTACAATTTTATAGCCCTGCCACCTGAATCCTGTGAGCTCAAGTCAGTTGACTCAGGCCAGCTGGGGGTGTTAAATTACAGTATAGAAATACCCATAGAGTTTAAGGCAGAAGGGCCCATTAGATCATCTAGTTCAGTGGTTCTCAACCAGGGATACATGTACCCGTAGGGTACTCAGAGGTCTTCCTGAGGATACATCAACTCATCTAGATATTTGCCTAGTTTTACAAGAGGCTACATAAAAAGCACTAGTGAAATCATTAAAAACGAAAACGTCATACAGAAACTGATTTGTTTATATTGCTCTATATACTATGTAAGTACAATATTTATATTCCAATTTATTTTATAATTATGTGTTAAAAATGAGAAAGTCAGCAATTTTTGAGTAATAGAAGCTGTGACATTTTTGTATTTTTATGCCTGATTTTGTAAGCAAGTAGTTTTTAATTGAGGTGGAACTTGGGGGCATGCAAGACAAATTAGAGTCCTGAAAAGGGTACAGTAGTCTGGAAAGGTTGAGAGTCACTGATCTAATCTGACCTCTGGTATATCACAAGCTATTAACTTTCACCCAGCTATTCCCATGTAGAGTCTAGACTAAAGGTGTAGAAGAGAAAGGTATAACACAGGGATCAGCAACCTTTGGCATGCGACCCGTCAGGAAAATCAGTTGATGGGCCGGGATGGTTTGTTTACCTGCAGCGACCACAGGTTCAGCTGATTGCAGCTCCCAGTGGCTGCAATTCACTGTTCCAGGCTCATGGGGGATGAGGGAAGCAGTGGTCAGCACATCCCTTGGCTCGCACTGCTTCCTGCAGCCCCCATTGGCCTGGAACGGCGAACCACAACCAGTGGGAGCTGCGATTGGCTGAACTTGCGGCCGCTGCAAGTAAACAAACCGTCCCGACCCACCAGCGGATTTCCCTGACAGGCCATGTGCCAAAGGTTGCCGATCCCTGGTATAACATGATCCAAATGCTAGAAGTTGAAGCCAGATAAATTCAGACTGAAAATAAGGTGTAATTTTTTAACTGGGAGAGTAATTACCACTGGGACAACTTACCAGGGGTCATGGTGGATTTTCTATCACTGGCAATTTTTAAATCAAGATTGGATGTTGTTCTAAAAGCTTTGCTGTAGAAGTTATCTTGGGGAAGATCACACTTGTTCCTTCTAGCCTTGGAATCTATGACTGGATGGGCAGTACATTCTCACCCCTTAAAAAAGACTCCAGGGCATATTAGCAGTGGGCAGTATGTGAAAACTGATTTTTTTATCTGTCATATTGAGTTATGAATAACTATACAGCTTCCTTCCCCAGGATGGTCAGACTGGCATTGAAATGATACTTAAAAAAACCCTTATGGTTACTTCTCAGCACATATGAGCTCCTATGAAAACATTTTGCATATTTAGACTTTTTAAAATAATAATCCTTATGCAATCTTGTGCTCCTAAGGAGAATATACATTAAGTGCTTTTTAGAGGTTGAAACCTCTAACACTTCATTTTCAAAGTATCTAAAAGCAATTAATCCATATCATTAACTTACCAAACCATACTTTATAGATTGAAATGATGCAGTAAATGTTGACAGGTACCCACATGCATAAATATATTTTCCTGTAAAAACTTACACAATTTTTAAAATGACCATATATATATATGGATAAAATAAATTTGGATTTTTGTGTAATATCTTGCATGCCAAGTTTTTGCTTCAAGCAACTACCAGGATCAACTTCCAAACCCTTAAGCATAAAGGTTTATGGAAAGTGCTGACACAGCTGAACATGTGGTTATAATAAAATCAATATTCATTTATGTGCTCTAACTATGTGACAGAGACTGAGTCAATTGAAGTGGACAGCATACCACTGTTTATTAAAGGCTTGGGATGTTGTTTTTTAAAAATAGTGAAATAGAAATTCTCCAGAAAAATAATCTCTTGTATCATCAAATAAAACACCTTTAATTCACTATAAAATAGTTGTCCAAAGCCAGGAAGCAAGGACATATGGATATTATATATTTCTCGAAATAGCACTGGCATTAAACTCACACATTTAGATGCCACAGACCCTCAGAAAGGAAGACTCAGATTTAAAGCTTAACAGTTGATGGCAATAACTGTAGCTTTTCTATATCAACACCCAGTCAGTAAAGGATGGTCTCGTGCATGGGACTGGGTTTCCGGAGATTTGGGTTCAATTCCCACTTTTGTCATAGACATTCATGGGCTCGACAGTAAGTCCCTTAATCTCTTTATGCTCAGTTCTCCCATATAAATATCAAATTTGCATATTTTACATATAGACATATAAGAGCTGGGTGAAATTTTTCAGACTAATATGTGTTCCCAGAAATGCTGATTTGGGTCCACTAAAACATTTCACGAATTTCTGTCAAATTTGCTGATCTACTTCAGCCAACTAAAAAAAAATGTAAATAATAAAATATTTCCAAAAAAGTTAAAAACATTTAAATTCAAAATGCATTTTTGTTTCAAGTTTTTCATTGATTTTATTTTAGAAAAGATTAAAAACATGGAAACAAAATTAAATGTTTTATTTCGGGTCCAACAAAATGTTTCATTCAATCTGAATTTTTGTTTATATTTGGTGAAAAAAATAAAAAAAACTTTATGTTATGGGTGGACACAAAACAAATTTTATTTTCAATTATTTGGTTTAGCCACCAAACAACAACAAAAAACCCCACAACAACAACCAGTTATTGTCACAGCTCAATGAACAGATATTAGAAAGAGGCAGGTATTAACTTAAGTGACAAGAAATAAATTCTTTCCCAGTGCCTGCCTCCTAGAGGTTTCCCAAGCTGATAATTTTTGCTAGCAACTTGTGCCTACCCATTCATCAGCGAGTTCTACATCTAGTGCATAGATATTAGTTTCTCAGTGTTGGAAAAAGCCCCCTCTATTTGTGGGATTGGGATCTGCCTCACTGCCTCTCAATTACACCTAAATTGGGAGAGAGCCATTCAAAAAGATTAAACCCAAAAGACTTTATTTCTTGAAGAAGTTGCAACTTCTCCCCTTTGCTCTCTCCATAATGGATTTCTACCTGCCTATGGCTCAGGCCAGTAAATAGGCTGCTGAAACTGTAGAATCATAGTACAGGAACTTCTCACTTAAAGTCATCCTGGTTAATGTTGTTTCGATGTTAAGTTGCTGATCAATTAGGGAACATGCTCGTTTAAAGTTGTGAAATGCTCCCATCTAATGTTGTTTGGCAGCCACCTGTTTTGTCCACTGCTTGCAGGAAGAGCAGCCAGTTGGAGCTAGCCGGTGGGTGGTTGGAACCAGGGTGGACCAGCAGCCCCCTTATCAGCTCCCAACTCCTCTAAATGCCCTGTGCAGCAGCTGTCCCTCCCCCCACTGCCACGAGCTGCTCCTGCCCTCTGTCTTGGAAGTCCAGAGGCTCCAGACTGCTTGCCCCATGCTGCCTGGGGTCCCTATGGACAGCTCTGTCCACCATTAGGGAATTTTTTCCCAAGAACCCCCTGTAACACTTCGTGAACCCCCAGGGGTTCATGAACCCCAGTTTGGGAACCACTGATCTAACCTAAATCTCCCTTACTGCTGTTTGAGCTGGTTACTTTGTGTCCTACCTTCAGGGGACATGGGGAGCAATTGATCACCATCCTCTTCACAGGCACTGACTTTCTGATTTCCCCAGGGGTGCGTGACCCCCACTCCACCTCAGACCCAGTCCCCAAGCCACCACTTTCCCCAAGGCTCCACCCCGCCACTTTTAGCCCATTCTCCAAGGCTCCACCCCTCCCTGCTTCTTCCCACCCCCACTCTGCCCTGGTCCACTTCTTCCCACCCCTACCCCACCCCTACTTGTCCAGTTCTGCCCCTCCTCCAAGTGTGCCCCCCTTCATTCCATCTATTTCTGTCCCGGCTCCTCCCTTTCCCCTCCAGTGCCTCCTGCCCACTGCTGAACACCTAATCAGTGGTGGGATGGAGGCACTGGGGGAGTAGGGGGAGCAGCTGATTGGTGGGGCCCAACAGCGGGTGCAGAGCACCCACTATTTTTTTCCATGGATGCTCCAGCCCTGGAGCACCGACGGAGTTGGCGCCTATGATTCTAACAGCCCTTAACATAGTGGCCTTCAACCTTAAAAATAATAATAATTGGAGATATACCAATCTCCTAGAACTGGAAAGGTCATCAAGTCCAGCCTCCTGCCTTCACTAGCAGGACCAGTTTTTGCCCCAGATCCCTAAGTGGCCCCCTCAAGGATTGAACTCACAACCCTGGGTTTAGCAGGCCAATGTTCAAACCACTGAGCTATCCCTCCCTTTTTATGCACAAGATCACTTTTTGAGTTTAAAATCAACCCAGGATCTCCCCTGCCCTTTCCCCAAGATCCCGCTCCACTTATTCCATTCCCCCCTCCCGCCGTCACTCACTCTCCCCAGTCTCACTCACTTTCACCTGGCTCAGGCAGGGGTGTGGCATGTGGGAGGGGATGCAGGCTCTGACCTGGGGCCAAGGGATTCAAGGTATGTGAGGGGACTCCTGGGGTGCAGGAGTGAGGGGTGCAAGCTCTGGGAGAGAGTTTGGGTGCAGGGGTCATATGGTCACACTGCACCTAATCTCTTAGGAGCCACTGGACATTTCATGAGTTTTACTTTTTATTAGTGTCATTTGTGGTTTATAAATCCAAAATCCTTAAGGGATTGTCACAAATCAGTGTAACATTCTCAACTGTGGGGTGTGCATTAGCTGAGCCTGGGGCAGAGGGTTGGGGTGCAGGAGTGGGGGGGGGTGCAAGCTCTGGGAGGGAGTTTTGTTGGAAGAGGGGGGTCCAGGCTGGGACAGAGTGTTGGGGTGCAGGAGAGGGTGAGGGTTGCAGGCTTTGGGAGGGAGTTTGGTGCAGGAGGCGGCTCTGGGCTGATGCTGGGGATTGGGGTGCTCAAGGAGGTGAGGGGGGTGGGCTCCGGGTGGCAGTTTGGGTGCAGAAGGGGGCTCTGGGCTGGAGCAGGGGATGGGGGTGCGAGGTGCAGGCTCCAGCCGGGAGGCGTTTATCACAGGTGGCTGCCTGTCGGCAGTGCAGCGGGGCTCAAGCAAGCTGGCCCCACACCACTCCCAGATGCATCTGGCTGCTGGCATGTCTCTGCAGCCCCTGGGGGGAAGGGAGATGGTGCTGGGGGTGGGAGCAGCATGCAGAGCTGCCTCTCTCCCCTCCCCCCAGGGGTTGCAGAGAGTTGCTTTACAACTGAAATGATTAGAAATTAGATTTTGCAGCCCATGTAGCAGCGTGAGAGAGATAGAATTTCCCCTCGTCCATCATATACCAAGCAATTTGAGCCCTGGTATACACATAAATAGCACATGGAAAGAGAAATCAATTTGTTAAAAAATAATACCTCTTGTAAATGGATATTCATCCATGATTATACACTGTCAGTCAGTTTTGCTTCATTTAACCCAATGTAAATTTGAAATTGCTCCACTTTTAATTATTATGGATTTTCACCTGTTTAATATAGGGGTAAGAATTTCAAAGATGCCTAAGGAACAGATTTTCATAAAGTATATAGGCCCCTAAGGAGGCATATAGGTGCACTGGAAAATCCCACCAGGCAACTAAACTGGTTAGGAGTCCATCTGCATTTTTGAGGGTCCACAATATCTTTGAAAATCTAACCCTAAGTAATTTAGGATCTAAGTCCCACTGCGGTCAGAAGCTAACTTTTTGCTATTGGACTGAAATAATTAAGAAATATCCTCCATATCATGACTGAAGTATGTCTAAACAGAAATAAGAAGGGCTTTAGCTTAGGCTACTTCCTTTAATATAACCAAAGAGTGATGAGGATAAACACAAACTAAACAGTACTTTAATTATACAGACCTTCCAGGGTAAAATAAAGCTTTTTTTCTTAAGCCCTCCCCCAAAAAGTTACTGTCATGAAAAAACAATTAATTGACAGGTTTCAGAGTGGTAGCCATGTTAGTCTGTATCAGCAAAAAGAACGAGGAGTCCTTGTGGAACCTTAGAAGCGTTGAATATCTACTTTACATTTCTTGGCAATTGTGCTTCTATAGTCTAACATTGTTAAATAGTGTATTTGAATACCATAGTCATGTGCATTTTACTCAGCTGCTTTTAGTTATCCTAGGGTGGTGAAACAGAAGGGCAGGTTGCAAGCAACATAGCAATTGACAGGAGTCCCAGCAGGTTTTGCTGGCATTAGACATATTGTGTGTGAAAGTGTTGGTTCTTAAACAGCAGATACAAGAGCACAATCAATAGTACAAAAAAAAAAAGTTGGAAAAATGCAGTCAAAGTTATCTTGCAATTCAGCATTTTGCAGACAAGTACTCAGGGAAGTAGGCTTTCAACTCTAAAATGTTTACCAAACGTCAGCAAGCCCTTCAGAAAATCCTGCTTGCTCCAGGGCTGCAGCTTGCTGTTAGTTACAAGAACTGTAACATTTTGCCCATGGTAAAAAGTGACGTGGTGTAATTATTATTGATTTTATTATTACTACATTGCCTCCAAAATCATTAACATTTGAGGGGGGGGAAATTGTGCAGTGATTTTTAAAAGCTCAGTCATAATGACATTTCGTAAACACAAAAAAAACAACCGTTCAATTTCTTCACCTTAACACCCTAGACTAAATCCACCCTAGACTTTTTTTCCCTTTTCTGTTTTTGTTGCTAAAGATAGGTTACAATAAAGCTATTTCATCGCCAAATTCAGGATGAAAGGTAAATCATTTGTTACAGTGTTGAGACAATTTCCTTGCAGTTCTCTTAATCATTCTGTAGTCATTACTGTTTTGTTAAAAAGCTCCCTGAGCTACGAATGTTGTGAGGAGTATGTTATTGCTAAGACCTGTTATCCATCTGTTGTTTCAGAGAAAGGCTGTATAACATCAGGTGATTATTTACAAATATCTTTGTACAGCTCACTTTTATATTTCTATATTGTTTCCTTTTCAAAATAAAACATCCCTGCATAAAACCATCTCCAACAAAGCCTGATGCCAGCTCTGTCCACATATCCATTCAAGTGACACCATCATAGGACCTAATCACATCAGACACGCCATCAGGGGCTCATACACCTGCACATCTACCAACGTGATATATGCCATCATGTGCCAGCAATGCCCCTCTGCCATGTACATTGGCCAAACCGGACAGTCTCTACGCAAAAGAATAAATGGACACAAATCTGACATCAGGAATCATAACATTCAAAAACCAGTGGGAGAACACTTCAACCTCTCTAACCACTCAGTGACAGACTTGAAGGTGGCAATTTTGCAACAAAAAAACTTCAAAAACAGACTCCAAAGAGAAACTGCTGAACTTGAATTAATATGCAAACTAGACACAATTAACTGTGGCCTAAACAGAGACTGGGAATGGTTGTGTCATTACACTAATTGAATCTATTTCCCTATGTTAAGTTCTCCTCACACCTTCTATGGGCCATCTTAATTATCACTTCAAAAAGTTTTTTTTCCTCCTGCTGAGGATAGCTCATCTCAATTGATTAGACTCTTCCTGTTGGTATGCATACTTCCACCTTTTCATGTTCTCTGTATGTATAAATTTCTCCTGTCTGTGTGTTCCATTCTATGCATCCGAAGAAGTGAGCTGCAGCTCACGAAAGCTCATGCTAAAATAAATTTGTTAGTCTTTAAGGTGCCACAAATACTCCTGTTCTTTTTGCGGATACAGACTAACATGGCTGCTACTCTGAAACCTGTCCAAATCTAATGTAATATTAAGTGAAATTTGTGAATTATGCTTGTGTATGAGCGAGTTTGACAGTCCTAGACACTGTGGGTAATATTTTCAAAGGTACCCATGACCTAGGAGCCTACAGTCCATTTTCAACTTGGGGCTAGATTTTTAGAGGTATCAGGGTTAGGCCCCACAAATGGCCTAGCTGCATCTTTAGGTATCCATGATTATGTCTACACAACAAAAAAAAGACCCATGGTATCAAGTATCCGAGCCCAGGTTGACTGACTTAGGCTTGCGCTGCGGAACTAAAAATACCATTATAGATATTTGGTCTTGGGCTGCCTGTAGCCCAGGTTCTGAAACCCAGCAAGGAGGGAGGGTTTCAGAGTCTAGGCTCCAATTCAAGCCCAAATGTTTACATTGCTACTTTTAGTCCCTCTGGGCCAGCTCCATGAGTCCGCATCAGTTGATCTGGGCTCGGAGACGCTGCTGTGGTGTTTGTTTGCTTGCTATGTAGCTATACCATAAACACCTTTAAAAATGTGGCCCTTTGGCTTCTATGTGCATAAGTTACTTTTAAAAATTGGACTTAGGAACCCAAGTCATTTAGGAGTTTTTTTAAATTTTTACCTCATGTGATTTTGTATCCACAGAACAGCACACACAGTGGTAATGCAAACTTTCTGCAGTACCCTGCCAATGTGACAATATCCTGGAGGGACTGCCTCCGAGTGAGAATGTATAGTCCTGCTGGAGTCTTAAAATTCCACCTGTTCTGCAGGGGATTTCCTGCCCTGCAGGATGAATTACATTAATTTAATGAGCTTCTGTTAAAGAAAAGACATTCCTTTCCTGCAGGGCAGATCCAGGATGTCTTTTCAGCTCCCAGCCCATTCAATCTTTGGCTTCTCTGTGGAGATTGCCTTCAAGGGTGACAATTAGTGCTAATTGTGGTGGTGTTCTTTTTGATGGGGACACCTGGTCCATTGGGAACTGGATTGAATTAATCAAACAGCCAGCAGATGGTAACCGATAGTTAAAACTCTTTGACTCTTTTGGCTCAGGTTCTATTTGAAATGGTGACCTAGAGGTGACAAAATCTTAATTATATTGAGATCCTCATGTGTGAATATAAAATGTCACAGAACATCTAAGCTTTGAAACTTGGCATCTTACCCAAAACATAACATTCAAGTAAACCAACTATAGAAAGGGTGTTTTACATTTGTTTGGCAGCTGTCCACATTGTAAATGGAATTGTTTAAATATTTCTTCATTAGCAAATAAATATGATCAGCTCTCCAATTCAGTGCAGTTACATTTTTCTCTTTCATGCCAAACTTTAAATATGTCCTAGGGGTTGTCTGTTGTTCATTTTCCTTTCATTTCCTTGGTTTAATGTCAGTTTCCAAGCTCCTACTTAAATGCTTTGGCTCTGACCTTTGGTCCTGTTGAACTGTGCAGGGGATGGGTCAAAAGTGGCAGCTGGGGGAGAGTGAGCCTTCAATGTAGGTGAGAACAGCTTTGGGAGGGAGGGTGCACTAAATTATGCTGGCTGGCTAATACTTGAAAGGCTTCCATAAAAACACTGGGGAAAAGTTGTTCTCTCTTGTCACAGAAGGCAGGACCAGAGGCAATGGGTTCAAACTACAACATAGCAGTTTTAGATTAAATCTCAGGAAAACTTCCTAACTGTAAGAATAATAGGACAATGAAACAGACCGCCTAGGGAGGTTGTGCCTTCATGGGAGGTTTTCAAAAGAAGGCTGGATAGCCATGTGTGTGGTTTAGACACAACAAATCATGCATCTTGGCAGTGGGTTAGACTAGATGACCCTTGTTGTCCCTTCTAACTCTGATTCTATAAAAGCCCTCTGTTTAAGTCACAGCCATCTCCAGTCAGCTGTCTGGACTACTCAGCAGTCTAGAATAACTGTTGTGCAAAGCACTGTGCCCCAGATACTCAAAAAGTATTTAGGTGCCTAACTCCTATTGATGTCAGTGGGAGTTAGGCCCCTAAATACATTTGAGGTGCAGGGCCTTTTCATCAGCAGCATGAACCCTTTACCTCTGGCCTCACCCCAATCTGTCCATTTACTAGGACAGCGAGAAGTGGTGCCACACAGGACTGACCCTGTGACGTTTGCTTTACTTATTTGAGATTCATAAAGGTAAAGTTTTATGATCAACAAAACACAAATTGTCAACATCACGTGTCAAAATGTACAAAGTAAATATCCTTTAAATCCAACTCTAAGAAATTCTCAAGCAGCATGTTTCTTATTTTGCCTATCTGTAAATTTCAGTTATTATCAATGGATTTTTTCCCCAATCAGTTTGTGTGTCTACAGTGAAATCAACATTTACAAATAAAAATCTTATCCTTCCAAGCCTCCCTGAAGGGGCTGGAACAGGGGATAGAATTTGGCTGCCAAATATTGATCGGAACTGTATGACAACAAAAAACATACTTCATACTGACATCACCAAAGTTTGGCCTGTATCAGCCTTCAGTTTTAATACAAAGGTCTGTTTTCAGAGACTACAGGTCTCTGTGTTGCTCCATTGGCCATTGCATGTCTAATCCCATAGTCTCTCTGGCTGCATCTACAATCAGTTCAGTGGCACACTGATTTATTTTCAATTCTTAAAAGTTCATCAGTATATCTGGGTAAATATAGACTGGTTAAGAGAATACTAGATTTAGTTAGCATATGGTAACTAAAACCTGAAGAATGGACTCAGCCTATATCCTATTCACCCTGTCAGACAAACACCTGACACCTAATGTAGGCCTTACATTGTCCCAGAAGGTCCACAACTGAAAGAATAGATTGGAACCCTAGTATCAAATGTAGGTGAAGCAATGCACCTCAGGTCACCAAAAAAGGAGGAGAGGGAATAGATGATAATTAACAAGATTGTCAAATAGCAAACAATGTTTTCTTGAGCAAGGACCAAAATAACTCATTTGAGGGATGCTAGTATCCTTGGGAAGGCATTACAAATGTCTACTGACAGTGGACCCGGTACCTTTTTGCTCAGTTTTACTGAGAATGGAGTCATTACCTCAATGCCTCACCTTGCCCATCTTGAACCAACCCAGAAATAGACTCTAGTTTCTTCAAATCTGGTGCATCTTTCAGACTCCCGAAATTTCCTAGAGGGGCAAAATTTGGGATTGCCAATATTGCTTGTTCTTGTCCTCTTGAGAATAAAAAGCCTTTTCCAAACCTTCTTCCTCTAAGCCATGCTGCATTGTTTGGCTGTCACTCTTGGCCAGTACGACACTATTGATGGCAAATCTGCTACTGACCTTACCAGTAAATTGAACATTGAATGTCATCCCAGAGGACATCATTTAGAAGTTCTCTCTGAGACTTGTTTTCACTGTCACACTAAGTATGAGATAGTGATGATAAATTGTTAGAACTAATCAATGTTTAAATATCCTCCAGACATGTTGTACTGAAGGTTGCAAAGAAGGTTAGCATTTAAGCAAGGCAATTAGTATGACAGCATGTGTGTAATATACAAGAAAATAGCTGCAAAAATAATGTTTCAGGTTTTACAATTAAGAAAAAAAGACTATCCACTGAATTCAGTAACTTCAGTTGGAGATGCCAAGTGCCCAGTAGTTTTGAAAGTCAGGTCATTATTTTTTGTGCCCAGATAAGAATTTAGGGGCCTAACTTAAGGTACCTATATTTGAAAAGCTTGGCTCATATGATTTGGTTTTATGTTAAAAGGGGGAAAGTATCTAATAGGAACACCACTGGGAGTTTTGCATGGATAAAGAGTGTAGGACTGGGGCTTGTCTGAGAACCAGCCTTCTTTGACTTCCTGCAAAGACTATTTTCCTCACCGGTGCTATGTGTGTTGCTAAGACTTCTGGGGGTAATTTCCATTGTTCTTTGTGCACAATATGCTGAGCCTTTCTATGATTCTTTCCCATTGAATTGTCGGACAAGATATCTGTGCTCTTTGACATATGGTGTTGACACAGTCTATACCATTATGAGCACCACTTTTACAAGACTATGATAAATTTTGTACATAGTATATTTTGTGAGGTATCATTTGAAACATCCTAATCTGCTAAACATTATTGTCCTGGTAAAATATTTTTATCAGTATTGTTTGTAAGGTAACAAGATTCTCCTATATAACTGTTATAACATGCTGAGAGGTTAAGAAAAGCAGGCCACATTTTTTTTTCAGAGACAAAGAAAAACCAGGTATTAAAGAGCTATCACCAGTTTAAGCAGCCATCATGGGTGGCATGTATAATAGACTGCCCTGGTACAGCTGCTGTCACTAGTGGAGGGTTTGGCGGGGGACATTATTATTATGCGCCATGCAGGTTATGGGGCAGCTGAGGAGGCGGTATCTGCTATTCAGCTTCTTGGGTTCATCAGTAATCTCCTGGGAGTCCAGGGAGATTACTGATGAACCCAGGAAGCTGAGTAGCAGATACCACCTCCTCAGGTGCCCCAGAACCTGCATAGCATATATCAAAAGCTCTTCTGGGGAGGGGAGGTGTGATGAGGGGTGGGGCTCTGTCTGGCAGAGGACTCCTCTAGCTGTGTGTGTGTGGCGGGGGTGGGGGGTCTGAGGGCTCCAGTTCACTCCAGCTGGCAAGCCCGGGACTCCTCCGGATGTCAGGGGGTCTCATGGATCCGGCCACAGAGACAGCAGGGGAGTGGAGTCTCTGCCTCCCCAAAGGGGGGGCTCCACCCACTGTCCATGGCAGCCATTCTCCAACAATGGGGAGGTATGAATAAGAAATTTATATTCCATCACAGGGATGGTTCAGACCTCACATCCACAAGAGACTACTTGTTGCCTGCAGCCCAGCTGGGGATAATCCTCAAAGAGGGGGAGAGTGGCATAAGAATGAGAGACAGTGCCCTCCAAATCATCTCTCTCTCTCCCCATATCTATTCAGAGCAGCTACAACTCTTGAACGACAAAGAAATCATCATTAAACTGGGAGGAGGAGTGGTCCTGGCTGGAAGACTTTTCAGCCAGTACAGACTGATATAAATATATGGTGAGACAAAACCTTTTTGCCTTTAAGTTCACTTAGCTTTTTAAATTAGGTATTAGGTTGCATTTTACTCTTATTTCTTTTGTAACCAATTCTGATCTTTATACATCATTACTTGTAATCACTGAAAATCTATCTTTCTGAAGTTAAAAAATGTACTTATTGCTTTATCTAGCCAGGGTGTTTGGATTAAAGTATGTGGGAAAATCCATTTGCAATAACAAAGCTGGTGCATATCATTTTCCATTTATGAAATGACAGACTTTATATGAGCTTGCATTATCCAGTAGTGTACGGAGCAGTACAAGACACACATTTTTGGGATACAAGGCTGGGACTAGAATCTGCTGATGTTCTTCTGCAGTGTAATTTATGATTGGCTAGCTATTAGCACTCAATTCTGTGCAGCTGGGAGCAAGTTACGTGCTGGAGGCTGTATGTAAACTGGCCAGAGTGGCTGTGCACCAGTAAAGCAATGTAAAAGGCATCCCAGGTTGGAGAACTGAGGCGACACAGCTATCCAGCAGTGCAGATTGTACCCTGGGTAATGTCGCAGGGAGAGCTGTGGAAAGGCACTGGAAGTCTAGTGATTTGTCTTGCATTCTCACTGCAAAGTGAATGGGTTACTTACCCAAGTGAAAGCAGCACCCGGGGTTTAGCCCACAGCCCCAGATAAGCCATCAAGTTCAGGCTGAAAGCAACAAACTCAGGTCAGAGGGTTTGAGTGTGGACAAGAGGAGGGCTTGAAGTAAGCAACAGCTGAGTAAAAGCCCTCAAGTGAATACATTCTCTTAGTAGACTTTACCTTCAGCCAAAGAGCCAATGTGCTGAATGGAGTCAAAAAGAGACACAAACTCAGTGGGCCAGATTCTCTAGCTGGGATACAGTCCCTTTGCACCACTGAGATTACACAAAGGGGTTGTAATCTGGCTGCTAATGCCCAAGAGACATTGGCACATGGGAATCTTCTGCTGGCACATCTGTGCCCTGCACCTCAGTCCCTTGCCTGCTCAGTGTACAGGTGTTGTGTGTGGTTATTTTTAAAGAAGGAAACAGTTGAGCATATCAAAATAAAGGGAAGGTACACATCTACCTCATGTGTGTATGAGAGACTTAAACTGAATCTGGCACATACAAAAATTACAGGATTTTTCAAATGGGAGTTACAAATTATATATTTGTATCATGTTACCAGCCAATGCAACAAGACATTTCATCATCCAACCCTAAGTTAAGGAGCCTCCATCCGCAGTTCTGGTTAATTGTGGGCAATGAATTGTGCTCATACGAGTGTGCAATAATTATATTATCACAGGGTGATGATCAAGTTGCAGCATTTTAGCACTGGATGGTGTGTGTGTCTTTCATTGTGTTTCCCTTAAGCAGAATCCAAACCCTGAAACATTTAAATATAATTCAATGGAGTTTATCTATGACAGTCCCACCTGAATACCATTTCTGATGTACATCTGCCACACACAAAATTAAAAGATAAGTAACATGATTACAATCAGATTAGTGAACCGAGGCAAGTAAATGAGATTGCAGAGTTCTATGAGTGAAAAACTGCACATCCTAGTGAGACCACTTTACATCACATTAGTCTAAAATGAGTTTTCAATCTACATATAAGATAACATGTGACTAGAAATTCCAACCCTTGCGACTGTACTATGAGAGTCAAGAGAGCTCTCCTTTTTGTTACAGACTATTAAAGAATTATTTCCTGTCAGAACTTTTCACCTGGTACTTAGTACTAAATGAATGACTCACTGAGATTGATCTGTTGTTCACATCAGAAGAATTAGGTTTTTTTATGAGTAGAATTAAAGTGGGGAAGAAACCCAAGAAGAGACACTGTTTTGCTTTCATTAGCAATTGTGAGATTGGCCAAGGGATAAATTCAAGGGAATTACAGCCAGGTATACATGCCATACATTCAATCAAAAAATTACCTGGATGGGAGCCAAGTGGCATTAACAATGAATGTATTAGCTAGAGCTGGTTTCAGATTCAGAACATTTCAGGAGCCAGCAGAGTAGGCTAGGCTCTCACCCTTGGGCAAGAGGTTGATGTGAACTTCAGAGGATTTGGTTTCTTAGCAAGAACACAAATAGGCGGAGCTGGGCCTACCTTCTAATTTTATTGGAAACCTTTCACACAGCACTAAAATTAACCCTGCAGCTTTAGAGATCCCAGTTCAAATCCGATTTATGTCCTACGTAAAATGATTCTGGTAGTCTTCAACATCTATTTATCCATTCACTGAAATGCCACACCACTTGGCACAATTTTATATGAAACAGGGCTCTGTTCATGTCAGCAGTGAAGAATGCTAGAAAACACTTATAGGGAAACACCTTATGAAATGCCATCGTGTACTATAGGATATTGGTTGCAATTGTTATGAGCCCCATTCACTTTTACACAATAAAAAAACCCCAAATAATTAGCAAATACAACAAAAGCCCACAATATTTTAGCTAAAAATGTGTGTAGACATTTGAGGGCAACTCCTGCTAATGCAGATAGCTAGAATTAGACTAACAACCTGGCAAAGTAATTGCTGGGAGTTTTAAGCTGCAGCTCAACTCAACAGAATTTAATTGTGTTATGGAATCTAATTTTAAAGACAATCTTTAAGCTTGTCTTTAAAATTAGGCAAATTCCCCCCTGAATTTTCACATATCACACCTCGATCCAAGCTAGATATTTTTAAAACAAGTTTTTTAAGTTATGGTGTTTCAAAAAACTCCTTGGCTTCTTGAAAAGTGGATTCTCCATCACTTGCAGTCTTTAAATTAACAATGACTATCTTTCTAAAAGATATGCTCTAGCTCTACTATGAGTCATGGGCTTGATGCAGAAATTACTGGATGAGGTTTTTGGGGCTGTGATATTGCACGAGGTCAGACTACATGATCATAATGGTCCCTTTCTGGCTTAAAAAAAAAATCTATGAAAATGTTCTCAGGTTTTTAGGGTCATCAGGTCCCCAAATGGCCTGGCCTATTGAGAAGTGCCTTAATATAAACAGTTTATGATGAGCTTACATACACCATACTAAGGAATCATTAATTCTTTCTTATTTTTTTCTCTCCTTCTCTGCTCACTCCTAACAAGTATTATGACAAAAATGGACAAAATTATTAAAATGGAGGCTTTGAAGGCCTTGAGAGAACTGAAGATATCAGATGGCCACCATTATAACTTTACATTGTTTTGTCTTATTACTTTCTTGTCCTCTCTAGTTCAAGGGATCATTAATTCTGGCTTGAAACAGAAACTTTGTGCTCACCGTCTCTCTGTAGTTAGCAAGCAACTTATTACTTACTGAGGAGTCTATCTACCCTTGATTTTTTGGATAAATCCAAGGTAAAATGCTTTTGGGTAAAAATGCCACGCAGGTGTTTTTTTAAAAACCTACTCTTTCAAATGAAAGAAATATTTTTTATTATCCTCACCTAGTCTCTTTTTATTGTTCTCAGCTTATTACTCACTGGGGAATAGTATAGCCAGCAGCTTTTACCTTTTTTTAAAAAAGCCCTTCACATGCAAGAAGAGAAATATACATCAAAACATGTGCCTGTTACTTTTAGATATCTCATTGTTCAGACCTTCATATCCATTAAGGTTATATATCTATAATCTCAGTTCTATGAGAGTGGGAAAAAGAGAAGGCCTACAAAGAGTGTAGTCCTTGTAAACATCAAGGACAAGTGAATGCAAAATCTGATAGCTGTTAAACTGGCTACATCTCTTCAAAGATTACTTTTATGTAGACCTGCTTAAGTTAGAACAAACTATATGGCCTTACATCTTTCTTTATATAGATTTTCTAAGTAAATCTCCCAACTATTCAAGTATTACATTAAGTTTTTGGCAGAGAGCATATAGAAATGCATCTGGGCCTCTAAAAATCAATACAGTCCCAGGACAGCTTCAAAGCAGACTTGGGTAACATGGATCTGCTAAAGAGAGCTTTTATCTCCTGACTGAAGATTTGTATGATACCCATTTTTAAAATCAGTGTCTCTCAAGTACTTTTTAACAGGTTACATGCTTGACACCAGAATACTCTGGCTACTTCATTCTACAGTGTTGGAAGGCCAGACTTTTTACATCTCTTCACAGTGGCAGGAAAAGAACAGTGAGTGGAAAAAAAATACACATAACAAAAGGAACCTATTGTGGCCCCATGTACAGGTCTACAGCCTAACTTCAGGGTCATATTAATTTACTGCTAGAAAAATACAACTTTTATGTCTAAAGATAAGATCACAAAAAAGCTAGCCGGCTAGTCCAAACCTCCTACCACCTTTGTATCCCAGCAGATTTATATATTTAGAGACTGGTGTGATTCTGTGCGTAGCCCACAATGGAGTACAATACAATCATCTTTTTACCATTCTACATCATAACTTAGTCATACAAAGGCAGTCATTCATATGTTAAAAAGAACAGCAAGTATTTACATGAAATCATAAGAGGATTGTGGTTAAGAAGGACGTTAGGACAGTTTTAGAGGTATGAGTTCATGAAAACTTAAACCTTCAAAATGGGGAAGGGATAAAAAAGTGGAAAGGTCAGCTGAGAAGGGAGGGGTGAGGAAAATGAGGGAACATGGAGGAAGACTCTCACAGTTTTGAAAACTAGGAGTGCATCTTTTAACATGACTTGGAAAACCCTTGGCTAATTTTCTAAATAGTGGACTACCCAATAAGGGCACATGTCTTTTCAGTGTAATAGCATTTTATTCTGAACTCCTTAGAGTCTATACAGAAGAGATTTAGAGCAAGTCTTGTAGATCTCCTGCCAAGTCTGATGACTCTCTGTACTGTAACTTAAATGTGTGTAAGGATTTATGATATTCCAGGTTGCATTATTAGACAAATTATTAATGATAAAGTATTGTTTCTTATAATAAAGATATCATATTAAGGCATGTTCAGTAGAAGTCAGGGCTAAGACAAGAAACCTCTCATATAGGAGTATGAAGACCAAAGCAGATTGTGAAGAACTTCAAAAAGATCTCACAAAACTCAGTGATTGGGCAATAAAATGGCAAATGAAATTTAATGTGGATAAATGTAAATTAATGCACATTGGAAAAAATAACCCCAACTATACATACAATATGATGGGGGCTAATTTAGCTACAATGAGTAAGGAAAAAGATCTTGGAGTCATCGTGGACAGTTCTCTGAAGATGTCCACGCAGTGTGCAGAGGCAGTCAAAAAAGCAAACAGGATGTTAGGAATCATTAAAAAGGGGATAGAGAATAAGACTGAGAATATATTATTGCCTTTAAATAATTCTATGGTACGCCCACATCTCGAATACTGTGTACAGATGTGGTCTCCTCACCTCAAAAAAGATATTCTAGCACTAGAAAAGGGAAACTAAAATGATTAGGGGTTTGGAGAGGGTCCCATACGAGGAAAGATTAAAGAGGCTAGGACTCTTCAGCTTGGAAAAGAGGAGACTAAGGGGGGATATGATAGAGGTATATAAAATCATGAGTGATGTTGAGAAAGTGGATAAGGAAAAGTTATTTACTTATTCCCATAATACAAGAACTAGGGGTCACCAAATGAAATTAATAGGCAGCAGGTTTAAAACAAATAAAAGGAAGTTCTTCTTCACGCAGCGCACAGTCAACTTTTGGAACTCCTTACCTGAGGAGGTTGTGAAGGCTAGGACTATAACAATGTTTAAAAGGGAACTGGATAATTTCATGGTGGCTAAGTCCATAAATGGCTATTAGCCAGGATGGGTAAAGAATGGTGTCCCTAGCCTCTGTTCGTCAGAGGATGGAGATGGATGGCAGGAGAGAGATCACTTGATCATTGCGTGTTAGGTTCACTCCCTCTGGGGCACCTGGCATTGGCCACTGTTGGTAGACAGTACTGGGCTAGATGGACCTTGGTCTGATCCGGTACGGCCATTCTTATGTTCTTATGAATGCATTCTTGGGGCAGCACTGGCTAGAAAGCCCTTAAACATGCAAAATTTGCATTTGGAGACACAGAGACCTAGCAGAAAGACACTGCAGCTGCTTGTTTGCAACTTGATGTACAAAGATTGGAGGGTTAGGGAATGGGATTCTGCTACTTGTTGAGGGGTTGTCTGGAGCCTGTTTAGGAGACCTTCATGGAAGAAGGATTAAGGAGATTGATAGAGGATCTAAAGGAGGGATAGCTGTGGAATGGTGAGAATCTATGAGAAAGGGCAAATAAGATCATGTTGAGCAGCAGAAAGAAAAGAAGGTTGGGGAGAGGAAGGTATCAGGAAAACACAGTGAAGGAAGATAAATCTGGCATCAAATGTTTGATTAAGATCATCTTCAGTTTAGCAAACAAACATTTTAGTACGTATCCTAGGCAAATGGAACCAAATGTCTGAATCTTTTGCATTTCACGTAAAGCTACCCCTGAGTTTTTTTAAAATTCTTTTTAGTAGGAATCATATTAGACTTCAGTTTAAAAGGTATCTTTTGAAGAAATTTTACTGGAAGGCTTCTATTTAGAGCACTCAGGAATGTATCTATAATATGTAAAATGGCAAACAGCATAAAAAAGTGTCCATGCCCTTAGTGAGAGTTACTGAATAGTTTAACGGGCAGCATGACCGGTCAGGGGAGCCAAAGTTTGGTGAAGAAAAACAATTCAGCATTTGGAGTTCATGTAAGCAAACGTAACAGGGATGTTAACAGCGAGAGTTTATTAAATTAAAGTTCTTTACAGGCAGGGTTCCTCAGAATTAATCAAAAGGGCTTCCTGCAGCCAAATTTCAAATAAAGATTAGAAGGGATTCTCACAGCCAGGATTCATTCAAAGACATGGACAGGGGCTTCTCGCAATCAGCCCTTTCCCTCCTCTCAAAGAATATATAACTCTTTGATCACAGTCAATATATTTAGAGAATTTCTGAATCTTATTCTCTTTACAGACCCTTGGGATTTATTAACTCACTTCACCTAACCCCAGTCTCATTTCCCACTTCTGCCTTGTGGCAGAGCTCATTTGCAAGCTCCCCCTGGCTGTTCTAGAGATAGATGCACCAGGAAAGGGTTGAAAAATTGCCTCTTTAAACCTCATGCCATTATGACACGTGATGAGTTTATATGTGGATTGGATACTCTTATTAGATCTACTGCCTTGTTTTATCTCCCTCAATATTGTGCACTCAGTATCCTTTTTTTTTTCTGACTAGGAGATTGCTAGGATGATGTCAACAGAACTACTCACATGCTTAAAGCTGAGCACTTGCTTAAGAGCTTTGCTGAACTGGCCTCAAAGATATTTATCCACCAGCACACAAATTCTGTGACAGAGCCAGGAATTGAGCCTAGGTCTCTTGAACCATAATCCAATGTGTTGTGTATTTGGTTGTCATGGGTTTTGTTACTATGGCAACTGAGTTAGACTATTAAGGGATAGCTCAGCCGGTTTCAACCGGCTGAGTGAGCTCTCTGTATATCTGTAAATAAAATGGAGGTTTTGGTTAGCTGCCTGCTCTCTGGCCTCAAGTGATTGCTTCCTACACCGGCTGCTCCAAGGATTTAACACAATGCCTTTAGTCAGACATTCTACTCCCTCTCAATACCAAGCTCCCTTTCATCACAGACTCCTCTGTGCTTACTCTGTCAAAGCCCCACATCACCTGGAGCCTCTTGTCACACCCTCTGCCCAACACAAACCATGGAACTTCACCCAGTAGTTTGTGCATCAAACCCATTATTTTATGGTTGAGCTTTGCCCCCGCTCTGCCAGACAGACAACCAGTCTTGATGTAAAAGCTTCAGGTCATAGAAACTGATGGCATGAGATGGGGATTACCTTCAGACCACGATTTTTTAGTTTGCTTTACATGAGCTAACTCTAATTATCTGAATGGCTCCAGGAAGACTAGCTGATATTCAGACAATGAGAATATCAGGGGATTGTCTGAATTTAAGATAATCCTAATTTCAAATACTTAAGATTTGGATAACCAGAAACTCCCTGCACTGACACATCCAGAGTCATTCAGAGCTTCCCCTTTTGATTTTCCCACCGAATAAAGGAAAATGTCTTCATGCTATAGTTTAAATGTGCTTTTAAATTTTAATTAAGTTTTCAAAGAAGAGGTTTTCACTTAGGGATTTTTTTGGTGGGGGAGGGGAGGAGGAGACGAGGTGATATTTTGATTTATGGTAATTTTTTCCCTCAGCTGCTCAAGGGGAGTTTTGGCAGTGGAATCAATGGATCAGTCCTCGGCATGTTCCTCTCATAATTTAGGTCCTAATTCTGATTCCTCTACTCACACTGAGTAGCCTCTGGCTCCACAAGTAGATCCACTGAAGTCAGTGGGACTACACATGGGCTATGATGCTAGTCATCATGAACAGGATATGATCATCTGGATCTTAAACTGCTGATGTTAGATTTACTGGAGGAAATTGCTTTTCCTTGCAGCAATACCTGAAAAACTGCACAGAACATATTTTTTTTAACCTAGTTTGTATTCTTTTTTAAACCCAGTTGCAACACAAGAGACAACATAAACCTCACTGGTTCTGCATTGTGTGTTCAATTTCTCATGACTGTGTGGGAAGAATGATGGAATTAAAGACACTGTAAGCTCTCCAACCAGAATGCAGAGCTGATTAATCCTGTTGTAAATGTAATGAGCTAAAATGATATTACTACTTCCTGCATTCATACTTGATTTATTTTACTGTAAATTCATAAAATTAGCAAAATGAAGACACTCTTCTCAAGTAGCAGCAGTGGGGAAAACTGCCTCAATTTTCTTATCAGAAGAATTCCTGTTTTGGTATAGCCCTGTTAGTTGGAAAAAGACCAGGTGTGCACTCTGCTGTGGCATGGAGGGAATGACTGTCACAAATCCTGAAACCACACCTAGTTTCTTTTTCTCTATCCCCTGTTGTTGATGAGGTAAATTCAGTTCTCAGTTCTTCCAGTGCAGTCCCAATGACTACAGTGAGGGTTGCATATGTGTAAGCATGAGCAAAACTTGGTATATATGTTATACTGGCATTGTTTCCACAAGTAGATAGGCTCATATGCTTTTTATTTTTACTTTGCCAAATATACATTTACCGAAGGCGACAGAATCTGTGCATGCTAATATAGATATCGTTTCATTCTTTCAACTAGACTGAGCAAAACTACTCAGTGAATTCTCAAAGGAAGGCATGTAATATATAAAATATCCCTGGAGGAAGGGAATAAATGCTATTTAAGATATTGAATTGTTGGAATAAAGCCAGTGATGCAATTGTTGTTGAGTTACATTTTTAGATGAATCATCAGATCTTGAGTTAATCTCTGGCTTGGGGCTCAAGGAGTCTATTTGTTGTAGTATCCTGAACCCATGGGGGGGAAAGGCATTTTTAAACAGTAGCATTCTTTATCCCCTTAGAAATATTAGACAGGCATTCTCTAACTGCATGTGTTTCAAGATGTGGTGTCATAGCTTGTACCAATGATTAACCTAGAAAGAGGAGTAAATTCTGTAATTCTATTCCCTCTTTTTTGCTTGAGGAAGCAGACATTTATTTGGCCTGACTGTATCATGAAAAATGAGAGGGAGAGAAACATAAAAAACTAGTGCTTAGAGTAACATTGTCAAGGAAAGTGGCCCTATAACTAATTTAAAGAAATTATGTTTGGGAAAAGGAAAGCCCAGCTCTAAAAAGAATTTATTAAAACATTTGGAACATATGCTTTAATCCTTGAGAATGCTTAATTCTTTGCTGGCGTCTTTTCCATTCTGTCCAGTTACTGTTCTGCAATAATGCTTTGTCTTTATTTATGTGCCTACCTATTGTCTTTTAAGTCAAGCAATAGCTGCAAATCAAATAGCATCTTCTCATTCCCTGTCACATATATAGCCAGCTCCTCAATCACTAGACTAAACAGATCTGGCTTCACCAAAGTTGTTGTCAGCAATATCCTGCCTTCTGTGCCAATAAATTTACCCATTAGTGATGCAGATAATAGAATTGGTCTTTTGCTCTTCCTCCCCCGCCCCCACATCCAACTCTATTTTTAAGGCAAGACACTTACATAGAGTTAGGCTTAACGTGGAAAGAAATCAGTCTAATCCATTCGTGTTATACATGTTGCAAGGGAATGAAAAATAAATTTGCATCATTATTGTAAAAAAGGGAAAGGAAAAAGCACAACAGAAAAGAAAACAAATTTCCTACAAGGAAACAACTTGAAGTTATTTCTAAAATTACTCATTTCTCCCACAAAATGTAAAGGGCCCACTAACTAACTAAGGGGAGACTATGGATATGTGATTTTAAAGGCCAAGATGGGAGACAGCTATAGGGTAGTGTGGCAAAGTACCTGCTTCTCCCCAGCTGGCTCAGTCCCTTTTTGCCTTGGGCAAAGTAAAAACCTTTCCAGTCACGCAGGGTCTGGCTGATCCTCCTCTCAGTCAGCCCCTTGCTGTTTTTCTCCCCTTCTGGGGACAGAGTGCAGTCTTCCTTGCTGGAAGAGGACAGAGCCTTGCTACACCT
Source organism: Mauremys mutica (assembly GCF_020497125.1). Lineage (NCBI taxonomy): Eukaryota > Metazoa > Chordata > Testudines > Geoemydidae > Mauremys > Mauremys mutica. The sequence continues at coordinate 105,482,559 of NC_059076.1, read as the reverse complement.
ATTTGCTGACAACTTCTCTCACTCCCCCCCCTGTTTCCCTGCCAGGGAGGGTTTAAAAAGGTCACCAGCAATTGGGGCCAGCTGAACCAAATTAGTTCCCTGGTAACCCTTGTTCCAGCTGAACCTAATGTCTCACAGCTGCCTCTCCTCAATGGATAGGGAGAAGCCTTTTAACCCCCCTGGGACTAATTCCTACCCCCCCCCCTCCTTTGTAGCCATTTGGCCTGGGTTTGCCACAGTAGTTTTCCATGGTTTAAAGAAACCAGTGGAGGTAAAGGGGGTATCTTTGCCTGTTGAATTTAATTACTAATTACTTGCGCATAAAGTACAGAATTTTAGCATGTCTTGAGTGGAGGTGCAGGGAGGGGACAGGGAGCCCCTTTTCTTCATACATAATACTTGCAGAGGCACAAAGCGACATAGGGAACATCATGCCACTTTCAATACTATAACAGAGTCCAGTTAATGAACTGATGCTCAAAGCCTACTGATGATCATCCTGCTTGGGGAGTGGCCAAGTCCCTAGCTCCTCTGTTAGCAGCATGCACAGAGAGAACACACGTATTTATTGCCTTGCAGAGTGGCAGTGAAGAGTACGTTTCCAGTTCCACTCCACCTCTTGGGCCCCTAAGCCAGTGGTTTTCAAACGGTGGGTCGTGACCCCGAACTGGGTCACGGAATGGAAGGGCCTGGGTCTCAGTGGTTCTGGTAAGCACTGCTGATGGGGCCATTAAAAGTCCTGTCAGCGGTGCTGCTCGGCTAAGGCAGGCTAGTCCCTATCTGTTCTGACACCACACTGCGCCCTGGAACTGGCCAGCAGCAGGTCCGGCTCCTAGGCACGGGCGGGGAGGGGAGAGACATGGGGCTCCACGCGCTGCCCCCCACCCTGAGCACTGGCTCCACACTCCCATTGGCCGATTCCGGCCAATGGGAGCTGGGGCGGGGGGTGGCGGTGCCTGCGGGTGAGAGCTGTACGGAGCCACTTGCACGCTTCTGCCTAGGAGCCGGACCTGCTACTGGCCTCTGCACCCCGGCTGTGTTGCTGACTGGGAGCCACCAGAGGTAAGCACATGCCCCAATCCCCTGTTCCAGCCCTGAGTCCCCCACAAACTTGGAGCCCCTTCCTGCACCCCAAATCCCTCATCCCTAGCCCCACCCCAGAGCCTGCACCCCCAGCCCAGAGCCCTGACCCCCTCCTGCAACCCAACCTCCTGCTCTGGCCCTGCAAATCCAGAGGCCTCTCCTGCATCCCAAACCCCAAATACCCAGCCCCACCCCAGAGCCCTCACCCCCACACTCCAACCCTCTGTCCCAGCCCATAGCCCCTCCCACAGCCCAACCTCTCTTCCCTAGCTCAGTTGTTTCATGGGCATCAACAATTTTCTTCAACTGGGTCACCAGAATAAAAATTTGAAAACCGCTACCCTAAGCTATCTTTCATTGACTCCAATCGCTATGTGCCCCTGACCCTGTTACTTATATTCATGAAGCCAGAAATTTGTCCATAGTATGACACCAAACCAAAACTTTCTTTCCTTTTCCTATTATCGATGCCCACCTCCAATTACAAAAAAGAACAAAACCAAAACAGCCCCAAATACAGCTCCCAACACCATAGTATCTGAACACATCACAGTCTGACATATTGACCCTCACAACACTCCTGTGGAGGATTATTATTATCCCCATTTTACAGATGGGACACTGGGGCACAGAGAGAACTGGTGATTTTCTCAAGGTCACAAAGAAAGCCTGTGGCAGAATAGAGAACTGAATCCACGTCTCTCAATTCAAAAGTTAATGCTCTAACCTTAGACCATTCTTCCTCTCATGTGACAATTCTTTACTGTACTCATTTACATGTATTTTTTATCTAGGACTGTCAATTAATCACAGTTAGCTCATGCAATTAATCATAATAAAAATGAATCATGATTAATCACAGTTTTTAATTTCACTGTTAAACAAAAGAATACCAATTGAAATTTATTAAATGTTTTGGATATTTTTCAACATTTTCAAATATATTGATTTCAATTACAACACAGAATACAATGTGTATAGTGCTCACTTTATATTATTTGTATTATAAATATTTGCACTGTAAAATGATAAACAAAAATAGTGTTTTCCGATTCACCTCAGACAAGTACCATAGTGCAATCTCTTTATCGTGAAAGTGCAACTTACAAATGTAAATTTTTTTTGTTACATAACTGCACTCAAAAACAAAACAGTGTAAAACTTTGAAACTTACAAGTCCTCTCACTTCTACTTCTTGTTCAGCCAATCGCTAAGACAAACAAGTTTATTTAAATTTATGGGAGATAATGCTGCCTGCTTCTTATTTACAGTGTCACCTGAAAGTAAGAACAGGCATTTGCATGGCACTTTTGTAGCCATCATTGCATGGTATTTGCATGCTAGATACATTAAAACTTCATATACCTCTTCATGCTTCGGCCACCATTCCAGAGGACATGCTTCCATGCTGGTGACACTTGTTAAAAAAATGTGTTAATTAAATTTATGACTAAATTAATTGAGGGAGAATTGTATATCTGTTTTATCTGCATTCTGCTATATATTTCATGTTATAGCAGTCTCAGATGATGACCCAGAACATGTTGTTGGTTTTAAGAATGTTTTTATTGTGTATTTGACAAAACACAAAGAAGATACCAATATGAGCTTTTTAAAGACAGCCTCAGCTCTTGACCCAAGGTTTAACAATCTGAAGTACCTTCCAAAATCTGAGAGGGACGAGGTGTGGAGCATGCTTTCAGAAGCCTTAAAAGAGCAACACTGCAATGTGGACACTACAGAACCTGAACCACCAAAAAAGAAAATCAACCTTCTGCTGGTGGCATCTGACTGAGATGATGAAAATGAACATGCACCAGTCTGCACTGCTTTGGATTGTTATCGAGCAGAACCCATTATCACCATGGACGCATGTACCCTGTAATGGCGGTTGAAGCTTGAAGGGACATATGAATCTTTACTGCATCTGGCACATAAATAACTTGTGACGCCAGCTACAACAGTGACGTTGTAAACAAGAAGCAGGCAGCATTATCTCCTGCAAATGTAAACAAACTTGTTTGTCTGAGCAATTCACTGAACAAGAAGTAGGATTGAGTGAACTTGTAGGCTCTAAAGTTTTACATTGTTTTATTTTGGAATGCAGGGTTTTTGTTTTGTTTCGTTTTGGTACATAATTCTACATTTGTAAGTTGCATTTTCACGATAAAAAGATTGCACTACAGTACTTGTATTAGAGGAATTGAAAAATACTATTTCTTTTGTTTTTATAGTGCAAATATTTTAAATAAAAATAAATATAAAGTGAGCATTGTAAACTTTGTATTCTGTATTGTAATTGAAATCAATATATTTGAAAATGTTAAAAAAATCCAAAATATTTAAATAAATATTATTATTTTATTAACTGTGCGATTAATCGTGATTTTTTTTAATTGCTTGACAGCCCTATTTTTATAACCCTGTCCTTTTCCTTGTGTCTTTAGATTTTAAGCTGTCCAGGGCAGGCACTTTTCTCTGTGGTTGTACAGCAGCCAGCACAGTGATGGCTCAATCCTTATTTGAACTTTTGGGCACTACCATAATAATAAATAATTAATTATAATAATCAAATAATTCTACAAGGTGTTTTAATTAGTAATTTGTGTGCATTACCCATCTTTTTAAATTAATGCATTGCACCATTATCACTACTGATGCTAAATCTAGTACAATCTCATTAGGTCAATTGGGAAAGGTAAGCACTGGAGTGAGCACCTAGAACAGGGTTTCTCAAACAGGGGTCACCACTTGTGTAGGGAAAGCCCCTGGCAGGCCGGGCCGGTGTGTTTACCTGCCCTGTTCCCAGGTCCGGCCGATCGCGGGTCCCACTGGCCGTGGATCGCTGCTCTGGGCCAATGGGAGACACCTCTTCAGAAGAGCCTTAAAAGTGAAGAATGTGTAAAACTAATTATGCAGAGCAAAGTATAGAAGAGCAGAACAAAACCTGTAATTCCAGATATTGGCAGTAGTAATAAGAGCTTGTACATCCTGCGTCTTAGAGGGACTTACAAATCAGCTAACACGGTTTATAGATTTCAGAGTAGCAGCTGTGTTCGTTCTTTTTACAGTTTATAGAGTTATCAAGGCCAGTTAGCCTTTCTCAATTGCCTAATAATTGAACAGAAGCAAGATGCCTGCTGAGTTTTTACATGTTGTTTCTGCCAGAAAGGGAGCTAGATCATATAAATCTTGAACAAACACAGTGCTACAAAGAAGGCTTTTGCTGGGAGATAGTATACATGAAGAGTCATAGGTAGAGTTAATGTTTTTTCCTCTCTAGTAGTTAAATAGAGAAAATAATGTTTCCATAATAAATATTCAGTCCAGACCCCATGCTCAGAGACCCTCTAATTTCCCATGCTCCATAGACCCGAACCCACACTGCATACATAGACCCACTTGCATGCCACCTTCCTCATATAACCTCACACCGTTGACCCACATACATGCTCCAAGTCCAAACACTCACCTTCAGGTCCCCCTATTCTCCTCTACATACACACAAGAGTCTCAGAGTAATACATTATATAACATATGAAGCAAGCTGTAATCCTTACTTGCAACACTTGCCTTAGAAAGATCTTGTTGGAGTAATTTCATAGTCATCAGGGGTAGCTTTTATTTGTGACAGACCCTGTGGAGCAGTAAGCATTGGTGGCCACAGTCCCTGGGGAGAGATCAAGAAGCAATGAACCCCTGCTGAAGTTATTATTGTTCAGACTAGAAAGGTACTTTTATGTCCAGCTAGAGGAAGGAATGAGAGAGTAGACAGTGATTAAAACCATCATGTTTCTATGAAAGTTGTAGCACCATGTCTAGAGGTGAAGCAGAAAGGGCTTTTTCTGTTCAGTAGGTAGTAGCATCTATCTTACAACAAAGTGAAGTCACAATTTGCAAATTTATGCTGTTACCAGAGAGGTTTCCCTATAATGCAGCATGTTTCTTGATGCTATCAATAACTCTGCCATTTACTGGGTTTAACTTGAAACAGAATCTAATCTTTCAAATAAATAAAACAGGAAACAACAGCAACAAAAGAACCACATCCCTTTTCAAATTATTGCAAATGTTTGTAAGTTAAGTGAGTCACTTCTAGCTCAATCATCTTTCCTTTGTAAGTTAATGGGGTAGAATTCAGTTTATTTATATCACTAGCCATTGTTAAAGGGTTCTATCGTGGCCCTGGTAAAAATGTCCACGTCTTTTCTTTGCACTGATATCTACTAGGGTTGCCAACTTTCTATTTGCACAAAACCGAACACACTTACCCCGCCCCTCCTTTGAGGTCCCGCCTCCTTCTCTGAGCTCCCACCCCCCACTTACTCCATCCCTCCTCCCTCTATCACTCACTTTCCCCATCCTCATTCACTTGCTTATTTTCAACGGGATGAGGCAGGGGGTTGGACTGCGGGGGCTTCAATTGAAGGTGCAGGCTCTGGTATGGGGCTGGGGATCAGTGATTTGGGGTGGAGGAAGGGGCTCTGGGCTGGGGCAGGGGGTTGGGATGCAGGGGGGGTGAGGGCTCTGGCCAGGGGTGCAGACTCTGGGGTGGGGCTGGAGATGAGGGGTTTGGGGTGCATGAGGGTGCCCTGGGCTGGGATTGAGAGGTTTAGAGGGTGGGAGGGGAATCAGGGCTGGGGCATGGGGTTGGGGTGCAGAGGGATGTGAGGGCTCTGGCTGAGGATGTGGGCTATGGGGTGGAGCTGGGGATGAGGGTCTTGGGGTGCAGGAGGGTGCTCTGGGCTGGAATAAAGGGGTTCAGAGGGCGGGAGGGAGATCAGAGCTGGGGCAGGGGGGTGGGGTGCAGGAGGGGGTCAGGGGTGCAGGCTCCGGGCGGTGCTTACCTCAGGCAGCTCTTGGAAGCAGCGGCACGTCCCTCCTCTGACTCCTACGTGGAGGCACAGTTAGGTGGCTCTGTGCACTGCCCTTTCTGCAGGCGCTGCCCCCACACTCTCATTAGCTGTGGTTCCTGGCCAATGGGAGCTGCAAAGCCAGTGCTTGGGGTGGGGGAAACATACAGAGCCCCCTGGGCTGCCCCTACATGTAAGATCCAGAGAAGGGACATGCCGCTGCTTCTCGGAGCTGCACAGAGCCACACCAGGCAGGGAGTCTGCCTTGTCTTGCTGCGCCGCTGACGAGACTTTTAGAATTTGGAATATTTGAATTAAAAGTTCAACAACCTTATAATAGAGATAAAATATAAGTCATGATGGGTAAGGGAGTAGGAAGACGGGAGAACTAAGATTTGTTTCTTTTCCCTCTTTTTTAAAAATGTGTGTTCTTCATAAGACAGCTGTATCAGGAATGGCAGAGACACAGGGAAGGTGAAGCACAGCAACAGCAAATGGGAAAAAGTAGAGGGTGGGTGGCAATGTTCTAGCTATCTGAGTAGGGAAAGGGAGCTGAGTGCTAGAGCAATTTGAAACATTTTTTACGGATCCGTGAACCCATTTCTGCTGAGCCAGGGTGAGGTTCAGTATGTTTTGTGATCCTGAGGTGAAGTAACTTTGCTCACTGGATAAATTAAGTTATGCCAGTAGAACACCCTTCCAAAAGTTAGCTGGTCAGCCTTCATCTGTGGCCCCCCAAAACAATCACCCCATTTGCCCAAGAAGCTCTATGGACCCCACTCATCTCTGCATGTTCAGGGCAACACTAGGGAGATAAAACATTTTGCCTTTCTGGTCTGATCACCATCTTATCTAAGTAAAGAATGTATACTCCATGAAGAATGTCCTAGCAACTGGAAGAGAGAAGAGCAGAATACTATATGAAGTCGCCTGTGGCTCTAGATATGCTGATCTAATTTATGTGGGAACGACTTAGATATTATAGTGTTAGGTCCTGTAGAAAACCCTAAGGTTGGGAATGAGGATCTAACCACTAGGCCCTATCCCTCCTAGATTCATTAATCCTTTTCTGATTTTTTTTTTTGGAGGGGAGGGTGTCTACTAGACACATCTTTCATCAACCATCTTTGATGTGTCACCAGGCAGTGCCATTTTCAACTCATTTCTGCTGGCCACTTCACAGGACAGAGCGTGAGAAAAGATCTCTTTCTACAGCTACACTGAGCTTCATAAGCATATGCTGAATACATAAGCTCCATAAAGCCTAGTGTGGTGCCCACGTAGCCCCAGAATTCTAAGCAACAGAATTTTAGAAAATCTTGTGTGTTTACAGTTCCATAATTACCTCTTTAGACCTTATGAGGTGGAAGAGAGCATATCCTGATCTATTCTGCTGCACTGTCTCAGCATCAAACCTCAGAGATGCATAATATTGTTCAAGTGGATTCTCTCTTGTGTGTTTCTTGTGCTAGGAACTGGAATTGTAAGACTCAGAGTAAAATTATTAGAAGTGTCTATGACTTGGGAGCAGAAGTCCCCGCTTTTTAAAAATTACCTAGTCTTCTGTAGGAAGCATTGACAGGAGAGCAGCAAAGTGTTTCAAGCCTGCAACTGAAAAAACTGAATAATAAATGCCATGGCTGCATGTCATATGGCAGAGACAAAATCCAGCCACTGAATAATTTCATCAGTCACAGGAAGTTCCCTCTAACTACTAGCACACTTTTGGTGCAAGCACTCATGAATATTCAGGACAAAATAGCTTTCTGTTGGTATTTAGAAATACATGGCTTGCTGATTACAGCCAGTGCTCGTGCATTCTGTTCTGTTATACTATGTAGTAGTTGTAACACATTCATAATTTTCTGCTTGCCATAGAACATTCTCAAAATTAAAAATAAATCAAATTATATCTTCAAAATGGAGTCAGTTCTTCCATTACTTCAATGATATTGCTCAGAATTTGGCCCAATGAGAAACCCTCCTCTCACAAGTTCAGTCACGTGTTGATTGTGTTGTGCAGTCTGAATAGAGAGCGATTGACACTAAACCCTTCTCAAACAATAGTGTTGTGTCGGTACAAATCAAAGCAACATCTGTCTCTAAAACTGTTGGCATAGATCACATCACTCTGTTGTTTCACTGTAGGTATAGGAAAATATCTTTATTTATCACAATGAAGTCAATATCATAATAAGCTAAGTGTTTACAACTATCATATATTTACACGGAACAAGGGTACAAAATGTATTGCTCAGTAGCTACTATTAATATGATGTAATAGCCAGGCATTATGCTAATATTTTTTAAACATTGGAACCATGTTAATATCCTCTTTTCATAGTTTCCATACAGCATAAACTAAGAAAGGAAGATGATGTCTGTCTGTATCTGTACGAGCTGTTCATTTGTGCAGAAGCAAATGGTAATTGGGAAGTGGGTACCACAGGAAATAAAGCCTACTATTGCTAATTACTGATTTTCCTGTAGGTTTTACCTACATCTGATGCTGTTTGATTAGAAATCTTCAAAACCTATAGATAATATTGACCAGATCAGTATGAGCTCAGAACAAAAAAAAAGAGCTGAAACTGCTGTAAATTGTGGGGCAAAAGGAGTTGAGCAGACAGTTGCCTGCCATTTGGCTCAGCTGCTGGGAGATCTACTTAGGAGAACACAGGAATGTTTTGCATTGCTTATGCTTAAGGCTAGGTCTGAGTGAACTGACAACCAGAGATTAGAATAACCTTATGTGAGATCACTTGCAAACGTTCAAAAATTTACAAAAGCATATTAAAAAAACAAAAACTTTCCTCTATGGGGCCATAACATTCAAATTACTTTGACTGCTGGGAATCACTGCTACAACTGCATTATTTGGAATGGTACTAACAGAGTTACTCTGCCTATACTATACCTTGAACTTCATTAGCAGCAAAATTATGCAGCCATGATGGAAAATGATTTTCAATCATGGTTCTGTAATTGCTGCGCACTAGAGCAATTTTTGCTTTTGCAAGAACTAAGTCAGTTCATACTAGGCCATAGTCTACTGCCCTAAAATGTACCTAGCCACCAAGACTGTCTATGGCACAGTTTCTATAAATGATTTTTAATTGTGTTAGAGCTCGATATTAAATATGCTTGGAAGTAACAATGGGGGCTACAACTATAAATCAGAGAGAGGGAAAAAGTAGCGTGTAATTGTTTAAAGCGATATTCAGTGCAAAAATTATGCTCCCAAAAATGCAGCTCACAACTGATATAACTGAAATACATTTTGAAATGATTGAATTGTTTAAGCATTTCAAAAGCCGTTCAGCATTCATTTTTGCTCTCAATAAATTAGTGTTCTGTGATTTTAATGAGCTGGATCTTGTGCTGTCTAAAGCAAATCTGGTCCTAACCAAAGCAAACATTTTTATTAAGTTATAATTTAAGGTTGCTAAATACAAGGTTGCAATCCAAGATAAGCTGTACCACAGAACACAGCCTTCATTCTGCTTTTTAGGTAGGAAGACAGATGGCAGCAAATAATACCTGCTGTGTTCTGTACTTTACACTGGCTACCCATTCACTTCTGGGTGACTGGTTACTATCTGTAAAATCCTAAGTGACAAGTTATCTCAGAACCTGCCTATGCTGCTTTATGACACCCAAGCTTAGAATGAATGCTTCAGCTATCTGCCTCCTGGGATATGGAATTTCTCAGTAGTTTGCCATTAGAACTCCATCCTGCCTGATATACATCCAGGCCCAAATGTTTTCATTAGACCTGGCTGAAAAGCAGAAAATATCCTTGCAAGGTTTTTTTTAGTTTTTTTTTAAGATGTGTCCTCTTGTTCGTCAGTTTGTCTTGTTACCTTTAGACTGAGAAGCAAGACATCTCTTTGTTCAGTCTTTTCTGCTAACTACAGGCATTTGAATCCCCTGACAATTAGGCTACTGACTGCTGTGTACCCACTCCATTCCTCTCAGGGAAACTGGTTTGGTTGATTGCTGCTCAGGGTCGCACAATACATGCTCCTTATTTTGAGAAGGTTATTGTTTTCATTTCATAGAAATGTAGCTGTGCCTGGAGACCATAATGAGGAAAATCTTATAAATACCTGAATAATGCTAGACATTTAATTGGTTTCATTTCACTGTACAACAGTCTTAGGCAGCAAAAGCCTTTATGAATCTGCAATGGAGAAAAGCAAAGTAAAATGCATAAGTGATTTACATTTGCATTCTTAGAGATTTCCCATCTACTGTTTTCATGTGGTAGATTTTTTCGTTATTTATTCCTGGGCTCACATGTTCTCCACTTTTCAATTCTCCATTATCCTTAATGAAGCTCTCTTGAGGTTTGTGAACTAACCACATGTTAAAAATAGTTTGCTTACCAGGCAGGTGTTTGCAATTTTTCACAATTCTATGTTTAACTCACCTGTGCTCTAGCCTCTCCCACTGCAATACAAGAAATTTAGATATTTGTGCATGTGATGGTACAACCTTGGAAATACGTAATTCCACTGAAAACACATTTCAGTTGACAGATCTGTCACTCCACTGGCATGTATGCAATTGTAACAAACCTGCATCATCTCTTTTAACAAAGCAGGACTAATCTCTAATAAGACCTATTGCTGTCCCTTGGTCCAAGCAGTTTGTCAATATTTGAGGCCTTGCAGGTTTGTTTCTGTTAGGATAAGGAATTGGGGATATTTGTCATGGATATTCTTGGTGTAATCTTGTTTATTTACTAAAAATTTACCAAGTCCAGTTTCCCTGGACACAGTAGAAATAAACAGCTTCCTTGCTCAGAAATCCACAAATTTAACATTTCAGCAAACTCTGTCTCTCTGCTTCTACTCAGGGTCACATTCACAACACCTTTTGCGGGTTTTTGTTTTCCAGCACACACAGTCTATAACCAATACCCTAGCCCCTGCACTTGCCACCAGGAAAACCCCTCTTAGCGTCCCTGGGCTAGCTCTTGCCTGCCACCTGGTCCATTTCTTGGCATCATGTGCAGTAGTTTTAACTTGTATAAAGGGGCTTGTTTGATCTTTTTGTTGAGCCTTTTTGGATATGACAAGCTTTCTCCATTGACTTTAGTGAGCTCAATGATTTTCTTTGCGCTTCTGGCAGACATTAGCACCTTTCAGCATAACATTATTATAGGAGACTGAGGATCCTATGTATATGGCTTTTTCAGAGGAGCCCAGCTCCCATGGATATCTTTAGTTAAAATATCTAACTTTTGGTAGCCATATTTGAAAATTTTGACTGAAGCTTGTCTTCAGATTCCATATGCATAACAGGGCTCCACAATTCAACAGACATGTCTGACAACAATTTTCATGAGGGACACTGATAAAACAGACAGGGCCAAAATTCATTGCAGATTTAAGTCAACAGAGAGAAATTCAACTCATACTTTTTAAATATACAGACACAGAGAAGTAAATATTTACCCAGTTCTGTTTTAGAAGGTCATCAGATGCCATCTGATTCAGTGCAAAATAGTCATGCCTTCTGGAGTTTGGAATACTTAGCAGACTAATTTTTATTTTTCAATTTCATTTATTTAATTAATCTATGGACTGTTTGGCAGACTGTGTTCCATTCATCTGTGCTAGTTTCTCTCCCTACTTTCTCACACTACTATTTTTGCTATGATTTATCCATTATTCTGGTTCAGTCATCCTGCAAGACTGAATGAAACCTTGAGAATGTTCTGGTGTCCTTGCCCCAAATCCATATCAGTTCTGCTGTTGAATCTCCTCATTATCCCTCCTACCTAATCTTGTCTCCCTTAAACTGGATATGAGGAAATCAAATTAAACCTCAATGATTATAAAAAGGACATGTATCTACATAAACATTGCCCAGGATGTTGAATATAAAAGTGCAATGGTAAATAATCTTCTAAATGAAACTGCAGTAGGGTGGCATCCATGTGAGCTAGAGAGAGCCTGGAGGTAAACCAACCCTGATTACAAGTCAAGCCCTGCCTGAGGGAGAATCAGGTATTTCAAATATAAAAGACATCAGGAAGCTGTAGGTAATCAGGATTAGAGAGAAGTAGCTGGGATTGTCAGAGGTAGAAGGCCTGGCAACAAACTACACAAGAGATTGTGTGGTGCTGGAACTGTTAAAAAAATGTTTGTTTTAGACAAGTTTTGTTGCTAGATTTGTGAAGAATGAATTAAAGTATTTGGGGCTCAGAAGGAGTCTGGAATTTTTGTGAGTTCCCTGGTGAAGGGGAAATAGAGGTGGGTGGTGGCTGTGGTATGACAATGTGTGTACTTGGCTGGATCTCTGAACCCCCTCTAGCTAAAAAGGCAAATAATCCCACAGGGGCCAACCCTAAAAGATTCATGATGGAAGAGTTTATCTGCCTATTAATGGAGCAGCAACAGAAAACTCAGATCTCCTCCTGCAACTATTGCAAAACCAACAGAAACAGCAGGAAATATAATTTATCTCCCAACAACAGTGGCAGGAGATGCAATATCAGCAACAGGAGCAGTTGTTACAACACTTGAGCAAACAGGCCTTAGAGACTTGGGGCGATGGTAGGACGGGGCAGAAAGATTGGACACAGAGTGATACTCAGTCAAGCTCACATCCTGATCTAAAAGTGGCCATCTTAGATTTGCTGGGGTTTCCAGTGGCAGGTACCAACAGATGTTTTGGACAGAGCTGTTTCTCCAAGGAGCGTAGCCCTGTGCAGTAGTTGGTAATTGTGGGACTGGTGGCTGAGCCTGGACATGGATTCTTTAACATCAGTAATTGACTTACTTGTGTTAGAGCAGTTCCTGCACAGTCTATCTGGGGGGACACAATCCTGGGTAAAATGGTTTTGACACTCAAGGGTGGAAGAGGCCAATTTTGAGGCAGAGGGGCTGGAACAATGGGCCAGATCTGGTGTACCTGATATTAAAAGGAAGCCAGTACCTAGGATACCCTAAGGACAGGGAAGTCAACAAAGGAAAAAAAAGTAGGAGCTAACCTGAACAATCATGCCTTGGATGAATGACCACTAAAATTCTTATTGTCACCAAAGGGCAAAGTTTCCTGGTGCACAGGGGATGGTAGAAAAGCCATACTAGTGAGCTTTTGCTGTAGAAAAGCAGGGAACACCCAAAGAAAATGTCCCTTCATGAAGCATGACTTTGTGGGTTGCTATTTTAGCCAGGAGGGGTGGTTGGGGTCCCATCCAGAGAGGCTCTCTATATTGGGAGGGGACATGTCCCCAGAGCTCTGTTTTTATTGTGGGAGAAGAGGACTAAGCAGAATGCTTGTTCTCTTTTAGATTGGTATTGTGAGGGATAGAAACCATGAGCTGAGGACAGAAGAAAGGGTTGCATCAGGAGTGGGATGTAATCCACAGAGCAGTCCAGAGAATGCTGGCATAATACTCAATTTGCTACCAAGTATTGGTGAATTCCTACATACCAGGAAAGGGACTGGTAGAGGAAGAGGTGCTGACCTACTCCACAGAGGAGGGAGAAACTTTGGGCCTAGCACCCTAAATGTGTGAACCTCAGAGCTGGATTTGCCCCACCTGGAAGGGACTCTTGGGGTGCAGGTGCTCATTTGGGAGATAGGGTAAACCTAATCAGGGTCCACAAGGGAGGAAGTAGGAACCCAGCTGTTCGGATCTCAGACAATGCCCAGTGGGGCGATAGTAGGCACCCAAATGATGACCCCTGGGATGACAAGGGAAGCATGGGTAGCCCAAGGTCCTCCTCAGGGTACATGGGAGCAACTAATGGATTAATGCCAGGCAGCTCTTGAAGAGCAGGATTGCTTGCATGTGATTGGTAAGTGAACTTGAGGGGAGCTGGAAGCCCTATAGACCCAGACTGTGTCTTCATGGGGCTGGTGACATAAGTGAAAGGGGTGGGGAAGGCAGGGTGAGATGGAGAAAACAATTTTTCTGTTAGAACTTGCACTGGGGTGTGCAAGATTCTAAGGGGGGGTGTGTGTAATATAATAGGGTGTCTTACCTCTGGGCTGGAGAATAAAGTTTCAAGGTATTTTTCATAAGAGTAGGGTTATTAACTAGACATGAATGAGTCCTGCACAGTTCAAATTGTGCAAGTGACACAACTGTCCTGGAAGGTCTATCAACAGGATTTGGCACCTAAGGAATTGAAACAGATTAACTGGGAGATCTGGACTGTGCAGCATCCAAATGTCTTAGACCCCCCACCCCCACACCTAACACAGACACACCATGCCTTTCAGGAAATCTCTTCCAACTTTACCTGAGATGTCTAGGGGGAGGATGTTGGGTTGCCCACTTTTCCCTTTCCTGAGCCACGTGTGGGCCACTCACTGGGTATTAGAAGGACGGTTGGAAGGTGCTTCAAGGGATTTCCCTGTTGTAGCCCCATTTTGGAACATGGATGCCATGTTTTCCCTTTCACTTCATCAACAATTTAATAAAGCATTCATAAGCAAAAATGAAAAAAAATGATCATGTATGAATGATCATTTTATTTTGGCCCCTCATTCCCCCTCCCTGTCTCTGTAACGTAAACCTTTGCTCAGGTCTTTTGGTCTTCTCACTCCATTTCAGTTGCTCCAGCCTCCATCCCTGCCATAGAGATGCTCCAGGTCTAATCCATCATCTGTTTTGGAAGTCAGGAAATATTTTTTCCAACCAATGCCAAACTTGGCAGGAGTCTGTTAGATTTTTTTCACCTTCCTCACAGCACACTGGAGGCACAGTTAGGTTAAATAGGACTAGAACTTAGAAGATCATGTTAGTAATTGGTAAGAATGGTTAGTTTATTGGAATTTGCAGCTAATGTACACTGTGGAAAAAAAGGCCAAGGGGTCAGCTCCCAGAATTAAGAGAGACCTGGATTCACTGATGGACTTTGTGTCTCTGGGAAAAAGGAAATCTTGAAGACTTCACAGGCTGAGATTTGTTTTTTGTTTTTTGGTGGGGAAGGGTGGGGAAGAAGTGGTGGTTATGGAGGGAGGGTGAAAGGATGTGTTTGAGTGAGATGAATCCTATGGGTAGAGTTAAGAAAGTCTACCCTGAGTTACAGGTTGTGGTGGGAGCTCTGTATCACACCTGCACTGGATCCACTTAAATGCTTGGTACACACAAGCTGGGGGACACAGGGAAGAAACTTAGTATCCCTCCACAGAGTTAATAAAATTGTCCTTAAGCATCTGTCCTTATGCATCTGCATGTCCTGATCAAGTAGAATATAAAAATAGAGGAAGAAAGAAAAACTACAAAGACATACTGATTATCAACATTTGCTGAGTCATTTACTTTTTCAGACCTGATCCCTATTCTGTCAATTGTCCTCTCAGATGTTGCTTTGTAAAGTAGCTAGTACCTTTTGGAGGCTATATAAATTAGGGCTGTCAAACAATTAAAAAATAATTGCAATTAATCATGAGATTAAAAAAGTCTTGATTAATCACAGTTTTAATCACACTGTTAAACAATTATAGCATACCAATTCAAATTGATTATAAATATTTGTGGATGTTTTTCTACATTTTGAAATATATCGATTTCAGTAACAACAAGTTCCCTCATTATGGGTAGGAAATCTTCCAAATGCAGCCATTAACTGGAATCTGATAGATCTCAAGACTGGTGTAAGCTCCTTAAGCTACAGATAGCAACTGAGTAAATCAGTCTTCCAAGCCCAAGTGAGCTTCTGAGTTATGCAATATTCCCAGACTGAAAGGAGCTCCTGTGCAATATTAAGTTCCCAGTCCGGAATAAAACCTTGAGGACTGGAGCAGGCCTCAGCCTAGATTTCATTCCAGACTGAGTCAGAGCCTTAGAGCTAAAGTAGACATTTATCAAAGAACGTTTCAAATTAGGCTGAGTCCCTTAGGGCTACAGCAGACATCATAGTTCCTGAGCCAATCCCCTAGTATGTTCTGGCCAATCAGTCCCGTCCATCTGCCTCAGAATGGATCCTCACAGCTATAAAGCCTCTCCCAGGCAGGCCTACAATAATTAGTTTACTTAAATCCTTGTTATTCAGAAGCAAGTGACACAAGAAAAGAAGAAAAACCCTAGAAAACACATCCAGTAACTGGCTTCTACTTTCCCATTCCTTCTTAGAAATTAGAGGCAAACAATGTATATTGTTCATTTAACTCTTTTTGCAAATTAACACCCTGAGAATCAGTACTTTCTGTGTTGGACAACTCTGTCACAATTCTGTAGGACAAAAACCTGAGCGGTAATGTTTGCCAGATTTATTGGGTAGAAAAAGCATCCAATCAATTACTATTGTGGATGTAGTTTTTCCAGTTTTGGGTCCAATCCTCTGTAGTGCCAAATGTCTTTGAGAAGTGCTGAGCACTCACAGCTTCAATAGAAACCAAAGTATTTTTTCCTGCAAGATGTTTGGCAGCACTTCCTTTTAAACAAAATAGAAGGCAGGTGCAAATGATGGGGACTAACAAATGCTTTGGAACAAGCAGTGAAGGAGTGGTTGTTTTAACATACCCAAATAAAGGGAGAATCAGAGTCCATCATCCAAAAGGGCAGTAATATTGGAGATTGGATTAAAGATAATTGAAGAGTAAAGGAACTTGACTTCAGTGCCAGTACTCAGTTCTTGGGGTAAGGTGGCAAATACAGTATAGTTATTTTATTATTTTAAATGGTCATCGGAGATTAAAACCACAACAAACTTAACCTGTATTAAAACTGTTGTAATGTGATGGGTACATTCTCCAAGTGATGAATATTTTACTTTAAATCTACCTCAGCTGTCAATAAATAAGTTAAAAGAGCAGTAACATCAGAGTAACTTTTGTAGACCCTGTAAAAACACAATGTTTTGTGCTGCCTCTACTGTCACTGGAGTAGCTGTAAGATAACAACAGACACTATTCCCAAAGCTGATATGAATCAATGACAGTGCGGTATAAATAATGGTGTCTTCGCACAGTGAAGACATAGATAACTTAGCACAGATGCAACTGAAGAGAAAATAACCATGTTAATTTCAGATGCATTCCAAAACGAAACAAAACACCACCACTAAATATTGGAAAGAATGGATAATAAAGTTATATACATTCAAGATACCTTTATACTGTGGGGTAACTTATCAGAAGGGCACCTTGTCTGATGCAGATTTCAGTTATGCCTACAAGCCTTGCACCCACATTTTTGCAGGTCTATTTTCACTGCAGTCACAAATCAGAGAGATGCAAAAGGAATTAGATTAGTACCATCAATTTATCCATGGACAGATTCTGCTCAGAATTACACTAGTGCATAACTGAGTTACTCCAAATACATACACTTGTGCAAATTAAGGCAGAAGCTAGTGCTCAAGAGGTACAAATTAAACTTGAAAACAGGGAGGAAAAATATAAAACATCTTGCAGTAAAAATAAAAATAATTGAAATAAGGCTATAAATACTGTACAGCTCTAGGCACACCCACAAGTAGTTGTAGAACTGCATGAAGTAAAATAGGCTACAGTGTAATCCATAAAATTTCTGCTGCTTCCAGCACAATGTTCCATGGAGAACCAACCAGTCTGGTTCATTGATCCACCCCCTAGAGTGCTATTCATGCACCACTTTTGGAAATCAGAGGCCGATAAGCATGCTAATATCCCTATCCATTAATACCATTCTTCTCTTTGGAAAGAGAAACATGCATTGTCAAATTGAATTTTAGGTATCATTGCCAAATATTACACATCAATTAAATAAAAAGGAACAAAGTATTTTTTTTAATATCTCACAAAACACAATTGAAATCCAGTATCAGAAATGCGAAATGTTTGTTGTTTCTTACTCTAGAGTTCAGTGTTAAACTTTCAGTGTTCACTTCTAAAACAACTCTCCCAGGATGCATTACATTGCAAAAATCATGAACTGAAAAGTTGCTTGCAGTTTATTTCTGTAGCATTGTATGTAACACTTTCATTTGTTACTTCAGAACCATTGTTATATACATTGTTTCCAAATCCCAGGAGCAGCATAATATACCAGACAATACCATACAGACTTTCACAGGGTTAGTATGATCCCAATCATCACAGCTGAAAGTTTCCTTCATGTTTTCTTCTGGCAACCCTTAGTTTTCGGTTTTCCCAAGACTCTCTGAAGAACAAAACACATAGAAAAAGATTAATTTACAGCGGTATAAAATCAGAAGTAAATCCACTTCTGAAACCAGTACAAAACTGGTATAGCAAAATTAAAGTACAATACAGCTTCAATACTTTTAATTTACTGTAGTTGTTTAGCATGTCATACAATATTATTATTCTGCATCAAAATGTATTAGTCATTTATTTTTATATGTTTTCTCTCATTTGCCAATGGAGATATTTTGGATTTGCACTGGTGTAACTAAGAGCAAACTTTGGCCCTCTGTTCTGCTCACAGTTTTAGTCTTTCCAATATAGCAATACACTACATCCATTTGTGTGTCAAATGGCAGTATAAATACTTTATGGATACTGCTTCCCTACATCTCACAGGAGGATAAAAACCATAAATGCTTGGAAGGTGCTTAGATTTTATTGAGCTGGAGACCACAGAAGTACCTGAATAAACAGGCAAATTCTTCCTATGGTCTCAGTGTAGTGGTGCAGCTATGCCAAACACCACAATTTGACTGTACATTTTGAGAGTCAGACCATGGCCAGGCCCTATGTGGGTGTATAAGGCTGAGAGGACTCAGGAAGCCCATCCTGCCCAACCCTGCTTGTGCTTCCTGTGCAGGACTCAACCACAAGCTGCAATCCTTGTTCTTCTAATTGCACTTACCCCCAGGAGAATGACTGAACAGTGATGAGGAGATGGCCGTGTCATAGACCCTTCTCCCTCATACCAACCAAAAAAGATGGCCTGCCTCAGAAGGAAGCATAGCATTGCTTCAAAGGGGACATCTCTCCTTGCACACAAGACCACCCACAGGGCAGAACTTTGGCTTATTGGCAGAGCTACAGTTTATATATGCTGTCCAGGAGCAGAAGAATAAAAGTGGATGTGGATAGAAATCAAATTAGTTCAGGAGCTGCCAAGAAAATGAATCTATACACCTAGAACTAGCACTTCAGGTCCCAAACAATCAACTTAACCCTTTTTTCAGAAATTCTAACCAAATATTACCAAAACTATTTTTCCAGGACTGAAAAATTCTGTTGAATTAGTTTTTCCATTTTATGAGCCCCCAGACATCCTGTCTGTAGCTGAGATAAGAGTTAACACCAACAAAATACAATAGTAACCATAGGCTTTACACACGTGAGTAATCCACATGATTTCTATGGGACTACTTGCATAACAAAGGTTTGCAGAATTTTTCTTGGATCATTTCCTATATATGAAACCAGGAAATAACTAGAAATCTTATGAGATGGCCCGATTTAAAGGTCCAAGATGTTCGGATAAACATCAGAAAAGAATTTAAACTTTTGGATCCTTTCTCAAACTATATCATTTGAGTTTTAGCAATCACTAATTGTTATCATGAAACTGAATAGAACAGAACGCATGCTATTTCCCTGACTCAATAAGTGAATGAGGTGTGTTACCATTCTATGTTAGGAAAAGCTTTATACTTGTGGATGCAGTTAATTGTCAGTGGTTTTTGGCAAAAGTGATCCCAAACAGATACCCAAATGATAGAAAACAGTCCCCAAAGAACCCAATCCTCTGAAAAAAAACAGGAGTACTTGTGGCACCTTAAAGACTAACAAATTTATTTTAGCATGAGCTTTCGTGAGCTAAAGCTCACTTCTTCGGATGAGCTCACGAAAGCTCATGCTAAAATAAATTTGTTAGTCTTTAAGGTGCCACAAGTACTCCTGGTTTTTTTGCGGATACAGACTAACACGGCTGCTACTCTGAAATCAATCCTCTGAGATACTCATGCTTATAATCTCGCCGGAGAAGGCCCTAGAGGGTGAGAATTATATTGCCAGCAAAGTTGGAAATCATTACTTCACTTGATTAAGAATAATACTCAGGCTGACACCTTATCACATACTCCCTGTTCTGCGGTTCATCTCCTTGTGCCACTTGGGAGCATTTTAACTGCAGCCAGAGCAGCAGTCAGTTTGAATTTTAAGGAATATATTAAAAGGACTATAAAAAGGCATCTTTCGTTCTCTTCATACTTTCTGGCTGTTTATAGGAACTAGAGCTGTGTGAAAGAAGGGAGTTGTTTTGCTGTTCCATCACAGATTATTTTGCACCCCCAAAATGTTCCTAAATTGTGAATGTTTGGGAGACTTTTCTTTTACATCAAAAAAAATTGGGAGAAATGCAAATGCAAAAGTCCACTCTTGGTCAAAATATCAGGTTATGAAAGGCCAAATATTACTGTTTAGACCTCTTCATTGCAGAGCAAATCCTCTCCTCAGTGACTTACCTGGGTGGTTGGGAGGGGCACTGCACAGATTCAGAGTCATGCTCAAGCCCTACCATTACTCTGCCTCAATCCCAGCTAAGGACTGTGATATGTAGGTGAAGCACATTGCTCATCCCTTGTGCAGTCCCTGGCAACCCTAGCTTCTCTTTTCATGTAGTGTAAATGCACCACTGTGTTTCCAGGAAAGACTCTGCAACTATGAATGTAGGGGAAGGATTTGTCCCTATGTAATAAAAAATGCCTCTAATGGCACAAGAGATGAGAACTTTATCTCCCCACAGCTGACTTCTCTCTATACAAAAGTATCCTGTTAATATTCAATAGATGCAGCTTAGTTCAATTCTCAAATAATGAGGTGGAAAAAAAATTCAGTTCCCAGACTGTACAAGTGGTGGGAATAAATGGGGCAAGTAGTATCAGGGAATGCCTCAATAAATAGACAGATACTGATGCCACTATTCAAAGGAACAAATTTGTAGCGAGCTGTTCCCTCTTTTTTAAATAGTATATAAATATCTGAGCTCCTGAGTTACTCCTAAAACTGAGTTACTTCTTAGTTGAGAAAGAAAAAAAGTGGATATGAGCTATTTCCTAGTCTATTACTTGTTTTATTTACAATAGCCACATAGTTCCTGTTAGCATGAATAAGGACAGCTAAAAAAAAAAGCAACATTAACGATAATATGGAATTAACACTCCTTTCAGAAAAACAAGCAAGAATGTCAACCAGCTTTCTCCAGCCCATTTTAATTCGCTGTGTTTCTTAATTCCTCCCAGAACAGATTGAACTATTGTTGCTAGAAGATGTGCCTGGCTTGTCAGTCAAAATCATTACCTCACCAGACAGCTGGCATGTGTCATTTACACAGCCTCCCTGAGCTTGCAGTCAATATGTCTGTGGGTGTTGGGCAAGCATGTTGTCCTCGTTCATCCATTCTCTCTTTCAGCAAAGTAATCCCGATAAAATTCAGTGAACATGTCTATTAAATAAAATGCCTCAAGTGTCCCTTGCTGGTTTGTCATCCTGTTAGTGAGCTAATGGCTGGGCCAGATGTTAAGCTGTGGTGAAAGGGCACATGGTGCAAGCTGAGAGGTGGGGGATGAGTGAGTGGTGCATAAGTGACAAAGCTCAGCTTTGTAATTCCCTGATGCTGGGACACTGTGTTCAGGGCTGATTACTTTGAAAGGGTCAAAATAGCATCTAGTGAGCAGTCCAATATAAAGGCATCCCAGCTACCCTTTCTTTTCCTCTGACCATGCCTACTATACTGCCAGCATGGAGGAGGTGGCAGAAGAATCTTTGAACTGGTTCTACACCTTAGTAGGATCTCCATATACTGGGATGATCCTGTTGGATCCAGATTTGCTGACTTTCTCACAAGAACACCCCACTTCACATCACTTGTCAGTGCACCAGAAATCCTGGTCCTGAATATGTACCTGATGAAGCCATTAGCCTCTCCTGTGAGTTCCCATGTTAAATGTGTTTCTTCAATCCCATTATTGATTGCCTAATTGTACCACTTTTGCTACACTATTAATAGGCTTGGAAGGATTTTTTAATTGGTAAATGTAGGCAAATGTCAATTTCACTAAACTGACAAAAATATTTCCATTGATAACAACAGAAATTTACAGATTAGCAAAGTAAGAAAAATGATGTTCAATAAATTAGTAAAATTTGATTTAAGGACATTTATTTTGTATATTTTGATATGTGATGTTGACAATTTGTGATTTGATGGTTATACAGTTTAACTATTTGAATCTTTAAGTATATTGTCATTAAATAATTGTCTGACTCCCCCATAATTTCCTGCAACTGTGAATATTTGAACAAAGATGGAAAAAATGCTTAAAACCCATAATTTTGAGCAACAGTGAAAATTTAAATGGATAAAAATCTAAAAAAATGCTTACAAATAAATATTGATATTATCTGTCAAATTATAAAGAAATAAAAATTGAATTCTGCCAGACCTAGGTATAAAATTAGTGGAATGCTTAATTACAGATATTGGAGAACATGAGTTTGTAGGAGTTTCAATTACAGAATTACAGAATGTCTAACATAATGGAAAGACACATTGCCACTTTTAAGTCTGTTACTCAGTGTCCAGTGAGATTGAAGTGCTCTCCTACTGGTTTTTGAATGTTACAATTCTTGATGTCTGATTTGTGTCCATTTATTCTTTTGCGTAAAGACTGTCCAGTTTGGCCAAAGTACATGACAGAGGGGCATTGCTGGCACATGATGGCATATATCACACTGGTAGATGTGCCGGTGAACGAGCAGGTGTGGCAGATGTGGTCAGGTCCTATGATAGTGTCCCTTGAATAGATATGCAGACTGAGTTGGCAACGCGGTTTGTTGCAGGGATTGATTCCTTGTTTAATGGTTTTGTTGTGTGGTGTGTAGTTGGTGGTGAGTATTTGCTTCAGGTTGGGGGATGTCTGTAAGTGAGGACTGGCCTGTCTCCCAACACTCAATAACAGACTTTAAAGTGGCAATTCTTCAACAAAAAAAGCTTCAAAAACAGACTTCAACGAGAAACTGCAGAACTGGGATTAATTTGTAAACTGGACACCATCAAATTAGGCCTGAGTAAAGACTGGGAGTGGATGGGTCACTACAAAAAGTAATTTTTCCTCTGTTAATACTCACACCTTCTTGTCAACTATTGGGAATGGGCAACATCCACCTTGATTGCATTGGTTTCATTAGCACTTCAAAAGTAATTTTCCCTCTGTTGATGTTCGCCCCTTCTTGTCAACTGTTGAGAATAGTTCACTTCCAAATTAATTGAATTGGCCTGTTAGCACTGATCCCCCCCACACACTTGGTAAGGCAACTCCCATCTTTTCATGTGCTGTAATATATGTACTGCTTACTGTATTTTTAACTCCATGCATCTGATGAAGTGGGGTTTAGCCCACAAAAGCTTATGCCCAAATAAATTTGTTAGTCTCTAAGGTGCCACAAGAACTCCTCATTTTTTTGCTGATACAGACTAACACACCTACCACTCTGAAAAGTATTTAAGAAAGCACATATACAAATTACTTGAACTTTGTTTTTGTATATGGATGTAAGAGAATAAGAGCCATTCTGATGTATGGCTCTCCTAACAAGGCTACTAATGTTTGCACTAGGAGTCAGTATTTCCAGCATTCATTTTAATATGGCTTGATGTGCAGTGGATGTAGCTTGACTTGTTTTGTTTCTTTGTAGCATACAAAGAAACAGTGAAAGAGTTAGTGCAAAGGAGGAAGAGACCCACAGCTCCACTCCAACTGTCACTCAAGACCTTTCAAAGGACCCAGAAGAGCAGAACCGCATCAAATCCTGCACTGCAGTAGTATTGAACGAGAACAGAGAGTTAAATATAAATGGAGAGTAGTTGGTTTCTTGCAATGGCCAGAAGACCAGTGTACTGGCTGATTAAAATAAGACTGAAAAGAGGTGTGCATGCTCGACATTTGTGCTGTTTGAGCCCAATACACTGAGAACTTTGTCCAAGAATGTTCAACCATCTGAAAATATGAACCCTATGATGTTGCCAACGTCTGTGAGAGCAGCACAGGTTAAAGATGTACAGAAGCTGCTTATGCAGTTAATTTAAAGTGTCCATGATTTCAGGAGTGTTTTGGAAAATGTATTTGTGTGAACCTCTCCCTCCTCTTTTTCCATTTCCTTCATCATGCTGGGAGATATGATCTCCTTTCACGTGCCTGGCAAGTTTCCACAGACACATAGCACATTCAAGGAGGCAGGATGCTGAGTTTGGAGAAAAAGTTAATATGGAATCCCATTGTTAAATATTTAAAGTCAAATGCCAAAAATGAAGAAGCACTCAAAGTTAAGTATACAGAAAAACAGCCTGAAAAAGAAATAGAAGAATTTATGTTTTTGTATTTTGTTACAATGATTTTAATTGTTTCAATTTTTCTGCTTATACAATCATAATGGTTGCTTCTGGCTTTCATAAAATGTATGAAGAAGCAAACATTTACAATGCAGGCCAGCCCTTGGTGGAATGTACAGCTTGCATAACCTCTGAAAGTCCCTAACCAGACTTACGCAAATAGTGAGGCTACTCATGTGACTACAACTTCTGAATTAATAATGGTATTGCTGTCAGCTGGTAATGACAACAGAGGCTAATTGCTCTATGTGGTTTCACACTTTCAGAATGCATGACATCAGCTACATTCACTGATCTAGAGCACTACTTAATATTACTTACCACAAACTATGTATAACAAGTGAATGCTTATAATTTGGTAGCTAATAAATAGATCTAGTCAAATGCTGTTAATATAATAGCAATTAAGGTCACTGTATGGATAATAAAGATGTCGACAAACAAGTAGAGCTTTTAATGAAGCACTTGACTTGTGCTTATTCTAGAGGTGGCATTTTCAAAAGTGCTTTGTATTGGCCAAACTCTGCTCCTAAAGAAGCCAATGATGAAATTTCCACCCTTAGTTTCAGTGGGAGCAGAGTTTGGCCAATACTAACCACTTTTGAAAATCCCACGTCTAGAGTAAGTCAAGTGCTTCATTAAAAACTCTCCTTGTTTGTCAACATCACTAAGATGAATCCACTCTTTTAGATAATCATCTGTTAACTAGGCATTATTATGGTTAAAACAAGACATCTGAAACACTTATTTTCCCACCTTTGCATTTAATTATTCTATTTACTCCTGGGGGGAATTCTGTGTCTAAAAATTAATAATTCTGCACATAATATTTTAAAATTCTGCATATTTTGATCAAAATAACACAATATAATCTTGCCAGTTTCAGTTATTTTGCTAATTTATTTCCAAATATCTGTCAGCTAGTATGTCTGTAACAATACAGACAACAAAAAAGATTCCCCCAGGAGTAGAGAGTTAAAGAAACCCTTATGACAACCCAGTTCCTGTTTCTCTGTCATGCTTTTGTTTGGAGCCTCATTGTGAATTTGTCACAGGTGCCAGCTGGGCACACTTTGGGGGAAAACTCTCCCACTCTGTTTTTTTTAGTCAATTCTTGTTTTTTTCTCTCTGTCCCCGTAGGTTGCCATATAGAAGTTCCCACATAGAGGAGGGAGGGGAAGAGGGAGCTGGAGGGGGAGGTACAGCTGGGGGTGCTGGAAGGGATATTTGGGGGTGCTGGAAGGATGTGTGTACTGGAAGTGTGTATTTGGGGGGTGCCAGAGTGGTGTCTGTGTGTGCTTGGAGGAGGTATTTGGAGGGTGCTGTAGGAGTCTGCGTGTACAGGGAGAGGGTATTGGGGGAGTGCGCGAGGGGACTGTGTGGGGCCCCTGAGTTCATACAAGTTCCCCCGCAGCCCCCCAGAGCCCAGCTGCAGGGCCAGACACCTGCCTCCGCCTTCCCAGCCCAGGCTTCCAGAAGAAGAAACAGCCTGATGCTGGGTCCCAGGCTTGTATGAAGTTTCCTGCATGCCACCTCCTTCCTTCAGGGCATGTTGGGAACTGCAGCTGCCAGGAACCCTCAAGCTCTCCCTCCCCCTGGCAGTGTTCTCTATTTGTGAGCTGGGGAGCCAGGCTCTGTGGAGTCTGGGAGCCAGGCTCTGCGGGGTCCAGCAGCCCCTAGTATTGGCCAACAGCTCTGCAGCACCAATTCTGCAAGGGGAAAATGAAATTCTGTGCAGAAAATTATGTACAAATTCTGCATTGCACAGTGGTGCAGAATTCCCTCACTGTAGAACTTCAAAATAGAGACTTATTTTTATTCTTCACTATTCAGTATGTATAGCATGTAAGCTTAAGTGATTGATCAATCCAAATACCAAGATATTTGAAAGATAAAACTGTCCTGAGGATAGAGCTATTAAACATGTAATGCTTAACTCTGGATCTACTGCCAGAATTTCTATTTTATGATTAGCCTGAAAATGAAAGTCTGTTTTTTGTAATGGCAGCTTATTTATTGTGCATTGCTGAAGTACCAGAATGTATATGGTACTCTTCAAGATTTCAGTGGGATGCCTGGTGCAAAACTGCACTGATCCTATGGCCATCAGAAAGTAATGTTATTATTGTATATTTCATTAGGATGCAATTTAATTAAAAACAACAACAATAAAAATGTTACAGCTGAAGGTGACATTAGAAAATGATAGCAAACAGTGCTGTCTATGAAGCCATTGTGGATGTGTGAGGCATTGTTGCATAAGAAGATCTCTCTGAGCATGTGTATCAAGTATTCATTCACCAGTGGCATGCATTCAAGCATGAATCAGGAACAGAATGCTTATATTCTTTGTAGCAGTAAACAGGCAGCAAGTGGACATCCAGATGCTTTAACATCTATGCTTTGCTAGTGACAGCAAGGGGAAGTCTACGTGCAAAGATTAAAGTAAGGGGAATGTGGGGAGGAGTCCAGCTTTCCTTTCTCTGCCAAAAGCAGAGAGACAGCATCTTTTTCTTTCATTTCAACTATTAAAAAATAAAGGGAAAGCAGCATTTTTCTTCTGCATAGTAAAGTTTCAAAGCTGTATTAAGTCAATTTTCAGTTGTAAACTTTTGAAAGAACAGCCCTAACGTTTTGTTCAGCGCCATTAACATTTCAGAGTTATGAACAGCCTCCATTCCCAAGGTGTTCATAACTCTGAGGTGCTACTGTAAATGAGATGAATTTTAATTGGTAAATAAACATCTATCCTCATTGTACTATTGGCTATTTTTCAAAACTCATGTAATGTAACATATTAGATTGCAGTTTGCAGTGTTGTTGTAGCCTTGTTGGTCCATGGATATTAGAAAAACAAGGTGAGTGAGATGATGTCTTTTATTGGAACAACTTCTTTTGGTGTAAGAGATCAGCTTTTGAGCTGCACAGAACTCTTCTTCAAGTCTGAGATATTACTTTACCCACCTTGTCCCTCTAATGTTTGATTGCAATCACAGTCACAGTGAGTGTGAGAGAGAATCTCCTATAGAAACATTCCAGTGGGTTATAAGATTCAATATTATTTTATTTTGTTCTATCTATCAGACAAAAGACCATAATTGGTAATCTTGTATTCCACCCATAGTTATAGAAGGAAATATTCAAAGTGATTTGCGAATTAAAATAGTTTAGTTATAAAATATATAGCCTCAGTGACATCTGTAACTGAAGTAATATATAGGGACCTAAAAGTTATGACTGTGTGAAATCACAACACAATTGCCCCATATTCCCACACCCAAGTCAGTCACATAATCCCTTTCCCCCCCCCTCAAAAATCAGGACACACAATCCAGAACACTAACACCATAAGGCTCCTGAGACCATACATGTGTGATCCCCAGTGCTGCTGCTGGGATGCAGGGGGATCTGTTGGAGACCTGTGCCTATGAAGTTCTGGCCTCTTGAGGTAATAAGTGGGAAGGGAAGTTTGGCTAGCTTATTGGTCCTTTCATTTTGGTGTTGTAAGCAGCCTCTGTCATTGCTTCTACTGACTCTCTCCTTCCTGGAAGATGATAGGTCCTTTTTAAAAAGCCACTCCTCCTAGGTAAAATTCTCTGGAGGACTATATCCAATAGATACTTCTAGGAAGGAAAAGGGGGTGACTGCTGAGGCTATGTGCCCCCAAAGTCCTCGCTGTGCTATGGAAAAGGGCAGCCAGGATGCTAGTGAACGGCAGCATAATATCATACTTTCTTCCCTCTCTTTTCTCATGTTACAACTCTGGGAAGCAGATGTTTTAATGACTTTGTGAATGAGAGCTTGTTATCCTCATCAGAGGGAGAAAGCATTTGATACCTGAAATAGGACACGCTGCAGGACATCAAATACTTCTTTAATCATTCAAAAGGTGATTTAAGGTTAACTTTCCAGAGTACAGATTTTGTTGCAACACATTAAATTAATTTACTGACCGTACAACATAGTGACTATGGTAGACCATGAATCAGTAACAACTTTGTGGCTTTGTAAAGTAATTACTAGGAAGAACATAAAAGTCCCTAACACAAGGATGCAGTTGGTCCATCAGTTTTTATAACAGTGGGAAATGTGCATTTACAAAGTAGTTTGAAGTCAACAGAGAAAGTCTTAGGAGCATTCACAACCTCCGCCACAATTTGAGAGAACATAAGAACATAAGAACGGCCATACCGGGTCAGACCAAAGGTCCATCTAGCCCAGTATCTGTCTACCGACAGTGGCCAATGCCAGGTGCCCCAGAGGGAGTGAACATAACAGGCAATGATCAAGTGATCGCTCTCCTGCCATCCATCTCCATCCTCTGACGAACAGAGGCTAGGGACACCATTCTTACCCATCCTAGCTAATAGCCATTTATGGACTTAGCCACCATGAATTTATCCAGTCCAGTTTTAAACATTGTTATAATCCTAGCCTTCACAACCTCCTCAGGTAAGGAGTTCCACAAGTTGACTGTGAGGAATAATCGTTTTTGTTCTTGGGTCTTAGCTCCTTAGTGTGACACCTAGATCTCAAAGATGTTTGGCCCCTTGAGTCAGAGGCTGTTATTTCCCCTAATATAGATCCTCAAAATCAAGGAAGTGAACTGTTGATCCTCTACATCATACATTTACTCAACCAATCACATAACTATCTTACTACATATCACTGACACTCCATCCAGCATACACAGGGCACAATCTGGTGTCAGGGACATCCCTTTTGCTGTCTGTGTGAAAATGTGTCTGAAGTTGGACAAGTTACCTCTTTAAAATCTCAGTTTGCACATGTGACTCTTATTAGAATTTGGCATCTAAATCCTCTGAAGATAGTATCTCTACTAAACATTTTCAGTCCCCTCACAGCTCATGGTGTCAACTAGGCTGTGCATGTGTCATTCTGACACAATGAGTAATAAGGTAATAATTGGAGATATACCAATCTCCTAGAACTGGAAGGGACCTTGAAAGGTCATTGAGTCCAGCCCCCTGCCTTCACTAGCAGGACCAATTTTGGCCCCAGATCCTTAAGTGGCCTCCTCAAGGATTGAACTCACAACCCTGGGTTTAGAAGGCCAATGCTCAAACCACTGAGCTATCCCATCCCCCCGCATAAGCATGCTCTGTCCCAGGGCTGAATGGCATGAGCAGGACTTTGCCTGAATTTTCTGTTCTTGGCTGCTGCAAGCTGCTGTGACATTAGGCCCAGGAACTGAGAGCAGGGGGGTGACCCCCTCTCTCTTTTGTGCTCTCAGGACTCCTCCTGGTGGTGCCCATGCAGGCAAGGGGCGGGGGATGCAAACTGCATTGCATTATGGGCAAACTGAGAGCCGTTGGGTTTGGGTGTTGGGAAACAACTGGGAGCTGTCATGTGTATGTGTGTAAATGGGAAACTGGAAGTGCACAAGCAAACTGGAGAGGGGCCTGACAGTGCATAAGGACTGGGGAGGGCAGGGGGATGGACTGTGACTAACTGAGCAAAGAGACTGGGACTGGAATGAGGAACCCAGGTTGAATGGGCATTTGGACAAAGAGCCTGGGATGGGGGGAGGGTGAAGACTGGGACTGGCTGGGTGAGGAGACTGAGATGAGCATAAGCTACTTGGGTTGGGGGAAGACTGGAATGAGGATCTGAGGAAAAGACAGGATTTTGATTGGGACAGGAACAGACTGAAGGGACGGGGGAGAAGGGTCTGTGACAATTACAGAACATTCCCTTCCAAGTTTTCTAAGTCTCAGCATTCGTCTGTTGTCAGCAAATATCTGTGAAACCAACTCAGGTGTTTGTATCATTCCCCTTTAGTAGCTAGTCCACATAGCAGTAGTAGGTTGTTATCCTCTGTCAGTTATTCTGTTATCTTAAGTGGCAGAAGTCTGTGCTGTGGATTTAAATATTCCAGCCCTGCTGATGACTCATGTGGGGGACAATATTATGCCACATGCTGGAATTATTAATTATTATTCATTATTATTTACTACTATTTTTCTGTCCTTCAGCTTTTCAAAAAACCTTGGAATGAGACGGGATCCTTTGAGGAAAAAAATTTGATTATGTAATTAAAAGCTGAATGTGTATATGCAAATGGGCTGCACAGACAGCCTAAATTCTGTTATTTATTAACTTCTAAGTGCTTGATTTTGCAACTTTAATATTCTTTTAATGTAGTATTTGGTGTGTAATTTAATTTATATTGGAAAGTTGTGGTGGGCGGGAGGGGCAGGGCACTTTTTTTAAGCCAGTCTTTTAGGCCATGTTGCTCAGCTCTGGTTTATTACTATTTGTCCAAGTTACAGAGTTTTTTCTAGATCTCTTTGCCCATTCCCTAGTCATACACTAGTGTCTAAACCACCTAAAATGCAAGTGGTACTATACCTATACTTATTATAGGAACATGCTTGCCAATTTGAACGTTCAAAGTAAATCTTCTCCCCTACGCTATACAAGAAAGAAAATTTAAAAGAAAATATGCAGGACCTGACATATGACAAGGTTTATTGTTAAAGGCATTAAGCAGTGTCTTGACAATAACTATAATTAATGTTGCCACTGCTTTGACCTGATTAAACACTGAACAATACTACTGCCACTCTTTGACTACCTTAGGCCGGTGAGCATCTGATGATACATAATATCTTTTGGCAGCCAAGTTAATTATAACATAGCTGAGTGCATTTCTTTAGAGGGAAAATATTTAAGAAAAAATAATGGGAGAAGGAATTGTAATGAAAGCTGTCAGAATAATTCTAAATATCACTAACAAGCATATCTAATATTTCAGGAATGTTAACTTTTCTTGATTTTTTCCCCCATTACAGTGTGTTCTTAACACTTTTTTTTGCAGATTATATGAGACATTTGCAGCCAGCAGATGAACATTTACACATACTGCTACTCCTTCTGAGCTGTACAATGACAAAGCCCATACCATTTCTCAAAAGGTTCACAGGAGTTGAAGGCTGAGATTTTTAGATGCTTAGGGGATGTGGATGCCAAATTCTCATTAATCTCTTAGCTAAAGTGGTGGTTTCAACTCTATGTAACAAAATGCTGACACTGACGTAAATGTATTTCTTACACTGAAACATTAGCAGATGGATGGGTGAGGTGTGTACAAAGCAATTATACCTACTTAGCAGTAATGAATTCCACTGTTACACTCCATTTTTTTCAGGGTACACTCCATTTTTTTCTGTCACATTTTGGCTGAGGAGGTTGAGATTTAGGAAACGTACATCACACTTAAGTACCATACATCATAAAGGTGTGTTTCTACATGCTGATGAGCATCGAATGAAAAGGGATTGCCTCCTTATCATTGAATGTATCACAGATAAATAGATACAGCACTTGAAGAAATGTAAACTATTGCCTGTGCGGCTTTCATAAACAAAAGGTCTACCTTCAGCTTCAAGGATATAAAGTAAAAAGTCCCCTGAGGCAGATGGACAGTCTCTCTGTCTATGTAATAATTAAGAAAAGAAGCTATAGAAAGCTGTACCACAACCTTTATTAATCTATTTTTGTTTGGATTTTGGTGACCATTTGGCCTTCCTTCTGCAATCAGTCTGTATTTCACAGCGGAACAATGAAAGGTAAGACAATCTGACAAATAAACTTACCTATTTATTTCTCAAAACGTTAAAAATGCTTTTTGCTATGGTTCCTCAAAATGGTTCTGAAATAAGACTCTCAGACTCTCAAATTCCATTCCAAAAGTTTATCCTCAAATGGAATTAATCTGATTCTCCACTGTCTTGCACCTTCTGTAATCACTCAGACCTGTGCAATGTGGATGTGCCTTTCTGATTGGCTAACATTTTATGCCAACTGTGCACAGTTGTAAATGACCGCCCTAGCTGCAAGGCGATGGAGAATCAGGATAATTATTTTCAAGTTTCCCTCTTAAGATATTTGTTGCTCAAGACAAGCTTGAAAATGCATTCCTTATTGCATT
Organism: Mauremys mutica; assembly: GCF_020497125.1. Taxonomy (NCBI): domain Eukaryota; kingdom Metazoa; phylum Chordata; order Testudines; family Geoemydidae; genus Mauremys; species Mauremys mutica. The sequence goes on along the minus strand of NC_059076.1, from coordinate 105,450,350 downwards.
GCCATTCACACAACAAAGAGTCACTACACATTTTTCTGGTCTTAACATTTTGCTACCCTAGGCAACTGCCTGATAAGCTGGATGCAAGAGCCAACAACAGTGACTTTTGTCTTTTCTTCCTTTGACAGAGGAATTGTAGGAAAATAGCACTACCTCATTCAAGTCATGTTCCAGATGATTTATAATTATATATATAATAGACCCATTCTAGTTTTAAATGTCCCAATGTCAGGGCTTCCTCAGTTTTTCTTGGGAGAGTGTAGCATAACAGACTTCACTGTCAGGAAGTTTTTCCAGAAAGTCAGCCTATATCTCTTCATTTAAAATTTCATCACATTACTCCTAGTACCATCTTCAATAATCATTCATCTGTTTAAATTATCAAACACTTGTAGACATATGTCCCTCATTTAATCTGTATTCAGCCACAGTAAATATTCCAAATAAAAACGACATTCAAATTAAATTAAAGTACAGTTCACTTCAGTGACTTAAGGGTAAAATTATTATAGGGATGCTACAATTATCCCAAAATTAGATTCACAGGCCTGGTAGTTGAGAATTAAAATTAAATTTAAAAGAAATCCAAATATGTACTCTAACTAAAAGGATAGTTAAGCTCCGGAACAGGTTACCAAAGGAGGTTGTAGAATTCAAGAACGGGACAAACAGTTCTGTCTTGCCTCAGTGCAGGACAATGGAGTAGATGAACTCTCAAGGTCCCTTCTAGCCCTAGTTTTTTTGTGATTCCATGTTAGAATATGCAAATACAGAATTAAGGCATCCAAACAACCTTAACTCTGTCATGAATTGATGCCAACTAATAAATATGGAATTCTATTAGTGCATAACAGTATTTATAGTCCCCACTTGGTTTCTTTTCCATTGGGAACAATAAGTGGTAGTTACAATTTTGACTTAGATCACCTTAACAACTGAGGACACCTCTGGCCTCAGTCTTATTGAAGACAATTGGAGACAGTAACCATTTTTAAAATGGCATTTTTTTATGGAATGACTTACTAGAAGAACATTATGGCCCAGATCCACAAAGGGACTTTGCTGAGTGCAATGTTAACTTTAGAAGCAGCAAAGAATCCTGTGGCACCTTATAGACTAACAGACGTTTTGCAGCATGAGCTTTCGTGGGTGAATACCCACTTCTTCGGATGCAAGTAGTGGAAATTTCCAGGGGCAGGTTTATATAGGCAAGCAAGAAGCAAGCTAGAGATAACGAGGTTAGTTCAATCAGGGAGGATGATTATCTCGTTATCTCTAGCTTGCTTCTTGCTTGCCTATTGTATTGTATTGTATTCACCCACGAAAGCTCATGCTGCAAAACGTCTGTTAGTCTATAAGGTGCCACAGGATTCTTTGCTGCTTCTACAGACCAGACTAACACAGCTACCCCTCTGATACATGTTAGCTTTAGGTGCCATTGAAATTCGCAAAGCCTGAGTTAGGCACCTAGGCTTTCTACACAATGCACGGGGAGACATTGGTGCCTGAGAATAGGATCCACAAAGACCAGCCACTGAGCGAGGAGCTGTCTAGGACAGCCAATGGCAGGTGCCAGTGAGAAAGGGGTGTCCCTAAGCAGGGGCGGCTCTATGTATTTTGCCGCTCCAAGCACGGCAGTCAGGCAGCTTTCAGCGGCGTGCCTGTGGGATGTCCGCCAGTAATGCGGATTTGGCGGCAAGCCACAGGGGGTGTGCTGGTGCCTGGAGCCGCCCTGTCCCTACGTCCCACTGCTCTCCTTGAGTCAGCCACTTAAGTTATTTCTTACAAGAATGGCAACAGAGACTGCCTAATCACACAAAATGGCTGAGGAGGTGACCTCCCTTATAACCTTTAGCCTAGTTGTTAGAGCAGTCACCCAGAATGAGAAGAAGGGATTTGAACAGGAGCTTCCCATCTTTCATGTGAATGCCCTAACCACTGGAGTATGAGATATTCTAATGTGGAGTGCCCTCAATCTCTCCTATCGAAACCACCCCATATAGTATAAATAAATATGCAGTAGACCAGAGAGAGAGAGTGAGACTGATTCTATAGTTTAGTGGTTAGGACACTCTCTTGAGTGAAGACAATTCAGTTTCAATAAAATTCTTCCAGAGACCTGACTGGTTTCCTTCCAGCTGACTTGTCCATCTCCTTGGCAGCCCATCTAGCAGTCTGCTGAGGGGCCCAGGCGCCTAGCTGCTCATCAGCCTGTCTGGTGGGCTGACGAGGAGCTGAAAGCCTGGGAGCCCTGACTCTCAGATTCATGAGTTCTCACAAGTTTGGACTCCTAGGGCTTCCAGGTTCCTTGGCAGTCCACTCTAGGGCTATAATGAAATCTGGCCCCTCTGAAGTCAATGGTAGTTTTGCCATTAACTCCAGTAGAACAGATTTCACCACTGAATCATAGAATCAGAGAATCATAGACTTTAAGGTCAGAAGGGACCATTATGATCACCTAGTCTGACCTCCTGCACAACGCAGGCCACAGAATCTCACCCACCCACTCCTGTATCAAACTCCTAACCTATGTCTGAGCTATTCAAGTCCTCAAATCGTGGTTTAAAGACTTCAAGATGCAGAGAATCCTCCAGCAAGTGACTCGTGCCCCACACTGCAGAGGAAGGCTGTCAGGGTTCCCTCCCCGGTCTGAACTTTAGAGTACAGATGTGGGGACTCGCATGAAAGACCTCCTAAGCTTATTTCTACCAGCTTAGGTTAAAACTTCCCCAAGGCACACATTCTCTCTTGTACCTTGGATTAGGTAAACACTGCCACCACCAAGTGATTCAAACAAAGAATCAGGAAAAGGACCACTTGGAGTCCTATTTCACCAAAATATCCCTCCAAAGCCCTACACCCCCTTTCCTGGGGAGGCTTGAGAATAAACAAGATGAGCACAGACCAGCCTTGGTTTTTTTTAGGATACTAAAAAAACGCCAATCAGATTCTTAAAAAAACAGAACTTTATTAGAAAGAAAAAAGGTAAAAAGAGTACCTCTGTAAGATTAGAATGGAAGATAATCTCACAGGCAATCAGATTCAAAACACAGATGATTTCCCTCTAGGCAAAACCTTAAAGTTACAAAAAGAAAAAAAACAGGAATACACATTTCCCCCCCAGGTACAGAGAAATTCACAAGCCCAAACAAAAGATAATCTAATGCATTTTCTTGATAAATACTTACTAACTCTATAGGAGTTGGATTGCTTGCTTCCTTGATCTGTCTCCAGCAAAAGCCACATGGAACAAACAGAACAAAGCCTCCCCTCCTACCCCAGATTTGAAAGTATCTTGTCCCCTTATTGGTCCTTTTGGTCAGGTGCCAGCCAGGTTACTTGAGCTTCTTAACCCTTTACAGGTAAGAGGATTTTGTGCCTCTGGCCAGGAGGGACTTTATTAGTACTGTATACAGAAAGGTGGTTACCCTTCCCTTTATATTTATGACATAGGCCAAAAAAAACCCCAGAGTCTCTGCCAATCTGCCCTGGAGGAAAATTCCTTCCTGACCCCAAATATGGCAATCAGCTAAACCCTGAGCATGTGGGCAAGACTCACCAGCCAGATACCCAGGAAAAATTCTCTGTAGTAACTCAGATCCCATCCCATCTAACATCCCATCACAGACCATTGGGCATATTACCGCTAACAGTCAAAGATCAATTAATTGCCAAAATTAGGCTATCCCATCATACCATCCCCTCCATAAACTTATCAAGCTTAGCATTGTTATGACTTATCACATGAGCGGAGAGGGGAAAGTCTTAACAATGCTAATCTTACTGGCCTAAGCTTCAGTGGTGAAATCTGTTCTACTGGAGGTAATGACAAAACTACCATTGACTTCAGGGGTGTCAGATTTCACTACAGATTTTTAATATGGTCACTGGCTCTTGAAGATAATGGGGACTGCATTGGGGAAGAATCCTGGCCTGGTCTACAAAGATGCAAACCCCACCTGCTAAAGGAATGATACAGGAGAAATCACTGCTCTACAGCCAAAATGCTTCTGAAATAAATGTAGTCAAACTTTACTAATTCTGGGTCACTGAGAACAAAAATGATGCTTAAAATTGTTGATTGGCTCTAGTTTTCAAGTTATGCTATTGGGTCAGTATATACGACCCTTGACTTGGGAATAGCGGAGGATAAGTGAGTTATAAAGGGAAGGGATCTCAATTTAAACCAGAAATGACTAAAATACATCTTTTACTGGATCTATGAATAAATCTATGACTGGGTTTGGACAGTACTTGCTTTTTAGGCAAAACAATGAATGATGCAATCTGAAGCTGGTATTGTATCATACATTATATGAATTGCATCATGTTATTCCTAGAAGTCATGGATGATGCAATCATAATGAAGCTTACATCACTCTGCTGAACAAATTGCCCTATATCAGCTCTAGAAATCATACAGTGTCGTGCTCTCTTATTTGTCAGTGTTTGATTTTGCAAAGGGACACATTTCTGTTTAGCCAAAGTGAGCAGAGATGCCCCGTACTTGTGTGAACAGTGCAGATAACTTCTGCTATGTTTGTGGTGAAGTGACTTTTGCATCACAAAAGCGCAGTATAATCACTATGGTTAAGAGAGCCTGTCACCTTTATTTTGGCTGCAAAATTGGAGATCAGGACAAGAGGTGGGCCCCACACATATGCTGCAACACTTGTGCAACAAATCTTCGCCAGTGGTTGAACAGGAAAAGGAAATCTATGCCTTTTGCAGTGCCAATGATTTGGAGAGAGCCAACAGATCATACCAGCAATTGTTACTTCTGCATGGTGCCTCCAGTTGGGAAAGGTGTGTCAAAGAAGAAAAAGTGGACTGTGCATTATCCAAACGTTCCATCAGCTATACGCCCAGTACCCCACGGAGAAGGACTGCTGATTCCTGATGCACCAGAATCATTCTCACTTGAGTCAGATGAGGAAGAGGATGAAACTTCTGGTCCTGAACCATCAATGTCACAGGACCCACATTTTCTCCCATCCTCCTCCTCTGAACCACACCTCATAACACAAGGTGAACTGAATGACCTTGTCAGGGATTTGGAACTACCCAAGAGTAAGGCAGAGCTGTTGGGCTCCAGACTACAGCAGTGGAATCTCCTGGCAGGTGATGTTAGGGTTTCCATGTTCCGTGACCGTCAAAAGGATCTTGTCCCATTCTTCTTCATGGAAGGTGATCTTGTAGCCTGCAACAACATCGATGGTGTGATGGCAGCCCTCAACATCGTTCACGATCCAGATGAGTGGAGACTGTTCATTGATTCATCGAAGACGAGTCTTAAAGCTGTTTTACGGCATAATGGCAATATTTTGCCATCAATTCCAGTTGGTCATGCAGTCCATATGAAGGAAACCTATGACAACATGAAACAACTTTTGAGGTGCATAAAGGATGACCAACATCAGTGGCAGCTTTGTGGCGATTTGAAGGTTGTTGCTCTCTTGCTTGGTCTGCAGACTGGATACACAAAGTACTGCTGTTTTCTCTGCGAATGGGATAGTCGTGCAAGAGATTCCCACTACATCAAGAAAGATTGGCCACTCCGACAGTCATTGGAGCCTGGGAGGAAAAGTGTTCAGCATCCACCACTTGTTGAATCAAGGAAGATTTTGTTACCACCCTTACACATCAAGCTGGGTCTGATGAAGAACTTTGTCAAGGCCATTGACAAAACACAAGCAGCTTTCAAGTACCTCCGTGGAAAATTTCCAAGGTTAAGTGAAGCTAAGATAAAGGAAGGTGTCTTTGTTGGTTCTCAGATTCGTGAACTTCTTCGAGATAATGCATTTGACCATGCACTGCGTGGCAAGGAAAAGACGGCATGGAAAGCCTTCCAGTTAGTGGCAATCAGGGCCGGCTCCAGACCCCAGCGTGGCAAGCACGTGCGTGGGGCGGCCCTTTCCCGGGGGGGCGGCAGGCTGGGCCGGCGGACCTGCCGCAGTCATGCCTGCGGGAGGTCCACCGGAGCCCCGGGACGACCGGACCTGCCGTAGGCATGACTGCGGAGGGGGCGTTCGTCCCGCGGCTCCAGTGGACCTCCCGCAGGCATGAGTGCGGACGGTTCGCTGGTCCCGCGGCTCGGCTGGACCTCCCGCAGGCATGCCTGCGGCAGCTCAAGCGGAGCCACTGGACCTGCGAACCGTCCGCAGCTGCGGGAGGTCCAGCCGAGCCGCGCGACCAGCGGACCCTCTGCAGTCATGCCCACGGGAGGTCCGCAGCTCCGGGGCGCCTCCCGCGCATGACTGCTTGGGGCGGCCAAAAAGGTAGAGCCGCCCCTGGTGGCAATAAATTTTCTCGGAAACAACAAGGCAGACAACTACAGGTTGTTGGTGGAAAACCTCCTCAAGGCATGCAAAAGCCTTGGTTGCAACATGTCACTAAAGATACATTTTTTGCACTCTCATCTAGATTTTTTTCCATCGAACTGCAGAGCAGTGAGCGACGAGCACGGCGAGCGATTTCACCAGGACATTGCAACAATGGAGAAACGCTATCAGGGCAAATGGAGCCCATCAATGCTTGCGGACTATTGCTGGACAGTGACAAGAGATGCTCCATTTAATGAATACAAGAGACAAGCCAAGAAGCGCCGAGTAGACAGTGAATAGGACTAAACTATGTACATAATAGTTTTTTGCCTTTTGTTTCAGAATAAATTTTATTTATATAACCCTGTTGCTGATTTTTAAAGTGTTACATAAACAGGACAGGTGAAATATTATCATGTAAAGCAACCATAAACACATGAAAAGACCTAGGTTTACAATTTATGATTAAAACTCTACTATCTACACAATATACATAGACATAAAATGTAAAAACTTAAATAACTTAGAAACAGTAGCCAGTTGTTTTAATTGTCATATTTGAATTCAGCACATCAAAATACATAATAAAAAGGACATTTTATCACTGAAGCAAACGACTTCTCAAAAATTGTAGACCAGTGTTACATGATGAGAAGGTTGAGGTAGAGGTGGTTGAAAACTGGCAAAACTTTTCTGGAATTGTTTCCATTTTTGTGATGTTTTCCATGCCATTTTTAGTCATTGTTTTTCTTAAAATTTTAATCGAAACAATTTTCAAAACAAAAAAGTAATTACTCTTTTATCAAAATTCTCTTACTGAAAACTGGCCTTTTGGCAAACAAAACATTTCCGAAATGATTGTGATAAAAACATTTTTACAATTTCAATTACAAATGTTGCAGAACACTGTGCAAAAAGAACAAAACAAAACAAAATCAATAATGTCAACAAGTTTTAACGTAAAGTTTTGTTTTTAAAAAAAGGCCTTTTTTGTGTAAAAGCAAAACAAAAACAAAACACCTTTTTGCATGAAAAATTTCATACAGCTCTATTGAGTTTTCTTCCACCTTACCTCTGTTAAAAGCCCATAGGACAAGGAGATCTGGTCCTTAGTTATCATCTGCACGGCATGGAAAAGAAGAATTTCAAAGTTGCTCCAGATTTATGTTTTCTGTCCTACATCCCAGGGCAATGACCTGAGTCACACTGCATTCTGTAATACAAGCAGATTTTAGATAATTATTTATTTTCATAGAGAGAATGAATACCAAAAGACAACTTGGTTCACTTCCACCTTAATTTGCATTGGTTTATCCTCTAAAATTGTTGGGTTTTTAACATTGGTATCTGCACAGGCTTCTCAAGACAATCTGCTGCACTAGGCAAAACTTTAGCGTGCCCTCACCCCCCCCCCCCACCCACAAGAACAGAGATTCTCAACCAGAAGACACCTCCCACCATCAGACTTTCCGAGGGGCTCTGATGAGCCTTCTGATCGTTTGGTGCCTATGATAGAAGTGGGGGAGCCAAGCACCAGGTTTCAGCGCCATATATTTAGGTTTTGCCTAGTTGCCCCTCCACTGTGACGGGGAAGCAACCAGGCCAAAGTTGAGTGAGTGCAGCTGCAACATGGCAGGTGAGATCAAAGCACTGCTCAGGTTTGGTCCGGTCGCCCCAGGCTAAATCTGCTACTCTAGGCTGCTGCCTAATCTGACTATAGCGAAAGTGATTGCTCTATATAGTCTACAGTTCAGTGTCCCCTGAAAGTGGTGCTTTTTTTTTTTTGTTAATAGACTATAGTATGACACTGATACTATATTTTTAGGGACTCATCCTAAAAATAATCCATAAATAGAAAGGCAGGGGGATTTTTGTCTGTTACTGGTGCAGAAGAGGAGGGGGATGTTCAGTGTTGGTTGCTGCATAATACTTTTCTAGATTAAAATTATGCTTAGTGTTAGATCTTCTAACAAGAGGCTGCTCATTAGAGACACCAGTGCTAGCATTCAGTTCATTCCTGGTTTAAAAGTCATGACCTGCTTCTGTCATCAATATTGAAATTAAAACAAACAAACAAAAAACTCTGTAGGAAATAATCAAACTGAATGACTCAAAGCTGGATACAATTGGTATTTTTTTTTAAGGAACTGAAAAGTAATAGGACATTAATTTGTTGTGGAGGGTGGGAGAGCAACCCATGTAGGGACAATTGTAGGTGGGGTGAGGAAAGGTAAACAAAACCTGTAACGCTTTATCATTTTGGGGAGAACAATCACATCTGGCCAATAAGGTTTCATGTAGTATGAAAGAAGGCAAAATTTGTTCACTATTTTCCTTTGTAGTTATAGGGTTGATCTTGTCTTTAGGTAGGTTTATTTTCTTATGTTTCTGATTGATTAAAACAATTAACCCATGGCCTGGATTTATTTTAAAGCTGGTTTTATTCTGCACAACTCAAGAGAGCTCTTGGCCTGATTCACTTAAGTAATCTGAACGTAATCTTGCTGCCTATTCCATGCAAAACTTTAACAAGCAGAATCTCAGAATTCAGTCTGAATACTTCTAATTTATATCTCTTGTGCCAAATTCCTCTCCCTCACTTCAGTGGAGTTATTCTCACTCCAGGGCTCAATTTAGCATTTTGTGCTTCTAGGGCGCAATTCTCCCAGTTCAACGGGCCTCTGCAAGATCCTATGCATCACTTAATCCACAGTTCAACCATTAAATCAGCATTGAAGTTGGATGTAAGGGGTGCACAATGCCTTGTGCCGTCCACCTGCACTAGGTCATAAAGGCAAACCGGAAAATGTTCATTTTGAATACCATGGATTTATTCCAAAGTAAGTAAAATTCTGTAGAATGGTAGTTTTCTATGAGAAACAATTGATTTCTGAACTCTGGAAACAAGTATACACATGACATATTCATGAATAAAATAGAACTTTTCTTTGCTGATACCTATCAATGATTTTTTTAAATTTTTTTTACCAATGCAGAATATGTAGTATTTAGTTATATGTAGCATCTGTCATACAAAAGAAATTTCAAAATGCTTTATTAATAGCTAATTGTATATGGCAAGAGGAGGGCTTGATTAGAGGTGCACCAGAGATGCAGTAAAAGGGGAAAGTGATGCTGTGCTCAAACCATATTAATAATTGGCTGCAGTGATTAGGATTATAGCATAGGCACATACGCCTCTCTCCCCCACCATACAAGTACTCCTGGGATAGCCGATCTCCTGATTTTCTAGACTTTTGCTTCTGTGCTAGAGCAGTGACCACTCTTAATGAATTAAATGTATATATTCCTAAACAAGCTTTTATTTGATGATTAAATTGTGATGTGTCACTGAAAAAAAAAACACTGTAAAAACAAACAGACATTCCTACAATCTTTACAAAAAGACAAAGAAAAGTTGAGGAGTAAGTATTCTGCAAACGAATCTGACCTGCTTTCATGGTAGTCAGTGTCCATATTGACCTCCATGGAAGCAGGGCTGTAATTTCACAAACATCTCCTAAAAAGGTTTACACTGCCCAGAATATTACAAGGAATATCAGGTAATAGATAAGGAGTTGCCACAGCAGCATAAAAAATTACTGTGTCTTTAACTTTATTATAAATTATCTGACAATATGAACTTAATAAGCATATTCAGTTTTAAAATCTTCATTACTATGTTGCAGTCCCAGCAGGTTTCTGTCATAGAAATTTCGAAGACTCATTTGCAAGTAAAATATCAGCAAATAAGGAAGCTAAGTAGATTTAAGAAGGCCAACTGCATATATGTTGATAAAAGCAGCAGTCAAATTTTTCATTTCCAGGCACCGCATGATACAAAGTTGGACCACTGAGACGAATGCTTTATGCTGCCTTTTCTGGTTTGGAAGACTTTTTCCTCCATAAGATCAAAAAGACAGCATGAAACTACTTTCAGCTAATTGTCAGCTGAGAGAGCTTCTTGTGATTTCTGGGGCCTGATTCTCCTCTCTATTATACCAGTATAAAAAAGTTAACTTCACTGAAGGCAAAGGAGTCACACTGGTGTGGCAAGAGGAAAATCCGGCCCATTGGTTCAGTTACACTTTCTTGACACAGGCTAATAATAGCTACAGCAGCCATCCAAACTCACAGGATCAAACCAAGACATTTACACCTTAAAATATGTAAAAGAGGAGGACAGATTGTGAACTACCACCAACTTAGAACCATGCTCTTGTAGGTAGGACCAACAGTGGAGTGGATATGAGAAAGGAAATGGTCAGAAGAAAGATGTGATGCTGAGATCAGTGGGAAAGAATCTCATGGAGTCTTGTCCTCCTGTCAGGCAGTACTCTGTCTCTCCTTGGGTCTCCTGGTAACTGCCCTTTCTTTGTAGCATCAACACATTAATCACCCGTGCATCTCAACACATGCATATAAAGAAAGGACTCCACTTTACATCCATTTATCTTAGTTCTGTGGGAAAGAGTTTCATCACAACATCTGTCGGAAGCAAAGGTGGAAGAAGCTATTGGGCAGGAATAGCATTATCACATTGCCACCTTTGGTGTCCATGCAGCCCCTCAATAACTCTCTTGTGTAAGATTTGGCTTTTTAGCTCCCCTCTGTGCTCATATCATGGTATGGTATTGCCACCCTTACTTTTGAGCTGCTGCTCGCAGGGCGTCGCCTTCAGAGCTGGGTGCCCAGCCAACAGCTGCTACTCTCCAGCCATCCAGCTCTGAAGGCAGCGCATAAGTAAGGGTGGCAATACTGAGCCCCGCCCCCGCCCATAATAATCTTGTGACCCCCCGTAAAACTCCCTTTTGGGTCAGAACCCCCAATTTGAAAAATGCTGGTCTCCCTCGTGAAATCTGTATAGTGTAGGGTAAAAGCACACAAAAGGAAGACCAGATTTCACATTTCATGATGCACTTTTCATGGCCATGAATTTGGTACAGCCCTAATTACAGCCATGGCTTCAGCTGCAATAGAATTTCTTCCTGTAGCTTTAGTTTTGCACTCTTCTCCTCATTTTTGTATTTCATTTTAATATTTTATGTCTCCCTTTCTTTAACTGGTCCCCTCAAATGAAGGCAATTACATGAAGAAAAGCAATAGTTGGGTAATTTTAAGGTTAAGATTTTAATTGTGCATGTTAGGAAAATCAGCAATGTACTAAAATTAAGGACATTGTCAATTTGAATATTTGTAATTGATTAATTAAAAAAAATCCAATATCTGATATAGCAGCAAAGTAGGATGCCTTGTTTTGTTTTGGCCTTTTAATTTTTTTAAAAAAATGTGATGTTCTCTCTTTTTGTTGATGTTTAAAAATGTGTTTTCAGTAGAAAATAACTAATGATTATACAGAAGAGGAGTGAAACAGAATGTAAATTCCTTGACTACTCAAATTCTTTTTGCACCATTTCAATGGTAAAAAGAGGACTTACAGCTGCCTTGAGGCATTAGCTGAAGATTCTGCTAACTGTGTGGGCCTGTGTGGGCTGGGGTGGATTCATGCCAGGGACAGGACTCTAGTGAAGGGGTGGGAGTCTTGGGACTGATAAACCACTAATACCCGCCTCCATGCTCCCAAGCTGACTCCTGTTCTGGCAAGCCTGGGGATCCAGTCTAAAGCACTGTCAAAGCACAAAGCAAACAAACTTGAAATAAAAAGGCATATAAATATTTGATGATGTATCAGTTATAGTAACTTTTCATGATACTTAGAACTACACTACGTAAATCTTCATGGCTGGGATCCTTCTGGGACAAATTCTGCTCCAAGTCAAAAGGAGAGGCACTTCCGCATCCAATTGCAGAATTTGGCCTTTGATGTTTCTCATATAATATAACCACTCTTCCCTATATGCCACACACGTAATAATAACCTTCAAAAACTTTTATCTATTTGCTTTTTTAGAGTAATTTAGCACAAGTCACTAACAATAGGTTTCTTCTTAAACTATGTTCTTGTAAGGCTCGTAAAATGGTATTTGTTGCATATGATCTGCATGGAAGAAACAGATTTTTTTTTTCATTTTTCTTGTGTACTTGTTAATCCATTCAAAAGGTATTATGCTAATTATAACACTGTGCTTCACGTTCAGCATCTGAATTGCTCATTTTCAAGGTTTTTTTTCTCCAAATTGTAATCTGTTAATTACTTGTTTAATGGAGTGTGTAATTACCTACTTTAAGTTAGGAAACTGTTTCCATTTCAAAGTGAGAAACCCATTCTTGGAATGAAAGTATGTAAATGCATTCCTTCCAGATACAGTATATAGCTTTAGCTTCCCTAATGGTTTCAGTTGGGTATGAAAATAAATTGTTGCCTACCCTTTCTCTATAGGTATAGCGTTCTAGTAGATTGGCTCATTACACAGGGAAGAACTATTTATTAGAAAACATGTGAAGAGGGGTCTCTAGTGAGAAAGAACACCTTTTTAATTAGAGCTACGTAGGAAATGCCTTTCCTGAAGCATGAGAATTTGAGAGTTCTAACAATTTTTCTCATATCAAATTGGGACTAAAAGGTAAAATCTCAAAAATTAGCATGAACTGAAAATCTGGAAAAATTATGATTAGTTCAATCAAAACATTTTCTTTTGCTAATTTTTAGTAGTCTCTTTTTATTTTATGGTTAGTACCAGACATGCCAAACTCACAAACTAACAAAAAACCACAGAAATTGGGCCTGGTTTTGGCTTAATTGGCTTGTGAGTTGCTTGTTGGCTAGTTTATGGCTTGTAGCTTATCACTTGTTTGGCTTGTAGTGTGTTGCTTCCTTTTTTTTTCTTAAATCAGCTCTCAGCAAGTAGGGGCGGGTGTGTGTGGGGGAGAGTCAGGGGTGCTCAGCAGGCCCACCACCGTCCCAGACTGCACGCCAGGGGGATATAGTCATACACAGTGTTGGGGTTCTTAGGGATTGGCTTGTTTTGGCCTTGTTTTGAAATGGGACTAGCTTGATTTTTGGCTTATTGTGAAAGTTGGGGTGCTTATTTACCACATGAAAGTTGGCAACTGTGACTAGTATGCATTAACTTAAATTTTGAAACAGTCACTTTGAAAGAAAAAGATTTTTTTTGTTTTGAAAGTGTTGAAATGGGACATTGAAAATTTTGAAACCTTTTTTTTTCCTTCTTATCCCTCCCCCAAACTGCCACTTTGTCAAAACTGATCCCTTCCCGCAACTGGTTTCAGTTTCAATGGATCAGTGTTTTCATGGAAAAACTACTGACCAGTTCTACTTTTTAGCTTCAGCATTTTTCTTCATTTGGTATGCCCCTAGGGGTTGATCATTCATCCAAACAAAGGGCACAGTGTGTCTCTGCTGCCATTGCGTGGGGTTTTTACTGTCCAGAAATTGGAGGGGCTGCTTTATTTCCCAGCAGGATAAGCATGATATTCACTGACAGGAGCATATCAGGGCAGGTACTGAATTAGTGCTTATCTGGCCATGGTCCTTTTCCAGCTCATACCACCCACTTCAGACTTCATTGGCCCCTGGCAGCCATTGTACACCTCTGCATATCTGAGGTTGCTGCTGCTTTTGCTGTCACAACTTGGTCTCCAGACAGTTTCCACCTCCAGATCTCTGCCCTGAAAAACAGTTTTCTGAATTAATCTTTATAATTGTAACTCTTGTTCTTTGTCACCTCTTTGGGGGAAAGGGATAGCTCAGCGGTTTGAGCATTGGCCTGCTCAACCCAGGGTTGTGAGTTCAATCCTTGATGGTGTCATTTAGGGATCTGGGGCAAAAATCTGTCTGGGGATTGGTCTTGCTTTGAGCAGGGAGGTGGACTAGATGACCTCCTGAGGTCCCTTCCAACCCTGATAGTCCATGATTCTTTCTATCCCCTCCCTGATCATCCAAAAACTAATCATAGAAGATTAGGGTTGGAAGAGACCTCAGGAGGTCATCTAGTCCAGCCCCCTGCTCAAAGCAGAACCAACCCAAACTAAATCATTCCAGCCAGGGCTTTATCAAGCTAGGCCTTAAAAACCTCTAAGGATGGAGATTCTACCACCTCCCTAGGTAACCCATTCCAGTGCGTCACCACTCTCCTAGCTGAAACAGTTTTTCCTAATATCCAACCTAGACCTCTCCCACTGCAATTTGAGACCATTGCTCCTTGGTCTATCCTATGTGCATGCCAAAATTTACAATCTGTAGGTAGTCCCATAATGAAGTTAATGGGTGAAATCTTGGGCTTATTGAAGGTAACGGCAAAACTCCCATAGACTTCAATGGAGTCCAGATTCACCCAATGTGACTACTCAGAGATTATCATGTTAAACATGTATTTAAGTCTCTCTTTGCTTGCTGCACCCCTCATCCACTGGCTCACGTCTAAAATTAGAGTGTAAGTGCCTCAGGGAAAGAAATTTGTGTTTTAGTTATTCTGTAAAATATCTAGCTAAATAAATAGTAACACACAAAATCCTAGAGTGTTTATGCTGCAATATCTGTTAGAGTAGAGATAGCCTTATAAAAGAGCAACAACAGGGGTTTGCAGAATTCCTTTGAGAAAGCAAGATAGCCTAAGATATCATCCCGGACAGGGGCATTGCAGAGAGTAAGGAATAAACAATTATATGGTTAGAGTCCAGGTTCTCTGAAAAATATTGTACAACTTTAAATATTTTAACTCTTGATTTTCACATTATTTTTATTCTTTTGCATCCCCTTATAAACTGTTGCAAGCCTTAGTAGTAAAGCCTTTTTGGTTGTTTTTGTGCTATCAAGTACTTCAACAGTTGAGGGAAAGTCTGATTTATGTACATATTTGTCACCTGAATATTTTAATCTGTTAATTGTATGGCAGTCAATCACTTCTTGTGCTCTTTTGTTTCATTTTGTGCTCCAAGGTACTTTTCTTTGTGATTCTCTTTCCCTTTTTAAAAAGCTATTATTTTTAATCTTTTGTTAACCTCAGTGTCATGTTTTTCCCACACTGTAACAAGATATTTTGAGAAAAACAGCTCAAAGTCTACTGAGAAAGGTTGTTTCCTGCATTTACATAGAATCATCAAAGTGGATACAGAGTTTGACAGCTGGAATGTGGCTGAATCTATTTGTTTTGCTTTGTTGCCAATGCTACAAAAATATCTTTAAAAAAGCACCACTAGCTTAATGAACAAGCCTTTCACCTCTGGAGGCCTAGATCCAAATCCTGTTAAGGTCACAAATGAGTGAGTTTTGGTGGTCTCTTTCTAAATCTGAGTGAATATGTGTCCACATCACTGAGCCCTGCACATGATTTAGCATGATTGGCAGTTCTGTCCAGAAGGGACTAAGACTAGGACAGCATGAGTGTCAGGCTGAAGGTGCATTGAAGGTGTGTGGTAGTTTGCACAAGGCTTATTTGTATTCCAATTGGCTCTATTAAATCAAAAACATATGAGCAACCAAACAGTAACTTTTTGCTGTAGGTGACCATCACAGTCATATAAAAATTAAGAAGTATTCTGAAAGAGTAATTGGATGGAAGGCTAATATTAAAGAATGTAACTTCCATTTAATTTCTGTACACTTGATTGAATCCTAGGTCTGTTTATAGGGATTTGAACTTATATTTCTTCAACCATACATCTCCATCACCCAAAATTCAAATGTCGGAGGAAACAACATTAGAAACAAAAGGACAATAGTAATATATGAATGCAGGAAGGTTAGCATGATGTGGATCAAGTTCTCTACCATTTTCAATAACCTCACTTTTAGGATTCAGCATTTGTGAGCATCTCTGCCAATGGTGGAAATTGAGAAGTTAGAATTTAGGCAACTCCTTGCTCCACACTAGCTATCCTTATGTATATGAGTAGTCTCAGAAGTGTGAGCAAGGGTTTGCAGGATCATGCTGAGAGTATAAACAACAGTAGGCCTGCATTTTCTTATTGATTACTCCTCGGCTCCCAAAGGACTTCTGTTCAATTAATTCCAAAAAAGTTCCATATTAAAAAAAGAGAAACAAAAAGTTTCCTTTTGTGATTAAAAATACACAATCAGGACAGTTATCAGCCCTCAGAATTAAATAAATAATGTTCAGAGGTAGCAAATGGTGATCGTGGAAACATCTTTGTATATTTTTCTTCCTGTTTTTCCACTGGAAAAAAATCACAAGGGTCTTTGGGGATTTTATTTGTTTGTTCCCCTTCACAGAGATGGATGTTATCCTATATAACCAGGCATGCAATCTGATAAAAAAGTACATCAGTATATCTATATTTAAAACAACTCTTGGTTAATACCCAAATTCTGTATCATCCTTTTCTTTCCTTCTCCCCTCTTCTTGCCCCTCAAAGACAAATATTTGACATAAATGGAATCTTCTAAATAGTTTTCATCTGATAACAATTGAATTCTGATTTTTATTTAAACATATAGGGCTAGATTCTGCCATATTTACATGAAATGTTATCAAGACACACTGTACACTACAGGCAGTGAATAAGGCTCAGGAACACTGCTCCCCAGGCAGATTCACAACCCTGTCCATACACAATTCCAAAATGTGTATGGAATGAGGCAGAGGCCCATGGAAAGAATAGTAGTATTTGACTATGTAATAAAAGACTGCATAAAAATAATACATATGCACAAGTAGGGCAGAATTAAGGTTGTACAGGCAACCTTAACTGTAGAATTCCTAATTGTCCATTTTATACAGTTTTTGCATGGACTATTTTCAAAGGTATTTAGATGCCTAAGGAGTCTGATAGGTGCTTACTTGGATTTACAAAAACATCTGTGTGAGTTAGACACTTAACTCTCATTGACTTTCAAAATTTTGTATGGACATACTGCATCAGTCAGCTGTGGTAAATATGGCTTCTGAAGAAAAGCCAGGGAGGGACAGAACATGTAGAGACATTCCTGCAAACACAGTTATAATACCATAAGTTCCAATTCAACAAATCATTTAAAACACATGCTTAGTTTTAAACACATGAGGAGTCCTATTGTGCTTAAGTGCTTTGCTGAATCAGGGACACATTTTTTATCCACACACATACAATGAGTCAGGTAGGGACAGAAGGGGCCAGAATGTAGGCACTGTGGGTCAGTCTACAAAAGTGGCAAGGAGATGTGTGCCAGGTACTTCCTCAACAAGCTCTCTCATTCAATTAGGGAAGATGAAGTGCAAAGGCTCTGGCCCTCTTCTAACAGTTGAGGTGTGAAAACCAAGGGAGGAGAAACTGCTTTTTGTAGTTGGCTAGTAGGTGTTCACATTCAACTGCTAGAAGAGGGCCTCATCCTCCCTGATTGAGCTAACCTCGTTATCCCCAGACTGATTCTGGCCTACATATTTATACCTGCCTCTGGAAATTTCCATTACATGATGAATGTGGGTATTCACCCACGAAAGCTTATGCCCTAACACAGCTGTTAGTCGGTAGGGATATTAAAGAGGGTACTATCAGTGATTCCCCCAAGTGACAGTGACCACCCCCGCAGTTTCACCAAGTGCAGAGGTCTTTTAGTTCTTCTGTTGGGGCTTGTGGGCTCCTATCTGCAGAAAACACTGACTGTATCTGTCCTGTGAAAGATACTCTATTACTATGTAAAACTTACAAACAAGTTAATTGACTTTGTCCTTGAAGTAAACACTATGCTAGCCTTAAGCTGTAATAGATACAATGTAAACAAACAGACTCCCACCCTCTGTGATTACAGGGACGAGAATCTCATAGGAGTTAACACACACCCCAAAAGTGGTGGAGACAGTAAATTAAAATATGGTTAAGATATGGAATGTTTGTTGATGAATGTTTGATGTACGTGAATGGTTAGGGAGGTGCCAGCCTAGAAAGGATCCATCAGCTGAAGAATGTGTCAAGTGGACCACCAGACAACCCCCGGAGGGTAAACTGGGATCCACCCCAAACACCTGGAAGGAATGTGCCACTTTAGACAGTGTGGAGCCACCAGGAATGTGCCATCTGCTGATTTGAGCCAACAACAGCAGGTTCCCATAGACTAACATAGGAATTAATTCCTATAAAAATGGACTCTAAAAACTGAGGACTTTGAGTTTCTGGTTCTGCTGCCAGCCTCCAGGAGCATCAGGTGCATCTGACACAGACTCGGCTCCATCCTCATGACCAAGATACCTGGCCAGTAACTTGGCATGAGCAACTTCTAGGCTGGTAACTATAACACCTATTCAGAACTTGAATGAATGATTGTATGAATATATATAGATATAGATATATATACACATACACACACACATTCCTTATGTGTGTGTATAAGGAATAAGTAGTAATAGGAATTAGTCAAACAACATTGTTTACTTTTGTCTTTTGCTTTATTATTATATTTACAATATATGTGTCATCTTTGCCTTATCCCTCTTAATAAGATCCTGCTGGTTTTTATTATATTGGTATAACAAGTCTATAAGGTGCCACAGGACTCTTTGTTGCTTTTTACAGATCCAGACTAACATGGCTACCCCTCTGATAAGTGGGTGAAGACAATAGTTCAAATGCAAGCCAAGTTCTATTGTTTTTGTGCTTCCTTTCTCCAGCATGACAGAGACTGAAGAGCTCTGGGCAAGGGGGAGACATGGGCTGAGTTCTGATTGCTCAAAGGCAGACTCACATCCATCCTGCCACTCTGCAGATGTCCCTCAATTGATGATGCAGGTGAGTGTGATATGCATGGGGTATGTGGCCTGGTAGAACTGTTCACTATCATGGGGACAAAAAGTCAGCCATGCTCAACTGTTTTAGCCTTCTACCCAGGCTCTTTCATTCTTCTCACACACAAGAAATATGGAGAAGTAACAAGAGGGATAATCCTGACCTGGACCGATACTGCAGGGTCCTCTACTCTCCAGTAGCACAAACCTCCCTAAGTCTCGGGGGGGACCACAGGACCAGCTGGCCTCTCCTAGCAGATCCTGTCTTGCAGAGCTGGGTCCTCACTTATGTCTTCCAGCTGGGAATCAAAGCCAATCATTAGCTGCTGCTTAGCTGGATCAGCTGGTTTGCAATACCTGCCTGCTAGGCTTCTCCTTAGGGCAAGGGAGTGCTGCTCTCTGGCTCCACAGGCCCTTAAAGGGACAGATTGCCCTATTAGAGCTTCTGAAGCTGTCCACAGAGGCAACTTTACTGCTGCTTTTCTTCAGGTACTATTAATGGTCTTGCTATAATTCATTATAACATATCTGAACTACAGCTGGTCCAAAATTCAGAATTTCCATCCTGCAGGAAATTCTGATATTACTAAATATATTTTTATCCTGAATCAGGACAAAAAGTTGAAATAATGATGTTTTTCAAGGAACTCCTAAACACATACAAATGTTATTTAAAACACTTTTTTTGACATTTGTGATTGTGATGTTTTTACATTGCTGAATTGAAAAGTTTTGTTGCAGCTTGGTTCAATATTAAAATGTTCCCCTAAACTGCCAGAATGCCCCATGAGAGCTGCATTTTTGGTGCCTTATGTTTGCCACCTGAACTACATCTTGTATGATGCACCATGGTCACAATACATTCTTGATGCACCTCATCAATTCAACCAAAGGGGAGACTGCAGTGCATCATGGGAGATATAGTCCAGCCAGGAAGGCTAGTCCACAAAGAAGAATGGGGGCGTTGATATTGTTAATGGAAAAATCTTTTTATATTTTTTTTCCTGGAAATTTTTAATTTTGTGACAAATTATTTTCCATCAAAAAACTGAGATTTCCTGACAAACTCTAATCTGAACCTCAAGTTTTGTCTTGAATCTGATCTGCAGCCTAAACCAAATCTTGATTCAGATCCTGACCCATTTCTTAGCCAATTTCAAAGTAAACCTGTACTTTTCCTTATGTTGTAAAGCTCTCAATATTTAGAATGTGAGCAATGATCATTCTAAATGAACACTCCTTTGCTTTGCATATTACTGAAGCCCAGTAACTTCACTTCCTAAAAGAGTTGGCACCTTTTTGAAAATATAATGCTGTACAATTAGCAGCCACACATGGTTTTAAAAGTGCAAGGATCCTTGAGGCTGCCAGGTTGTTCATAAACTTATGTTTTTTTTATGCTCTGACATGCAATCAGAAATTCCTTGAGTTTTTGCTGCCTCAGTAAATCATTTATTGAAGCATCATTGTTACAAAATCCCTTAAAACTTCATAAAATATATTTACCATGAAATACTATGCAACTATCAGCAGTCTTCAAACTCACATATTCTCTGATTTACAATGAACTGTTGCATGGCTCCATAACAGCCAGCATTAAACTAAAAGAGTTAATAGGAGAGCCCATAATGTGAAAGGTTTAGCAATAGTTTCCCAGCATACCAACGTGATATAGCATGTCCTCCAGTGCCGAAGACCTCTTCTCTTTGTTTCTACATCATGATAGGTGAACCTCAAAGGGCTCAGAAGCTTGGTTTGGAAAAGTACTCAAGTTTGAACATTTAACAATTGAGCTAATATTTTAAATGTATTATAAAATATCTATTTTTCACTAGAAATGTAGAATAAAACCTTAATGTTTTTTAAAAATATGCCCCTGTAAAAAATGAACTGGGATTATTTATTTACAGAAGTATTTCTGGTAAAAATCAGTTTGATTTTTCATCAAAAAATGCACAAAATTCAACCAGAATGAACATTCCTCTAAAAAAAATTCAGTTTGGTGAAAGCCATTTTTTATCCAAAAACATTTAATGAAAATATTTTGACCAGCTCTGCCCCAAACATCATCCTTAATTTTTCATTGATGCCTTGGCAAGTAAATAATATTATGAATCCCAGAGTAATGCTATCTAAACTTCTTTAGACTTAATATAGGGAATACTTAAAGAATACCATGGAAATTTTATTTAATTACAAAGGCCTTTTCAATGTTTTTAGGGACCACTATTGTAATCTCATACACCTCCAAAATATGTCTGGAAATATTGTGAGCAAAGGGTTTCTCGTGTGATTTCTGGCACTTCTTACTCTTTCCAAAGTGGGAAATAAGCTGGTCCTGCATTAGTGAAGCCATGGGAGTTTTATTATTGAATCCACCAGAGACAGGTGGTACACAAGACTGTTCTCAGTGTTTTGGTATCTGGTTCTACCTGCAGGATTAGTGGGGTTCCAAAATAAGACATCATAATGTAGGGGGAAAACTAACACACACATGCAAAAGAGGGTTTAGTTTCATGCATAGGCAAAAGTTTGAGTGTGGAATATTTCTCTTAAGGGAGTAAGTATCTCTGGTAGTACTTTGATTTACTCTCAAAGGTCTCATCACAGCACCACTAGGGTCCTACATTCCTTTCACCAGCCTCGCAGGAACATAGCAACTGAAAGGCAGAGATTACAGCAGCTGCATGAAGCTCTAAGAATATTCTGCCTGGAATAATTTCTGATATGCACTTCAGTGGAAAAGTCTTTGCCCGCCTGCACTTTGTCATTTAAATGTTTTATTTAGTTATTTAATTTTTTCTTTCCCCTTCCTGGGAATAGAACTGGACACCGGAGTACATATGGTTAGAGGATGTCGTCCTCTGGAGGAAGAGAAGAGCAGGATGCTGGCAAGATAGTTTGAGTCTTCCCAGGGACAATAGGATGCTGGTATATGGGGGTGTCCCTTCCTGGGGAAAAAAGGACATCAAGAGCAGGGTGTCATGGTGTAATAATAGGGCCTACAAATTTATTCTAATTGTGAGTTCAACGTACATGAAAGTTCATAAAACATCACAGTAACTGGTAGTAACCAATATTGATAGGAAAATGTACAAAAGGGAAACAAAACCTAAACAAATCCAAAAAGGCCTGCTGATATAACTTAAGAACTGTGTTAAAATCATGCTTGGTAAACCAAAAAAGTGTGGAACCAAAAAAATCAGTAAACCAAAGTTGGTGTGTCAAAAACTAGGCCTAGTTGGTAAACAAAATAATGAGGAGATGGGCTATTCCACGCACCATTCCTTTTGCAGAGAAAATTAAAGAGACTTTGGGAAAAAAAATTGGCTACTGGAGCAAGCTTCACCATGATGGCTGCCACCCTCACCACCTCCTGGGACCCTGGGAATTTGTCATCCTGATCCCGAGAATATCCTGAGGAGATTGGGCCAGAGAGAGGGACCCAGATGATGTCACCACCTCTATTAGCTCCTGTTGAATCTGAAAGTCTGACCCCATTCATCCCACCACCTGGGATTAATGGGGTCAGACTTTACTAACAGCAGCAAGAACTCCAGCCTCTCTCAAATAACTTCTCTTTCCCCCAAAATGACAGCTATTGCCATCTTTAATACCCTCTAAAAAGCCTGTCAAACAAAGGGTTTTTTTTCCTTCTAAAAACTCTCTCCAGATAAAGGGAAAAGGAACATGAGATGTTGTTAAAATGAAAGCCTTAATACCTTACATTCAAATGTTTTCACTGTTTCCCCCTCTTTACTATACCTTTAATACATAGTTATGTTTTAATTGTGTGTTTGCCATGGTACTCAGGAGGCTGAGGTTTCTGTATACCAACCCCTAACCTTGGTTAATACTTTTTAATGTTGGACAATGACTGGGTCACATTAACTCCTTTGGCCCACATATATTCTATTTAAATTAATACAACACCAGTCAGAGGAACTGGTGTTGGATGTGGAGAACTGGTTCAGTGACAGTGAGACTACATAAATGGTAGGCAGTGCTATGATCATAGCAGTAAGAGAGAGACTTAAGGTATCACTCTCATAATAGGGAAAGGGCCAATGAAGCTGCACCAATTTATAGCCCCTGAGCCTCTGACACACAGGTTTCATTTATCCAGACTGGTTTGCTTATCCCTAAGGTTGTGCTTCTGCTAATTTATTTTAATAAATTACTGTGGCAGGCCTCACAGACTAAACAGTAACTGGTATCAAAGACTGTTAAAAATCATGCAGAAGACTAGGGGACAGATCAAAATCTGATCAAGACCAATAGGAGCTTTGCCACTGTCTTCAATGGGAGCAGCATCAGGTCCCAATTATCTTTAACAGTAGTGCAAAGAAAGTGGGGACAAAATAATTGAAAGCATTTACATAGGATTTCAATGAAGAGGGATGAACTAAAACTATATTTAACCAAATTCTCACTTGCCCTTTACTGAAATTAAAATGTAATTTTGATTAATCACTCACCATTGTTTTTTAATCTTCCTTTGGGTTTTAAACATGTTATGGTTGTATATTATTGTACAACAGGATGCATTCCATTATGTAATGGACTTTTGAAATTCTATTTGTCATACTATGTATTATCTTCTCTTTTTGTTGTAAGCTAAAATTAATTCTTTTCTCATTATATTACTGCTTCATTCTTTTGTTTTGTACATAACACACATAACTGACTTTCAGTGAGGGGAAAATACAAAATGAGTTTATGAAGTAAGCTGCCCCCCCACTTCATTTGGATAGAAGAAAAGGGCACTCCTGTGCCTACACAGAAAAAAGATGTTATATAGCTTGCCTATTGCCAGAGTTGTAGAGGGGACCTGTAAGGATAATCGGTAACTAAACATGCAGACTCACCCCTGCAACACCTCCTGCTGGTCTCTCAGGGAATTAGCTCACTGCCAGCCAGGAGCACCCCCTGCAGGCCAATGATCCACCTGTCCTCTGGCCCCATGTCCCTCCCTGGACCCCAGTGCCCCTTTAACTGGGGTGCTGCACCCTGGCAGTACCCCACCAATCTGGGTCTCCCCTCCCTGGGGAACCCCCAACCCACTATCCCCTCTTTGCCTCAATGTTGGCTATTACCCAGTTTCCATCTAGCCCCCATTCACTGGGGCAGACTGCAGTATCAGCCACTCATCATAGGCAAAGGGGTTTGGACCTGCTGCCTTTGCCTATCCCTGGGCTGCCCCCTACAATGCCCAGTACCTATTGGCCTTATACTAGGCTGCAGCCTGGGGCTTTCCAAGCTAGAGCTCCCCAGCCTTTCCTTAGCCCTGCTCCACTCAAGTAACCTGTCTCTAACACCCTATAGCCAGGCCCTTCTCTCTTTACAGGCAGAGGGAGACTGACTAGGCTCCTGGCTCACTGCCTCTTATAGGGGCCAGCTGGGCCTGATTGGGGCTTGGCCCCAGCTGCAGCCACTTCCCCCAATCAGCCCAGGCTTTTAGAGCTGCAGCTCTCGGCAGGGCTGCTTTTAAACCCCTCAGAACAGGAGCGGGTAACTACTGTGCTACAGTAACATTTAAAAACAAAAAACAAAAAACCTACATAACTTAGGAGCCTAAATCCCACTAAAAGTCAATGAGACTTAAGCTTCTAAGTTATTTAGAAATTGTTACCTAGTGTTCAAAATTCAGTTTGGGGATAGATGACAACACACAATTCCAGAACTCAGCAGTTCAGTTAGAGGTTAGAAGGTTTAGCATTCCTTGGGGTAGGAAAGAAGGCAAGACTCGGTTGTTCTCTCTTACTGTGTTTCATCCTAAACACATCCTGCTCCTGTGTAGTGCCCTGCTGAACTAATTGTTCAGGCTTCCACTCATAGAAATGGAAAGGAACCTGGGATCCTAAGTTTCAGTTTTCTCTTCTGTAAACGGTGGATAATATTTCTTATATAAAGGGCATTGGACTTATGGAATATTTGTAGATCACTTTAAACTCCAGTATACAAGTGAAAAGAATTATTTTGTCACATTACTATCAAAAAGTGTTAGACTATTTAATACAGAAGTCACCATCAGCTTTCCTTTACACAATAGGAAGAGAAATACTTTTAAAAATTGTAGTGGAAAAAGGGGTAAGTTTGTTTTTTCCAACTGTTTTTTCAACTTAAACATTCCCCTGCACTGTGAACCCAAACTACGATGACAATATTCCATTGTGTAACACAACCAGAAAGAGGTGCTGCTGAAAACAGTAATCTAACCATAAGACAAAGTGAAACTGAGAATTCTGTTTTCACAGTGTAGGATGAGAGACATTCAGAAACTAAACAAACAGCATAAATGATGAAAAGTTTATCAGACTTTACAAATTCTTTCAGTTGCAATCTGATATGATTATAACTTTGTTGTGTTCACTCTAACTGACTAAGAACTTAATATGGTTTGATTAGTATTTCTGCTCACTATAATCTGCTTACATCTCCATTCCTTTTGTTATATCTTTCTGTTACCTGCTTTATTGTTGTGCACGTTCCTCTTTCTGTTTACTCAAGAATTGCTGCACCCAGCTCATTCTGCATACTGTTATTTCTCAGTCTTATAGCCGTTTTTGCTTTTCTTAGGGAGGACACTATCTACAAATAAATTGTATTTTGACTCTGAAATTCTGACATGTATGTTGCTAATAGAGGTTATTACAGGGTTAGACAATACATCTTAGTTACTTATTTGCTGCCTTGGACCTAGGGTCTGTACGCATTTTTCAGGGGTCTATATCTGACTGTCCGAACACAGACCAGAAAAGGAAGTTTTGTTTACAAGGTAAATTCTTAAAATAGCACCTCTCAAGGGTAAAAATAAATGAACAATACACCATTTAACAAAATAATAGAAGACAAGGTAACTAAACCAAACTTAAAAAAAAACTATATAGCTGGAATTTTCCCATCAAGCATTTCTGTCAAAAGTTGTTGATTTACTTTATTGAATAAATACCTGAGAGGAGAACCCACAAAACAAGTGCACAACAAATACTATTTGCTCAGTCTTGGATTGAGTTATTTGGGTTGGGAAAAGAATGGTAGATATCTTTGAATCTAATAGGGCATTACTTGATCCTTTGTATTTAAGGCAGTGAAGATCATTGAAAACTGAATTGAAGTGGTGTTACTTTGGTGTGATGTGGGAGTCGGAGGGCTATAGGACTGACCAGAGCTTTGGCAGCTAAACAGAAATTGGCACTCTCTTCAAGAGAAACACAGAGATCCAGTCTAGCTGGAGGTATTGATAGAGTTTTGAAAATGATTTGCTCCTGTATCACTTTGCTTCTACTGTCTTATATCACTGTTCAGAACTGTACATAATTGTAATAATAAGTTACCTATGATATAGTACAGTGTCAACTAAGTCATTTCTTTCCCAACAAGATGATAACTCACTAGGGAGAGATGAGCTTGACAGGCAGGGTGGGTTGGGAGTCTATCTTGATATTCTTTAACAAGAGAATCTGCTCTAACAGGGCCTTCCTCTTAGGCTCATGTTTTTAAAGGTATTTAGACATTGCTCCACTCAGTGGTGCAAGGCCTCAGGGCCAGAATTTTAAAGGTACTTAGGCATTGTTGTGCTCAGCATTGCAACGGGTAACAGATTTAGGATCCTAAATCTCAATATGAAAAAGGAATTTAGGAGCCTAAACTCTATTGACTATTGATGGATTTAGGCTCCTAAATCCCTTTTGAAAATGAGATTTTGGCTCCTAAATTGGTTAGGTATTGCAATAATGAGCACAGCAACACCTAAATACTTTTAAAAAATCTGGTACATATGCATATAAACTGAGTAAAAAAGATTTGTTCTTTTTTTTTGTTTTTTTTTTTTAATTTAATCCAAAAATCTTCTTGACTTCTTGGAAGCTATGTCAGTACTGCTGATCAGAAGCTGGGGCATCTGTCAGAAAAATTGGTTAGAAGTCCCTTCTTGTTTGTGAGACAGCTGCCAGAATCCTGAAAATTAATTGCACTGATGTGGAAAAGCTTCTTATATACATTCTAGAATGTGTATAAACAACTTTTCATTTGTGAGATAGTATGAATGAACTAATTTTCCATCTTTCAGAATTGAAGGACAGAAGTACCATATGTCATTAAGTAGTCAAGTAGTTAGATGTCTTTTCCTTTACACACTATTGGTTCTTTTTGTCGCATCATTAGCTCAGTTTATATTGTTTGCACACTTTTCTATCTATTTTCCTTCACTCATTTCTCTTCAGGCTATATACAAACTCTAAATCTGAAAGTTCTATTTCCAGATGTCCCAAGCACAGTACCGGAAGAATGGAAGGTGAAATCAAATGCTGACTTGCCAGTGTGTTAATGACAGACTAGTTTCAGCAATATTCTAAGGAGATTTTGACAGACTGAGCAGAGCAGCTTGTCATTAACAAATTTCCACACACCTGTTGTGATTATTCTTTTCCATCTGCAAAGAACAGCACTATGATTTCAGTCTGAACTACCTTTATTTTATATCAAGAGCACCATAAACAGGGGCGGCTCTATGTTTTTTGCTGCTCCAAGCACGGTAGACAAGGTGCCTTCGGCAGTGTTTCTGCGGGAGGTCCACCGGTAATACGGATTCGGCGGCGGTTCTATGGGTGATCTGCTGGTCCCGCGCCTTTTGTGTACCCGCTGCCGAATTGCCGCTGAAGCCACGGGACTGGCGGACCTCCCACAGAAGGCTCCCTGACTGCTGCCCTCACTTCGACCGGCACGCCCCCCGCGCTTGCCGCCCCAGGCATGCCCTTGTTTCGCTGGTGCCTGGAGCCGCCCCGACCATAAAATACAAATGAACAAAACAGAGCCTCCATGAAAGAGCACAGTTTGTGTGTCTCCTCTTGTCTAAGGCTGCATCTAAATGACCGCTGCCACAGAAGTAGGGAGGGAGAGTTTCTCTCCATTAAAAAGGTGAAGTACACTGAAAACAAGGGATATAACATACATCCTGCACACACCACACCTGGGTTCTCAAACTGTCTTGATTCTCTGAGCAAGTAACTAGATCTTAGTATCTATTCTTTGACAAGAGTGTGTTTTTGTGGTGGGCAAGGATATTAGCAAGATTATGATTAATATTTAATTATTGATAAAAAATAAAAGAACAATTTCAATGAGCTAAAGAAATGCCTTGCAAATATATGTGCATCTTTGTTTTGGAAATGAATAATGTCCCATTGTTTCTACTTAAAAAAGAGAATAATTTGATTAGTTCTCTCTCATCTAGGTTCACAAGCACAGACTATTGGCTTCAGTGATTTAACAATGCCTTGTTCATTCACATGTCACCGATCTACATACCCTGTCATTCCCACCTACAAAAAAAGGTCATTTCTCCAAACTTCTCAGCCAAGATTTGTGGGACCATAATGTAGGGAAATCTAATATTATCAATACTATTTCATTTTACAAACCACACTAGTGAATATAAATATCCCACCAAATAAATAAAACTACACCTCTACCCCCATATAACATGACCCGATATAACATGAATTCGGATATAACATGGTAAACCAGCGCTCCAGTGGATCAAAGCAAGTTTGATATAATGCGGTTTCACCTATAATGCAGTAAGATTTTTTGGCTCCCGAGGACAGTGTTATATCGGGGTAGAGGTGTACTTATCAAGTAAATGTACAGGACATGTTGTGATCAATTATCTCTGCTATTTTTATTGTTCATTTTCTTTGGCTTCAATCAAACTCCAGTGCAAGTCCATAAGAGTTTTACCATTTATTTCTATTCGAGTTTGATTTGGTCCTCTCCTTCTATGCACAAACATCCGTCATTCGCAATAGCTTTTCAAGTCATTAGTGTGAATTAATAAGGTTCTGTAGTATTGCAACAGAAGTAATGCATTTTTGCCTTGGAGTATTACAGTTTATTGAGTAACATTTCCCATTCTTTCTGTATCTCACATATTAACCAGTGTTTTTTTTGTTTTGTTTTGTTTTGTTTCTGTATTTTCTTTATTTTGTTATTTGAATAACCTTGATATCTAGATAGAAATCATTATAATTTTGACTGACCACCTGAATGTAATTAAACATTGAGTTTTAATTAATTATATTAGGCTTGGCCAATTCTTTTTGCCTGGAAAAAGAATCAAAACACTCTTATGTAAACTACTATGCAAGATATATTTCCACCACTTGCCACATGAACAACTAAAGCAATGATTATTGTTGCTTAACCTAAACATAATTTTGTGTCTTATACTTACCCCATTAAAACAATGTGGAATTCACCAAAGGAGTTAACCTCAAAGTCTTGGCCAAATTACAACTGGTTATAGTAGCTGCCTACCTAAATTCTCCCTGCAGTTTCATTGAAAACTAGTATTCGTCTTTACTTCCTGCCCTAATGTATTGTGTAATGTAGTTTTGCATGGTTAAATGTCTGCTGCAATATAACCCAGTGATTGCAGCTGTGACAGAGTGCTGGACGCTAACAGGTGTGCCAGCCCTCTGATCACTTAGGCACCAATTAGTTCCTCTGGAGAAGGCTGATTGGGGATATTAGCTAATTAGCTGACCAACATGAGAAGGTTGATGAACCAATAATCCATCAGCTGAGGAGTATAAAAGAAGATACAGGAAGATAATGAGATGGGAAGTTTTGGGCTGGTTGAGCCTAGTATGGTCTGAGAGTTGAAGGAAGGGAGACCGCTATTCCTTCCTGACCCAGTGGGACAGGACTAAAGGCAAAAGCAGTTTAAATACTTAGCAGTACAAGACTGTTAGTGTTGAATATAAATAAATTCACAGGAAGCTGACACTTACAGGAGAGTCTGAGAGGTTTCTGGGTTATTAGAGGACAGGCATCCAGGGCCCACAGCACGTGGGAACTGAGATGCCAGAGAAGATAAAGAAAAGACTCAAATTAGGGAACAGGAGAACCCTAGATAGCTGGACATTAGAGGACAGGGACTGAGTATGCCGTGTTACAATGGGGGGCTTGTCTGGGAATTGACTCCCCCCAGTTGTGGCGATCAAGAGACAGATGAGGTAAACCACTAAAATGGTTTTGGGTCCAGGCTATGGAGAAGACTGTGTAGTGGCTGGTGGAGCAGCAGAAAGAGCTGTGATATGCTATGCAGCCTTCCAACATTCACACCAACTGGAGAGATCATTGCTGCTGGTATGGCAGACAGAACAACAGAAGGGCCTTCAGAATTTTATCAGGGAACAAGCCCAAGTGCAACAGCAGTTTCTTCAGAAACTAGTGAGTCCTGGTATGGGAAACAGCAATTGAACCAGAGTCAGTCTGTATAAAATAGAGTCTGTGGATGACTCTCATGCATTTCTAGTGACATTTGAAAGAGTAGCAATAGGTGCTGGCTGGAACAGAGGAATGTGGGTCCTCTGGTGAGCACCCTATTTGGCAGGGGAGGTTCAAGTGGCCTACATGGTCTTGAGCGACGAACAGGTCAGTCACTATGATGTAGTTAAGGTGGCCTTATAAGGCTGAATGGGCCTATCTATGGAGAAGTACCCGAAGAAATTTTGGGCCACTAGATGGACTGGAGATGTATGGCCCAGGGCATTCACCCCAAAATTAACAGATTGGGCTACCTGTTGATTAAAGACAGATCTGCAAAGTGTGGGTGAAATTATGGACTTCATAATTCTAGAACAATTTCTACAAGGCCTCCCAGAAAACAATCATGTTGAGGTTAGGATGCATCAACCCACAACTCTGGAGGCAGTGGTCAAACTCACAGAGGAGTTTGAGGAAGCAGATTTTCCCCAAAAAGTGGTGCATTTGCTTAACAGACCCAAGTGGGACAGCAGTTTGGGTTACTGACAGAGGTAAAGCCTACAGAGAAGAGAAGGTAGGAGAGCAGAGGAACTCCTTCAGGGAGGCAGGAAACTACCTGTTACCAATGTAGGAGACAGGGAGATATGAGACTGCCCCTACATGGACTCTGGACTGGCAGAATTTTGTGGTTGGACTGGGACACTGGGAGAGTGGTGGAGAAAATGCCAGCCATCTTGGTGAAAGTGAGGAGGAGACAGGAGAATGGCCTAATTAACACTATGTCAGGGGGTTTGCTGGTCAGTAAAAATGTGGTATGCCACACTGGATCCTGCTGGGGAAAGGCTGAGTCTGGAGTGTACCCACAGGGGAGAAGCCTCTGCCCAATGGTTGATACCCCTGAAAGTCTGGGGAAAGTTCAGATGGAAATAGGCTGGAGTGGTGAATAGTTGCCATCTTAGGGATGGATTGGAGCCTCTTCCCCTTTCGGAAGCAAGCAGGCATCCAGGGCCTACAGCACGTGAGAACTGAGATGCCAGAGAAGATAAAGAAAAGACTTGAATTAGGGAACAGGAGAACCATTTCAGTGGTGGTTGAAGTAGGCTGTATATTCCTTTGATTCTTTGTTCTTTTAATTTTTCAGGATGGATATACAGAATCATAGATGATTAGGGTTGGAAGAGACCTCAAGAAGTCATCTAGTCCAACCCCCTGCTCAAAGCAGGACCAACCCCAACTAAATCATCCCAGCCAGGGCTTTGTCAAGCCAGGCCTTAAAAACCTCTAAGGATGGAGATTCCACCACCTCCCTAGGTAACCCATTCCAGTGCTTCACCACCCTCCTCGTGAAATAGTTTGTTTTTTTTAATATCCAACCTAGACCTCCCACACTGCAACTTGAGAACATTGATCCTTGTTCTTTCATCTGCCACCACTTTGAAAAGCCTAGCTACATGCTCTTTTGAACCCTGCATCAGGTAGTTGAAGGCTGATATCAAATCCCCCCTCACTCTTCTCTTCTGCAGACTAAATAATCCCAGTTCCCTCAGCCTCTCCTCATAAGTCATGTGCTCCAGCCTCCTAATCATTTTTGTTGCCCTCCACCGGACTCTCTCCAATTTGTCCACAGCCTTTCTGTAGTGGGGGGGCCCAAAACCAGATGCAATACTCCAGATGTGGCCTCATCAGTGCTGAATAGAAGGGAATAATCACTTCCGTTGATCTACTTGCAATGCTCATACTAATGCAGCCCAATATGTTGTTAGCCTTCTTGGCGACACACTCTTGACTCATATCCATCTTCTCATCCATATATAATATAATGAAAAGCTCCTCCATGGAGAGGTCTTTCTGTAATCCTGAACTCCTACTTCCACTTCATAGCTCGGATGGATTCATTTCTCCTCCTTCTCCCAGCCCCCACCCCATGTACAGCCCAGTTACTTGGATGGTAGGCTGGAGACAGGATTCTCCACTTTACGTTGATTAATAGATTTTAAGGCCAAAAGAATCCATTACATCATCTCATCTGACCTCCCAGTTACCCCTTTATTGAGCCCAGTAGGTGTGTTTAGCTAAAGCGTGTCTTCTGGAAAAGCATCCATTCTTGATCTGAAGACTGCAAGAAATGGAGAATCCACTATTTTCCTCAGGAGAATATTTCAGTGGTTAATCTTTTTCTCACTGTTCCTAAAAAAAAATAAAAAAAATTTTCCTCCTCATTTGAATTTGTATGTCTTTAGCTGCCAACCATTATTTCTTGTTATGCCTTTTTCATATATTATAGAGCCCCTTTGTACCTGGTATTTTCCCCTATCAAGATACTTATGTACTGTATCAAGTTACCACTCAGTCTTCTTTCTGATAAACTGAACAGATTAAGCTCTTTAAGTCTCTCACTGTAAGGCATTTTATCCAGCTTGTGAATAAATGTTATGGCTTGTTTCTGCACCATCTCCAATTTGTCAACATTTTTTAGAACATGTAGATACCACAAATGAACTCAGTATTCTAGTACCAGTCTCACCAATGCCATATACAGAAGAAAAAAATCACCTCTCTACTCCTTCTCGCTACTCAAATGTCTTTTTCCCCATAACATCACACTACGAGCTCATGTTCAGTTTCTAGTCAACTATGATGCCTAAATCTCTTTCAGCATCACTGGTTTCTGGGATACAGCCTCCTCATTCTGTAGGTATGGCCTGCATTCTTTGTGCCCAAATGTACTTCCTTGAATGTAGCTTTATTAAAACGACATTGTTTGAATGAGGCTGGCTTAGCAAGCAATTCAGACTGCTCTGTGTTACTGCCCTGTCCTTATCATTATTTACCACTCTGTCAGTCATTGTATCATCTGCAAATTTTATCAGCAATGACTTTATAATTCACTTCAAGATCCTTAATGAAAATGTTGAATGGCATTGGACAGAATTGGGGGAGAGAGGGATTTGTATCAACCTGAAAATGTTTCAGTTTCTCTCTCAAATAAACATGTTTCATTGGACCCCAAACTAAATGTTTTATTTTGATTTTAAGTGTTTTTTAAACGTTTATATTTAAAATAAATGTAGCTATATTTCTAAACAAAAGTGGAATGGGTTCATTTCAATATCAAAACAAAACTCTTCAACTTTTTCAAAATTACTTTTTTGCTGAAAGTTTGCCAGATCTGACCCAAATTCATGAAGAGCTGATCAAAACTGCATTTTTTAATTAATAAATAATTTGTCAAAAAAAAAAAAGTTGCCTAGCTCCATTCTTTAGTGCTGTATATAAATAATGATTTTGAGCTTTGCAAAATTTCTGGCAAAAATCATAGATCTGAGTGGAAATTTTATCACTATAGCCCAAATGCAGAATTCCATGAAATTAATTTTATTCCCCTGAATTTAAGATATAGGCTGAGCACAGAAGAAAGCAAAGGACATGAAGGGGAGACCCACTACACTGAAATAGGCATTTTAAAGGGAAACAGGAAACCTATAACATTGTTGAAACATCTGTGGATGGCAGCGAGGTTGAGCCAATCAAAATGGTGATATGATTGCATTGCTTCTTAGTGAGATTTTTTTGTCATAGGGACTTGTGAGCTTCTTCCAGTAATATCTCCATGTCACTGTCCCCACCAGAAAAGGTTTTGGCTGCCATGCTCTTCTCACATGGTTTTGGCCCCAGCTGGATGGGGCGTACACCACAGTCCCATGAGAGAGAAAGATGGTCGCAGGCATGGAGTTTGGAAATAGTGGACAGAAGGCACCAGTAGAAGGAGGGCACTCATGGACGGAATATAAGGAGGTGATGAACCAGCAGATGGAACAAGGAGGTGGAAAGGTCACTGTTCCTTTAATAATAAGTGTGGTGGCAGGTAAGTAGAGTTGCTAGCAAGAGACCTCTAATGAATATGGATAAAGGCTCATGTTATGTGGTGCAGAGTCCTGCATTTGCTTGGTAGCAGCCTGGCCCCCAGCTTGCACTCCTGTACTCACGGTGTCAGCCCAAACTAGTTCCGTTCTGAAACCTGACTCTCTTACTCCAGTTCTACCCATCATACCACAATGTGTAGTGTGAGGACAACACGAAGAGCCATCCATGCCTTAAACAGCAACTAGAGAACTCCCTTTTTGAGAAGTTCCTACATTTACTAAGCTAACCCTGCAACACAACAAGGTCCTTTCTGATAACTGTGGAGGATATCTCCACAGTCCCTCACCCAGGTTTTGTCTAGTTTGTGTCCAACTATAATTCAAGTTAATCAATTGCCACTTACCTTGAGCTAGCTAACATTTGTAAATACTATTCTATACACTCTACAAACATCCATGGTTTATCCCAGGGTTCTGCAGGACCAAAACAAGTTGCATCAGGCTTACCCCCTATAAAGAATGGTTTAGTTAAAACTGATCAGTTACTCCTATTCATTTTAATAATAGGAGGTCTAGGAAGCACCTGATCAAAAGGAAACACTTATTTGAGTGACAAAAACCCAAGAAGGATTTTTCTCCTCCATGTGTATAGTAGTGTTGCACAACTGGATAGGTGCATTTTAAGGTTTTCCACATGCCTCTGAAGCAGTATGCCAGACTCATTAAAAGGATTTCACCTGGTGTAATACCTGTGATACCAGTTGTATGAGAAATATAAGTGGATCCAAATTATCCATTCAAGTGGCATATGGGAGATCAGTATCAATATTCAGTCTTGTGTGGCTATAGACCCCTTCACTTTTCAAGCAGTGGAATGTACACTATACTGCACAGGTTTAAAAGGAGGAGAGCTGTGAGCCAATTAATATGGTCCTTAATGTTTCTCTCATGGACAATTGTTTTGTTTTATTGTATAATGGCATGGATATAAAAAGTGGGAAAATAATTTTATTAGCCTAAAACAAAAAGTGAAAGAGACATGTGGGGCTTAATTCTTATTATACTCACTGGTTTGACTTCAGTGGCATGTCCTCTGTTTGACACTGAGAATCAGGTCCTGTGGTTTTATGATGCCTTACAGTGGTCAGGGAATGCAAATAACTGTGTAATCAAAAATCCCAAAGGAAATACAATGTTAAGAGCTTTAATTTGTTGGTTTTGAGGATTTTATGGATCTATTAGTTCTTTTATCATTTTCTCCGTTATTTAGATTCACTGACATGAAGGTTTGTGTTTGTGTAGGTTTATAAAGAGAAATCTTTACTGACTGTAGTTCTCTTTCCCCAGCTATTAAAGTTCACAACTAAAGCACATATAATGGCTTATTGAACTAATAGCATCATGTCTTGGGAGACATTTTGCAGTGATCCCAACTACATAATCTACAGTACAATCACATTAAAAGAATGGGGTCTCAAAGATCCATTGACTGGAATGATGCAGAAGTTTCAGTGACTCACTGGGGAAATGGTCAGCTATAACCCTAGAACTAGGATGTGGGAGTAAAAGCTCTATCTTGGCATATTTCAGAGGTACTTGATAGAGATAGGAAAAAGATGTGTACAGTGCAGAGTACTAATCTATAGCAACAGACTGCTGTAGAGATGCAAGTGGCTTGAACTGCAGGCTTAGGGCTCCTTGTCCTTCTCTTCTTGTGCCACTAATCTGTGGCTGGAGACACTGTCATCGTCATGCTGTGTACTGCCTTGGTTTCCTGGTAAGGGCGGGCAGATAGCTAATTTCCCTGTCCCAGGCTACAGGACTCATTTTCCCTTCAAGTTAGTATGACTCCTTGCTCCTATGGAGCTGGGGGCTGTCCCATCCTTCTTTCCCTCAAATGTAACTTCATCTCAACTATTTTTTTTTGGATACGAGTGGGGTAGAGAGATACCTCCATCCCCTCTGTCAGCTACTGCATTTACATTTGGCTAACACAATATTTTACAGGTCTGCAACTAATTGAGGGGGAATGATATTATGGTTTTAAAGGTGGAAGGTGTGAATCAGAGCCCAACAGCAAGGAAAATGTAATGTTTATCAACACACCTACAGTCTGCACTCCTGACCCCTCTGGGGTCTGTACAGCAATCTGTGCTGTAGGTAAGACAAAGGCTTTCACTCTGACAACTTTAAACCAGTTTTCACACCCTAGAAGTATTGGATGGGGTTTCATGACATGGGGATTATTCATAGTCAGTATAAGCAGTTCCAGTATCTCTCCATATAATGAATTAACTCCCTGTTCCCGGCCCAAAGGGCCTGAGGAGGGGCAACAGCGGGGTTTGTTGCCCGGTGTGCGTTGCACTAATTAACACACCAGGGTGGAGAAGCAAACCAAGTTTATTTGAGCCCAAATAAGGTGCAAGGGAGAAAAAGCAATTTTAAATTTTGCACACCCGCACACAGGCGGGGTCCCAGCATTTATACACCCCTTGGTTTGTTTTTTTTTGCAACAGTTATACTTAATATTATAATGTAGCTTGTTAGAACTGTTTTTATTTGCATGTTTATTTATGGCCTTTACAGCATAGACGCATGCAGACTTTGTTTTTCTTTTTATTTTGTTTTATTGCTGCTTTTTGCCTTGAGCTATACTGCAGCTGCAAGCTAAGAAAGCTGACAGTTACACATTTTTCTTGCTGTTTATTAGCATTTTAGGCTGGTTAAAGTTTACAGCATGGAAGAACTTTGGTTTACTTAGGCCTAGAGTCACAACTTTGGTTCACTTAGGCCTAGGGACACCAACAACTCCCCCCTTTGAGAATACTTAAACTTTTGGCTGAGTTTTTTTTAAACTTTGAAGACAAAAAGCAATGAAGCTTTGCAGAAATATTTACAACTGCTTTTTTGAGCTTAGTTACCCCCAACCCAGGAATGAATGCATGGACAAAAGAGTGGAATTTTGTTTATTTAACAACTAAGGGATTGGGGCACTGACTATACATTAGGTAGGTATACTAAGTGGTTTAATTTAGTATACCTACCTAAGCTCCCACATACCAAATCCTGCCGGGTCCATTTGTTTGTTGCTTGCCCGCCTGGGCCCGATTTTGCTTTTTTTGCTGAAGTGTTTTTTCCATGGGCACCAACTTGTTTCACTACCAGTTTAGCTAGGAGGGTGGGCTTTTTAACTAGCCCCCACCCTTCTGGTCTTTTTTCTAAAACATTTTTACTTACAAGACTACCTGAGTCCTCCCTTTCACTAAGGTTCACTTAGGCCTAGGGACACCAACATCCCCATTAACTACCACCTTCTTCCTCCACTGGGGATCTGCTGGATCTGTACCAGGAGGGTGCAGCATGATATGTGGGCAGTGGTTTTGAGCTTAAAAGGCTTAGCATAAACATTATATCCATTGGTGGACTGGCTGTGTGACTCTTTCCTACCAGAGTTTCAGTCACACAGTAAACTCTGAGAGATTGGGGTGCAGCTGGTTTTTCCAGCATTTCACTCTGCCTCAGGAAGCAGAGTGGGCAATCCTGGGCAAAGTGACCCAGCTGGCCACAGATGACACAACTTTTCTCCACTCATTCTGTGGCTTCCCTCAACTTTGAGCATGAGTCTTGGCTTTAGCCCAGTCCCTGTCTTCTGATCCCATTCCATTCCTGTAAGGTTTTCTATCAAACACAGGCCAACTATCAGCATAATGGACTCCATTTTCCCAGCTGTGGGGCATAGTTTATAGAATTGTTCTAAACCCATTAACTAGTAGGCCTCGCTGCCATGGTAACCCTCCAATCAGGTCCCCATTTTCTTACATATCTCTTAATTTGTGTTGATACCTCAGCAAAAGTCATAATTTCTTTTTCTGAACTCCCAGAAACTTCTTCTTATATGCTTCAGAGGTCAACTAAAATGTTTTTAGCAAAGACTGTTTATATAACCCATAATCTTTTATAGTTCTTTCTGTCCAGAAGAGTGAAAATTTCTCAGTGTTTTGTCCCTAACTGTAATCAAGCCAGATATTGTACCATGTCCTCCTTCCCTACCTTGTTTAATTCACATCCCATTTCAAAAGCTTTTAGAAACACATTTCCCTAAAGTGAAAAAATAATTTGAAGTCTATGCCACCCACCATGACTGGTAGATGGGATCTGGGTCCACCTATGGGACTAGGTTTTGCTGAGACTATCTCCATTTAGAGCTGATGTTGATGATCCTTGTCCTTCTCTTCTTGTGCCACTAATCTGTACCTTTTGTTCCCAGTCTGCAAGCAGCTGGGTTTCCAGATGTAGTCTGTCCCTCTCCAGTTGCAGCTTCTCTTGCTGTAACTGTCAAACTATCTATGATCCCCACTGTAGTGGCACATTTGATTTGGATGTAGCACAGTTACTGTCTCTGTCAGCCTCCTCCTTATTTCCCTAAAGGGAGGTATCCCCAAGATTTCCCCTGCCTACTGGACTTGCTGCTGATGGGCTGGATGTTCCCTGGGATACTGGATCATCATTTGTTTTCTGGTCCTCAAAGTACAGCAGGTCAACTAGCTATGCCTCTGTCCACTGCTTATTTTTTCCTGTCTGTTTTTGCTATTTCTTTCTCAAAAAGACGACAAGACTTTTCTCTGTGCTTTCCCCTCCTAGAAACTTGTTTTTATTGCTTTTGGCACTCTACTGGCAATTCTCTACTGTCAAAGATTTTACAGACACTGCCACCATATTGTCAGAGTCAGGGAAACTGAACCTGTATATTCACCTCCGTGGTCTCTTAAGGTTTCAGGCCCGCAGCCATCACCTCTGGTAGTTAGACACCTGCATCTCTCTCCCTGCTAAACAGGGGTTTTAAGATTGCACAGCCCCTTGTCCTATACTCTGATATCCCCAGCAAAGCAATCTGGCTGGTACCTGAACTTTTCTTTTTCTGTATGGGCTATGAACAGCGTATTTTCAGTAGTTACAATTTACCACACAGCTCTTTGTACACAAGAACATTTATTCTTAAAGTAAAAGTATTACACAGAAAACAAATTTTAAAAAAAATCATCAAAAAGATTTACACACAGTAAACATAATCACCCATCAGCCTTATGGGACCCTAGTAGGCCAAAGTCTTTCCAAACCTCCCACAAAGATTAGGGACCCCTACTGGACAGAAAGTCCTATCTGTTTGCTGGATCAAAAAGAAGGCCTGATTCTGTTTAAATGCAGCTTTTTTATGCCCAAAGCCCTGTTGGTCTCTGGAAAATCCAATTTGAACTAGTATATGCAACTCTTCCTAGTGGAGGTTACCTCTCTGGATGTGTTTACCACCTGAGTTATTCACCTTAATCCTCCCCTCCACCCCCCAACACACACACACCCCACACACCACCATAACTGTTTTTAGTTCCTGGAGGAGCTAAAAGTAATATCTCTCCATGGAACTGCATAGAATCCCTCACCCACAGTGACTCAAACTTAATACAATATAGTCCCCTAAAACATTGCATGCAATTGCAAAATCTGTCACAGTTGTCACTAGATTTAATGTAGACCCAGCTACAGCAAAAGAGCAAGAGTATCTCTTTTCTGCTCTCCCTTGGGAGACTATCAGGGTTTTTTTTGATCTTGCAGCCCACAAGAAACCAGTGGAATTGGGTGAGGAGAGTCCCTACCTGACAGCACCACTAAAATGAGAAGATGGAAGAGCAGCCATCTAGCACCTTAAGAAATCACTTGGACGCTCTGAATGATGCCATTGGGGGATTGGTGGGTGGGGAACAGGCTTCATGAAAGCAACCTTCCCTTAGAGGTTTATATTTACAACACTGTCCTCACCCACCTATAGAATCATAGAAATGTAGCATTGGAAGGGACCTTGACAGGTCTTCTAGTCTAGTCTCCTGAGGCAGGACTAAGTATTATCTAGAGTCTAGACCATCCTTGACTGGTGTTTGTCTAACCTGTTCTTAAAAACCTCCAGTGATGGAGATTCCATAACCTTCCTAGATAATTTGGTCCAGTGCTCAACTACCTGACTCTTGAACCCAATTTTATTCAGTGATGACCAATTCTCCTCAGGAGGTGGCTTTGCTCAGCCTATCTTTTCTAGCCCAGTGAAATCCACACCACTAGATTCTGTTGCAACCTGATGCTGCCTGGTCAGATCCTAACCAAGCCTTGGTTTGATTAAATCAGCTCTACAAAGTCTGATAGTGCCAGGTTTAGAGTTACAAAGTCACCTCCTTGGGTCTACTACAGCATGGTTATGATTTTCTAAAGTCAGCATCATCGGAATCCATAACTATGAAAGGAAACCTATAGCAAGATCTTCATACAGAGTGCTGCTTCTCTCATTTATTTTGGGCTCACTATCAAATCCAAACCCACTACCCATCAGCAAAGGGTGATCTGCTTCCTCTAAGGTATACCTTTTCTAGTTTACAGTTTCATACATATTGTTCCAGGAACATTTTGGTATCCTTCCTAAAAACAGAATAAGCTCTGAAAATAAACCACCTCCCCCTCCAAATATTGTATGGAAGTGTGGGAAGGTAAAATTACAATTTATTTAAATTAAACCTTACAGTTAGCATGCTTTCTCCTTTTTCAGATAGTGCATTTGAATGCAGTGAAAAATTGGAATGAAATACTGGTTAGTTACTTTCACGTGCACAAAAAAATAGGAAGACTGTATATGACAACTGCTAGAAAATGTGGCAAATTATTGCTCGGCATGTCTGATGTTGGAAACTATATCTTTAAGTTGTTTAGCTTCCCAGATAAGAAGTCAGGGGGAGAGATGCTGCAGAAGCCTTGGTTCTTTTATGCAAAGGCAACTGGCGAACTTCATCATCGAATATAGAAGATACCTCTCAAGGACTTTGGGCCTAGGGTGTTTACTGAACATTACAGCATGGAGGGAAAATAATTTCACTACATGAGAAACTCAATGACCAATAGAACATAAATAGACTCATGTCCTTGGGGACATCTACAGTTTGTAGAAAGCCTTGTTTTGACAAGGCATCTGTATTAGATTTTAAAAGAATTACTTCAATCTATCCCATTACACAACAGGTCCAGAAGAAAATACACTGAAAGGGCTACATTGCTAATTAGTTCTGTTGGATACCATGGAACAAACATTGCTGTGCATGCTGATATACAAGCTCTTTTGTGTGATATCCACACAAAGATGGACTACAAGCCATCAGGAACAGTATCCCCGATAATATCACGGCTAACCTGGTGGCTGAACTTTGTGATTTTGTCCTCACCCACAACTATTTCACATTTGGGGACAATATATATCTTCAAGTCAGTGGCACTGCTATGGGTACCCGCATGGCCCCTCAGTATGCCAACATCTTTATGGCTGACTTAGAACAACGCTTCCTTAACTCTCGTTCCCTAACGCCCCTACTCTACTTGCGCTACATTGATGACATCTTCATCATCTGGACTCATGGAAAAGAAGCCCTCGAGGAATTCCACCGAGATTTTAACAATTTCCATCCCACCATCAACCTCAGCCTAGACCAATCCACACAAGCGGTCCATTTCCTAGACACTACTGTGCTAATAAACGATGGTCACATAAATACCACCCTATACCGGAAACCCACTGACCGCTATTCTTACGTACATGCCTCCAGCTTCCATCCCGGACACACCACACGATCCATTGTCTACAGCCAAGCTCTAAGATACAACCGTATTTGCTCCAATCCCTCAGACAGAGATAAACACCTACAAGATCTCTATCAAGCATTCTTAAACTTACAATACCCACCTGCTGAAGTGAAAAAACAGATTGACAGAGCCAGAAGAGTACCCAGAAGCCACCTACTACAGGACAGGCCTAAAAAAGAAAATAACAGAACACCACTAGCCATCACCTACAGCCCCCAACTAAAACCTCTCCAGCGCATCATCAAAGATTTACAACCTATCCTTAGAGATGATCCCTCACTCTCACAGATCTTGAGAGACAAGCCAGTCCTCGCTTATAGACAGCCTCCCAACCTGAAGCAAATACTCACTAGCAACCGCACACCATACAACATAAACACTAACCCAGGAACCTATCCTTGCAACAAAGCCCGATGCCAGCTCTGTCCACATATCCATTCAAGTGACACCATCATAGGACCTAATCACATCAGACACGCCATCAGGGGCTCATACACCTGCACATCTACCAACGTGATATATGCCATCATGTGCCAGCAATGCCCCTCTGCCATGTACATTGGCCAAACCCGACAGTCTCTATGAAAAAGAATAAATGGACACAAATCTGACATCAGGAATCATAACATTCAAAAACCAGTGGGAGAACACTTCAGCCTCTCTAACCACTCAGTGACAGACTTGAAGGTGGCAATTTTGCAACAAAAAAACTTCAAAAACAGACTCCAAAGAGAAACTGCTGAACTTGAATTAATATGCAAACTAGATACTATTAACTGTGGTCTAAACAAAGACTGGGAATGGTTGGGTCATTACACCAATTGAATCTATTTCCCTATGTTAAGTTCTCCTCACACCTTCTATGGGCCATCTTAATTATCACTTCAAAAAGTTTTTTTCCTCCTGCTAACGATAGCTCATCTCAATTGATTAGACTCTGCCTGTTGGTATGCATACTTCCACCTTTTCATGTTCTCTGTATGTATAAATATCCCCTGTCTGTGTGTTCCATTCTATGCATCCGAAGAAGTGAGCTGTAGCTCTCGAAAGCTCATGCTTAAATAAATTTGTTAGTCTTTAAGGTGCCACAAGTACTCCTGTTTTTTTTGCGGATACAGACTAACACGGCTGCTACTCTGAAAGCTCTTTCATGTTATTTGCCTTTTATATGTGTGGAAAATGGCTTGCAGAAATATTTTCATAGTGAATAATAGCTTGGAAAGTAGATAAAAACTGCCCAAGAGGGTACAACCAAAATCAAGGAAGCAGTATTTCATTCCAT
Organism: Mauremys mutica; assembly: GCF_020497125.1. Lineage (NCBI taxonomy): Eukaryota > Metazoa > Chordata > Testudines > Geoemydidae > Mauremys > Mauremys mutica. Next base: position 105,407,302 of record NC_059076.1, on the reverse strand, counting down.
TCAACAGGACAGAGATAATCATTAGACAATCATTCCCTGAAGCAATGTACAGTACACAGTGTATAAGATTCATGGCTTGAACACAGCAAGGATTCACTTTTGTTCTATGAGACAGGTTGCCAAGAAGTCTGACACTACCAAAAAGGGTTATTTAGCATTGAAGTCATCCATAAACACCATAATAGCTCTCTCACAGAGCTGAAAGACGCTGCAAACCTTCCAACTGAATGTAATGATGATGAACCCATTGACAGGATGACATTCACTCCAGCAGCAAACAGTAGTAGATGGATTGATGAGTCAGACAGATTTCTTCAGCTGACAACAGGCAAAATATGCAGTCAAATCACTATTTTGGAACAGACTCCCTAATTTGACACAGATGCAGAGGTTTCCATGCTGCTTTCTATGGGACTTTGTTGTCACATTGGCATCTCTGTGTGTAAAACATCCTGTCACGCTCAAAACCTCTGTTGCTAACTGTTGACAGGACTTCACTTATTTGCAAGTCATTTTTGAACAGGAGAGACAATGCAGAAACCACATTTTCAGTTCCATCTTGAAGTGAAGCGTCAAATTCAATGGGCATTGAACAGTCAGTTTTGGGAGCCTGGAGAAGACAAACCAACCAGAAGAAACACTAGTCCTTCTGATCCTGACTACTAGAGAGAGAATATTTGCCCACATGCTATTTAGTTTTCTTAGACTTTATTACAACTCAATGTCAGGGATAATATCAACATGCCATTTGGGGGGCAAAGACTGACATTCCTTATATAATTAAAGTATAGTTATGGTGACATGATCTTCGCTGCGCGTCAGCAACAGGAGAAATGTCAAGAGCAGAATCGTGAACTCTACACAACTTTTGTGGACCTCACGAAAGCATTTGACTCTGTCAGTCGCCAGGACCTGTGGAGGATCATGTCGAAATTTGGCTGTCCAGACAGATTCATATGAATGGTACGTCAATTTGATCACGGTATGATGGCTCGTGTCCTGGATGATGGTGAAGCATCTGAGGCCTTCCCAGTCACCAACGGCGTCAAGCAAGGGTGTGTTTTAGCACCCACTTTGTTCAGCATGATATTCTCTGCCACTCTGACTGATGCCTTTCAACACTGCACTGTAGGAGTAGGCCTGAAGTACAGAACTGACAGGAAACTATTCAATCTGAGGCGACTGCGTGCCATCACCAAGGTGAAGGAAACTGTACTTCGAGACTTTCTCTTTGCCGATGATTGTGCTCTGAATGCTAGTACAGAGCCAGAAATGCAAACCAGTATGGAAAAGTTTTCATCTGCATGCAACAACTTCGGTCTCACCATTAACATCAAGAAGACTGAGGTCATGCACCAGCCAGCTCCCCACGCTCCGTAGTCAGAACCGTCCATCACTGTAAATGGACAGAGACTTCAGGCAGTGGACTACTTCACGTACCTGGGCAGTGTCAATCGATGATGAAGTAAACTGCAGAATTGCTAAAGCCAGCTCTGCATTTGGCCGATTGCGCTCCAACATCTGGGAACGTCGAGGGATAAGCCTACCAACGAAGCTGAAGGTCTACCGAGCAGTGGTGCTTCCAACTCTGCTGTACGCCTGCGAGATGTGGACTGTTTATCACAGTCATGCATGAAGGCTCAATCACTTCCACATTTCCTGTCTGCGAAAGCTTCTAAAAATCAGATGGCAGGACAAAGTGCCCAATACTGAAGTCCTTACCAGAGCCAGTCTGCCGTCAGTTCACACACTGCTGCTGAGAGCCCAGACCAGATGGGCCGGACATGTCGTGAGAATGTCAGATGAGCGCATTCCTAAACAGCTCTTCTACGGAGAACTCACCCAGAGAAAGCACTCCCATGGAGGACAAAAGAAGCAGTTCAAGGACATGCTGAAGACCTCTCTGAAGTCCCTCGAGATCAACACCGCCACATGGGAAACCCTCGCACTGAACCGTCCAGCATGGCGCAGCCTCATTCACACAGGCAGTAATACCTTTGAGGTGGGGCGTACTGCTGAGGCTGAAAGAAAGTGTGAGCTGCGCAAGTCCAGAGCTGCCCACACATCATCGACAGTGCCATCACATGTCTGCCCGACGTGTGACAGGATGTTCCACACCTGAATCGGACTGATCAGTCATCTTCGGATGCACAGAGTCTGGTCATCGAACGAATGAGTTGTTGAGGTCTTCATCGACAACGATGGACGAACATCATAGTTATGGTCCAGATATATTGGAATTGGACAAGGTTCAGAAAAGGGCAACACAAATGATTAGAGGTATGGAATGGCTTTTGTATGAGGAGAGATTAATAAGACTGGGAATTTTTCAGCTTGGAAAAGAGACGGCTAGGGGGAGATATGATTGTGGTCTATAAAGTAATGACTGGTGTAGAGAAAGTAGATAAGGAAGCGTTGTTTACTACTTCTCATGACACAAGAACTAGGGGTCACAAATGAAGTTAGACAGCAGGTTTAAAACAAATAAAAGGAAGTATTTCTTCACACAACGCACAGTCAATCTGTGGAACTCCTTGCCAGAGGATGTTGTGAAGGTCAAGACCATAACAGGGTTCAAAAATTTAGGGAGGATAGGTCCATCAGTGGCTATTAGCCAGGATGGGCAGGAGCATCCCTAGCCTCTTTGCCAGAAGCTGGGAATGAGCGGCAGAGGATGGATCACTTGATGATTACCTGTTCTGTTCATTCTCTCTAGGGCACCTGGCACAGGCCACTCTCAGAAGTCAGGATACTGGGCTAGATGGACCTTTGGTCTGACCCAGTAGGGCCATTCTTATGTCAGAAATGTGTCTATAAAACAAGCCCCATGTTACCGCACATAAAAGCTTCCCTAAGGCATGTAGCTTCTGAGTCATATCTGCTTTACTAAGGAGGAAAAAAGTTTCATTACTGCCACCATGGCAGAGCTAATATACAGTAGGTGTAGAAAGGCGCAGTAGCTACACAGTAGCTATATCCCATTCATTCTTATCCCTTGATAAGTGTAATAGTCAGCAGTTCTCCTTTCAGAATCTTAATACAATACCTGCTGATTTTTAGGTATTGGGATAGAGGCTGATGGTCAGGACTTGGATACCAAGGAAAAAGATGCTTTTTAAAAAATAAATAAATAATTAAAAAAAAACCCACAGAACAAAAAGAGTAGAGGTTGAGTATTATAAACTAAATTCTATAAATATTCTTCATAGTTTTAAATTAATTAATTTTGACAATGTTTATATCTCTTTAGTGTTCACGTTCCCCAAACATGCTAGCAAATGAGTTTTGGGGCAGCAATATTCACTGAAGCAGTGAATTTTAAATTAATGTTGCAGGGTAGTCATGGAAAGCAAATTCTGAATTTGTGATCACTGTAATCACACCACAAACCTCATTCTAAGATACTTAGTGCGTCAGAAACAAACACACACCGTGACACTCGTGTGTTCAGTCAGAGCTTGAATTTTGAATACTAAATACTCAGAATAGCTCATAAAGAATTATTCTTTTCAGAAATGAAGGTGCCAGGCCTGCAATTGTATTGGCAGAGTGTAGAAACCCATTGAAATAAATAGGGCTATGGTGAATACACAAGAGTCTGCCTGTGTGCTCTTGATCTTGTCTGCACTCAGACACTAAGCAGTCTTAGGGCTGGCTAGTACTTGGAGTGGAGACACCTGAGATCCTAAGTGACATGGGAGTCTACACTCATGTGTTCAGAGGCAGGATTGGGGCCTAACTGCTGAATTGTTTAGAGTGATGAATACATATTAAAAACATCTGTTTGCTGAAATGTTGTTACCAGAAAGAGACATGCAATTAATCAAATAGATCATTATGTATAAAGTATTCACTCAGTTGTAGATATGATGGATTTTCTGATATTATTAAGATCTTCAAAAACAAAATAAAATAAATGTTGTTTTCACTTGTTACTGAATGAATCTGATATGGACAGCGTTAATTTGGAATGAATGTAGGCATCTCTTCTGACTATAATCACATAAAATGATTTCAGAGTATTTTTCATGGTACAGTAGAGACTGACACATTATAAGTGAACTGATGATATGGAGATGCAAAGGCCAGGGACAATCTGTCTCTACAGCATGAAGAGGTAAATTTTTCTACCTGACCTCCAACTAAAATTGTAAAACTGTGTAGTGCATTTTTGCACTTGCAATTTTCAGGTGCAAATACCTGTTACTCATTCTTAATACTCAACACACCTATTCAGGAATCTACCATTTAGTTCCAATAGGTCAGGTATAAATGGTATAACAGTTGTGTGTGTACAGGTGATGGCTTGTTTAAAGGGTTAGATGGTGCACTGGGGAGACACAAATAGGTGCACACACAATTTGACAAATGTACAAGGCCAAAAAATGAAGCTCCAGCCCTAAATATCCACAAAGGGACTGAAAAATGAGTGGGATTCCAATTAAGGAAAATATGTTGAAAAAATGTGGTCATAAGGGTGAAAAAAAGCAATTTCTTGGAATCTTGCTGAAGATGAGATAGTAGTTATTTGGAGAGGAAGGGAGAAGGATTTTTTTTTAACCTGGGTGAAAGAAATTTTAAATGAGAGAGGCTTATAGAGATGAAATAGTTGATGACTGGGGATAAAAAGTGGAGAGGTTGAAGGGGTCTGAGGAGTTCTCTTTGTTTATGGAGGACATGAAGTCAGTGATAACTTCAATGGAATAAAAGAGAGGAGGAAAGAGGTAAAAAATGCCATCTCAGAATGATCAAAGAAAAAAAATAGGTACTTGGTCCAAAACAGCAATGAAGACATGTCTGTTTTTTAAACTTCAAGAGGATGAGCATAGCAAATTTCTCACAGTGTTAAGTGAAGAAGATAGAGAAGCCTTAAGGAAGATGGATGGAGTATAGCAGAATCAAAAGACAGGAACAGATACTTTGTCTAAATGAGATTAATATTAATACATCTGCATATGGTTCACAAAATTAAAATAAATATGAGTATACAATTGTACTAAAGTGTACATTGTATCTCATGTTACAATGTGTTGCTTAATACCTAAGCCAGGGTCATTACGCTATCTTTGTTACTTTTAAGGGGTTTGTCAACTATGGGCCAAATTATGGGCAATGGAAGGACTGCAAGAGTGGGGTGGCCAAAACTCCCTCCCCATGGCCCAAACCTCCCAGCCCCCACCACGGTCTCATCTTTCCAGAGCCCCTGCCACCGAAGGACCTCCCCATCCCACCCTACTGGAGCCTCTGCCCCTCCCACCAACTTCACTCTCCTGGAGCTCCCGCCCTCTCCCACCTGCCCTACTCTGCCAGAGCCTCTGCACCCCCTCTCACTCTCCTTACCTTACTCTCCCTGCTGACCAGCCCAAAGCTCTTAGGTGATGGGTCCTTCCTGCTTCCCAGACCTGGCAGTTCCCTACCACAAATAGGAATTTCCACTGCAGTTTTGGTAGCTGACAGGTGAGGGCCCACCTGCTGGCATGTGTGGCTCAATACATAGGGGGACCCAGGTGCTGGCCAACTGGGTCAGGTCACAGTATGCTCACTCCCAGCCACGTTTTAAGGGGTGGGCCAAATTCACTTGTAAACTCCAGCTGCTTTGAGCTGCAGCTGTAACATAGCAGGGAGCCCCATATATTTTTCACTGCAATTATTGAATCAGGAAGTCTTGATTGTCAGTTTTTTTAGACATGTGAATGAAAGCTTTCAAAATAAAATCACACTGAACCTAATTATGAACTGCTTGGATTCAGGGTTCTCATCTGAAACAATAGGATCTTACCTTTCCACAGCAGTTCACAACATAGCACCTGGGAGTCTTGAGCTGCACTCAAAATACAGTGTCAGAGTTAACAATAATAAATTGCTGTAGAGCTTACAAAGTGTTTACCAATAATGATGCAGTTGCTCTATCAATTTAGAAGGTATTGCAACCTTTAATGAGCTCATATTTTTGGATTATTAACAAAATTATTTATAACTAAAAAAAGTTGTGATTCTCACTCTTTTGATTCAGTGCTTTGAATTGCACCTTCTTGTACATATCCATTAGAAGTCTTATTATGGAAAGAACAAATGGGCATTTGGGGAAATGTGTGTGGGGAGGACAGAGGGGAGAATTACAGAATGCTCTTATTTTGAAGCAACTCTAACAGCGAGGTGGAAGGGATTTTTTTTTAAATAGTATGGAACACTGCACAACTGGAAGAGAAATAAAAAGGGCAACAACACTTACTGATATTTTACTGAAGAACATGAAGGAATTTTCATTTAGTAGAAGTTCAGATCAGAGCAAACAGATCTGCATTGCCTTCAGTAGAGTTGCACCCAAACAGAATTTGGCTTGCAGTAGTTGATGTAGAACCAATGGTGACAAGATTTTCAAGGCCCCTGACTCCCACTAACAGGTGCCCAGCTGTCATTTGTGCCCCTAAAATCTCGCCCAGTAACATATTAAAGAACCTAGGAAGAAACCTGGAGACAAAGCTAGTACATGGGGAGGGATAACTCAGTGATTTGTGTATGGGCCTGCTAAACCCAGGGTAGTGAGTTCACTCCTTGAGGGGACCACTTAGGGATCTGGGGCAAAATCAGTAGTTGGTTCTACTATTGAAGGCAGGGGTCTGGACTTGCTGACCTTTCAGAGTCCCTTCCAGCTCTCTGAGATAGACATGTATTTTCACAGGTGAGTTTCTTGAGATCCTTCCAGTTTCAAATGCCAATACAGTAAGGAAAAGACTAGTACATGTGCTAATATGGTATAAAGGAGAAGGTCTGAATTCTTGACACATTACAGTGTTTCCAGCTGTCATGCTTTGCCTGCAAGTCTAATGCAATTTTTTTCTTATGGCCCCAGCAGCTGAAATCAAGAGATTGCATAAGAATCACAGCTTTCATTTAAAAAAAAATAGTGTTTCTAGCTTTAACATCAGAGGGGTAGCTGTGTTAGTCTGGATCTGTAAAAGCAGCAAAGAGTCCTGTGGCACCTTCAGCTTTAGCTGGGGATTGTTAGGACTTGGCTTGCAGGAAGCTCCCAGGAAAGGTTAGATTTTCAAGAATAAATAGTTTTCTTTAAAAAAAATATGTCTTGTCATTGAAGGTATAACAAATGGGAGGGCAAGAGGTTGCAATTGCAACTCCTTGCACCCCGTTACAGCCCCCTTATGGATCACAATCCTCACCTTGAAAACAAATGGTCTTTCCTACCTTATTTAATTCCTATTTAGCAATCCCTACTTGTTTTGAATCTAGCAAATTGGTAACCCATCAATTTAAGCAAAGTAGTATGTAATCCTAATGATCTCCATTCATCAGAACTAATTTTAATGTGGTATTGCCAGTGCTAGGCATTCAAATATCATGAGTCAGGCCTTCCCAAAATCATAAGATTAATTTAAAGATCATGAATTTTTTAAAAAAAATAAGTAATAATGTTAGGTTCTTTTTTATTTGTCTTCTGGTTACTAAGCCATTAGGATGGACTCGCTTCTTGTTTTCAAGCTTTGTTCACATGTTAAAGCTAAAAGCAGCAAAGAGTCCTGTGGCATCTTATAGACTAACAGATGTATTGGAGCATGAGCTTTCGTGGGTGAATACCCACTTCGTCGGATGCATGTAGTGGAAATTTCCAGGGGCAGGAAGGGGGCTGTAATGGGGTGCAAGGAGTTGCAATTGCAACCTCTTGCCCTCCCATTTGTTATACCTTCAATGACAAGACATATTTTTTTAAAAGAAAACTATTTATTCTTGAAAATCTAACCTTTCCTGGGAGCTTCCTGCAAACCAAGTCCTAACAAACCCCAGCTAAAGCTGAACTCCCAACACATCAGCACACACTGCTTTGACTGCCTCCACCCAATTCGTAAAGGTCTGCTCTCATTTCTCCAAATAAACAATTTATATAAGTATTAACAAAACCATACAAACAATACAAATACAACAGAAAGTAAATATTTAACATAGATTCAAAATTACTAGGACTGTTAACTCGTGCTTAATTTAAAAAAATGCTGTATATACTCTTTCATAAGCTGATTTTTCTTGGTAAAAAAGTGAAGCATCAAAGAATGGGGGTCAGTTTATCAACATCAAAATTTGATGAATTTAAGCTCTATTGAATTATTGAATTGAATATCTAATACATTTTCATTGTAGATCGGAGTCAGCAAACTTTGGCTCCCGGCCCCTCAGGGTAGGCCACTAGCTGGCTGGGCTGTTTTGTTTACCTGGAGCGTTCGCAGGCATGGAGCCCCTCAGCTCCCAGTGGCCACAGTTTGCTGTTCCCAGCCAATGGGAGCTGCAAGAAATGGCGCAGGATGAGGGATGTGCTGGCTGCCACTTCCCACAGCTCCCATTGGCTGGGAATGACAAACTGTGCCTCTGCTGCAGGTAAACAAAATGTCCCGGCCTGCTAGCGACTTACACTGATGGACCGGGAGCCAAAGTTTGACAACCAGTGACATATAGGGTCGGCTTATGAAAGGTTCATACAGTTTTTGCTATTTTTACTTATCCATCTTGGGGGGTTGGCTTATAAAAGAACGGACTAATGACCGAGTATATACGGTAATCACGATTTAAAAAATTAATTGTGATTAATCACTGTTTTAATCACCCTGTTAAACAGTAGAATACCAATTGAAATGTATTAAATATTTTGGATGGTTTTCTACATTTTCTTATGTATTGTATTCTGTGTTGAAATTGAAATAAAAGTGTATATTATTTTTTATTAAAATATTTGCACTGTAAAAATGATAAATGAAAGAAATAGTATTTTTCAATTCACCTCATACAAGTACTGTAGAGCAATCTTTTTGTCGTGAAAGTGAAAATTACAAATGTAGATTTTTTTTGTTACATACCTGCACTCAAAAACAAAACAATGTAAAACTTGAGAGTCTACAAGTCCACTCAGTCCTACATCTTGTTCAGGCAATAACTTAGACAAACAAGTTTGTTTACATTTACAGGAGATAATGCTGCCCTTCTTATTTATAATGTCACCAGAAATTGAGAACAGGCATTTGCATGGCACTTTTGTAGCCATATTGCATGGTATTTACATGCCACATATGCTAAACATGTGTATATCTTTTCATGCTTCGGCCACCATTCCAGAGGACATGCTTCCATGCTGATGACACTCATTAAAAAAATAATGCATTAATTAAATTTGTCACTCTACTCCTTGGGGGAGAATTGTATGTCTTCTCCTCTGTTTTACCTGCATTCTGCCATATATTTCATGTTATAGCAGTCTCAGATGATGACCCAGCATATGTTGTTCATTTTAAGAACACTTTCATGCAGATTTGAGAAAACACAAAGAAGGTACCAATGTGAGATTTCTAAAGATAGCTACAGCACTCAACCTAAGGTTTAAGAATCTGAAGTCCCTTCCAAAATCTGAGAGAGATAAGGTTTGCAGCATGCTTTCAGAAGTCTTAAAAGACCAACACTCTGATGCAGAAACTACAGAACCTGAACCACCAAAAAAGAAAATCAACCTCTGCTGGTTGTTTCATGACTCAGATAATGAAAATAAACATGTGTTGGTCAGCACCACCTTGGATTGTTAGTGAGATCAGCCTGGACACATGTCCCATGGAATGGTGGTTGAAGCATAAAGATACATATGAATCTTTAGTGCATCTGGCACGTAAATATCTTGTGACCCTGGCTACAACAGTGCCATGTGAATGGCTGTTTTCACTTTCAGGTGACATTGTAAATAAGAAGCAGGCAGCATTATCTCCTGGAAATGTAAAAAACCTTGTTTGTCTGAGTAATTGGCTACCCAAGAAGTAGGACTGAGAGGACTTGCAGGCTCTAAAATTTTAGTGTTTTATTTTTGAATGCAGTTTTTAAAAAATAATTCTACATTTGTAAGTTCAACTTTCATGATAAAGAGATTGCACTACAATACTTGTATAAGCGGAATTGAAAAATACTATATTTTTTGTTTTTTTATAGCACAAATACTTGCAATCAAAAATAAATATAAAGTGAGCACTGTATACTGTGTCTTATGTGTTGTAACTGAAATCAATATATTTGAAAATGTAGCAAACATCAAAAATATTTAAATAAATGGTATTCTAATATTGTTTAGCAGTGCGATTAATCATGATTAATTTTTTTAATCGCTTGACAGCCCTAAAAATTACTACTACATGTAAATCATGTGAACCAGTTTCTAAAAGTATCTGTTCTTGGGTCCTCACATTTTGTTGATCAGAGATGGAACATCTGGCCGGTTGTAATATGGGGTCACAGTATGGAAAAGGCTGATAGTCACTGAAAAGAAGAAGAATATTGTATCCTTTTAACTGAAAACACTGAATTGAAAGGAATGGTGATCATCATGGTGAGAGGGGAAGTATTATAAAAGTATGAGGAATCTATGCTAATTGCAAAAGTATGGGAAATAAACAAGATGAGCTATTGAGCAGTGCACATCCTCACATGAAGAAGGACAGAATTTCAACCTTGTGTTCAGGAAAGCATCATGGAAAGGAACTTGCTATCATGCCACATGGCTCACTATGATTCCAGGGGGGCATGGTCTTCTGAAAAGGTGGATAGAACCAGGTTTTCAGCTGGCTGTTGCGTATTTTGCAATGAGGGTGCAAGATTCTAACTCTCTTGGCACCTTTGCACTACACACCAGCAAAGGAAGGATTTTACTTTATATCAATTTGGAGCCCTTGAAAATGAAAGTGATATGCTGATTTTTAAAACATAACAGAGTTACCAATATAACACAAATCAATAATACCAAAAATGCAGCAAGAAATATTCTATATAACAATGTTTAGCTGTAGGTGTTGTTTATTTATATGCCTGTAGACTTCCTTTTTTATGTTTGCAATGAACAATTCTATCATTCTGGTCTGATTTGGATAAGTGTTGTGTCACTTAAATTCCGTTTTTTCCTGTAGGTGTGTACCCTATCAGAGTCCACTGGATAAAAGCTTTGCTATTCAATAAAAATAACATCTAAGAAATTGAAAGCATTTTACTCCTGAGGCACAAGTTAACTGAGCAAAATGTGGAGAGATAACAGGCTGTTCTACAAACTGAGAAGAAAATAGTAATTTTGTGTTTCCTATGTGTAGCTATCTTTGCTCAAAAGTTAGCCCATTTAATTAAAAAGATCTCTATGTCGGGAGGGAGAAGGTATTTGACTGATGAGAAGCTCATGGAGACAGTCTTGAGGATGGGGTTGATGGTCTGGTGCACTGGGATTTAGAGTTGTTCCGTGTAGCATAGAACAAGGCATGAAAATGAAAGAAGGCAATGAAAGTTGAAGTGAGGATGGTCTTGCTGATGGAACAAAAGAAGGCAATAAGAAATATGACCCATGAGATAGGTGAGAGGGAGTGTAAAGGTCATTGAGGCAAGGTAAAGGCATTCAGTATGACAGAGAACAGCATTCCAGTAAGAATTTTGATGAGTTAATAATATGGTCTGATTGACAGACAAGGAGGATAACTATAATGGCTGTATTTTGGACAGCTGGAGAGGACGGAGAAGGGAATTTGGGAATCAGTGAGATGGAAAGGTTGCATTAATCAATATAGCAGATAGGTAGGGTTCAGAGAAAGTTTGTGTATATTGGGACAGAAACTAAGGGGAAGATTTTCCATATGGTGTTGAGGAAGAATTGGCAAGACTTGGAGACAGCTTGGATAGGAGGAAAAGTCTCTGATACTTTTCTAAGATTTTCTAAGATACTTTTCTCCTGTGTAGTACTTATAAAATAGAAAAGCCTATTTCTGACTAGAAAATTCTGTCACGCAGGAAGCTGTTTTGTTGCTTTTGTTCAAAACTATTTTCTTGAATACACATAATTATTTAAAAATCTGGAAAAGATTTTACAACTATATCCCCACCTTCCCACCCCTCAATAGTTGGATCTGGTACTGAGCACAATTTGGGCAACCCTTAAATTTAGGTGCCATAAATTTAAAACCACTTCTCTGATTTTTTTTTCAAGCCTTTCTAAATAATTCTACCTTGAGGTGAGATGTAGCTTGTAAAATTTCAGGAGAATATATTTTCTAAAGTGAGGATTTGGTGTATGTACCAGAGAGAGAGAGAGAGAGAGAGAGAGAGAGCACACAAACAACCTTTAACCTCATATATTATGTCAATTGACTCAGTGTGCACTGACAATTTACAACAGCTAAAGATCTTCCCTAAAGTGGCTAGAGTGCTCAGTAATACATGGCATCATGACAGGCCCCTTTGTAAATCCATGGCAAAACCCTACTGAATTCAATGGGAGTGGAAGCAAACACTGTATTAGCTCTTAAATATCACAAACCTGACAGCAGGTGATAAATTAAAAAAAAAATATATGATTCAGATGGTTTTGAGAGTGTTAGATTACAATTGTTGCCATTTACAATTTGAAATGCACGGAGCATTACAAACACAACAGAAAGAACAAAGCTTCACAAGTACTGTATTTCACTGAGTCTTCCACTAATTTAAAAGTCTTTTAAAGTTCCATTATTTTCTCAGTGTGGCCAAGCCCTATAAAAGTGTTTGATTTTTGTGAACATAATGAGAATGCTGCTAAAAGAGCCAGCTATAATAAGTGGTCTGCTTTACACTAAATCAAAAGGTCACAAGGGTCTTTTGTTACTAAACAAACCTCATTGGTGTCATTCATTAATACAATTAGACAAAGTGCACTCTCCAATTTCAGATAGCTATTTACTCTAAGGCACTTTCTGCCTTACTTAATCAAATTTAACTTGGGAAATTTTTTTCCCAACTACATAATCAACATGTAAATGAAATTGTGAGAGGATTTTTTAAAAAAGATAATTATTTCATCAGTTAATTTTTCTGTATGATCTAACTCAAGCAATGCTTAATTAAAAAAGAAAAAAGCCAACATTATATATATTATAACATTGTTTTTTCTCTCTCTTTTTCCTGAGTGCTGCTTTCATTAACATAATGACAACCCAGATTTTTTTTTCATTTTAAGAAAAGGGGCTTGTACTTATCATGGGATGCCAGCATTTTAACAGGAAAAGATGATTTGATGCAGATCTTTTAGTGCTGCTAATGCTTTGCATTATATGCTTCATTAATTGTATGTGCTATGTAGCTTACATTTAAGCGTACACAATTACGTCAAGCTCATTTATTTAGCAATATGCACTGGAATACTGAAGAGCTGTTATTTGTCTAATCTAAAATCTGCAGACCATTTAGTACACTGTTTAGCGTTGGATTTATACACAACCCCAGCAGCTACTGTATAGGAGATTAAAGCAGGAAAAATGAGAACTCATATGGTATTTCATCAAGGAAGTTCAAGAACAGTTCATTTGGAGTTTAGTCCATGAACTGTTGAAGGGCAGTGATGAACACAAGATATGAACTATTGATCTAACAGCTATACAGTCTCTCTACGGGATAGTTGTGAGCAACTTCATTTACAAATATTTAAAAAATGCCACTTGCAGTCCTTTGACCATACAATATATGTTCCAAAATATGGGTATGTTTAAAGGGAAATCCTGATAGTTTTTTGCCTTAGAGTTATCACTCATTCAAAATAGTATCACTCAGTTCACTATGATTTTATGCCAGATTCTCCCATGGACTCACTATGCAAACTTGGGCAAGTCACTGAGATTGTTTTTTGTCTCCATCTCTGTTATGGCTATAGTAGACTGTTTACCTATCTTAGAGCTGTGAGACTAAATGCATATTTGAGGGAAAAAATGGCCTGAGATCTTTGGAAGAAAGATACAGTGTCCAGTTAGTGCAATATGTATTGTTAGTATCAAGTATCATAATTATAAGTATTTTTTAATTGCCTTTTGTGGAATCAGCTTGAAAATGGCTATTTATGCATTACATTACAACTAGATGTTAAAAATACTGTGGTTTTAAAATGGGTTACTGTAATAATTTCTTCATTTACTGCACTGTGAATGGAGTCGCTTCTTGTTGAAAATAAATAAATAAAAGCAGTGTATGTGGAATCCCACTGATTTCAACAAGTGGTCACGTAGGCGTATGGGTCAGTCCCTCTAACTCGGGTTGTAGTGCACTAATAAATCTCTCACTTGGCAATGGAGAAGAGTAAATACAATTGGGTATTCCCCATTTCTGTATTTTTAAAACATTATTAAAGTGACTTTTTTTTGTCTACAGTCAGATAGTTCAATGCATATGGAGTAATAGATAAACGCACAAAGAGTCTAATATGTATTCTTCCCAGTATTCATTGGTTCTGAACCATGTCCACGCTGTAAATTTGAGCATATGGCTTTAGAAATGATTACACAGTAAGGGCACACAGCACAGGTGCCAGCTTCCAACTTTCCCTGGTGGTGCTCAACCCCTGGCCCTATGCTGACTTCACCTTTCCCCCAAACCCCACCCCACCCTGCCTCTTCCTGCCCTGCCCCCACTCCCACCTCTTTCCCAAGGCCTCACCCCCATCTTGCTCTTCCTACCCATTTCCACTGCCTCCCTCCCAGTGTCTCCTGCACGCCTCAGAATAGCTGATCCGCAGTGGGTGGGAGGTCCTGGCAGAGAGTGGGAGGAGTTAATCGGCAGGGCTGCCAGCAGGCAGGAGGTGCTGGAGGGAGGGGGGGAGCTTGGCTGCCAGTGGGCAGCCACTAATTTATTTTCGTGAGGGCTCCAGCCCTGGAGCACCCACAGAGTCGGCGCCTATGGCAACGGTACGTCTGTAGTGGGGGCTGGTTATAGAACCCCGATCTCAATTCCTATTCCTGCATTTTAACTATAAGAGCATCTCTTCCCTCTTAGGACCTAACCTCAAAGCTCGTTGACATTAGAGAAGAATATCTAGAAAGCTGGGATGCACAAGCTGTTATAGCTCGTGCAACAGTGATGTCTATAGATGAGGTTGACTAACACTTTCTATTATAATCCTCTCTTTTTAGTTGCTTGGAACTTAAAAAAAAATTGTAATCTTTTTGGCTGACATGTTCCATGCTTGTTTCCTTCCTCAGGTTGAGTCAAATACTCAAAAGTCAGGCAATACTAAAATTAGGGTTGTCCACAAAATTGAATACTGTACCCCTCATGCACATGCATTATAATGTAGTCTTTAAATACAGTCACATAGAGCCATCAAGATCACTTGGTAAGCTTGGCCATTCAAACAAAAAGCCCAATACAAAGTTATATATCTAGGAACAAACAATGCAGGCCATACCTACAGAATGGGGTGACTGTGCCCTAGAAACAGTGACTCTGAATACTATATAGCTATCATAGTGGACAAACAACTGAATGTGATCTCCAAGTGTGATGCTGGGGAAAAAAAAGACTGATGCGATTCTTGGATGTATAAACAGGAGAGAAGTGAGTAATTATCAGGAAGTGATTTTACTCAGTATACTTAAATAGTGCATCCCATTCTGAAGACCACATTTTAAAAATGATGTCAAAAAATGGAGACAGTGCAGTGTATAGTCACAAAAATGAATCAAGGGCTAGAAAAAATGTCTCAGTCCAGGTCTATATTCCAAAGTTTTACTGGCCAGCAAAATCTCCAGTGTGCTTCTGATGGCATAGATGACATTGTCAAGGTGGTGGTGTTACTACACTGGCCAAAAAAATCCTATTGGTATAGTCAGCATCTATGCTGAGGGCTCTATTGGTACAGCTATACCTGTACAGTTGTATAAGCAAAGTCAACGTAGTGTAGACTAGCCCTTACAGGGAGAGTTAAGGAGTTCATACTGTTTAACTTATCAAAAAGAAGATCAAGTGGTATCTTGTTTACATTGTGTAAGTACCTCGAGGGGGAGAAAATAGCAGATACTAATGGGTCCTGTAACTAAAACCAGTGGCTAGAAGTTAGAACCAGACAAATTCAGATTAGAAAGGAGGTACTCATTTTTAACAGCGGGGAGGAGAAAATCATTGGAAAAAAAACTTTTAAGGAAAGAGGTAGATTCCCCATCTCTTTATATCAAGACTTTCTGACAGATATGCTTTAGGCAAAAGCAGGTTATTGGGCTCAGTAAAGAGTAACTTGATGAAATTTTATGTCCTGTGTTATACTGGAGGTCAGATTACAAAAATCTAATTGTCCGTTCCGGCCCTAAAATCTACAGATAATCACATGCTATTTTTATCCATTTGATCCCTGCCTCATTTAGTGTACAGAGTGGATGGCAAATCAGGCTGTCATGTGACGTTGCCTGATTTCACAAAAAGATGAAAAAAAATCTTGACATATTTGGGTTATTCCAAACAGGAAGCAGAAAAATGGCCCCTTTTGATTTTTAAATCTAATTTGCAACCAGAACCCAAGAGGCAGGCATAGATTTAGGGATCTCAATCCAAAACCATCCATTCCTGACATGTGAAGGTGTTTGGACCTGAGGTTTTAGTTTTGGACCATCTGTAACACGTCTTGTATTTTTCATTCTACTCTGGTCTTTTATTCACTTTTTTTTTTTTTTGGCACATGCTTTCCACGCTCCATTCTATTTTTCACACTGTTCTTTCCTTGGCTCTTTTCTCTTTGTCCACTCTCTGTCCCTTTTTCACAGTTTCTTGTAAGCAGAAATGCTCTATTGTAGCCAAGTCAGTCTGAAATTCAGCCAGACAAATTCACCCAACCTAATGAATATATTTGCATGATGACTTACTATGAATTACTTTTTCAATTAACCAACTGAGACAGACATCAAGACATGTATGTGGCAGGCAATTATTAGCTGACCCTTATCGGTTATGGATTAAAGCATGATTGAATTAGCCCTGTGTTTGAAAGAGGGCATTCTCACCCCTTATGGTTGTTTCATCTGCCTTCCATCCAACCAATTTTTTTTTCCAGTGGCATTTTTGCCGTGTTCGGCCTTAATCCTTTTCTGTCCCCTAATATTAATGACTATGTTCAAAGTGTAAAACAAATCTAAGTAACTACTACTATATCCTTTGAGAACACTTCTCCGAACTAGAGATGTGATAAGCATTGCAGGTGTTTGGTATCTGAATCCAAATTAAATAATTGCCTTTAAATATGAAAAGAAGGCAACATTTTCTGGAATTCATGAAAATAGGACATATCTGCAATCAACCTGGCAGGATACTAGATGACATTTCTGATTTGCAGAAAGCCAGTTGTAAAGCATCCGACAGCATCTAATGATAAGGTTGTTTTGAAGTAAACAGTTTAGAAATGGCATGTTTTGGCATTTAAAAAATAAAGTTTCTTAAAGAAGCAAATTTAAGCAGATAATTTCACGTCCCAGAAAAAAGGTGAAATTTCATACCAGTACTGAAGTACTGCAATTTTCTTTTCTATTTGTTCATCATTTATCCTCATAAATATTCATTTCCTTCTGAAACAACACTCATGGCTGGGAAACAACATGAAGAAGTCTTTGTTTGCAATTGTGGTTAATTGAGTAAGTCTACAAGTGCTTTGGTAGATGCAGGAGACATTAATCAATGAGTCATTTGTACAGCAGGATCCTATACAATGCACTGACTGCCCCTTTCATTACAAGAGCTTTATTTTCAAAGATATCATTCAAGAGCAATAGTGTTCATAGGGTTAAACAGTGACCTTTTTCAGGAGCAAGTGAGCAGAATAAAAAAAAGCTTCTGTATTATTTTTCCAAAGAAAAACACATTACATAGCAGAGAAAATGGGCAGATTTTTAAAATGATAAATGTAAATTCAGACTTCATGGATTATTCATGAAGTGTCTTTTGCCACAATTATTGTTTTGGGGTATTTAGCTGTAATGAAAAGCATCTTCAATATTTATTAATGCTATATGTTGACTGCTGAATGAGAGAAATAATGGTCTGGCTGCACTTCTTAACTGAATGAGGCCTGTTATGCTTTAGATTTACAAGAATATTTGTGTAACAGTTGAAGATTTAAAACTAATTGTATAACTGTGTTGATTTTTCATAAAGAAAAAAAAACAACTAATTGCTCCAAAAGAACAGAATAACAGACTTAACTCTCCAGTGAGCAGACACTTTTTGTCCTTTCAGCAGGTGACTGTCCCACCTGGTCTAAGAGCTGGCTCACTAGCCTTATATAAAGTCACTCATTCCCGGGGTTTGACCTTATTACAAATAAATGACCAATATGACAAAAATAAGTCATCTCCCTTGGTGTGGTTGCTTGTATTCCTACCTCAGAGCTGCTTACTTAAAGGTTTTTCTCTGCCTCAATCCACAAATCTCTCTGCCAGACTCTGAAGCCTGCTTCATCTCTTTTTTATTGCCCTCAGTTGGAATCCCTCCCTCTTCTCCATTCCACTCCGGACTTGATATTACCCACAGATGTTATAGGGTGAGTCTGGTTTCAGTCCCTATCTTCAGGGTAGAACAGTCTCAAAAACAAAATGGAGAAATGTAGTCAAGAGGAAAATGATTTAATGTGGGTGCACAACTGGTTGAAAGAAGTATTTGTTAGGAAGTAGAATGGCGAAGAAAAAGCTCTGGGAGCTATAGTGGATCACAAATTCAGAATGAGCCAACAATGTGCAGTTGCAAAAAAGGGAAATATCATTCTGGTCTATACTAACAGGAGTGTTGTATGTAAAATGGAGGAGGTAATTGTTCCATTCTACTTGGCACTGGTGAGGCCTCACTGGAATACTGTGTCCAATTCCAGGGTGTGGACAAAAGGCGTGGATTAATTGGCGAGAGTCCAGAGGAGAGCAACCAAAATGATACAAGGTTTAGAAAACCTGATCTATAAGAAAAGGTTAAAAACTAGGTCTTGAGAAAAGCAAAACTGAGGGGGGACCTGATAACAAATTCAAATATATTAAGGCCTGCTATAAAGGGTATGGGGATCAATTGTTCTCCCTGACCACTGAAGATAGGGTGAGAAGCAATCAGCTTAATTTCAGTAAATGAGGGTATGTCTACACTATGGGATTATTCCAATTTTACAGAAACCGATTTTTGGAAACAGATTGTATAAAGACGAGTGCACACGGCCACACTAAGCAAATTAATTTGGCGGTGTGCATCCATGTACTGAGGCTAGCGTCGACTTCCGGAGCGTTGCACTGTAGGTAGCTATCCGATAGTTCCCGCAGTCTCCCCCACCCATTAGAATTCTGGGTTGAGATACCAATGCATGATGGGGCAAAAACAATGTCGCGGTTGATTCTGGGTAAATGTCGTCAGACAATCCTCCCTCCGTGAAAGCAACAGCAGACAATCATTTTGCGCCCTTTTCCCTGGATTGCCCGGGCAGACACCATGGCACGGCAACCATGGAGCCCATTCAGCCTTTTTTCACTGTCACCATATGTCTACTGGATGTTGCTAACAGACACGGTACTGCAGCACTACACAGCAGCATCCCCTTGCCTTTTGCAAGTTAGCAAAGATGGTTACCAGTCATACTGTACCATCTGCTGCCTTGCAAGTTGACAATGCTGGTTACCAGTCATACTGTACCGTCTGCTGCTGTCATGGGTGCTCCTGGCTGGCCTCAGTGAGGTCAGCCGGGGACGCATGGACAAAAATGGGAATGACTACTCGGGTCATTCTCTTCTTTAAGTTTTGTCTAAAGGGAGAGTCAGTCCTGCCTAGAATATTAGGCAAGCCTACTAAAGAACCAGAGAGACAAACGGCCGCTCCGGGTCAGAGCCCCAGACATCTCGCAGAAATGATGTGCTGCATGCCATTCTAGGGGGTGCCCCTGCAACAACGCCACCCGTTGCTTCCCTCCTCCCCCACCCATCCTGGGCTACGGTGGCAGTTATCCCCCCATTTGTGTGATGAAGTAATAAAGAATGCATGAATAAGAAACAACACTGACTTTATTGCCCCTGCAAGCAGAGATCAAAGGACGGAGAGGAGGGCAGCCTCCAGCTGCTATGATATTCCAGCAACAAAGAATCCTGTGGCACCTTATAGACTAACAGACGTTTTGTCTGTTAACGTCTGTTAGTCTATAAGGTGCCACAGGATTCTTTGTTGCTTTTACAGATCCAGACTAACACGGCTACCCCTCTGATACTATGATATTCCAGGCAGGAGTGAATCTCCAGGAGACAAAACTTAAAGAAGAGAATGACTGGGAGTCATTCCCATTTTTGCCCAGGCACCCCTGGCCAACCTCACTGAGGCCAGCCAGGAGCACTCATGGGATGACGATGATGGATATCAGTCATACTGCACCGTCTGCCGTCCGCAAGGCAAGGGAAGGGAAGGGGATGCTGCTGTGTAGTGCTGCAGCACCGCGTCTGCCAGCAGCATCCAGTAGACATAAGGTGACATTGAAAAAAGGCAAGAAACTATTTTTTTCCCTTTGGTTTCACGGGGGGGAGGGGGTAGTCGTGTGCTGACGACATATATCCTGGTTTTCAGAGAGTGCGGGAACTGTGGGATAGCTACAGTCGTCAGTCGCCCCTCCCTCCATGAGCATCCATTTCATTCTTTGGCTTTCTGGTACGCTTATCTCAACTCCTTAAGTTTCATGCAGCACTGTGTTGAGTCCCTGTTGTGGCTTCTGTGCATCATAGCCTTGGAGATTTTTTTCAAATGTTTTGGCATTTCGTCTATTGGAATGGAGTTCTGATAGAACAGATTCATCTCCCCATACAGAGATCAGATTCAGTATCTCCCCATACGGTCCACGCTGGTGCTCTTTTTTGATTCTGGGACTGCATGGTCACCTGTGCTGATCAGCGCTCCACGCTGGGCAAACAGGAAATGAAATTCAAAAGTTCGCGGGGTTTTTCCTGTCTACCTGGCCTGTGCATCCAAGTTCAGATTGCTGTCCAGAGCGGTCACAATGGTGCACTGTGGGATAGCTCCCGGAGGCCAATACTGTCGAATTGCGGCCACACTAACCCTAATCTGAAATGGCAATACCGATTTCAGCACTACTCCCCTCGTTGGAGAAGAGTACAGATATTGATATTAAGAGCCCTTTATATCAAAATAAAGGGCTTCGTTGTGTGGACAGGTGCCGCGTTAATTCGGTTTAATGCTGCTAAATTCGAAATAAACTCGTAGTGTAGACCAGACCTGAGATTTAGGTTAGATATTAGGAATACCTTTCTAACTATAAAAATAGATAAGCTCTGAAACAGGTTTCCAAGGGTGACTGTGGAATCGCCCTCATTGAAAGTTTTAAAGAACAGGTTTGACAAACAACTGTCAGGGATGGTCTAAATATATTTGGTCCTGCCTCAGTGCAGAGGGCTGGACTAGATGACCTCTCAAAGTTCCTTCCAGTTGTAAATTTTTATAATTCTATGATTAATCTTTCCATGAACTAGTCTAATATAGGGTTTGTCTGCCCCATCACACACCTCTATTTCAAGATGGGGCTGTGGTCCTATCTGTCAAGGTCTACCTTTTCTCTCCTTCCTAAGAGATGATATCAGCATTTTAATATTCTCACCAACAATGGCAGTAGCCAGTCCCATGACTTTTTAGGCATCCTACTGCCCACAAGGGACTGTAAGTGTTCTCAGTTTTCCCCAAAATGACTTGCCAGGGAAATGAATGGTATACCTAGCTTCAATCATGAAGGAGGCATATTTCACAGAGTATCTAAGGTTTATGTTACCTCAAAAGGTTTGGCCACATGAATAACACCAGAATTTACTAAACCACATCACACTAACAATTGGGCACATCTTGAGTCTACTGGGTACCCAACCCCTACAAACTACCTAACCTGTAGACAAGATAAATCAAAATCCCTCCTTATAGTCACACTCCCTATAGAGACACACCTTCTTTATGTGCATTTATTGAACACATGAAAAATTGACAGCTGGAGGGGTGGAAACCCAGATATGGCTTGGGCTAACAGTCTTATCTTTTTTGACTTCCCTTTTGGAGTCTCTAAGCCCCTTCACTTTTTCACACAATAGATGTTTGGCTGCAACTGTGGCAGGGCATTTTTAAGCTGATTTTTCAACTAATCAGTTCTCGTGCACAAATTCTTCCAATGTGGATGATTAGTGCTGGTTCACCCTGTGATGGATTGTATCACTGAACCCCTCATTTGGAACTGCTACCTGATGTGCCAAGACTACTTCTGCCTCTGCTTTCCTGCCCTGTCAGCTTATGACTTCAGTGCCATGCCTGGTTTGAGCCAGACTCGCTAGCCTGCTGCAAACCCATGTCCCCTAACAGCTGTAGGCTTACCTGAAAGCAGCTAACAAAGGTGCTCTTGTCTTTAACACTCAGATGCCCAACTCATAGTGGGGTCTAAACCCAAATAAATCCATTTTACCCTGTATAAAGCTTATACAGGGTAAATTTATAAATTGTTTGCTCTCTATAACACTGATAGAGAGATATCCACAGCTGTTTTCCCACGCAGGTATTAACACATACTCTGAGTTAATTAATAAGTAAAAAGTGATTTTATTAAATACAGAAAGTAGGATTTAAGTGGTTCTAGGTAGAAACAGACAGAACAAAGTAAGTCACCAAGCAAAATAAAATAAAACACGCAAATCTATGTCTAATCAAATTGAATATAGATAAGATCCTCACTAGCTCCAGAATGCTCCCTTTTACAGACTAATCTCCTTTTAGTCTGGGTCCAGCAATCACTCACATCCCTTGCAGTCACTGTCCTTTGTTTCAGTTCTTTCAGGTATCTTTTGGGGGTGGAGAGGCTCTTTTTTTAGCCAGCTGAAGACAAAATGGAGGTGCCCTTGGGCTTAAATAGACTTTCTGTTGTAGGTGGAGATCCCCTCCTCCCTCCTATGCAAAGTCCAGCTACAAAATGGAGTATTGGAGTCACCTGGGCAAATCACATGTCCATGCATGACTGAGTTCCTTACCAGCCAAGCCACAATCCTGGGAAAGTCCAGATGTGGATTGGTGTCTCCAAGTTCATTGTTGGCTTAAGTGTTTCTTGATGGGGCACTTACTGAGAATAGTCTTTTCTCAGGAAGCTGGCCAACTGCTTCACTATAGCCTACTTAGAATAAAAAAAGTATGCAGCCAATATTTATAATTTTGAATACAAAAATGATACATGCCTACAAATAGAATTAATAGATTCAGTAGATCATGACCTTTACAGAGATATGTTACATGGCATATGTAGCATAAAACACATTCTAGTATATAAAACATAACTAGAATGTGTTTTATTTACACATACATACATACATAAGCATATTTCCATAAAGCCTTATGGGTGGCACTGTCACACACCCAAGTCTGTACCCTCTCAGGCAGTACAGTTCAGTTTTCTTATTGTCCTTGATTCATGCTTGAAGCAATGAGTTGCCTAATTCATCAAATGCTACATGAAAGTGTGGACCTGTGCCCCATAGGGAATAGTTCTTACTTCAGATCCTCTATCATTGTGTCTCTTTCGAGCTCCCCTACAGGTTCAGGACAGCAGCTTTGATAGTTCACTTTCAACTTTCTTAGAAATACATTGGCGTAGCTTTTAGTTTTCGGGAATGTATCCATCTGTAGGATTTTGCTTACTCACAAAGTAACATGGCAGCTGAAAGATCCATAGAACCCAACCAAACTGAAATTTAGATATAGATATAGGTACCAACCAAATAGAGTTGTTATCTAGATCATAAAGTGAAACCTCAGCTGCAGAAAGATTGTCATAATATCAAATAGTATCAAATATTGCAAGAATGGAAGGATGGGCCCATGGTTAGGACACTAACCTACAACATGGGGGAGGTCAGTTCAAATTACCCTTATCAGTTACAGACTTTGGGTGTGACCTTGGGTAAATTACTTATGCTCTCTATGCCTCAGTTCCCCATCTGTAAAATGGGATACTAGTACTTCTCTACCTCTCAGGATAAAAGCATCAGAGCATCTCATAAACTTAAATATTACAATGATGAGTTCAGTAGGAGTACCTCAGATAGATAGATTATTGGTGCTTATATAGGCATTAAACCATAATTCAATCTCTGTGTTTCTTTTTCTTCCCCCCGCACAACTTTCTCCATGTGGGAAAAATATATATATACTTTTTGTAGCTACTAATAATTACAGGGCTCTTTATATCCAGGGATAATTGTCTTGAAGTTTTCCATCCCCTAACTGTACATGCCATATAGATAATAAGAAATATAAATGAACCCTTTGAATAACCATATATATACCTACATGCTTACATGCCAATCACACTAAAAACTTGCTTCTGTTTGGAGAGATATTAACTGTTCCAATAGCTCTCATCATTTGAAGTATATAGAATATCTGTCCTACTGATATAATCTATCAAAAAAGGTGGTTGTGGGGCAAATGAAGTATGCCTTTATAAAAGAGTAATAGGTTTGGCATAGCTGCCAGAAAAGGAACGTACCAGACTCTCTCCACACTTTTGTTCTCTTGCATCTCTAACCACATTGCCACAGGTATCTGCTTATTAAAATTGTTTTAGACCTCATTTCAACTCTACATTTTCCCTCACACTGAAGCACCCAATTTTCCAAGAATTGTAGTTTCCTTTAAAGTGTGTGTTTGAATAGTCTCCCGTTTTAGGGTTTAAGTGCATGGTTGGCAGCTGTGGAAATGGAATTTCTGTAACACAAAGCCCATAATTATGAAGTTGCTTCTTATTTACACTGATATAATCATGGATTCAGTATAATAAGTACACATCAGTATCACAAAGCTAACGTTTAGCATATCATTCATCCTAGCTCTATGAGTTTTGTTTTTCAAAGAGTTGGATGAAAACTTTTCAATGTGCTGCCTTAGTTCTCCCCTTTCCTCTTCTCCTGGTCTTTGAATATTAGTTGCTTGTGGAGTAGTCTGTCTTTGTCAGCTGTAGAGGAAAAATTATGTTTGTGTCACATTATTGGTAACTGCCATAAATAGAAAAGTGACAAGGAGGAGCGAGTCCTATGGAAATTGTTTTCAGTGCACTGCTGCTGATGAGATTCTATTGAAATCAAAGTGTGACTCACACCTTTTGACTGTATGGAAGTGTGAGAGATCTGAGACAAATAGCATTTGCCTAAGTATTTCTTAGTAATAGAGTACATGAAAGGACAATTTATGGAAGAAATGTTAAGTTTGAAAAAAAAACCTGTTCAGAACATACAAAAGTGAAATAAGAAAGAAGGCTTTAATATATTGGTGTATCTGAACTATTGTAGAGGTACCTTCAGGCCATTACGTACTGTTAAGATTGTGTCAGCACTTACATTAATAACCTCATATTTTTCAAAGGTTTTATATCTCAGTTGCAAAGGACAGTATGGAATGTCCCAGCTGAAGAACAAATATCTTTTTCTGAGTTTGAAAAAAAAAATCATTTATGAACTACTTGTCTAAGTGGGGAAGCAAAATGAAAACAGAACACATTTTTGTGTTTCTGCAAATTAAAACCAAATTTGAATTACAGATTTAAAGCAAGATATTCTGAGTCTAAATGGAGGTCATGAGGAGTGTGAATGTGGGGAGAGATAAAGAATATTTTAAATATTCTAGTAATACAATACGTCCAATAAAAGTTTTTTGGGAGGCTCGTCTACATGGCAATTTGGTAGGCAGCAACCCACAGCTCTCCAGTGCACTAGCATGTCACACATTAACTCACCATGTGGCCCCTTTATTACACATTCAAAATTTCTTAGTGTGCCCTGAAATTTAATACATAGTAGCAGGGACCACTTGGCGAGTTAGTAAGCATCATGTGAGTACACTGTAAATTCACAACATCCCCTACATCTCCCCGCAGACAGGCCTTGGCTGCTGTTTTGTTCTTTAATTAAACATTTCCCTCTGTCAGAGAAAAGTATGTAGTATATGATTTCTAAATAGCCTGTGTCCTTGAAGCTACTAAGTATGACATGTAAATAATGTCTTGTATACTTACATCCTTTGTTTTAAATATTTAGAAAGCAAATATTTACTTATTTATTTATTCAGGTTTATACAAAAATAAAAATGGGCACTATCCAAAGTTCTGTCATAAATTGTAAAAACAAACATAACTAAACTGCTGGCAAAACACAAAAAGGGCACAATGCGTTAAAGTTAAGAGCACTTTTTTGAGCCAGATTTCAGGTGGCATAAATGGACATACCTCTGCTGAATCAATGGAAGTGTGTCCACTTACACCAGCTAAGAAACTGTGCTTTTGCCCTTAACTTGTAAGGGTGTATTGCTTTTCATCTGTTTCAGTAATGGTATGAATTAGGGGGAAAGGGCTTTATTCTCAAGAATAATGATTATATTGTGTCCCTCAAAACTTCTAAATGAATGTTTTAGTCAATTATTTTAAAATTCTATTAAATGGGTGATAGGTGCTTAAGGGTCACTTTAAGCACCATATGTAATATTTGGGTGCACAAAACTCTTCCAAATTGTCCATTTTAACTGAATTTTCAGGATGTACAATTCATATCTAAGTATGCTAACCTTAAGGACCAGGGCCGGTGCAACCACTAGGCGAACTAGGCGGCTGCCTAGGGCGCCTAGTGGTTGAGGGTGCCTAAAGCCCACTAAGGCGAGGAGGTGGAGTGGAGGTGAGCTGGGGTGGAGGGCACGGGGAGGACCGCCCACAGTAACTGGGGGAGCGCACAGGGGAACCACTCCCCACCCCAGATCACCTCCACTCTGCCTCCTCTGCTGAGCATGCAGCCCCCACTCTAAGTCTCCTTCCCCCAGGGGATTGGCGCTGCAAGCCTGGGAGGGGAGGAGATTTAGAGCGATGCTGGCTTGCTCGGCGGAGGAGGCGGAGCAGAGGTAAGCTGGGGTGGGCTCCCTGGGAGGGGTTAGCTGCCGCAGAGTGGGGGGTGCTCCCCAGGCGGGGTTAGCTGCGGGAGGGGAGGTAGCTGCTGCAGGGGGGGGCTCCCCGAGTGGGGGGTGGACTGGGTTAGCTGCCGCGGTGGGTGGGTTTAGCGCGGGGGGGCTCCTCTGGTGGGAGGACGTGGTTAGCTGGGTGGGCGGTGGTGCAAGGTGGAAGTTTCGCCTAGGGCGCGAAACTTCCTTGCACCGGCCTTGTTAAGGACTATGGGCCCCACACTACAAGAAGGATGTGGAAAAATTGGAAAGAGTCCAGCGGAGGGCAACAAAAATGATTAGGGGGCTGGAGCACATGACTTATGAGAAGAGGCTGAAGGAACTGGGATTATTTAGTCTGCGGAAGAGAAGAATGAGGGGGGATTTGATAGCTGCTTTCAACTACCTGAAAGGGGGTTCCAAAGAGGATGGATCTAGACTGTTCTCAGTGGTACCTGATGAAAGAACAAGGAGTAATGGTCTCAAGTTGCAGTGGGGGAGGTTTAGGTTGGATATTAGGAAAAACTTTTTCACTAAGAGGATGGTGAAGCACTGGAATGGGTACCTAGGGAGGTGGTGGAATCTCCTTCCTTAGAGGTTTTTAAGGTCAGGCTTGACAAAGCCCTGGTTGGGATGATTTAGTGGGGGATTGGTCCTGCTTTGAGCGGGGGGATGGACTAGATGATCTCCTGAGGTCCCTTCCAACCCTGCTATTCTATGATTCTAAGCACATGAGTAAATCCATCTTTTTTTATTCAGCAAACCATTTAAGCATATGCTTAACTTTAAGCATGTAATTGTAAGTAATTCCATGAAAGTAGTTCCAAGGGGTGTGCTAATGTGCCTAAAATTAATCATGTGCCTAAGGGCTTTGTTATAGAGAGCATGCAAACTGCTGAGATTCTCAGTTCCTGAACTGAAAGTCAAGCACAGAACATTATTTGTATTAATATCCATATGTAATTTCCTACTACTTTACTACTATATCTGATAAAAGCCTCGCCAGGGGGTACACTAAACTAGTTATCAATCTTTAATTCTTTAAGGGTAAATAAGTGTTTCTGACTAGTTAGCCTATAGTCTGGATTAATGGCATTTCATTTGATGAGCACCAGGGCTTGATGCACACACACATTAGGGTGAAAGGTCATTTGTAGAGTATCAAATACATTCCACAAGTAATAGGAACACCTCATAATTCAACTCAAACCAACATCACAAGTGAGTTATAAATGTCTTTGTTCTCAAGTGAAATTGATTCCACACAGCACTACAAATGCTTATTATGTATTCTGTTTATTCCACAAGGAGGAAAATAATAGTTTTTTTTCTAGTCTGTTAAAATGCCAGAGAGCAATGTAGTTTATTTAGCTTTAGCTTAACTGTTCCTGTTTCACTTCAGATCAACTTCTTTGTGATGTCTGCAGTGATCTGCAAGCTGCTGCTGGTTACTGATAAGTAATATTACTAGCATTTATTTAAAAAGAATTAATGTTAGCACACATTGATGTGATATAATATCATATGATGAACAGCATTTTACTACACAGGCATTCTCGCTACATAAGAAGTGTAACTATACATTAGTTATGAGCATAGAAATTAGATAATGGGATATCTATTATTGGATACAGTGCACCTGTGTTTAGAGTACTATGTGCAATAAATTGTTGGTTTGAATGCAGCTCTTAATGGACAAGTGTCCATGGCACAAAAAATTATGCTAATTGTACTTTTGTTGGCAGTCTCTCATCAGATGCTAAAATACTGAGTGAACCATGGAGACTGAGTGTCCTCTCACAGTGTCCTCCTAAAGCCTTGAATAATTGATTTTTTAAAATAAAAAAATCACAAAGAAACTAGCAAATTGAGGCTGTTTCTCCAGAACAGGATGAATACATGTGATGAGGAATATAGAGAAGTGTCATTGTTTCTGTGTGTACCTGCTCTGTGGGTTAATGGAAGACTAAAATTTCCACAGCTATCAAGGAAAAAACTGCATAAGGATTTTTTTTTAAATGGGCCATTGGTTGCTCTGAACCATTTTAGACAGGAATTAAAAAATACATACCCCATTTCTAATGCCAGATAGAATCCAAACAGTTAGCTTGCTTCCTTCTTGGCTAGTGTCACAAGGGAATGATGTCACTTAAGTGCATTATATATCATGAAGATGAAGGTGAAGCAGCACGAGTGAGAGATGTGCTGGCTGCGGCTTCCCGCCACCCCCATTGGCCTGGGACTGCGAACCGTGGCCAGTGGGAGCCGCGATCAGCCAAACCTGCCGATGCGGCAGGTAAACAAACTGGCCCAGCCTGCCAGGTGCCCAAATGCCTTTAAAAATCTGGCCCTAAGCTCTGTGGGGCAGGGTCTGTCTCCTATTATATGTTGGCAATTCATCGTGCATGGAAGCCCTGATCTCAGTTGGTGCTACTATAATAATATTGATATAAAAACTTAATTAATGAGAAAAGTTCACTGGAGTGAATGACTTTTCATTTTCAATATAAATAAAGGCTGACAAATTGTTCAAATATTTTTGCTGTATTTTGGGATGGGGGGGTGGTTTGAGTCATTTTGCTCAAGGTTAAAATTTTGCAAATTTGGGTAGGTCATCACCCTGGTGTTGGTTTTTCTCCAGTCACTGTGAATATTTTGACAGCTTTTAAGCTGCTTTTCCAATCCACTGGTGCTGCTCATGTCTGCTGAAGTGTTTGGCTAGAACTTCATCATGTGTGCAGAGAAATAGGTAAATACAATCTCACTGCTGCAAAAGTAACAAATAATCATGCAGTTAACAAAATAATGAAAAATAACACCTTTGGCATGTTCACACAGAGCTGCAGTACACCTGTTTTCTCTTATGCAGAGTGCAGAAAAGCATGAGGTTCCTTCTCTACACTGTTCTGCACAGCCACATCATGTAGCTAAAGATCTGATAGTGAGGGTGGGTGGGGGTAAATGAGACACAGTAAAAATTATTTTAAGGATTAAGGACCTTACTGTGGGACTAACTAGCAGTTCTAAATATACTAATAGGCTTGGGATATTTTAGAAGCATGATAGAGTTTTGGAATGTACTGCTTAAACTACTGTAGACATTCTGACAAGCCCTAATCTACAGCGGAGCTAGTAGGAGCTACTTTATTAATTAGACAGTCTTTCCCTTCATTAAAGTATCACTGGTATATATCCTGAAATATTTGCAAACAAGATTCTGAAGGTACAAATATCCTGTCAAATGCCAGAAGCCAATCAATCAATTCATCAATCAATCTCTGCATACCTCAACTCCCGGCTAATCAATGGCCTCTTCAGCCCATATAATGTCTGCCATACTATATACATTGGCTGGACTCTCAGCACACTGAACCAGTGGGAGTTAATGAGGGAGTAACACTGCTAGATGAATCTGCCCCTTCAGTTACCTTATCATCAAGGATGAACCTCCCAGGGATTGCTGATCCTCTTGATACACTCAGGGATTCCTTGTCTGTTTTGTTTCCACTTAGGCACTGAGTGGGGAGAAGTCTCTCTTCCACTTCTGCCTCTTAGCATCCAATATCGTGCAGCAATTAGTGACATTCAGTTATTAGCTATAATTGTTTCTGAAATTTTACATGGCACAATAAAAGAAATGTCTTCTTATGCCCCTTATATACTATGATGCAAATGTGCATGTTTATTTTAACCTTTCATAACCTCAGTATGTGCCAAGTGGAATTTCAATATTTGAGTGACAAAGAAATAAATATGATAAGCCAGGCATTTTACAGCAAGAGAAGACTGTCCCTTTGAAACTACATATTTGTCATCTTATTTAAGGGTCGGGGGTGGGAGGGTGGACAGCAAAAGAGAGTCATGGAATTTCAAGTAGCATTATTCTCAAAACAGAAATATTCACACAAAACACAATGCTTGAGGAATGGAGGGAGCCAATAATTAATGTATGCACCCCTGCCTTTCAGAATAAATAAATGCCACCAGGCTCATGACAGGATGTGACTTCAGACACTTCATAAATAAATTAATTCAAAATGGCTGCATTCACATTATATGAAGCCTGTGATGCAAAACCAAGGAATATAAGGCTTAATGACCATCCTTAATAAAGCAGCAGCCAACTGTATGCCAGAGCCATGAACTCTGAACCAATCTTGAGAAGGTCACAGATTGGCTGCCCTATGAGCTCATTCTTCACTGCAAATGGGCTCCGCTGAAAAGTGAATTAAGGATTACACCGAATAATCATATCTATGAAACATGCAAGAAAACTTTAAAACTCCCATTTGCCACAAAGCATACTCAAATTGACAGTAGTCAGGCAGCTGGTGTGCTGAGGTTGCTGCTTCTCATATTGTCCAATATTGTCTCTTGTGGTCCCCCATCTGTGTGTATACATCTGTTGTCTCTTCCCTTACATTTAGATTGTACACCCTTTGTTCTGTGCATAGCAAAATAGGGTCCATGGCTATTAGAAGGGCTCTTAGGTTCTACCATATTATAAGCAATACTATCAGATCTCTGTTGTCTGAGAAAATACCTCCCCTCTTACTTGGGATTTTGAGGAAGAAACAACACCATCAAAGTCTTGGACAAACATTTGTTGCCTCGTAAAAGGATATCCTAACACCCTATACTCTACAGTGACTAGCTCTGCCCCATGGATTGTGTTAGGAGGATGTGAAGTAAATAGAGTAAAAATTAAACAATAATAATCTTGCTTCTGGCCTTGCTTTTAGTTTAAACAGGCTAAATATGCAAGTAAAAGAATATAACTGAAAGCAAAAGGCTGCACCCCCCCGTCCCCTTCCTTCCCCGCAGTTGGTAGCCTTGAAGATAAGGGGCTGTCATAAACCGATAGTTAAGGGTTAATGCCTCTTTTACCTGTAAAGGGTTAAGAAGTTCACCTAGCCTAGCTGACACCTGACCAGAGGAACCAATGGGGGAAACAAGATGTTTCAAAAGGAAGGAGGGTTTTTTCCTTTGTTAGTTTTCAGTTTCAGCCGGAGTGAAAAAGATCAAGTAACCAGCCTCTTATCAGAGTAGTAAGTTTTAGAAATAAATAAATAGGTTTATGTTTATTTCTTTGTAACCTGTCTTGTGCAATTAGAGGTAGAATCAAATTGGGTATTTGGGTATTTTCATTGGTGTACTAAGTTTTTGCCCAGGGGAACATCCTCTATGTTTTGAATCTGTTGTCTGTGAAAGTGGCTGGTATGCTAATCTCTCCCAGAGGGTTTTCTTTTACCTTTCTTTTCTTTAATTAAAAGCCTTTTTCTTAATACCTGATTGATTTTTCCTTGTTTTTAGATCCAAGTGGGTTGGATCTGGATCCACCAGGAGTTGGTGGGAGAAAGGAAGGAGGATGGTTAATTTCTCCTTGTTTTAAGATCCAAGGGGTTTGGATCTGTGTTCACCAGGAAATTGGTGAAGTTTCTCAAGGCTACCCAAGGAAGGGAGTGCTTGGGAATGGTGGCAGCCAGACCAGATCTAAGCTGATAATTGAGCTTAGAGCTTCTCATGCAGGTCCCCCACATCTGTACCCTAAAGTTCAGAGTGGGGAAGGAACCTTGACAGGGGCTAATTGAGCAAGGGGTTGCAATGGTTATCAAGTAGCTGGAGGGGAAGGGAGGGAGTAAGGAGGAGATGAAGAGTCTGCAAAAAAGGAACCATGACCAAAAGAAACCCCGCTCCGTATCTCTCCCATCAAGTACTAAAAAGGTGGTCTTATCAACCCCAGACTCAGGACCCGCCCCCCAGAATGGAACAAAAGCATATATTGGAAGGGGTGGTACTAGAGGAGGGGCACTACAAGTATAATTAAGTTTGCCAAGAAATGCAGGGCGAAGAGGGAGCTCTGTCGGTGTGCAGAGCTAGGGGTTAGGAGAAGAAGGTAATAATTGGAGATATACCAATCTCCTAGAACTGGAAGGGACCTTGAAAGGTCATCAAGTCCAGCCTCCTGCCTTCACTAGCAGGACCAATTTTTGCCCCAGATCCCTAAGTGGCCCCCTCAAGGATTGAACGCACAACCCTGGGTTTAGTAGGCCAATGCTCAAACCACTGAGCTATCCCTCCTAAGTTATATCAGCATATAGAACTGTAGTTGGGGGAGGGGAAGAGGACAACACAATTGGCGTATCAAAATAGCCCAAGTGGTGTGAAGGGATTGGGGATATGCTTGCTTGTTTCACCCCAATAAACCCACCAAATTGCCTGCAAATTGAATTCTGCATTGTTATTTTCCAGGAAACTGTGTCTGGGAACTAAAAGGGAGGAGGGAGCTGGATCCCCTCCAACATCTTGGTGCCGTGACTTGGATAAGTCGCTGGATGGGTAAGTAATACAGTAGCAGACAGTTAAGTCTCCCATGTCAACTGTCGACACATTTGTTTGATGTGGGTATGGCAAACTTTTATGAAGGGAGTTGCAGGTTCTCGCATATTGGGGTAACAATTTTTTAAACAGGTGGGTACAGAGGAGTCAGGGCCCATACCAGGTACAGGGCTCAACCTAGAATGAGATTGAGAAGGAGGTGGTTGAGGTGTTTGGGGATCCCAAGGAAAAGGAATATTAAAAAAGGGACAGTGTTACAAAGATTATGTGCTAGGATAGCTTATTGGGTAAACAGGGAGGTTGAGCTCCTCCAGCATATTAAGTCTCTGGAGGAGATAGTAGATCAGCAAAGAATTCTAACAGAAAAATCTGTACTTGCAATAGAGGTGGCAGATTTAAAGACATGGGGTCCTGCATGGGCAGAAAAGTCCTGTGAGGCAATTCAGAAAGAGAGGGATGAACTGCTGGGGAGAATGTCAGATTCAGAGAATGGATTGTAGTGATGTAAGCGTGGGAGTGATGGGTGAGGAGTCCCTGAGCCGTCTGCCAAACAGATGACATTTAAAGAAGTATCCCCTCCCCCCTTACCCTGAGATTATATTGAATTCACAACCAGTAGACATTGCAAGTCAGCAATCCACAGTCACAATTCCTGCAAGACAAGCTACTCTGCAGGAGCTTCAGGGGGTGGGCATAGTAGCCCCTAATGGTGGTTAGGGACAAGGCCAAACCCCACAAATAGTAGTATAGGTGGAGATTCTCCCCTTGCCCTTAAAGGATCATGCGGCTTTGTTGAACCGGCTGGGGAAAATACCTCGGGATGCCTGGGATCAGTTTGTGCTGTGTCTTGGGGAACTGAGCAGGGAGCTGGAGGGTTTAACTCGAGAGGACCAGGTGGCCATATGGCACGGCCTATTGGGACGGGGCTGTGACATTGCACCTCATAATGTTTTATGGAAATATGCTTATGAATGCATATATGACATAACTGGAATATGTTTTATGCTACATATGCCATGTAACATATCTCTGTAACGGTTATAATCTACTGAATATATTAATCATATTTGTATGCATGTATCATTTTTGTATTCGAATTTATGAATATTGGCTGTGTACTTGTTTGATTTTAAGTAGCCTTAGTAAGGAATTTGGTCAGCTTCTTAAGAAAGGAATTTGCAAGTTAAGTGCCCAGTCAAGAAACACTTAGCAGACAATGGAACCTTGGACTCCAATCCACATAAGTCTATCTGGGGACATTTAAGGTAGCATGTGAACAATGGCTGCCATCTGTAAAGTTCTGAGTCATGCATGGACATGTGACTTGCCCATGTGACTCCAAAACTCCATATTGCAGCTGAATTCTGCATAGGAGAGAGGAGGGGATCTCCACCCACAAGAGAAAATCTATTTAAGCCCCTGGGAATCCCCTCCATTTTGTCTTCAGCTGGCTCAAGAAATAGCCTCTCCACCCCAAAGGATACCTGAAAGAAACTGGAACAAAGGACAGTAAGCACAGGGGTGTGAGTGATTGCTGGACCCAGACTAGAAGGAGGCTAGTCTATAAAAGAAACTTACTGGAATATCTCTGAGGGTGAGATTTCATCTGTAATCACTTTCTTACTGTATTAGGTTTAGACTTGCATGTTTTATTTTATTTTGCTTGGTAATTCACTTTGTTCTTTCTGTTATTACTTGGAACCACTTAAATCCTACTTTTTGTATTTAATAAAATCACTTTTTACTTATTAATTAAACCAGAGTATGTATTAATACCGGGGGTCAGGGGGACAGCTTTATACAGGGTAAAACGGATTTATTTGGAGTTTGGACCCCATTGGGAGCTGGGCATCTGAGTGTTGGAGACCAGGCAGTGCACTGAAGTCCCAAGCTGCCAGGGAAAACAGGCTCAGAGGTAGTCTCGGCACATCAGTTAGCAGTTTCCAAGGGGTTATCTGTGATCCAACCTGACCCAGGGGCACATTGGGGATCAATGTGGCAGGGTTGGCAAATATGTTTTTAATCCTAGGGCAGGTGGCAAACCAGTTGTTTCAGTGTATTCCTGTAGGGCAGGCATGAACAAAATGAATAGGATCCCTGGAGAAATGAGGCGGGATATACTTAATCGCATACAGACATTAGCACAGTGCTGGGCAGACCCCCTGGATGACCCTTGGGCAAAGTTCTAGGAGGGGAGGCTGGGACCTGGCATGGGTGGAGAGTTACTTGAGTAGTGGCTGAAGTGAGTGACCTGCAGTTTATGGGACACTTGCAGCTGCAGCACCCTGAACCTGTTCCCAGCCAACTGCCTCAGCTCCTGAAGCAGGCGAATGGAGACAAGTGCATCAGAGGGTGGAGAAGATTCATGCCATTGCCCCAGGGGGTCAGTACTGGAAAAGGGTGGGCCAGCTCATGGAGGGGAATCCAGAGGACAGGGCCACGGTTTTGGGAGTGCAGTTAGTTAAAAATAAGCGGACAGCAATAGAGCAACAGATACAGAAGCTTCAGGCTAAATTAGCTGGCCAGGATACCACTTAGATGGAGGGAGAGTGGCCTTGAAGGCCTGGGGACTGGGATTGCCTGGAGTATCAGGCACATAATTTTGCTAAGAAACAGGAATGTTATTGGTGTCAGAAACCCTGACCCCTCCCCACTCCATGAAAAAGATAGAGGGGCATATCACAGCATACGGACGTATAGGTGAGTGCCCTGTCTATGTTCTCAGTTTAGGACGGGACGCATCTGGTCGCCCCACGCTCCAGGGGACAATCAAGAAACACCCCATAAGGGATTTATGGTAGATACTGGAGGAGCAATCAGCTTAACTACATTAAAAACAAATAAACAAACAAACAAAACTATAAAGGGGACTGTAACTATTATAAAAGCAACAAAAAGCCCTACAATTACCATTAAAACACTTTTTAAAAAAAATTATGAAACATTATGATAAAACACTTAATTTATTAAAAGGAAAAAAATACATAAAATAAAACTTGTATTAAACTTAGCAAATTAAGCATCTTTGGAAAAACAAACACAAAATGAACAGGGCCACATCATCCCTATAGAAATGGCGACTGTAACCATTAAAACGCCATATGCCCTCCCACCAACCCCAGCGGAGTAAAAACATATTTCTGTATTACCTAAAAATAATTTAAATTGTCAACAAAAAATATAAAAGTGCTGCTAGAGGAAATGGACCCTCCCCCTACAAAACCAGTGCCCTATTCCCCAAAGAGCACTGGGAGAAATAGGGGCAACTATTGTAAAACTAAAACAAAAAGAACTAATTAAAGCAGTTGCATCCCCTTCTAATGCTGCCGTATGGCCAGGAAAGAAGCCAAACAGTATGTGGCACCTTAGTATTAATTATAGTGCATTAAATGCTCTAGCTGACTCGCCAGCCTCAGTGGTGGCAGTATACCCTGAAATGCTGGCCTGCATTGGACCCCAGTTTAGAATTTTTACTGTTCTAAATATAGCAAATGAATTCTGGCCCCTACCACTGGCTACCTTATGTCACTATAAAACTGTATTTACATAAAAGGGCAAGCCATATTGCTAAAGAGTCATACCCCAAGGGCATCGGGATTCTCCTGCTATTTCCAATCCATACATGAAGCAGGCCCTGGAGGGAGTGGACCCAGCATGGTGTATACAGTATGTAAATAACCTGTTATTAATATCAAACACAAAGCCTCCTCCTCCCCTCCAAATGAACTAATCAGGTCTTAAAAGCTTTGGCAAAGGCAAAATTAAAGGTAAATTTTAAAAAAGGCCCAAATAAAACAAACAAAAGTAACCTACCTGGGGGTAAAAGTATCCCAAGCAAAAACAACAACAACAGCAAAAACGGGTGCCGTTAATACAAGTCCTGCCACTGTCCATCAATGTTAAAAGCTTGCAAAGTTTTTTGGGCCTAATGAGGTTTTGTAGGGACTTTGTAGCTAACTATGCAAAATTGGCCCATCCTCTCTTCAACCTAACCTGAGTCTCAATTTAAAAATGGTCAAAAAAGTGTACTAAGGCAGTAAAAGTACTCAAGGAACACTTGGCCAGTGCCCCAGTACTGGCTTCCTCAGATGGGGAAAAGCCCTTTCGCCTGTACCCATTAGTGTCTAACACTACTATTGGGTGTGCCTTAACACAGGTGTGTAAAGCAAAAAAACGACCGGTGGCCTTTGCCTCCCGGCTTTTAAGTGCTGTAAAAGTTAAGTACAAATGGTATAAAAAAGTGCTACTATATACCTATTAAAAAGTAAAAAAGTTCAAATACCTTACAGGTATGCAGGCAGTAATCATCCGGTCCTACCATGATCCTCTCCAATTATTAAACATGCAAAGTATTTTACAAAAACAAGTAAGTAAACAGCACATTACAAAGTAGCTGCTAGCATTACAAACTAACCATATCAAAGCAAAGTTATTAAAGAAACCCATGGTTCGGGTGGTGGAACTGCATCTGGTTGGTACCCCACACCAGTGTGAAGTCCACTCAGGTAACACCCAACATCAGGTATTTCAAGCAGCTAATCCCAACTTGGTAAAAAAAACCAAAAACCTCTCTGGTATGGGTCTTAAAAGTTGTATGTATTGGGGGGAAAGTGGGGTGCAAAAACCTGCAGGCTCACTGTTATAAAAGTTAAAAAAAACCCAACAGTCAGCAATAGTGGCTTTTCCCTGGAGACGCAATCGGTCCAAAAAGCAGAACTGGCAGCCTTGCTAACATCATTAAATAAAATAAATCCCGAATTTAAGCCAAAATGCTGGGTAATAGTAAATGCGGACTATGTGTTTTGTAAAACCACAGTAATACTAAAATGGTGGGCAATTAATCAGTTTAAGGCAGTGGTTCCCAAACTTTAACAACCTGTGAATCCCTTTCACTAAAATGTCAAGTCTTGCGAACCCCCTCCTAAAAATGATTATTTCCAGGGATTTTCTCCTTTACCTGAGTTTAAATTATGAAAACAATGATCTTGGAAATGTAAAATTTGTTTTTGTGACATGCTTATTACACAGTATTTATTATTAATTATTATTTATCATTACAGTATTTTTATTACATTATGAAAATGACAACAGTCTTCCAAGATCTCACTTTCGTAGCTTGTATCACTTTACATAAGCCTGTTATAAGACAAGGCTCCTACGTTTCATCAAGGAGTATTAGATGTGAAACAGCATGAAGGTATTTAAGAAGCCAACTCAAAGATTTCCTCCTACACAAGCATGCAGGTCTTGAGCAGTCCAGGATAACAACGCACGTCACAACAAAGCTTAAACTTGTTCTTCATAATAATTTAAAAAACAATACTAGCTGCCTATTAATTTTAAAAATGGCAAAAAAAATCCACCTCCCTTTCCATTTCTTATAAGGAGTCTTAAAGTTTAAATCTGTTCAGTGTGATAGATATGCTTGCTTTGATCTGCCTAGCTCTTGGAAGTCCAGGGGCTCCGGGCTGCTGGCCCCATGCTGCCCAGGGTTCCTAGGGACAGCTCTGTCCGCCATTAGGGAATTTTTTCCCGAGAACCCCCTGTAACATTTTGTGAACCCCCAGGGGTTCATGAACCCCAGTTTGAGAACCACTGGTTTAAGGCAATGAGTGGCTCCACTATTAAACCTGCTAATTGGTGGGGACAGGTAAAGAAGCTAAGTCATTGCTTTACACAAATCGACATAATAAAAATAAAAGCACACAAAAAAGCAGGGATCCTAAATTAAAAAAAAATAACTTAGCCAATACTAAAGCAAAATGAGCTGCAGTAGAGGCACCCCATTGGCATGGAAACCACAGCCAAGTATGCCCTTAGTAATAATAACAAAAATAAAATACAAATAAAAAAAATCAAAATAAAAAACTACAAAAATCTAATTTAAAACTACTAGGCATTACAAACCTAAAAGCCCAGCATGTACCAAAAATAAAACTAAAAAAAGGTGTCTGGTATGATCTAGCAATAAAAAAACCAGTAATGCTATGCCCTTTCCTAAGCTGGGTGAATAAAAGCTTGGCAGAATGGCACCCCTAAGTTTATAAAAGCACTAAAAATTGTGTTGGTGGTCAAAAATAGCAACTAATTTAAAGTCACACCAGAAGCGCCGCTTACATTGTGCTAGGCACAATCCACCTCACAAAATAATTTTTAAAAGCTTAATAAAACAAGCCCCACAAAAAAACCTTAAAAAGGCGATCCTCTTCTCAGGAATGAGATACAATAAATAGCTGCCAGATGCTAGTCATTTTGTTTTTGCCTTTGTGTCACTTTGTGTCATGGAACTGATGTCTTCATTTCTTCTTTTAGAGCAAGCTGCTGAGCTCTCTGGCCTAGCTCCAACAAAGTCCTTAAGATGGGATTTCAATAGGAATACTCATGGGCTTAAAGTTAAACATGTGCCTAACCAATTTACTGGATAGGGGCCATAGTGCTTACAGGATCAAGCCACTATACATTGTTTTCAAAGGCTCTGATTGCATGTTTAACTTTATGGATGTGAATAGTCCCATTGATTTCAATGAAACTGCTCAGGTGCTTAAAGCTAAGCACATACTTCAAGGACTTTGTTGGATTTGGGCTCATGTTTTCAGCATTTTATGACATTTAAGGCACTTGTTGCAATGCAACCTGTCTTTTTAGCAATAAAAGAAAATGAGGCATTTTGGTTCTTGCTTTTCCCAAATGGTTAGTTGTTCATTTATTTATTTTGGCACATAAAATCTATGGGTGTGGACTAAGAGTCAGAGGGTGGATTTCCTGCTGGAGAAATAGCTGGTAGATTGAAAATACTTTAACAAAGTGACACACTTGGGAGTGAGAGAGACAGTGTATGTGAATGAAACTGTGCCTAGATGCTTGGAAGAAGAGATGCTACTGTGAAGGGGGAAAAAAAAAACCACTCAGAGTGGACCTTGGCCCCTGCACCCTGGTGAAATAGACTAACTTTTTGGTCTGTACCTACTGGATGGGCTTGAAGATAGGCAGCCAAGTAGCTATGTACATGGAATGTGTAAGACTGGATACAGTAAGGAATGTCCTCAGGACTCTCTCCTGACTTAATGCAATCCCAGTTGTGAGATATTTTAATGGCTTTTGGTTGCAGTGTCATATCAGTAAAGAGAATCTGAAGGTGTTTCTTTGTTGCAATTACATTACATTATACAGGCAATCTGCAATCATAGGGATTCTTTTTCTTTTTTCTCTCTCTTTTTTTAAAAATATGTTTTGTTGTTTGGTAAGACTGCAGTATTATAAGCTTTGCCAAAGTGCTAACTCTATGAGGTGCTCACTATGTGTCAGAATCATTATTCTGTATAGGTAATGCACATTTAAACTGTAATCACTGTAACTTGCTAAGAACAGGTACAGCTATTAAGAGTGTTTCAGAACACAATAACTTTCAACATATTCAAGCAATAACGTAGTTTATAGCAGTATTTACAAGATTTTAACGCTCATGACTCCATTTCTTCCTTTAAATAAATGTCTCTATCTGTTTTTATACCTTGCTTGTAATCCTGGCATGAAGCACCTTCTTATTATGAGGCCCTAATCGTCAGCTGCATCTGAGGAATCCATGATGTAGGGCATGTGTGTGTGCCGTGCTTGCATGTGAAAAGGGAGCTTTAAACCATTTTTATGACCCCTTCACTCCTGATCCACAGCTTAGTGCTGTAATTTACTCTGCCTGCTAAAACAACAAGGAGTCCGGTGGCACCTTAAAGACTAACAGATTTATTTGGGCATAAGCTTTCGTGGGTAAAAAATCTCTTCTTCAGATGCATGCTAGTGACACCAAAGGGACATTGCTTCAGTTTGGGATTGCCAGGACAAGGACATGCCTGAACCACACTTCCTTGTCTTTGGCCACATTTTCTATGCTGGGTGTGAGGAGTAAGGTTGGTGTCACTACGACAACAGAGTGCTATCAGGTAACCCCCTGTTCCCCTCAGCAGGTGTTATCCTCCCCTGGATGGACATGCCATCTTAAGAGTTGATTTATGCATGCAGAGCAACCCAGATAAGCCCTAAATCTACTCCAAACACATGGTCTGAATATGTTAACCACTGCCATAGCTCACTTATTCCTGTAGTCATATCACTTTGCTCTGTGATTGCTCAGTGTTCTAACTATGCAGGATGAGACCTGCGGTATTCAATTACATGAGAGACTTTTAAAGAGAAGTTGTGATTGAGGGTTCAATAGATGGCCACTGAGGGAATGCAACAGCGTGGTGTCAGGGGAACAGTACTGTTGGAAGTGCTGCTTTCTGTATAACTGTAATTTTCTGGCCACATGTGGCCATTAAAGTTCTTATCACACTTTTTGCAAGAGTAGGGGAATTAGCAGCAGCATTGCATTGTTCTGGCTACATTCTAATTGAGTGATTATACTCTGCCTCCCTACATTCCCCCTTCTGTTTCAACTGGATAAGAATTCTTTACTTTTGGCCTTGTGGGATGTGATTAAATTGCAGATGTTCCATACAAAAGAGGCAACTGCATTATACTGGTGGGTAAAATGATCTTTATAATGAGATAAAGAATTTTATAGAGCACCTCTGAAACCCTGGCTAAAAAGCACTCTGGTCTCAATATTTTTTTTAAAATATGGAATTATGTGGCTATTTAAGATAACCCTGTAAATGCCTATCATGATTATTCTCTTAAAATATGAATGAAACTGTCTGTTACAGCTCCATTTTGTTTCTTAAAGCTGTCCCCTTACTCCATTTTGTTCTTGTTCTCCTCTATGGCCGCCCCTCCCTGGCTGTTAAGTTGTTTACCAGGGCCTCTGCCCTTCTCAAAGGGAGGGCCCCTTAAGTTGTTTAACAAAAGCCATTGCCCTTCTCAAAGGGATGGCCACTTGTGCTAAGTGGGACCACTGCCCTGTTCAAAGGGTTAGTCCTGTTATCACCTTGTTAAAACCTGGGCTGGTGTAGGGTAGGCTCTGTCCAGAGCTGCAAGACCTATTGTGTTTTTAAGATCCTGGGCATGAGTCATACCTCTGGGCTCAGGACTAGTCCAAACATGTCTTGGTGGCTGCCTGCAGTTTTTTTTTCCTCTGCCTTCTCTCCTACCTGTAAGAGGGAGAGCCAATCAGAGTTACTGGCGGGAAGCTGCCAGGGTTTGCCTTTATAAACAGACATTTTTTTAACAGACTTCAGAAAGGTTCTTGCATTGCTGCCTGGTCTGATCAGCCAGGGGTTCTGGGGGTCCTTTCTCCGCTCTCGTTTTATTTTTGAGCATACCCCCGTTTTTGAAAACCCCCCCATGAAGAACGAATTGCTGCCTGAGAGATCTCCTGATTATCAAGACTGTACCGAGCCTTCTGATGTTCTTGCTGCTTCTGCCTCTGCTGCTGCCTTGTGGGATGGTAAGAATCCCTCTGTGAAACTTTCTATACTTTTATTTTATTATTTTAGCTGCTGGCTCTGTCTCCCCAGCACACAGACTCAAGCTAAACCTTGGTCTGTGTTTTAAAACCTCTCTCTTAAACCCCGTGGC
This sequence comes from Mauremys mutica, assembly GCF_020497125.1. Lineage (NCBI taxonomy): Eukaryota > Metazoa > Chordata > Testudines > Geoemydidae > Mauremys > Mauremys mutica. The sequence continues at coordinate 105,364,696 of NC_059076.1, read as the reverse complement.
ACTCTGCCACTGAAAGTAAGTTTGTGCTGCTGCTAAGTTCTGCTCCTGTGGGCTTTGCCTTGGACTGTTTTCAGCTGTATCCACTGCTGCAGTCACCCCCCCGCCCTCTTTGGAGCTGTGTCCTGGACACACACCACTCAGCCCTCTGGAACTATCCTTAGCATAAGGTGCACCCATTAAGTTAAGTTTAGCATTATACTTTGTAAGTTAGGCTTAGAGAATTGTTGCATTGTGTTTTAATTTGTGTAGTCTTGGTTAAGTTAGCTCATAGATAAGATTTTGCTGTCTTCTGTATAATTGTAATTGTCTGTCTTCCCACTGCAAACACCCTCCACAGCTTCTCTGTGTCTCTGTGCTCCTACTGCCAAACCTCGATTGTATTGCTGAAGTCCTTGCTGCTTAAACTTACAGCCTGCTTGTTCTCTGTGTCTTCCTAGCCTGCTTGTTCTCTGTGTGTCTGTGTCTCTGTGCTCCTACTGCCAAACCTCAATTGTATTGCTGAAGTCTAGCACAAAACCCCATTGGTTACTTTCTTCCTCTCTGATACCCCTCACATTCTACATTTACACCACTGTGATAAATAACAAACAATTTTAGGTAAAAATGTAACACATTTTATCCATAACTGTTAGTTGGTTATATGCTGCTGTGACACACCTTTTTCATAGAAATCGCTAGCTACCTGTTACATTTATACCTCAGTGTTAACTGATTACCCACTGTATTGTATCCTACTGTGTTGTACCCCACTATTGAAACCCCCTTACTGTTCACCAAAAAAAAACCCCTCCCCAATTGTCTACCTTAACAACCCCATACCCCCCTCACTATTGAATTTTCCCTGTTTTTGTATTTGCTTAATAAAGTTTATTTTGCACCCAACCCGTGTGGTAATTGCTCCCCAAGATCCCATATACCTGCTGGCAGGGACAGAAACGATTTAATAGTCCAGTATGACAAAATGCACATATGAAAGGATAGTTTCAAGTTGAAAGGATAGCTTCAAGTCTAGTGTTTGTATTATTCATAGAGGGACCACCAGATCATCCAGTCTGACCTCCTGTATATCATAGGCCACCAACAACCACACAGCACTTGCACACTAAATCTAATCACCAAGATTAGTCCAAAAAGTATTATAGCCCAGAATTTCTGGCAGCATTTCTTAGATTTTTTTTTTACTATAGTTGAAACAAAAGAGATTTAATATCTGTATACCTTTGGTTTAGTGCTAATGAAAAGTGACTGATTAACAGTCATGGCAAATGAGGTTCTATCTATGCACAGAACAGACACACAACGGACAGTGGCAGCTTTCTCTCACATTGCCTTACTAATATGCCTGATTCCTACTTGGAGGATACACCCGTATGGGTGACTGAGTATTATATTTCAATCTACATGTCAGTTCGACCTTTGGTAAATCTATGAATGCAACTAATAAAGGTACAAATTAATATAATTTCTGGTGTAACTGCTTATCTAACAATTGCACAATATCATTAAGACTATTTTAATAAACACTCTCACAATCAGTGAGAAAATTAGCAAAAAGTGTTTATTAAATATTTAGGAGAAAAGAATGTATTCAAAATAATCTAATTTGGGGAGATCAATTTAATGAAGTGAGTGGTTTCATAGTGCTTGAGTTTTAGTATTACAAAAAGTTCAAATACAAACAGAAGAGGTAACAAAGTGCTTATAAGGAAAAATCCAAAAAACTCAAAATTATTGAAAAGTGAGGTTTGAAAATCTAATGATATCAAAGTGATTATATTAAGGGTTAAGGTTTCTACATCATTGTGAATTCTGTTTTTTGCATGCATTCCAAAGATCTTTCATTATACAATATATATGGTGACATATTCTCAGCTTGTGTAAATCAGTGTGCCTCTTGGATATCAATAGAATGCCAATTTACACCAAATGAGGATCTGACTCATGGTCTGCAAAAATATAGGCAGACCAAGCCATGTTGGCATCCACTTTATTTCTGTTTTCAAGTAGGCAACAACTTTTTCCTGCCTCCCTTAGAGTATTCAATTATGCCTATAATGCAATAAGTTATTTGATTCCCATCATGTTGTTTTGAATTCATTCAGTTTCATTGCTGACTGAAAAAATAGACTGTTAAACTTTCGAGACTGACAAGTAGGGGACAAGGACAAGGGAGGAAAAAAAGGGGAGATGAACACTGGGAGAGAGAGATAGTTACAAGAGGAGAATTGAAATGAAACAATTGGAACAAAATGATGCTTCATATGAACAGGGTGGGATGAGACCTAGTGTGAGACATAGCAACCCAAATTATATTTTTTGAAGAAGTTAAAAACAACTGAAAGTAAGGGACTGATATGAAAGAAACATCTTGATGTTAACTCTAACATTGCTACTACAAGACTATAATAAATTACTTGGCAAGAACGTTTATGGTTACATACAAACCTATCTGACAAAAGTCAAATCCTGGTTGTTAGGAAGGATGGTTGTGTAGTTGAGATATTAGACTGGGTGTCAGGAGATCTGGTTTAATTCCCAGCTGTACATCAAACTTCCTGTGTGATTCTGGGCAAGTCACTTAGGGTCTGCTTTTCAGAGGTGATGAGCACTTACAGACCCCATTGTCTTCAGCTGGAGTTATCTATGTTCAGCACTTACAAAAATCATGGATGAACACCTGGCCCCACTGAAATCAATGGCAAAACTCCCACTGATTACTTGCCATGGAGGATACTTTGCTAGGAAAATACAGGCAGGTGAGGAGTATAAACTTCAAATCTACAGGGTGTGCCTTTAAGACACAGCCTGTTTTGGAAGGTGGTGCAAAGGGAACACTGCCCCAGTGTGAATGTGTGGTGTATGAAGCTTCTGGCAGCCACAATGCTGCCCATCACTGTGAGGTGCACAGGAAAACTATGGCCAATATGCTTATCTGTTTCAAGAACAAGTATGCTCTCCTTCTTGCACATCCCATTCCCTGACCTCTTTGGAGAGGCTAAAACTGTGGTGGATTCCAGCCTCTAAGACACACACACACACACACACACACACACATATATATATATATATATATATATATATATATATATATCCAGGCATTCACAGAAAGCAGAGACTCTGATTATACCCAGAACCTCCATCATTAACTATGTAGAAGTGTGTGCGTGCGTGTGTGTGTGTGAGAGAGAGAGAGGGAGAAGTAGGCACTGTACTCTCAGTCTCCTGAGAGGCTACAGTGTAATGTTTCTTTCCTTCCGGTTGAACCAAACATGCTAAATAGTATGGACTGTATGATAAGAGAAATTTATCCTCACTTGTTATGCTTAATATCTTCATAAATCTTCCATTGTGGTTTAGCTCTCATTACTGAGTGAGAGAGATAACAATATATTGCTTGGGGAGATTTTAAGAGAATTTCTCTGCTACTCCATCTAATTTAGAATGACTTTATGCTAGGAGCAGTATGTAAGCAAATCCCTTCTGTTACACTAAGCGCTCTAAGTGCAGTACATGATAAAACTGGTAAAATGATCAAACCAAAGGCAACAGCTCCCAACAGTGGTCTCTAAGGTTAGGTATAGACTGCAATGTAAGCCTAGGGTTAGTGGGGCTCAAGTCTGGGGACCCTGGGTTTGCAAGCTTCCATACTGCACACTGAACTTAAGCGTCCACATATTGATCCCAGGTTTAGAATGTCTGATCCACACTGTGGCACACAGACCCAGACAAACCAGGCTTCCTAGCACCCTCTCCAGCTCTGGGTGCTGTAGCCCCTTATTTGTGATGCAGTGTGAGACACCTTAGCTGTCCACCTCGCATGTTCTAGGAATGTGTCACAGCCTGTTGAGTTCCCAACAGATCCTATCAAGCTTTTGGGTCTGCATGCTCCTGGCAACCAGAGCCAGGCGGAATCACCATTTGAAGAGTTTCTCTTCCTAGTGCTATTTTCTTCCTGTTTCAGCAAATGGGCAGAGCTTCCACGTGACACTGATGGAAATTCCAAAGGTGGTTTCTGACCTACCAAATATACCTAATGGATGACAATGATACAAACTTGCTGACACTGCTTATGACTCTCGGTATAGCCACTGATTCTGCTTATGTAGACTGGCACCTCAGGAGTAGGGCCACAAGCACAGAGTGATGGGATCACATTGTCATACACCCAGTACAGAAGCAGGTTGCTATAACCATCTGGAAGCTGGCTACCCCATACCATTATAGGTCCATTGCTAATAAGTTCAGCATTAGAAAGTCAACCATGGCTAAAATGGTTCTGGGGCAATCAGGTGTGTGATTTACCATAGGTGGTGGGCATAAACAATATCCCTGAAGTAACTGAGGGTTTTAAGAGAATGGGGTTTCCAGCCCGCAGTGGGGCCATTGATAGGACTCATGAGTCCATAGTTTGCCCTCCTCGAGGCGCACATGAGTACACAAATGGCAATTTTATACACTTTACTCTGATTTAGGGCCTTGTGGACCACACTGATTGATGGATGGCAACGTGGGCTGCACTGGAAAAGTTCATGATGCCAGAGTTTTCTACTGATCAGGAGTCTATATTCATCAGGTGGCTGGGAAGCTATTCCCACCGAATGTCATTGTCATAATGGAATTACTGTCCTCACTATTAAGTCAAGGCAAAAGCGGGTATGTGAGTCCCCCAGGTTATGAAACCATATCCTGATCTCAGAGGTCCTGGCAAAGAACATTCAGACTGGAATCCCACTGGTGCTGTTCACACAGATATTTGGATGCCTGTGCCATCAATACTATCTGCATTAGTGTGCTCTTCTTAATCTCTGTAAAGCCAAAGATGAGCCGTTTGCCCCTGAATGGAGCTGACAATAATGGATTGCTGAACCAGTACAATCAACTAATAAGTGCACCTATGCCAACTGGGGCAGCATACACCTGGGCAACACAAATCAGGGATGTTCTATGCTCACACATATTGGACTTGCATGGACCAATGGATTAGGGAGAACAGTACATTTATGAATGTATTTGTAGAACTTTACTGTCACATCATGCAATGAAATGTACATGTGTAGGGGGACAGATTGCCACACATTGTAGTTGTGAATGACATGACCACTTATGAGGCAAGTGGCAAGAACTATGGATTTGCAGTATGGCTTGACAGAGACATGTATGCAAATACTGTCTCAATACAACTTCCCAGTTATCCCTTACCATGCATTTACCTTTATTATTTGAAATATTATATAATGTGGTGATGGCAATAGAATTTGTTAATAAAATAAAAAAACTTTATTTTTGAACCTATATTAAAAAAAACCCCACAATATTAAAGCACTGCCAGGCAGGCCAGTTGCCATTAGCACACCTAAACACAAATAATAAACCAACACCAAAAACTTTAACAAAAGCAAAGTGCATGAACAGCACTAACAGTGAAACCAGTTCCAAATCATAACTCCCTTACTCTTGCATGTCTTTGTCCCCCTCTTCTTGTTTCCTTTCCTTCCATGTTTAGGTTGCACTTTGTGCCGCTGCAGTGGAGTGGGGTGGGATGGAGCTGTTCACAGTGGCAAGAGTCTGCATGGGGTAGATTTGCCCTGTCCAACTAGTATTAAGTACCAATTGCATGGGCCACTTGGCCATGGAATTGTCCAAAGTGCACCAGGTCTGCAGCACATGGAAGTATGGAGCAGACTCAGGATGTGCAGCAGGAGTTTGGACTCTAGTAGCCATAAGCATAAGCAGCTTCAGAAACAGCTTTCTTCTGGGCTCAATCTTCCTCCCTCAGCCAACATTCCTGCTCCAGAAACTGCACTGCAAGACTCCTCTTGCATGCTTAAACTCTGTCCTCTTGCTCTGCAGTCTGTCTGTGCCTCTCCACTTTCCATGAATCCTTCATCCTCTGATGCTGCACCTGCTTGTTGGTCCCATCTAGAATGTCCACCATAAGCTCATCATGAAATGCTTCCACTAGGACCAGCCAGTGAAGGTTCTGAATTCCAGTGACTGCTGCAATGGACTAACACTACAGGGGTGGACAGACTAGCAGAGGTCAAAAGATCAGAGCTTGAAGGTCCTAAAAGCAGACATCAGACAATATCTCAGTGCTTCACAACAGATTCAGTGCATTCCCATGTGAAAGAGCCTTGTGGAATCTCCAGGCCAAAACCGATAATTTGTAAACCTGAGCTTCAGTATATACTTAGAGGAATGTTTCAGCTCCCAGAAGCGCCTTGGACAAATCTCAGTTAATCACAGTGAGAAGACAACCCAGACAATGGTAAGGTACAATTTACAGTTTTTTTTAAATGGCAGAGCACCTTGGGTTTTTGGAGAGAGGGGAGAAGAGAGCACTTATTGTGACAGAGCAGCATAGCTCTGAGTGGAGTGGGCTGGTGACCTGCAGAGGGGATCCTGGGAAATCTGACAGCCTTTCTGGACTTCATATTAAGGGAAAAGTTTGCAGCTATCAGAGCCAGGGATTGGCTCAAAATTCAGGGGGGAGGAGTGTGGAAAGGAGAACAGGATGCTAGTTAGCATCCACATGGATGACTGCATCCCTATGGCTTTCAGACCACCCTATGTCAGGAGCATCTATCCATGGACTACATGCAAACACACAATAATATAGACTCTCAAATAACTAAACAGTCCTCCTCCCCTACCCTGGGGTGTTTCTGGACTGCAAACAACCTCCTGGACATATAATTGTTGTGGAAAAATTTACCCACACATCATTTTTGATCAGAGACTCAGCCTGAGGCCCGTTTATTGATAACACACCAATTCATTGGGGGCAGCAGCTATTGGAACTGCTCCCCCGAAGCAAAGCATACAGGAGCTTTTAAAGCTTGAAACCACAAACAAATTATACGTACTTGAGTAATAATTACCTTATTTGGAATACATTGCAAAATTAATACAGGTCAAGAGTTAGGGTCTTTTCGGTACTTTCCAGCACCCTTTTGCAACCTTGCCTTGTATGGATGTAATTGAGTTAGGGTCTCCTTGGTACTTTTCAGCATTCTGTTACCACTTTGCCTTTTAAGGGGTGCAATTACACAATTGTCATCTACGGGGTACAGTTACACAATGGGGGTAGGTACACAGTGGTATAGGGGAAATCATGAGTTACATTTATTTTAAATAATTGCTTCACACTTATAGGTTACTTTATTGCTTCATGCAAGTGGTTATTGTATTTTAAAAGCAGTAGACACATATTGCAAATTGTTCTTCTTTCAGGGGCTTTCCACCGCCTTCCCTCTGCCCCTCCCACCCATGTCTTAACCTTTGACTGCCGCTGTCAGGGAGCGCAACACTTAGCTTAGCTCAGGTTTTGGGCCTGCTAGCTGCAAGGCAGGCCCAGACCAAGCAAGTAAAATACTAGACCATCAGGGCTGGCTTAATTTTCTTCCACATTCTGGACTCTAATTTTGTCACCCATGGACTGTATTTAATCTTCCACACACCCTAAACAGTGTTGTGTTTGCAGGCATGCCTGACTTGTATAGCATGGCATATTAAAAGGGAATGCAATATAAGGTTTTTACTTTAAACACCCTAGTAAATCTGTCAGAATGTGAGAGTTTCTAAGAAACATTTTGATTTTAAGTGCTTATTTCACTGTTTGTGCTTCCCAGTCTCCATTTTGAATTCCACATGGTTATGGTGGTGGGCAGTGCCAGGATGCTGGCATGCAATCTGCCATTAGTGGATACACACTACTGCCCAAGGTACAATAAATTTTGCATTGCATAATAAATCAGAAATCCCTCCCATCTCTGTATTAATAACAAACATGAAGCTAGAAACTTACCAGGCTCATGGGTTATGTCTGCCCTTTGTGTTTCTGATGCTGGTTCTGCAGTAGGCAGCTCCTCCAGGGGGAGCATCAAAAACGCTCCTTTGAGTAGGGATCCAGAATGTGCTGCAGCTGCACTGGCAGCAAAGCCTCCTCAGGGTCCAGTCTCATTATAAAAATCACTTCAGCAGCCTCATCCAGTGCTTGTTGTCTTCCTTCCACTCCTATACAGGGGTAAGAAGGTCACCATCCCTGATGATGAGGCTATCATGAAGGGCTATTGGCTCAGTTCAGTACCTAGCACTGGTCATAAAGGGGCAGGATGATTGTGAGTTCCCAGAGGTGTGGTTCTCATCCCTAGCTTTCCAGTAGTCAATTGTGAGCAGCTTAATTCACTCCCTGCACTGGTCAGTGGCCTGTTGAATCCCCCAATGCTGCCAGCTTCCTCACTATTAGCTGGTATGCATGGTCAGTCCTAATACTCTTGCCAAAGTCATACAGATAAATCTGGCTGTGCTCCTGTCATCAGCTAGCAGCCCACTTGGCAAAGGACTTTTTCATGTCGGTGGCCATTACAAATGAATGAGAAGGTTCACTCTGTTTGCAGCTCAGCAATCAGAACAAAATGGAAGGATTAAACATCAGGCAACTGTATTTGAACTGGAGGGAAGGGCTGCTACCATTTCTTGGGCATCCATTAGCCAGTTTTACAGTAGAAAGGAGAAAGAACACCGTTCCATGGGATTATGGGATAGCATTGGTGGACTCAGGTCCTGGGTCTGGTGGAGCCTGGACCCAAGCTGAGTCAACACTGCAAAATCATGGAGTTTGGGCCTGAGCCCCTGTGGGACTCAGGTTTGAAGCCTCCTCCCCATTGGGTCCAAGGGCCTGGGCTCAGATTAAACAGAATTGTGTGTAGATGGATAGGGGGTTCGGGCTTGAGCTTGAGTCTGTGCCCAGGCTTACTTTGCAACAGAGACATGCTGTTGTATTTAACTTTAAAGTACAAAATAACTGTGCTATCTCAGGGCTGGCCTACAATAGAAGCACTACATCAGCACAGTGAATCCGCACCGATGCAGCTGTGCCGCTGTAGCACGTCTGATGAAGTCACTTTATGCTGATGGGAGAGCTCTCTCATGTCGGCATAATTACTCCACCTCTGTGAGAGGCGAAAGCTACGTCAGAAGAAAAGCATAATCCACTGGCATAGTGCAACAACTTAGGTTGTTGTAACTTACATTGCTCATGGGGGTGTCTTTTTCATATCCCTGAGTGACGTAAGTTAGATCAACTTAAGTGGCAATGTAGAGCTGCCCTTAGATACTCTGGTGTGGTAACTTGATATTTTAGAGGTGTCCACCATATGCTGGCTCTTCAAGTGTTAAAATAGGTCCAGCTTCTTCATTTGTGTAGCTCACAGATATGCAGAGAGAGTGCAAAATGGTTATAAATGTGCCCACATCAGAATGGTAGTATTTTACATTTTCTTTGAGCTTATTTTGTCTATAAGCAGATGCTCGGTGTCCTTACAACTGATCCCCATTACTATGAGAGCTTTCATGGTTGTGCCAAAATTACAAGACTGGCTTTTTAACCTGAGGTCTGTCAAACAAATTTAATTGTTTAATATATTTTTGACTCTCTGGATCTTTAAAAAGTAAATCTACCTTATCCTTTGATATTCTAGGAGTACAATGTGCCTCACATTTTGTAATAATTGTTTCATACATTTCTTGTCTTCCTCTGACAGACCTCAAGTGCATCTGAACCAGTGACAATGAAAAACAGTAGCCTGAGTACACCACGTCCCCTCTGTTCCAATAGATGGAAGATAAAGATCAAACTTCTGTCTAAAACACCTCTAGTTACATACAATATTTCTTTCACATTTAAGTTCCACGGAGAGCTTGAGTTTGTTCCCAGTTTCAATGCACTGCTCACTTTGAACCTCCCAGGTAGGGCAAGGGGAACAAGGATTATCCACTGTACAGAAGATTATGCCCATCACGGGGGAGTCCCCAGCAGACAGAGCTGGCAGAGCCCTGTACTCACCAGCACAATATGCTTAGGCAATTCCTGGTTGGCAAAAGGTCCAGGCTGCTCTGACCTGTGTCTTGGGCCTGGCAAAGAATCAGGGAGCCATAACCAGTTGCATGACAGTGGCAGCTTTATGCAGCAGAGACTCTGGTGCTATTATCCACAGTTCATTTCTGATACTATGTATTTATAAGGATGGACAAGCTCATGGGAGTTTGCAAATTTCTCAAATATATATATATATATGTTTGCAAAACTAGTTGAGTCGCTGACACATTTCCTGTAGTTTATATTCATTTTCATAAGGGAGATTCAGTTAAAGGACAAACATTTTTCCAACTATGGCTAAGACTATGCTTTAAGGGAAGCGGGGAGGAAGGGAACGATAGATCATGGCCTATTAAATGTGGCCCCTTTAATACTGTTGTCACTTTTTGCTGACACCATTCTGACATCAGTGTTTCTCCTTTGTTGAGCTCTTGATGGTGGCCAAGGTCTTATAGGGCACTTCTCAGTGGAGGAGAAATTAGTGATATAAGATGCTTTATTTCAACACTCACACCAGTCCTGGCTCAGAGGTGGTCACGCCACATGCTGGGCAATCCTTTCTTCTCGGAATCTCAGCCCAACACAAATGTCCACTTTCCAAAACACAACTCTGCCTCAATAATTGATTCTGAGCTGAGAACAAGGCAGAAAACCAAATTCTCCAGCTGCTTGCACAGCTGCCTCACTCTTGAAACTGCCTCTATCCTTGTATAACATTCATAGCTTCCCAAGTGTCAAAACTTGCTTGTGCCTGCAGGAGGACTTGGAAGACAGTTATCAGCACCACCTGTTGTGGGCATCACTAATATACATAATGTACATAATGGTTTTGTTTGTTTTTAATTGGGTGTTCTCTCTATATCTCTGGTCCTATTCTGTCAGTTTCTATGTATTTGGTTTTCTTTCTACTCCCTTTGGGAGGAGACCCTCAACTATAGACTGTCCTCCCCTGCCACCTTGGTTTATTAAAGCAAAAAATTGATGCCCTGTTGACACACTACAAGGCTTGTTTGATTTTCTATGTGGGCATCAGGGAGAACAGAAAGAGTACTGTTTGGTTCTGTGCGTGAAGGGGCCTTTTTTAGAGTTTACTATCTTTGGAATTGTATGTTTTGTAATGATGATTTTTTGTACTGCAGTAGCACTTAAGAGTCCCAAGTCGGGGACCAGGGCCCCACTGTGCTAGGCACAATACAAACACAACAATAAAATGATCCCAAAAAGCTAACATAATTTATGTATGAAATAAGAGATACTAGGAGGATAACAGACAAGGGAAGCACAAGGAAACAGCAACAAGAAAATGAGAAAAGAAGGAATGAGAGCAGCAGGAGTCAATGGACTTAAAAAGGCAACTAATGGGTAAGAAATACTAAACCACATTATGCCATTTTTTCAGGGGCATTTTTCAGAGTAGAACCAAACTGAAGGTGGTATTATTATTATGCATTAGTTACATATGAGTAGTGCATATTAGAGGACTAAATCAATTGTATGCATATTTAGGGCATCAGGGGCAGCTCTAGGCACCAGCGCTCCAAGCATGTGCTTGGGGTAGCACTTTCCAAGGGGCGGTGCTCTGGCTTCTTTTTTTTTTTTTTGCTTTGGGCACAAAAAGCCGGGAGCCGGCCCTGAGTGGAGGTGAGCTGCGGCGGAGGGGGGCGTGGGGAGGGCTGCAGGAAGTAACCCTGGGGGGGCAGAGGAACCGCTTCTCCCCCCAGCTCACCTCCGCCTCCTCCCCTGAGCGCGCCGCCACTCCGCTTCTCCCCCCAACCCAGGCAAGCCTGGGAGGAAAGGAGGGGTAGGAGGGGAAATGTGGTGCTCCTGGGGGAGGAGGTGGGGCCAGGGATTTGGTGAAGGGGTTGGAATGGGGTGGGGAAGGGGCAGAGTTGGGGCAAGGCCGGGGGGGGAGGCACGGGAATATTTTTTTTGCTTGGGGTGGCAAAAAACTTGGAGCAGGCCCTGTAGGGAATGTATGAAAATACATTAGGACAGATTCCCTCCTGTGTTACCAGTCTGCTTCATTCCAGCTCCAGGGATGCTGGAACAATTTCTACAGTGGGGGTGCTGAGAGCCATTGAACCAAACTATAAACCCTGTATATGAGAGAAACCACTTCAACCCCGGGGATGTGGTAACACCCCCAGCAGCTACTTCCAGCACCTATGTCCAGTTCCCTAAATCTTGAGGCCATGTTAGTAACAATGATGTTTAGAACTGTTCCTGAGTGCCTTTATATTCTGCCACTGTCTTAGAGTCCTTTGTGAACCCTACACCAGAGGAGAATTGATGTGTCAGATCTCTGCTTTATCTCACATGCTGTAACCCTGACATATTTCCTCTTTGTCTCATATGCTAGAAATGTGTGTGTGTGTGTGTGTGTGTGTGTGGGGAGTGGGATGCAGGGTCTGGAGTGCTGGGTCTTTTGAACAGATGCACCAGCAAGAAGTTTTCTGACAGAGGAATTCTTCCTGGACATTTGCAGCCAGCTTATGGCCCCTTTGTGCCATATGAGTGGTGCAAAGGGGTCCTAACTCAGCTTGAGAGTCTGGCCCATTAACTTCAGTGAAGTGATGGGAGTGGAGATAAATATTCTCAAATATATCTAATATTTTTCATAATTTTGTTTCAACTAATTTTACATATTTCCTCCCCATCCACCTTTCATACTAGGTGAAAAAATGAGTAAATATATAGCTGCTTCTAAAGTTGATGTGAACTAATATAAAACACACATTAAATAACGTAAAGGGTCAGGCTTATTCTAAAATATTCTGAGCCACTCAAACCTGAGGCTGAAATCTGTTGTTTTATTCTTCTTTATTAGAGCTAATCAATACAACTCAGATAGGATGCAGGGCCCTTTGCCCAAAGTGAACCCTCAAATCTTCCATTGTGCTTAAAAGAATACCCATGACTTTTAAAATTATTATTTGTATTAGAATAGTGCCTAGAAGGCTGGACCAACATGAATGCCCAACTCTGCTAGGCATTGTGTATAACACATAGTATGAAACAGTCTGTGCATTGAAGAGCTGACCCTTCAGATAGACAAAGGTGGAAGGACTTATCCCCATTTTTCAGATGGGGACCTCAGGAACCAAAACATTTAGTGACTTGCCCAAGACCACATAAATCTGTAATGGAGCCAAGAATTGAACTCATATCCTGAATCCCAACCCAGTGCTTTAACCCAATGAGACCATCTTTTATCTCAATTATACATTTTGCATGAGATCATAGTTGTTTCAATTTTGCCCCCATCCCCCGTCCAAATAGTGGAAATCATTGAAGATGTAGGCTATGTGACTTGTAGAGACAATTACTATTATAATCCTTGCCTTTTGTCAGTGTGTTCTACATATACTTTCAAAGGAAAGGAAATGTAAACATGGAGAGAAAAGAAGTAACGGAATCATTTCTGTGAAACTTTTGAGAGCTATAGGAACAATAGTACAAATGTTCACCTTTGGCAGATTTCTGTACAGATACGCACAGAATTGATTATCTTCTATTTGCATGCATACTCATATGCAACCCCTACTGCTGAGGAAACAAAAACAAAAGGAATTTCTCTTACACGTGGAGGATGGAACATCTCAGGATAAACTCTGTAAATTAGGAATCAAAGCATTTCACATTTCTCACTGGATATAATATACTCTGATACTGGTAAAGAAGGAATTTTTGTTCTAAACTGCCTGCAAGGCATTTTTAATAATTGAAACATTAATTGCTGTTCTGAAATCTCATATTCAACTGTGGTGATTGTTTTAAAAAATGCAAATTTAAAAAGGGGAGTATATATTGGATTCTTCTAGCTGAGCAGATTAAGTGAGGCTTAGAAACAAAATTTTGACCAAGATTAGGTTCATGTGCTCTACAGGATTCACACAGTTCATGGAACACTCATAATATATTAGGGCACAAAAATACATCGGGTTACTATAATACAAATAAGTAAATAGAGCCGGTCAGACCATTTTTCAGTAAATGCATTTTGGTCAGAATGGGTTTTTGTTTATGTCACAGCTGAAATGTTTCAAGGAGATGGATGGATTTTGTTAGAAAAAAGAGCTGAATCAAAAGCCTGACCTTTTCTATCTGAAATCAGATATTTACAGACAATTCTGTTTTGTGAAAGTGTTTGAAAGCTTTCGGTTTTGTTCTAGTGGAATAAGTACAAATTTTAAATCCTTGGAAGTTGTTGAGAAACAATTGTCATTCTCTGGCCAGCTCTATAAATAGATCAATATCTATCAGGTAAGAGGGCATCTATGTACCTAAAACAAGGTGCTGAAGTGAGGGAGGAGTGTGTGTACTGAATTCCATTACAAAAATCAATGTAATAATGATCAAGACCTCAATTCAGGATAGACTCAAGATGTGCTTAAGTCTATCTCTATTCAGGACTGCACTTAAGCATGTGCTTAACTTTAAGCATCAGTTTAAGTCACATTGATGTACTGATTGGTTGGGGCCCAAGTACACAAACAATAGAATGGGAGCAGAAGAAAAAAATCCATACACTGAAATTAGCTGCATGAAGACAGAAGTAAATGAGATGCATCAAAAGAAGGAAGAAGAGTATGCACTAAAAGAAGGGCAATGTTAATGTCATCATTAAATATATCATCCTATGTAGTGTCTGATACAATTAACATATTGCATGACTGTTATATATATATACTGAACTTGGTCCCAGGATTTTAGACAGACAAGATGGTTGAGATAATATCTTTTATTGGACCAACTTCTGTTGATGAGAAGGACAAGCTTTCAAGACATATAGAGTTCTTCTTCACCAACAAAAATTGGTCCAATAAACCACTTCAACCACCTTCTCTGTCTAAAATCCTGGGACCGACATGGCTACAACTACACTGCATGATATTGTTAGTCATAATGGCAACAAAAGAACAAAGTGTATAGGTCTGGAGTGGATAGGAATTGGGTACTATCACTTTAGTTTCCAAATCCTCTAGTGGTCCTCACCATCATGGATGTTTCAGAAGCACCCAGAACTCTAACACATCAGCAAGACATAAATATAGGGTTTTGTGTTGTATATAGTAAGTTAGGCTGTGTGGTTCCTTCATATTACATTTGCTATGTAAAGTATAAAAGACACAAGGGACAAGTTTTTTCACATGCAAGCATTGCATTTGCACATACAAAGGACCACAGAACACAGTTACCTGTTTGCATGCACAAAAGCTTGCTTACACATATGTAAATACAGAACTTGCATACACAGATTAACAGGCCATTCTGAATATTTACCCCCACAATGGTGGGGAGTAGTTGAAAGAATTTAAATTTTTTTGTTTGTATGCCACTAGTTATATAAATATATTCATAGCCCACTAAGGTAATGGAATAGGGAGAGTTCAAGGTGATCTTTAGGACACCCTTTACCATAACAGTGGAAACAAATATTGCCAACTCTCATATTATTATTTTTTGTTAAACCAGTGACATGATTGTGGCTGGGGCAAGAGCTGATTACATGAGAAGCTCCAGCCTTCTAGTGAATCTCAGCCCTGTGACAGGCTGCCTGCCCCACTTTCCCACCTCCTAGGGCAGAATAATCAATCAGAGCTGCTACAGGTAGAACTCTCGCCCTCCCCATAGCAACCTAAAAACATTCTCACAGAAGGGGAGGGGAGGGAAAGGGAGGGGAGGAGGGAATTAAAGAGCCCAGCAGTTTAAGGTAACTCTGCTCACTCGTTCCCCCTCCACTCCTGTGAATACCAGGGAAAGGAAGATGCCTCTGCTCTCCCCCTCTCCATCCTTGCAGCATCTGGCTTGGGCAGGGGTGTGTGAAGAGCTTCCCCCATAGCTTAAAAAGTAGAGAAAGGACCCCACTGTAGTCCTCCCAGGCCCAAGAGAGGGGCATGAAGAAATTTAGGAGGAGCGGCTGAACTGATAGGTAGGGGTTGAATTTATAGTGTTGGTGGCTGGGTGGGGTCAGAATTAATTGATGGATAGATGTGGAGGCGAGGGCTTCTTCACCAAGAGCAAAAAAAAAAAAATCACCTCAATAAATTTGAGAGACTGAGCAACACTAATTGTCACACGTGCTGGGGATGGGCAGAGAAATTTAAAATAAATCAAGAGAGACTATAAACTACAATATAGTCAGTTAAAAAAAATGAAATGTCTTTTTGGCCAGATTCATATTTTTCATCTCTTGAGGTTGGCAACACTGCCTAAACATATCTAGATAAATAGAATTCTTTTGGAACAGGTAGATCTTTGTTTAGATACTGAAATGTTTAATGCAACATTTTATATTTTTGTTTTACTTAAGTGGTGTATTTAAATGGTGCCTCTGATTAATGAAAACTAGAAGAGAATCTGTCATGGAATTTTTAGAAATACAAATACTTACTGTATCATCCAGTTCTCCAATGATATTAGTCATTTGCCAATCACTTTTATTGCCAACATATTTAAAATAACTGGAGGAATAAACTGGAATTGATTGAAATGCTAATACTCCGGATGAGGCTACCAAGCTAAAATGTTAATCTTATTTTCTATTGTTTTTTAGGGTGCTTTTATAATCCCAGATTCAGGACAGCACTTAAGCATGTGCTTAACTGAATAGGGATGTTTTCCTTAATCAGGACCAGAAGCTGGATTTTTCTGAGAAATACAATCAGTATTTACAGAAGTAAATTAATCTGGATTTTTATTTTCAGATGAAAAATTGAGTTCACAGCACCAATTGTTATTTTAAAAGCCCTTTCCCCCCTATTTTTAATGACAGGAGAAAATGTGCATTCACATTGTGAACCTCTTGCATATTTCACCCTACTCTAGCTTGAAGCTGGTCAAAATGAGTCTCTTAAAACTGTTTTTTGTTTGTCTGGTTTTTTTTTTTGTGGAACAAGTGTTTTGTCAAGATGATCATATAAACACTGTTTCAACATAGGTCAAATTTTGCAAGTGTATTGTGAGCTGCTAGAATGCATAACAGCAACTCAGAATTCCAGCTATTGCTAAACAGACATTTTGTGCTGCAGCAATGTGTAATGTGTTTGATAGATAAAAGAAGAGAATCAGTAGCACTAAACAAGCTTTTTTCAGTCTGGGAGTCCTTGAGTCCTTTATTCTCTATCTACCAACGGAAGAAAGTGTTCAGATCAGGATCAAGTAAAGGCCGTTTAGCCCAACAAGGATCATTTCCTTTTCTATACTTCAATCCCTCTGGATGCCTTCTGGTTTCATGAAAAAAACCCTCAGTGCTTTGTCTCTGTTACCTTGGCTGGTAGGCTACTCTACATTTATAATTTGATTAAAAAAGTCTTTGCTGATCTATGATTCCTCTCTTTTATTTTATCTCTGTTAAACAAATGTAGTTACTTCAGCTGCAGTTACACTAAAACATCTGCAAAAAGAAAAGGAGTACTTGTGGCACCTTAGAGACTAACACATTTATTTGAGCATAAGCTTTCATGAGCTACAGCCCACTTCTTCAGATGCATGGAATGGAACATATAGTGAGGAGATATATATACATACAGAGAACATGAAAAGGTGGAAGTAGCCATATCAACTCTAGGAGGCTAATTAGCCACAAGTACTCCTGTTCTTTTTGCGGATACTGACTAACATGGCTGCTACTCTGAAAACTAAAACATCTGCCTTTTGCCATATAGAAGTATGAAGAAGCATCATAACATATATTTTTGACTTGTAATACAGCAGTGGATCCAAAAGCTAAGCTTATTTTGAAATAAAATTATTGCTCTTATGTTACGAATATTAATGCATTGTGACATAACACATCTACTTTATTTTTCACTTTTGATAGTCTCTGTAAAACATTCAACTCAGCTGAGCATTATGTCTCCGGCAGATCATCCCCCCCCCTCCCAAAAAAACCCCAACACCTATTTTGCTTTGTTCTGTACCTGTTGAAATGTATATCTATCTATCTATCTATCTATCTATCTATCTATCACAAACCAGAATTCATTGGATCGGAGAATGGTATAAGAATCTAACTTCCATAGGCTTATCTGCTATTTTTTCAGATGTGGATAATAGCATGTATATCTTGCTTTTTAAGTTATTCCTCCATTTGGCATGTTAATAAAGAACTATCATAACTCTGTGGTCCCTCCAAAGGAATCATTTAGTTTAGTTTATTTAGGCTATTAAAGGTAATATATGAGTAAGTCTCAGAACTAGAAGGCTTGGAGCTCATCTACATGAACAATTAGTTCATGGGAAGCTGGGGTGTAAATCTACCCTGAACTATTTACTTTAATAAAAAAGCATAATGTATAATTTAATAATATGCTGCAAACAGTAAACAACAAAATACAGTCCCCACAATGCCTTTCCTAATGACTGCCAGGCTCCCATAGAAGCACTTATATATTGTGATTCTTCCCACCAAATATCTAATAAATCAGTACTCTTGTATAGAAATTTTAGAACTCTGATAATCCTCTCTAATATCTTTAGTGACTACACTACTCTGGTATATTTGGCTGCCCACCAGGCAGGGCCCACTGTTGCCTCAAATGCTGGATGGTTTTCAGGTGAAAGCCTTTTCCCTCAGCAGGGAGCTACAAATAGTCACTCTCTGGACTTCATTCTGCATCCACTGGAGTCAATGGA
This sequence comes from Mauremys mutica, assembly GCF_020497125.1. Lineage (NCBI taxonomy): Eukaryota > Metazoa > Chordata > Testudines > Geoemydidae > Mauremys > Mauremys mutica. The sequence goes on along the minus strand of NC_059076.1, from coordinate 105,346,179 downwards.
AATGTTGTCACTGCTGTTAGTGTTTGCAGAATCAATCTGTCTGCTGCTACTGGTTGACAGGGAACTAGGGCAGAAACATGACCCATAAGTCTTTGTAAGTGGTTGCCAGGGAATTCTAATAGCATAGACCAGCTCCAGGCAGGGAAGGGGCATCCTAGCAGTTCCTATTGCTGTTCCTCAGTGGCTGATACCCCATGCTCCCCCCCGACCCCGGCTTGACCCCTGGCATCTTCTGCCAGTGCCCTGTTCCCCGTCCTCCTCTGCAGCTGTTGCACATGCTCCTGGCTCCTCTCTTGTCTGGGTGTCTGTGCCAGGACCTGAGGTGCCTGGAAAGCAGGGAAAGGAGAGCAGTTCCTACCCATTCCCTGGTGGTTAGCCCGATCTCATGTGTCACAATGGCCTCTCCAGCCCCTCCTCTGGAGCCCGCTCTCGCTTCCCCCTGCTATCCCCATGCTAGTGCACACAGGAGAAGAAACGTAACCAGGTCCTGCTCTCACCTCTGTGAGATATTGTGACAGTGGAATACATATATCAGCCCTCCCAGTAGCTCCATTTCAGGGGTGCTAGCCTCCCTCTCCCCCACAACTTCCACCATCCCAGGCTTAGGCACTTGGGGTTAGATCCTGAAAGCTGTTGAACACCCAAGGGTGTGGCTGTTCATCACTTCCCAGGATCAAGCAGTTGTTTTCTGACTGGCTTAGAAAATGTAAACAAAATGTAGCCTCTGTGAAAAAGAACTAAAATGGCTTCTGCTAACACTCCTGGCCACAACTACATCATAAGAGTTTGGTCAAAACCAACTAACCTAGACCGGAATTTTAAAAATAGTGACATTATTATGGCAAGTTGCCATCCTGATATCAAAGAATGCAACAACAAAAAATCATCCAGCTTCCTACCCCCTAATGCCAACTCTGCTTATGACCCTTGTAAATCCTGCCCCCAACCCCCTGGCTGGTCGTGACCACCACATTGAGAAACACTGTTGCAGAGCACTCTTTAAACATTGCTAATGCTTTGCTATTGTCCTGCTCCTATGACATGAGTTTGGAATTGAATTTGTTGGGGTTTAATTTACTGTTTTAGGTATACTGAATTCCAACTAACTAAGTAAGCATGAGAAACTGGCATTTAGACTCAGTACCTCCAACAGTTTCAGACTGACAAATTATTATGTATTTCCAGACCAATTACTCCATGTGAGAACAATATTATCCAATTATCAGACATATATGCTTGTTCCTTTATTTTCTCAAAAGCACTCAACTGTAACAACTGTGATGCAGATGGACAAGTTCAGTGGACTAATTAGCAATTGATAATGAAAAGAAAATATTGTTGAGGGCCCTCTTGACTACAGGCTCATAAATTGAAAGTTGTAAAGATCCACTTTTGCCTCTACTAAAATATTTGTTTATTTCCAGAAAAGTTCAATAGTGTATAGAAGTTAATTGAGTAGGCAGTTTAGAATTTCAGCAAGCTTCTTTCTAGAGTTGGTAAAAATTTGGAGTATAATAAATATTTGATGCTTTTGAATTTGATAGTATTTGCTATCCTACAATTTATAATAAAAATATAAAGATCTATCTGAGGTGGTAATGATAGCCAGAGCCAGTGGAAAAATGTAAAAAAATGTTCTCACTGGACAAAAAGGCAGGAAATGTTCTAATATTTTCTAGAAAATGCTTGGCATTCTGTCCTTTTCCCAGGACCACTGAGGAAAGGTGTGATACCCATCATATCATTAAGTCTTCCACAAACTGTTACATAACTTTTATTTTTAATGTAATGTATTACTAGCTGATGGACAAACCTAAATCCGTAAAAGTGCTGGAAGAATTCTGCTATGAGGTTTGCTCTGATTATGCAGAACTTAACAGTATATCACTGTTATGAAAACTTTAAAGACACTGATTGTTGAAATGATATCTGTTGAGTTTAAGATCCACTGGCTGCCCCTTGTTCCAAGTGGTAGTCATGATACATCTCTACCCTGATATAACGCCACCCGATATAACACGAATTCGGATATAACACGGTAAAGCAGTGCTCCAGGCAGATCAAATCAAGTTCGATATAACGCGGTTTCACCTATAACGTGGTAAGATTTTTTTGTCTCCCAAGGACAGCGTTATATCAAGGTAGAGGCGTATCTCCAATATTTCTGCTAGCAAGTCCTCAGAATAATATGCCATAATGCCTATGATGCCCTGTCCAACTGACTTAAAACCATAAAGTAGCCAGCATCCTATCTTTAAAGAGAGGGTTAGAGAAGCAGCAGGGAAATTCCTGGCCATCACTGCTGGATTTCACTATTCTGGAACATCTCCCATTTACCAAGAAGAAGACAATAGCATCTCCCTAGAAGCTTAGATGCCAGCTGGCTCGAATTTTCTCCTTGCCATTTGTAAGAAGTCCCTTGCCATTTGACCCCACTTTCAACTGCTTAGCTGGCATCCCACCAAATCATTCAGCTGAAGCTCCCCATCTAGCAAGGTCTGGTTATCGAAGATAAACATGTTGAATCAATGTCTGAAAAATGAATCCCACTGGGACAGAGCAATCCAATATAATTACAAGTAATACCAGCCTATGCCAGGGTCTCACCAATGAAATCCAGGATAAATGTTTTCATCTCATGATTTATTTATTCTGGATAAGTTGGCTCCCTTATACACCCACTGTGATAACATATCTGACCAGACAGCAGAGGGAACTGAGACTATAAGCCTATTCAGGCTTTTTTTTTTTTTTTTTAAACCTGGACTCACTAACAAAGTATTTTCCACCTAAATATATGATAATCACACCAGATGACACAAGGCACCACCAATACCAGAGACATAAGTTGGTCCCACCCTATATTACATATGCTGCACCACCTACAATGTGTACATACAAAAAATGGGTAGTGTGTAAACAAGTGCCCCTTCTACATGCCCAATTACTCATTTTGGTTTCCATGCACAAATCAGACACCAGTTTTGAAAATATGGCCTTTACAGTATATAGGGAAAGAAAACACTTGTCTAGCAGAGAGAAATGGAAGGGAAAAAAATAAGTTATAGGTAGTTCTGATCCTCCAGTAAAACAAGTTTTATTTAATGTGAGTGAATGAGAAGCTTGTGACAAACAGTGATTATCTGTCAAAATATATGTATGTGGAAGGTATAGCTACAGGCAAACCTGTGTCAGCCATGGCACCTGGGGACACACTGAACCACAAATAAGTGAATCTGAAAAAAAGAGCAAGTCTCAAATTGTGTACTTGCTGTTTAAAGACAGCAGTTAGCCAACAAGAGAACATCCAATTCTTTTTCCTATGGGGCAAAAGAAAATAAAAACCTTTGTTCTCTTTGCCTGGAGACAGCCCTGATAATATAGAGGACAGGCAAAGAAGAAGAAAGAACAGGAATAGATCATCTGTGTCTTTCTACTATTGCCAATTAACTGGAGTAGATTAATAGCTTGGGCTGGGCTAATACATTGGCCAGGCTATAGATTTTTGTTTTTAGGCGCAGCACGGTCTAATATAAAGGAGCCTGTGCATTTCACTTTCAGGATGATGTGTTATGGTGATGTAGTAAGTTATCTTCTAAGAGGATTCTGCATTAGTGGACATCTCTGATCTTCCTCAGTATGAAAGTCAGAGATGGCTTTCTTTCATAAACAGATACATCAGGTGCATCAATTTTAATTCTGCATTGGTCACAGAGCTGTTGTCAAAACCCTTAACAATGTACCTTAAATAGGAGGAATATGTTCTGTGCTTTTTGAACCACCATTAAGTTACATGGACCTGAGTTCCTGCTGCCAAAAAATAGCAAAATAGTTAACGATGGTCAATCTAAGCATACCATGATAAATATTGAATCAAAGATGCATTCTCTTTCTTGAGCTGTCAGAACATTCTGGGAGTACTCCCTTTTGAAGTAAATATTTCACAAGGATGGCAATAAGTATAAGTAGTTTGAGTACAGTGCAATGGTGTTTAAATACAGGAGAAAGAAAAAAGTGTTAATAGGATAAGTACCAGAAAGGATTAACTATAGCTAAATAGCAGAGAGGATTAGCTATTATCCTGTCTATACAGACACCTAAGTTTCATGTGGCCAAGTAGATAGGATGCACAAAGTCAGCACTGCAAGAATAGGGTTTTCATATTATTCCTAAGCCTACCGGGTATATTGAAATCAGGTTTACTAAAGCACATAGTTAACAGATCACATAACTCATAAACTAACCAGATAATCTATAAGAAAATTTAAATTTTTTACACCAGGGTAATATTTTTAGGAAATGCTTAGATAAATAATTGTTTCCAAAACACAGATTTAATATATGCAGTTAAAATGGAGGTCTCTAGAAAAAAAAATCAATCCTAACACCCATATATATCTGCTGCAATGTGCTGGCCTGAGTGACTAGACACTTAGGTGGATGAAGAGATTTTGCTTCCTTTAATTGTGGGTTGAAGCAGGTAGTGTATCCTGCTATCAACAAATTCTACTTTACAGCACAGACACTGCCAGATCAGATATCTAATACAGGATCCAGTTATCAAAAATGGTCCATATCAGAGACTTCAGGAGTATATATAAGAAACATAAGGGGCAAATTTACCACAAGCTTCAAACATAAGAAGTTTCTTCCAAAATCAAAAGAATTAAAGGTTGGCTCAAGCTTTCATCATGACACTCTAGATGGAATAAGAATGTATGCAGGTATGTGATATGCCTTACATTTTTTTACCCTATCTTCTTATATCCTGCACCCTCCCATCATCTTAGTAATTCAGTTCCTTCCAAATATATAAAAAATATCAATAACAATTTTTTTCTTCCCACTCTCTAGGAAAACAGCTTGAATACTTGAGAGTTTTTGTTGTTTGTGTTTATATTACATTTATATTATATTTGTGTATATATACTTTATATATTAGTGCACTAGCCTGGAGTCTGAGAGGTCTGCATTCAATTCCCTGCTATACCAGAATTCCTGTTTTCCCTTGGACAAGTCACTTAATTTCTCTGGACACAATTCCCCCATTTATAAATTAAGAGTAATAGTACTTTCCTACATAAGTGTTGTATGAATAAGTACATTAAAGGTATTCAGATACTATGGCAATAGGGGCCATCTATGTGCCTTAGGTAATATTTGAGTAGGTGTTTTGTGTATTGAGAGGACACTAAGACAAAATGAGTTTTGCATTTATTTCTGAAAGTGGTTAGTACTCTGGTTATTCTTATTTTTTTTTTGTGGGAGTGAGTTCCATGGTCTAGGTGTCCATTCTTCTAAAGGTCTTTGTCTTTCATTCACAGTCTTTCCCCATATAGGTTAAGAGTTTCATTGTTCCAGTACAACATAGCTACTGTGAAAGTCAGTCACAGAAGAGACAGCAATCTTCCAGGCTACTAGAGCCAATCCTTCCTCAAGCTTTGAATATCAGGATAGAGACCTTGTACATGTGTCTATATTCACTGTGGAGCCAGTGCAGACAGTAGAGCATGGCGGTGAGAAATTCATAGCAACCTGAATGTCTAAAAAAGCAGACAGGCTGCTGTGTTTTGTGTTGGAACCTCATTGGTGAGTATGGCTTTATCCCTAGATATCACAGGCCAGATCCTCACCTGCTGTGAATTTGACATATCTTCATAGGCTTCAGAGGAGCCAAGCGGATTTACACCACCTGAAGATCTGACCCAATGAGTGGCAATAATTAAGCCTATTGTGAATGTCGTGTACTTGAATATCCTTTACAAGTGCATACTCATACCATTTCAGAATCTGAACTCCGTGGATCTTATAATCTAAGGCAGGTTAGTCCTAGGCATATACTTTGGGTTGAACCAAAACTTTTCAAAATTTTCTGTGAATCAAAAAGTTAGTTTGAACAAAAACGAAACATTATTTGACCCAAAACAACACAATTTAGATTTCAAGCATTTTGTTTTTCACTTTTCTAAAGATAATATTAAATAACATTTAAAGATAAGAAGTCATTTTGAATAAAACAAATTGAAATATTTCATTCTGAAAATATCAAGATAAAAATGTCTAATTTTTCCATATTTTTGTAGTTTTTCTCCTTTGACCAAAAGCATTCAGGTGAATGACATACATTTGCTAAATGTTTGTTTCACCAAATCTGCATTTTTCATGGAAAAAAAGTTTGTGTTGCAAAAATTAACCTAGCTCTAATCAATAGGTGACCATCTTCTATCCTGTTAGTACTGAATCAATGTTTTTCCAAAATGATAGGGGACACTGCACTGTTAGAGCTGTCATTTAGATGACAAATATGCTGAATTCCTGGTCACTTGGCACCATAGAACTTTTTGTAAGGGAAGGTATATTAGCCCACATGTCCTGGCCAAATTGAAATTTGGAAATTGCCTATCTACATCTTCCATGCTATTTAAATGAGACAACATCCCTCCTTACTTCATCCCCTAAAATGTTATTTAGTATTTGTGTGTGCTCTGGAGGATGCTGCAGGCAGTGCAGTTCCCTTGAGCACAGAAGGATGTTTATATGGATGTGGACCCCATTTGTGAACATGATCTCAAAATTTCAAAATGTTTCCACCAACTCTAATTCTAAAATATAGATTTGGAGTAAGCCTGGGAGAGCTTAAATCACAGACTAGAAACCAAGAGATTTGGGTTCTAGAGCTGAGATTATTCATAATGATTAATTTATTCAATTAATTTCACCTTCTTTCTGTTCATGAACTGAGTCGTGATTTTTGTGAATTTGTTATTCAAAGTTATCTGACAAATAATTGTAGTGATTAACTAGAGCTTTCACAAAAGAAGATAATTGCACATATTTCAAAATTTGAAAAGTGCTGGTCAGTTTTGTTCCTGGTTCAATTGGTAATAAGATTTTCAATGTGAATATTAAGTACTGAGTTTTCCTTCCATAAATACTTGCTAATGAACATTGAGGTGGGCTATTCAAAAGCATTCAGGATTGGTCTAATTCTGCTCCCAAGAAAGTCAATAGAAGTTGACCTCAATGGGAGCAGCATGGCCAATGCTGACAGCAATTGAAAACCCCATACTAAAAATTCTCTGCTTGAAGCATTTAACTGGCAAATTCACAGAGAATGAAAGTGCCAAACATAGCTGACTGTGATTTGATTTTTTTTAAAATATGAGGCAGCTACTCAGTTCTACGGAGTTCTATTCCTGACTCACATTTTCTTATTGTGGGTCGTTAGGCAAATAGCTTCTCTACACATTTGTTTCCTTACCTGTAAATGAAGATATTTTCCTCCCCACGGGTGTTTTGTTGGGTTTCACTATTATAAAGCACTTGATTCTCACTAAGTCTATATTACATAACACAACATTAAATACCAAACTTAAAAATATTGTGGTTCTGTAGTGTATAATAAATTCAAATAATCTCAGAGTCCACCCTTATGCATCCATATATAGGATATATTTTATATATTTTAGGTTAGTGGTGTCCCACCTTTTCAGTCCCATTGTCAAAAACAATATTTCAAAATGGGAAGGGGACATAACTGGGATGGTAGAAGCAGTTTAAAGCTGTAATTCCTCCCCATCCTCCTTCATAGTTCCTTGAGAATCGAACGGGGAGTGTCAATGCAGCTCCTAGCACATGTCCACAAGCCAACTTTTAGGGTCAAAGCTGCCTTTTCAGCACCCCCATCTGGGATTGGGATAAAGTGTAAAGTGGCGGATTCCTTGTTTGAGTCCTGCTTTTAGTGTTTCATTCATTTTAAACACATCTCTGCTTCCTTCAGCCCATACCCTTTGGAACCACTCTTCTACAACCTGGACCCTGTTTCTTTCTCCAGGAGCCTTTTCAACCAGCCCTCCATTCTTCTACACCCATGCTACCAAGAATGTGCCCTGACCTCCAAATCTCTTGGTTCTTCCTCCGCCTCCCCTAACTTCTAAAATTCCCTCCCTTCTGCACCCCTTTTTCCCAGATCTGTCCCTTCTCCCAAATCAAATTTGCCCTTCCCCAAACCAATTCAAAACAATTATTGAGGCTTCAAAATGCTCCTAAAATCAATTGCAACACAGAGCAACCCACATTTAAAACCAATTTTTGCTGCAGCTTCATCCCCGTCTTTATGGTACCTCTGCTACCCTTTTCAGAGCTCTCACTCTGGCAGGCCCCACCTCCCCCTGCACCAGCTGCTTGCATGTCCTCCACCTCTCATCTCCTCCTGTGAAGACTACATAAAACCTCATCCGTTTAAAGTACTTGTATAGTCCCCCACTACATTTGTACCTGAGCTCCTCATAGTCATTGAGGTATTTATCACCACAAAACATTTGTGGGATAGAGAACTGCTATTATCCTCATTATACATGAAGGGCTGAGACATCGAGATTAAGAGACAGATTTTTAGGCACCTAGAGACAGATGGGTGCCTCATGGGACTTTCAAAAGCACCTAACTCCCATAGATTTCAAATCTGGCTGAGTGACTTGCTCAAGGTCACAAGAAGACCAGGGAACTGAACCCGGGGTTCTTGAGTTTTAGGCTATTGCAGTAATTTCTGGACAGGCCTTCCTCATAGCTTTACCTTCAGAGAAAACATTTTAGGCATATTTTTATTCCATTGCTTATTAATATAATTGTTTACACAATAAATGTGTATAAAACTATTAAATGAGTTGGCTTTGGGGGTGATTAACTTGCATAAGTGTTTTAAAATGGATTTTTGAAATATAAATTTGGGGCATGCATTTATAGGAACCAAGGTTAGTGCAAATGGTCAACTTTGTTCAATGAAATATTGAAAGTCCAAATGGCACAAAAACATCAATTCTTTTAATTTTTGGTTGTATTCTCACCTAGTTTTCATATTTCAACGTATGCTGCATACCACAGAACCTTTAATAAGATACAGCATTCACCATTATGACACAGATTTAATAATATATAACAGGATACAAAACACTGTTCTTATCACACCAACTCCATTTTAACCTTATCAGGAAAAGTCAGATCAAGACAACTATTCAATGGTTTGAAACACATGTAGCATACAATCCAAATACAAATTTCCTTTCAGTGACCTAGAAGAATAGTACAAGGATCAGTATCTTGAGTTAGAAGTAGCAGCCTTAAAGTAGTGGAAATAATATGCCATTGACTTCAAAGGAGTGGGAACTATAATGTTATGTTTCTGTTCTGATATTTCATAGCAAAAAGTTCATACTGAACTGTATAACATTTATTGATAGTGTGGCTCTTTGAAAGACACTGGGACCACTTCGCTGTCTCCATCACAGTGTGTAAGGAGAACAGCAGTGATACAAAAAAAAATCTGATTCTGAGACCAGGATATGCCATTTACTTCAAAAGCACTGCTCTCAAATTCTCTGCCATAGTTCCATGGACAGAAAGCACTTATATCCAGCTGCATGAGGCAAGTTGAACTCAGCTCGAGGACATTTAGCAAAGTCAGCTCAGAGACGATGGAATGTGTCAGGCTGTCACCCTTTCTTTAACTACTTGTGGCCTATAGAGTCATACTGTCCATATGATATGCAACCTGAGAGCCCAGTCTTACATTCAAAGATGTCAGTGACTTTTCTGTCTCAGTTACCTGGACAATAGGGAGGGGGGCAGGGAAGCAGTGTTGGTGTTATTTCTTTTTGCCTTTTTCCATTTGCAAAGTGTCCACACCTAGACTGACTTCCTTGAATTTATTTGTTATAGAAAATTTGTCACTAGATAATTTTTCATAAGGAACAAGTTGCAAACATTTGAGTTGTGATTATTCTACATTTGAGTTGTGATTATTAGTTTTGATGGAGACATTGGTCACTGAGTGTTTCTGCTCCTTGATTGGTTTCTGATGCAAATACTCATTTATGATTCAAAAATACTTTGAGTATTCTGCAGTATTCACTATAATTGAGTTTCTGTGAATACTATTCTTAGTATACTTTGTTAGAATGCAAACGTGAAAAGCAGATAAGTCAAAGCAGTTCATTTACACATTCACTGTGACTCACAGGAATATTTGAGAAATGTTGTGCAATATTTGGCCATTTTTCAGAGAGGCTTTCACTGTGAACATGACTGGTGGCTTTTTTTTTTTTTGTCATTTATAGCTTTGGATTAAGAGATCTGATTTACATGGCTTAAAATGTGCTTGTCAGTGCATTCCATATATTACAGGCCTCTCATATTATTGGCAGTTATTGAAAATATTAGCTATTTTCCCTTTTTCTGCTGTAACTACAGCGTAAGGAAGCTAAATTGTTTAACATTTCTGCTGGCTTGGATACGTTCTTATCTGATTTTATCTGTATGAATAGTTAAGGTTAACTTCCCTGAACAATCCAGGGAATGGCTTTGCAAGCTACTGTTTGCACATTGCCTGCGAAAACCTTCTCACATAACCACATCTGTGAGGTCTGTGCTCTCCTGACATCACACTGTATGAATCTCGGAGGGACTCTTTCATCATCTTGTCTATACGGTAGACAGAACTGAAGCAGAATGACCCAGCTTCTCATTGTTCCATTCCAAACTGAATGGAGGAAAGGTATGATTGAGTGCTCCCTTTTGAATGTTGCCAATTTAGACATGGTTTTCAGAGGAGTTTAAGACTTGGTTCTTTCTTTAAACTTATTTTGAAAATGGCACATCTCATTAATAACTATGCTGGCTCTCCCAAAGTCAGCATCTGGAAAGAAATTCAACTGCTTTAAGACTAAATTTATCCCTGTGCCTGTAAGCAGCCCAGGGTAGAGAACATGAAGGGAAACCTTGAGCGCTGCCTTAACTTGCATACCTTCTGCAATGACCCTTGAGGGCTGTTGTAGCACAACAGAATAGCCAGAGTATAGATGTATCTTGTCCATTCCCCAAATTCCCCTTGGAACGCCTTCAACGGAGAGTTCTAAAAGGGTTTACCCTGAGCTGGCCATGCTGGCTCCTCATCTATGCAAAGGGATCACAGGGCAATTTAACCTTCAGGGACTGGTGTCAAAATACCAGGGTAAGGCATCTGAAAGTTAATCATTTTCTTCTTTCTCAAGTGGTCCTGTCAGAGAAGTGAGGAATTCTCATTCTTCCCCTCTGTACATCCCCCCATGAGGACCCACATTAAAACAAAAGAATTTTGTTTAGAGCTTTTTTCACAAGCCATAATGCCCCTTTTCATTTGACAGAGTTAAGAGATGAAAAACAACCTCTGGACCCAGAGGTGAATCAACCCCAGTGAGCAAGAGACCAGAAACAGGATTCTACACCCTCTCTCACCTATACATATAACAGGACCAAGCCCTGCTGCTAATGATCCAGGATAGCAACCTGAACAAGAGTGAACATCTTTTGTATTTTCCCGTTTTGCTGGATAGCTGCTTATGAAGTCACCTGATAGGCTCCCTGATAGGCCCCAGCTGTGTAAATCTTGAGGAATTCTGTTGACTTCGTTAGTATAAATCTGGAGCTAGTCCACAATGTAATTGAGATCAGAATCTGGCCCTTTGTGTGCACCTACAGAAATTACTCTAAATATAAATTGTCCATCTCAGCTGAACTTGTAATTTTTGTGAGTGGGGTAGCATCTCTTCATCATTCTAAAACAACTGCTCCTTTACAGCTATAGCAATGCCTAGAGAAGAACATTCGGTCTTCCCCTTCATCGTAAGTAGGTGTCATTACTCTCTTTTAAAGAGATTTTTCACTCAAACTCAAGTTTGTACTGTGTCTCATTCTCAGTTGGCTAGAGGTTAATGCTGACTTAAATGCTTTAAAATTATATGCTGTCATTCTAATGCTTATGGGAAAATAACAGTGTAATTGCAGTCTCTTTTATAAAAAGAACAGGAGTACTTGTGGCATCTTAGAGACTAACAAATTTGTTTGAGCATAAGCTTTCGTTGGCTACAGCCCACTTCATCATCTTTCCCTCTGGCAATGAAGTTTTCATTTTTAAAGTAACTGGTAATGCAGACCTTCCTGGGAAGTATGTTCCATATTGTGCCTGTTTATGTAGCACATATAAGGCTAAGTTCTGTTCTTAGTTGTATGGGAAGCAACGTTTGTTGGCCCACTGTTTTGCTATTATGGTCTGGTGAGGCTTAGTAGCAGATCACACTGATGGGGAGTTGCAACAAGTGGAGCCAGCCAGAATACCTTCTGGGGAGTGCCTGCTTGGCTGGCACTGCTACCAACCTGGCAGAAGGTGTAGCATCCACTCAGTCAATTCTGCTGGTCTTTGTAGTTCTGAGGGTGAAACTGTAGATTCACTTCACCTCTGCATCTTGTGGAGGCTAGTGCTGTTGACAGAGTTCACTATGCATAATTCCTGCACTCTCCATATTGAGTCATAGCTGGTCCTTGCATACAAGGTAAAGTCTCTCACTTATTCCTCATCTTCCCCCCTCTCCACATACAAACAGCTGTGTAAGGCCAGCGAAACTCTGGCCCATTTTCATATATGCTTTTGAGGACTTCACATTCCAATCCAGAGCCGCTTAATATTAAAGCATTTTGTTTGGGTGCTTTCCATCCTTTTCTCATCACTGTGGTATGTCAACTAATGGTATTTAGAAGTTTGAAGACAAGTAAGAAAAATAATAGCTGAATGTTTTTAGACAGTATTTAGATCCACTGAAACTGCATGGGTTAAGTGGAGAGGGAAGATTCCAGTTCTGTCTGGCTCCATGAAACTTTACACTTCAGATCTCTCCTTCAGGATATTTAACTACACACATTACATCTTTAGTACAAAGTCTTACTGGCAGATCAGGTGTTTTGACATTATTGCTCTGTGCTAGTAGCCTTATAGGCATTAAGCCTTTCACAGATATTGTTGCATTGGTGTAATCATATTTACAGCCATCTATTCATCCATGATTGACTAGACTTTACCTACAGAGAATTTGACAGATGACTGGGTTACTTAGGCTATTTCCCTACAACTGTACTTAGCAGTGTACAATGTTGGCCCAACATCTAATTTTTCACTTTTGAGATAATACTGACTTCAATGTTCAATGCTATTTTGACATGCAGTCGTGAAGACTAAATGTGTTTTCTGTAGCTACTGATATGCTTAGCCCCGACAGACTACAAATCATTTAGCTGCTTGTACTTTGTTTTTGTTTTGTACTTTATTATTCTAGGCTTTGGTTGTACATGCCAATCGGATATTATCTTGGGACACTTTGAAAAGGCTTTCCTATTCCTCTGGGCATCATGGCCAGAGAGAGAGGCTGGTCTTTCTGTTTCAAGATAAAATATGCAGGGTTTGATTTTTTTGGTGTAATGGTTTTCCCAGTCACAGACACTGTTTGTTTGTTTGTTTCCCTATCCACTGTTCTTTTCTGATTATTTATTTCCCTGCCTGTACCTTTTGTTATTCATCTAATACAATATGTCTATTCCTTCTCCTTGTGACTAAGATGTGTTCATCATTTTGTTATGTATTAGATCACCCCTATTGAATGAAATGTAAAATACTTTTCCAACTTTAAAAGTTAATATTTCTCTTGCATGTCCATTTTGATGGGCTATATTGACTGATAGACAGCTGTCATCCCAATATCTCAGACTAACTGTGCAAAATATTAAATAATACTCATCTTCTGAAACATAGAATCTTTTAAAATATTCATTCAGCCACACATGCGTGAATCCTTTTAAATATTAAGGGCTACATTCTCTCCTCAAATGAATACATTTCTCGCACATACATCTGAGGGTAAAATCTGGCTCATAAACAGGTAATTCCCACTACCTTCCACAGTTCTGTTATTCAAGAGAATTAAAAGGAATGGTTCCAAACAACAGTCATAAGATTTCTTGGGGGCAATGGGTAGGATTTCTGACTTCAAAAAGAAAGTGTGTTGGGGGTGGGGAGTCTGTAGCTCTAATTGCTTTTTGAGAGGTTGGTATAAGGGCTATAGTGTAGGTGGAAGTTATTCAGAAATATGTTACACTGGCAGTTTTGTGCATACCTGGAGAGGGATGGAATGTCACCATCATATGTGGAGGTTCATTCCTCTGATTAAATGAGCATATTTACTCAGACCCATACATTATTTTATCATTTAGATCTGTATTTGGTGTTCCAAATGCTGTTGCAGGATGTTTTATCTTGTGATACAATGTTTTTTGCAATTTCAGACCCAATGCAGCCTGATTGCCTTCAGTCTTAATGTCCCAATCCCATTATCCACCAGAGAGTGGATATAACGTCAATCTGGTAAAAGATCCAGATGCTATCAAAAGGGGTACAAAATTTAAGATTTTTCCATGAACAAAACACAGTTTATGTCTCCTTTCTCTTGACTTTTTGGAAGGCACATAAAGGAAACTGATACTAAGTACTGTCATAGGCTATGACCCTAGAGCACCTCCCAGGTACAAATGTGCACTTACTGTCTCCCACACCAGCTTTGGTAGCCAGTGTTACCACAGAATTAGTTTGCTGCAGATACATGTCCCTCCAGAAACAAGCCTTAGGAGCAGTTTCCCCCTCTTTCTGGAGTTTTTCAGTAGTCCAAATGGAAAGGGCAACAGTTTGTCAGTCTCATTGTCCCCTGCTCAGTCTGACTTTACTGCATGACACTTGTAAGGCTATGGATAAATAGTCTTTGAACAAGGGCTGGGTCACTAATGCCAGAGAAAAGAAACAAAGTGAAGAAGGTCCCTTTACTTACCTAGAGAGTCCAGGCAGATTATCCTTCAGCAACTTTCTTAGTCAGCCGTCTCCACACTCTGGCTTTTAGAATCTCTGGGTACGTCTACACTACGGGATTATTCCGATTTTACATAAACCGGTTTTGTAAAACAGATTGTATAAAGTCGAGTGTACGCGGCCACACTAAGCACATTAATTCAGCAGTGTGCGTCCATGTACCGAGGCTAGTGTCGATTTCAGGAGCGTTGCACTGTGGGTAGCTATCCTGTAGCTATCCCATAGTTCCTGCAGTCTCCCCTGCTCATTGGAATTCTGGGTTGAGATCCCAATGCAAAAACAGTGTCGCGGGTGATTCTGGGTAAATGTCGTCACTCAATTCTTCCTCCGGGAAAGCAACTGCAGACAATCATTTCGCGCCCTTTTTCCCTGGATTGCCCTGGCAGATGCCATAGCATGGCAATCATGGAGTCCGTTTTGCCTTTTGTCACTGTCACCGTATGTGTACTGGATGCTGCTGACAGACGCGGTACTGCACTGCTACACAGCAGCATTCATTTGCCTTTGCAAGATAGCAGAGATGGTTACCTTCATATTGTACCATCTACCATGCCATTCTAAATTGGCGATGAGATGATGGTTATCAGTCATTCTGTACCGTCTGCTGCTATCATGGGTGCTCCTGGCTGGCCTCGCTGAGGTCGGCCGGGAGCGCATAGGCAAAAATGGGGTCATTCCCTTCCTATGTTTTGTCTAAAAAGAGTCAGTCCTGACTAGAATATGGGGCAAGTGTACTAGAGAACCAGAGAGCACAGCCGCTCCGTGTCAGAGCCCCAGAGATCCCGCAGAAATGATGAGCTGCATGCCATTCTAGGGGGTGCCCCTGCAACAACCCCACCCATTGCTTCCCTCCTCCCCCAACCCTCCGGGGCTACCATGGCAGTGTCCCCCCATTTGTGTGATGAAGTAATAAAGAATGCAGGAATAAGAAACACAGACTTTTTAGTGAGATAAAATGAGGGGGAGGAAGCCTCCAGCTGCTATGATAGTCCAGGCCGGACATTAAAGGGTAGGTGGGGAGAGGAGACCAGCCTTCTGCTCCTATGATAGTCCAGGCAGTACAGAATCTTTTCTTTATACATGACGGGGGCAGGGGGGAGGGGGGGCTGATGGAGCTCAGCCCCCAGTTGCTATGATGAGGACGGTTACCAGCCATTCTGTACCATCTGCTGGGAATGACCAGGAGTCATTCCTATTTTTACCCAGGCGCCCCCGGCCGACCTCACCGAGGCCAGCCAGGAGCACTCATGGGCTGATGACGAGAATGGATACCAGTCCTTCTGTACTGTACCGTCTGCCACCGGGGAGGGGAGGGAGGGGAGAGGATGCTGCGGTTTAGCACTACAGCACCCCGTCTACCAGCAGCATGCAGTAGACATAGGGTGACATTGAAAAAAGGCGAGAAACGATTTTTTCCCTTTTCTTTCGGGGGGAGAGAAGGTTGTAAATTGACGACATACACCCTGAAACACCCGGGAAAATGTTTTTGACCCTTCAGGCACTTGGAGCCCAGCCAAGAATGCAAATGCTTTTCGGAGACTGTGGTGACTGTGGGATAGCTGGAGTCCTCAGTACCCCCTCCCTCCCTCCATGAGCATCCATTTGATTCTTTGGCTTTCCGTTACGCTTGTCATGCAGCACTGTGCTGAGTCCCTGCTGTGGCCTCTGGAGATTTTTTCAAATGCTTTGTCATTTCGTCTTCTGTAACGAAGCTGTGATAGAACAGATTTGCCTCCCCATACAGCGATCAGATCCAGTATCTCCCGTACAGTCCATGCTGGAGCTCTTTTTGGATTTGGGACTGCATTGCCACCCGTGCTGATCAGAGCTCCACGCTGGGCAAACAGGAAATGAAATTCAAAAGTTCGCGGGGCTTTTCCTGTCTACCTGGCCAGTGCATCCGAGTTCAGATTGCTGTCCAGAGCAGTCACAATGGTGGACTGTGGGATACTGCCCGGAGGCCAATACCGTCGATTTGCGGCCACACTAACTGTAAACCGATATGGTAATACCGATTTCAGCGCTACTCCTCTCGTCGGGGAGGAGTACAGAAACCGGTTTAAAGAGCCCTTTATATCGATATAAAGGGCCTCGTTGTGTGGACGGGTACAGCGTTAAATCAGTTTAACGCTGCTAAAATCAGTTTAAACGCATAGTGTAGACCAAGCCTCTGTTCTGTAACTCTGCTTTGCTCTGTGTGCTATTTCTCACTATGCATGGATCCTCCCTTACAAAGAACCACCCCTCTTTAGATGGCCCACACATCATACATACTCCTACTTTGAGCTGATTGCAACCAAAGGAGCGCATTAACCCCTTCCGGGCTGGGATGGAATCTTGTTGCATCACAAGTACATATTACTAGTCTTTGTGGTAAATTATTTAAAGGAAAGTGAGGAAGTAATTGTGGAATTAAAAGCAAAGCTCAAAACCTATGTACTGATATGAACCCCAGGGAGCAGATAACCAAAGCAAAATTGGCCTTCAATTATTTATTTAACAAAAAGCTAAATACAGCATGTTTGTTTTAGATAGTGTCAATAATATTATGAACAGAGGAAGCAGATGGAAAACTACAGTACTTGCTCTTAAATTTGTTTCTTAACAATCCCTTAAAACAATCCACAATAGGAAAGTCTTGAAGGTGGATTTGTCTGTCCTAAGTAATTGGATATTTCAGTTCTGTGATTTTTATTTTGCCTCAATAGTTCTATTGCACCTCCTGAAGAAATAAATCATGTAACTTTCATAATTGCCCTTCCTATCACTTGAGAATTTAGACAGGAATATTTAGAAACACCCATCTCTTTTGAGAAGATCAAAGCATCTCTTAAAAGCTTGGATTCTAGTAAATCACCAGGGAAAGAAATTTTTCCCTCCCTGTTTTATAAATTATTTGGTTTTCAAACTTGTTCTGTTTTTCAGAAGTCTCCTTCCTACCATGGTGAAGATAAAGTTTCTTAACACTTAATGAGATCAGTACTTTGTTTAATGTGCCTAAAAGACCTTGATCTGAGACCTATCTCATTGATTAATTTGGAATTGAAGATTTATCCAAAAATACCCATCTGATAGTTTACAAAAAACCCAATTCCACAGTTGATTCATTTCTGTCAGTTCAGCACTGTGACTGGAAAGTCCACAACTAAATTATACTAGGGCAACATTCAGCTGACTACATATTAAGCAATGTTTATCAGAGGATGCACATTATACCTCTGCTCCATAGTGTTGATTGGCTTCCAATTGGTTTCTGGAAAAAGTTTTTTGGTCCAACCTACCTTAGTGGCTACCACTTCCCTTAGGTAATGCCATAAGTATAGATGTTCAAGCTAACAGCCCTCTTGTTTAAATGAGAAGGGAAGGTGAGGAGTTCTTCATACTGGAATATATTGTTATGTGGGTCATGGAAGCTGGTGGGCATAACAGCCACCCTTCCTCTATGATAAATGTAAGAAGCAGTAAAACTCCTTTTGATATAAGTCAGCTGAAACAATAGTAGCCAACACTCAAAACACAGGCCACATGCAATGCCGGTCAGGAGCTGAGCTAAATGGGTGGAAGCATTCCATGGGGAGCTAAATGCAAACACAGATTACTGGGTATTTTTTGGTGGAGTTGTGAGTGTCTGTGTCTGTAGCCAGAAACAACACAGAAGAAGACCAAGATGGCAGCAGAAACAGTCAAGGACAGTCAGAGAAGCACTTGTATAGTGACCCTGGAAGAAAGCTAAGAGAGATATCTTTTTGTATGGAGTGCTGGATGAAAAAAGAGGCTTTGAATACTGAGCAATACAATTGTCTCCCGTTGTTGATTCCTATGGTGTAGAATATAGGGGAAAATCTGAAAGATTAAGGCACAAAATGTGGCATGCCTAGCAAGGAACATAAAAGGCAATAAGAAGAATTTCTATAAGTATATCAAGAGCAAGAGAAAAGACAAAGGAAAGTATAGGTTTATACTTAGTAGGGAAGGAGAGTTAATAACAGACAACATAAAGACGGCTGAAGTGTGCAATGCCTATTTTGTTTCAGTTTTCACTGAAAAAGGTTAATGGTGACCAGACACTTAACACAATTAAATATTAACAACAAACAGGCCAAAATAGGGAAATAACAAGCTAAAGAATATTTAGATAAGTTAGATATATTCAAGTCAACAAGGCCTGATAAACTCATCTGAGGGTGCTTAAGAAACTATCTGAAACAATCATGGAACCATTAGTAATTATCTTTGGGAACTCCTGGAGGACAGGCAAGGTCCCAGAGGAATGAAGAAAGGCACACATGGTAAATATATTTAAAAGGGGGAACAAAGAGGACTTAGGGAATTATAAACCAGTCAGTCAACTTGGTTAGAAAGATAATGGAAACAATTATTAAAGAATCAGTTTGTAAGCCTCTAGAATCAGAGGGGTAGCCGTGTTAGTCTGGATCTGTAAAAGCAGCAAAGAGTCTTGTGGCACCTTATAGACTAACAGAAGTTTTGGAGCATGAGCTTTCGTGGGTGAATACCCACTTCGTCGGATGCATGTAGTGGAAATTTCCAGGGGCAGGTATATATAAGCAAGCAAGAAGCAGGCTAGAGATAACGAGGTTAGTTCAATCAGGAAGGATGAGGCCCTCTTCTAGCAGCTGAGGTGTGAAAACCAAGAGAGGAGAAACTGGTTCTGTAGTTGGCAAGCCATTCACAGTCTTTGTTTAATCCTGAGCTGATGGTGTCAAATTTGCAGATGATTTGAAGCTCAGCAGTTTCTCTTTGAAGTCTGGTCCTGAAGTTTTTTTGCTGCAGGATGGCCACCTTAAGATCTGCTATTGTGTGGCCAGGGAGGTTGAAGTGTTCTCCTACAGGTTTTTGTATATTGCCATTCCTAATATCTGATTTGTGTCCATTTATCCTTTTCTCTACGGAAAGCTCCTTTTCACCCACGAAAGCTCATGCTCCAAAACGTCTGTTAGTCTATAAGGTGCCACAAGACTCTTTGCTGCTTAAGCCTCTAGAGGATAACAGGATTATAAGTATTAGTCAACAAGAACAAATCATGCCAAAACAAATTAATTTCCTTCTTTGTCAGGGTTATTGGCCTAGTGGCTAGGAGGGAAGCTGTAGATATGATATATCTTGATTTTTGTGAGTGTTGTTTTGTTTTTGTTTTTTTTTTTACAAAAAGAACAGGAGTAGTTGTGGCACCTCAGAGACTAACAAATTTATTTTTTACACAGTTTCACATGACATTCTCATACACAAAATAGGGAAATGTAGTCTAGATAAAATTACTATGATATGGGTGTAACTGCTTGAAAAACCATACTCAGAACATAGTTATCAATAGTTCACCTTCAAAGTGGAAGGACATATCTCTTGAAACACCACAGAGGTCTGTCTTGGGTCTTGGTACTTTTCAATATTTTCATTAAGGACTTGGATAATGAAGTGGAGTGTATGCTTATAGAATTTGCACATTACACTGTGGCACTCTGTAGCTCAAATTAGCACCTTGGAACCCCCATAGTCACCACAGTCATACAATTATGATATGTTTCATACAAGGTATGCCTTGTGAGGTATCATTTTAAAAGTCTTGATTTGTTGAACATTAATATCCTTCTGGATAGTAAGTGCTATCATTGGATGTTAATCTACCGTATGAAGTTTGGTTGAAATGCTTGGGAAATCTCAGCTCAGTTTACAAAGGCTAGTGTGTGTCCTCTCCACATCAAGGGAGAGGTGGGCTGGGCAATAAACTTACACTGGTCAGAAGCCTGACCAGTTCAGGATAATATAGTTCTGGGGTGCAAGCCTGGGGAGCTGAGGGGAATTGGCTGGAGACTTCATTGTTGGGAGTGGCTGGGAGATGCATTCATGTAACTCAGTTGGGTATGTCCCTGTCTGTGGATGTCTGTGTAAGTGCAGTACCTGCCAGAGAATTGTAGCTTGGTAACAGCATCACAGAGTGAGAGGGACATCCCAGGCTGGTGGGACAGAGGACTCAGAAGTCCCGTAGTCTAGGTTAAAATGTAGTCTAATAGAAAACTGCTTTGGTGTATGGTTTAACCTATACTAGTCTTAAATTTGTAAAAATAATTGTATGCTATTCTGTGAAAGGTGTAAGCAAAGTCAGTGAAATCATAACACTTGACTCTGAAATTTAAAATTAAGTATTAAACTGAGGAGACCAAGAAATACTCTAATCAGTGTACATCCATATGGTGAACAATATTACCTACCGTGAGCCATTTCCATTCACAAAGGCCTAATACAAGAATGGACAATTACTATAAAATTGGCTCCTGCTTAAATTTTCCCATTTCAGGATCAAGAAAAGTAATTTAATCTCATGCTGTATTGATTTTGTAATTGTATATTTTGAACCTAATGATTTATTGTTTCCATTTTAATTGTGATTTTGATTTCATCATTGTGTTGTTTATTTCTAATTAGCTAAGTGATATGTTCATTTAGGTCTATATTTGCTTGCTTACTCTTATTAATAACATCTATAAATATATACAGAGCTGGTTTATGTTATCAAATTTGCATCAGGGTCACAAAACTCTTCCTTAAAGACGCAGGTGAATACATAAGGTATTTTAGAGCCCTTTTGCTCTTTCCTTGAATTAATACCTATGTCCCTTACACAATACTTTTCCCCATTGCCTAACTGAATTCCACTTAATAATGTACAGGGCACACTGGAAGGGCCTTCCATGAAGAAATGAAATGAGTAGTTTCCAAAAGGGAGAGAAGTCTCTTATTAATGGAGGGTGATATGACTATTGTCCCAGTATACAATTTTAGTAGGTGCTTTTATAAATATAGAAGTATTTAGAGTTTGTAATACTAGCATGAAAAAGAGAGAAAGAGAAGCAAAGATTAGATATTACATGGAGCATAAGAAACTCAGGCTGCTGTATCATCCTCACTTCTCAGGACACAGTTTGTCCAGACACGAGGGAAATTAGGATATTTAATTTAAGGGTGGAGCTTTCTTTTGTTTGTTTTTTGGGTCCTTTTTCCCATGTAGAAGATTAGACATCTATATTCTAATCTCTCTGAAGCAATCTCTCTGTAATTGATGATCATTCCTTTTTCTTGTTTGTCACATCAGGATTGGTCTCTCTTTCATATGCAATCCTTTGAGCCACTGTCTGTGACAGTTCAAAGTCCTCAATCCTATTTGGATGAGTAACAAAAATGAATCATTAAGTGAAGCTTGTAGCAATGATTTGGTACTAGCAGGTTGTAAATTTGTGAGAATGCAGTAACTCAGGAAAGCAAAATAAGAGATATAAATAAACACCAAGAACCCTTGATCAGAAAAGGTCATATAGGAAAACCAAAATATAGGAGCTATGTCCATAGAGAAAAATCAACAAATCAGAATTAATCAGAGGATGGACAGAGTTTTATCAGAAAATACTAATTCATAGAACCTAATATATTTCACAGAAACATCTTGGGTTCAACAAACTTTTGGTAAGTCAAAAGCGGGGTTCCATAACACTACTGCTGACTTGTTATGGAATAATATAAATATTAAATGAAAATATAAAAATACAATAAATAAGACTAAATATAATTCAAACATGAAGTATTAATTTTTTTCAAGATGAAAAGTGTCTAAACACTTTTTTTTTGAGGGGGGAAGGGACTTTTGTTTTCTGAAAAGTTTCAAAAATATTTAATTTTGTTCCATTTTGGAACCAAATTTCAAAATGTCAAAATTTCCTCACAAAACAAAATTTGAGTTTCAACCAGTTCTAGTAATAACACTAATGATCTGGATCCTGCTCTCATCTTTGAACTTTTTCCAGGAGTTAACATTCTTTTGTCAGACATCCTTCAGCGCCAGGTCTAGCCTGGAGCCATGAGTCCCCCCAGGGTGGACAGGGAAAGAAAGTATGCAAACAGGGAGGAAGCTAAATTCCTTGGGACCATAGGAGGGGCAGTAATTTCACAGGCTGGCATAGTATATGGAGCAGCAGAGTTGTTTCGGGAGGATGGGATTCACCTGTCCAACTTAGGTGCTGTCATGTTTTTAACTGATATTAAACATGGCATTAGGAGATATCTGGGAACACAACTGGGTGTGGGGAGGAGGCAGCCAAGCTAATTGCTGGTACCTCTTTGTGGTGGAAGTCCAGTGCAGGTACTCCATAGGAAAGGTATACAGTGACCGGATAAATGATTTGGAAAAGGACTGAAAAAGGGGCGTTCATTAAAGGAACGAATGGGGTGGGGAGGGGTGGTTGGGGACTTCTATGACTGATACAACAGGGAGCCAACCCCCCATTCTTGAAGCCCACCTTAACACTCCTACAAGATGGGGTGGATGATAAGATCCCAGCAATGGATTTGTTGGAGGGACCTGGATGGAAAAAATGGGATATCTGGTAAAAGCCCCCCGGGTAATTACAGAATAAACATGGGGTTACCTGCACCGTACACTTTTATCTGCCAGGTAGTTCCAGACATCTAATAATAAAGTTGCAGCCTGATTAAACCCATGTCAAATGTCTCCAGTCCTCCTTCGGCATAGCCAGACAAGGTAACAACAACAAACAAACAAAAATAACAAATTATGTAGAATTGTCAATGCCTGACACAGTAATGTGAAAATGAATTAATGATTTTACTAAGATTTTTTGCTGTTTGGTGATGCTTTTTAAAACTGCATCTTTCAACTGTGTCTTTAAACTGTCTTTCTTTCAATGATACCTTGAAAGATTGGAAGATTTCTATCCTTGTAAATTTTTAAATCCAGCAACAGCCAACTCGTGATCAGAATAATTGCACCTAAACTGGGAGGAGTGGTAGATACGCTGGAGGGTAGGGATAGGATACAGAGGGACCTAGACAAATTAGAGGGCTGGGCCAAAAGAAACCTGATGAAGTTCAACAAGGACACGTGCAGAGTCCTGCACTTAGGACGGAAGAATCCCATTCACTGTTACAGACTAGGGATCGAATGGCTAGGAAGCAGTTCCGCAGAAAAGGACCTACAGGTTACAGTGGACGAGAAGCTGAATATGAGTCAACAGTGTGCCCTTGTTGCCAAGAAGGCTAACGGCATTTTGGGCTGTATAAGTAGGGGCATTGGCAGCAGATTGAGGGACGTGATCATTCCCTTCTATTCGACATTGGTGAGGCCTCATCTGGAGTACTGTGTCCAGTTTTGGGCCCCACACTACAAGAAGGATGTGGAAAAATTGGAAAGAGTCCAGTGGAGGGCAACAAAAATGATTAGGGAGCTGGAGCACATGACTTATGAGGAGAGGCTGAGGGAACTGGGATTGTTTAGTCTGCAGAAGAGAAGAATGAGGGGGGATTTGATAGCTGCTTTCAACTGCCTGAAAAGGGGTTCCAAAGAGGATGGATCTAGACTGTTCTCAGTGGTACCTGATGACAGAACTAGGAGTAATGGTCTCAAATTGCAGTGGGAGACGTTTAGGTTGGATATTGGGAAAAACGTTTTCACTCAGAGAGTGGTGAAGCACTGGAATGGGTTACCTAGGGAGGTGGTAGAATCTCCTTCCTTAGAGGTTTTTAAGGTCAGGCTTGACAAAGCCCTGGCTGGGATGATTTAGTTGGGAATTGGTCCTGCTTTGAGCAGGGGGTTGGACTAGATGACCTCCTGAGGTCCCTTCCAACCCTGATAGTCTATGATTCTGTGATTCCCCTCTCACTCTTCTGCTCCCCAATATATTTTGTAAATTATTTGTTTTGTTCCAGTGTGGCGGGGTGGACCCCCGCTGCTGCCCTGAAGGGGTAAAAACAGCCCTGGGAGGGGGCTGTGGCTTGAGAAAGCAGCTTTTAGGCTGGGCAGATTGGGGGAAGTGGCTGCAGATGGGGCCACGCCCCAAACTGAGCAACAAGTCCTTATAAGGCCACCAGGGAAGCTAGGAGCAAGCAGTCTCTTTCTCTGTAGAGGAAGATGGGCCTGGCTGCAGGGAGCTAGACACAAAGTACCTGAGTGAAGCAGGGCTGAGGAGCTGGGGAGCTCTAGCCTAGAAGCCCCAGGCTGCAGCCTAGCAGAAGGCTAAGGGGTACTAGGGGATGTAGAGGGCAGCCCAGGGGTAGGCCAAGGTAGCAGGTCCAAACCCAACCTTGCCAGCGATGAGTAGGCTGATACTGCAGTCTGCCCCAGGGCGCAGGGGCTAGACAATGACTGGCAGTAGCCATTACTGAGGCAAGGTGGGGATAGAGGGTGGGAGGGGAGACCTTAAGACTGAGGGGTTACTGCCAGGGAGCAGCACCCCAGGTAAAAGGGCACCGGGTCCAGGGAGGGACATGGGGGCCAGAGGACAGGTGGCTCACCGCCTGCAGAGGGTGATCCGGAGCTGGAATCGAGCTAATTCCCAGAAGTCACCAGCAGGAGGTGCCACGGGGTGAGTCCGCTCATCTACACCCAGGTTGAACTTGAATGAATAGGCCCAGATACAAAAATCCAGTTTGTGTTCTGCTAGGGCAGATGCCAAAGGGAGCCTATATCCTCTAGATTTTGTTTTGCTGTCCTGTATATTTTTTGTGCTATGTATGGTAGAGGGTACAAACTGCAACTTATTGCCAGCTGTCAAACACCTCAGTGGTAAATATCTTGAATACTTGTAGGTTTCATTTTTGCTAGTCTGCACGTTGAAAAAAGCTTGATTTTTATTTTAAAAAAATCCCAGCAGCTGGAATATTTTTTCACTGAATTGATCCCTTTTATGTTCTCATCCTTCTTCTGTTATAGAAAGACTTGCCTCCACTTTTCAATAAATAAATTTACTGCAGACAACTTTCTCTCAGACACAGTTGATTTCACAGATGATCATAAAATGGCCAGGAGAGACTGGAGTAATGGAAAATATGACTGCCTGACAGAACACTGTTGCTGTACTTGTTCATAAATAATAGTATATGATTAAAATGCTGTGGAGGAGATGACCACCATTACATTCAACTAGCAGAGAGAGAGTGTTACCAGAACTCATCTATATCTTTCATTTCTCATTTCTCAGATATGTCCTCTGTTTCTATACCTCCTTGGTTTCTCTGATACTTTCATTTCAGCTACACATTATAAACATCCCATGCTTTTAAAATGAAAGCACTCACTTTTTATATTTTTTTTAAGAAAATATCAATATAGTGATATTGTAGAAGAAGCTTTATGTTAGAAAAATCAAGAGAAGCCTTGTAGTGAGCTGAAATAGGGAATAAACGTCCATTAACCCTTTGAGACAAGTATATGGCAAGTTGATTGCACATGTCTGAACTTCACTTTGGAATATTCACTACTCACTGAAAGAAGCAATAGGTTTGTATTCAATGATCAGATCTGATGTTTGCAAAACTATTGACTCACAACATGAGATATTCAGTTTAATTAAAATTAGACAACTCAAGAGGTAACTTTTGGTATATCCTTAATAGTTAAGAGTCCATCACATCAAGTACTGAGGACATGCACAGAACAGACAGACCATGGCCCACCTAGTCTGCAGATTTTCTAACATTTGTGTGGAAGCCCTGCAGGTATCCTTGAAGGACATTTGATTCATCAGTCATATTTCCTGGGCTCGATCTGCCATAGTCTTCAGTGCACCCCTGGTCGAACCGATTCCCCACTCAGGTTTCTGAAGGCATGGAGTGAAAGTTCCTGCAAATGAAAGCTAACATCGAAAGTAATTTGTTTATTCAGGAGAGCCCCATGTTTTTTTCCCAAGAGGATAATGCTGTGGAAAGTAGCTCTCCAAACTCCATCTTTAGCCCTAAGCTTCCAAAAGGCATGGATGATTGGTTATACAGAGTAAAATGTTGGATTTCTACTGAGTTGGAAGAATAATACAGTATGATTTTAATTCTTCTTTTTCTGACAGGGTTTTGTCGAAAGGAATAAATGTTCCACTCCTTCCATTCTCTGCAGGATATATCAGAAGAAATACTTTAAAACAATGTAACATCTGTACTGCATGAATCCAAAGTGTTCTTTCAAATAATGACCTTTGATTGTTTTTTTAACACCTAACCTCCCATGTTAATGAAATTTTATGGTTGCACAGCTAAAACTCACAACCTTAAAACTGCCTCCTTACACACATTTACCTACTATTGTTTCAAAACAGCTTTTGTTTATGCAAAAGTTAATGGCTTCCAAATTTTTCTTTAGTTAAAAAAACAAAACAAACACCAAAAAAACCCTTGAAACTTATAGATAAGATGTAAGAGAAAAGAAATATACAGTTATATCCAATGATACATTTGCACTTTGACCAAAATGATATTGTCTGAGGAGAGATGGGCTATTAGACTTTGACAGAAACATATGCACTAAAAGGGAGTTGAGGAGAAGGTGTTTTTGGAGACTAGATCTGAGGAAAGTCTGAAAGTGCATCTGAAGTGTGTATATGTGTGTAGGATGCAAAGAGACATGTTTAGCTACTTCAATTTAGCTGTGCATGAGAAGAATGCCTGTGTTTCATTCACCAGTAAATAATTCTCATTCACTGTGCATTGTATCTTTTTACAGCTTTCCAA
The DNA here is from genome assembly GCF_020497125.1 of Mauremys mutica. Classification (NCBI taxonomy): domain Eukaryota; kingdom Metazoa; phylum Chordata; order Testudines; family Geoemydidae; genus Mauremys; species Mauremys mutica. The sequence goes on along the minus strand of NC_059076.1, from coordinate 105,318,938 downwards.
TAGTAAAAAAAAAGGTAATAGTAAACATACAAAGGTGAAGAGAAAATAGTCTCTTAAGGCTAAACTGTTCTGATCCCAATGCCAATTGCACTATAGTGATAGACACTTTTCACCCGGCAGCATAGATGATGAACATGATTATATAACCAGTTTTAAAAGAGGACACTTTGCAGTTACTGAGTGGCTTATCACAGATTCTTTTTTTTTTAACGCCTCTACTTTTAATGCTGACCATTTGGTGCATGCAATGCAAAGGAACTGTCCTTTCAGGCCTGTTAGCTGGGGTACCTGGGGACAGCTTTTTAAAAATAAAAATAACCAAGGAAAGTTCCTTTTTCAATAGTGCAGCTATAGGGCTTATTGCAAAAAGATGTCTAGAGTGAAGTCCACTTAAAATTTGCCTAAACTTTGTGAGATTTATGCCCTGCAGGGTGATTTCTATTGAATTCCATTTAACTCTTGAAAGAGAAGCTCCCTTCCTGCAGGACAGATGGTCATTTAAATGGGATAGACAGTACATTATCCTAACAAAAACTTCTTGCCTAAGTCATAATTGGCATAGCAGCTATTCCAGGATTCTGCAAAAAAATATGTACATTGTCAATAATGCAATATGTAAAGATGGTGCCCAAGTTAGCCACATACTTTTGTCATGAAGAAGTATGGTAGTCCAAATAAATAAAGATAGAAGCTATGTGCAATGTCTGAATTTACCAGTTATTATATAGAATAGGTGGTGTCCACCAGCTGAAATAGTCTGTTTTTTATGCCCCTGGGAAAGTGGAAATTAGTGCATATGCTTTACTGGCCTAGTATTGCTTTACTGAAGTCATACCATTGCACAGGATTGAGTTCATTACGTATTGTAGCTAAATTGCTCAATTTAAAAAGGAGAGGCATTTTAGGATCAAAATTCTGATTTTTTTTTTAAAGTTTTACAAAATATAATCTGAAGAAAAACCACTAAACAGGTTTCAAGTATCATAATTTAGCCATTGCTCTGTAAAGTTATGAAGTCAAACTTTGTGCTGTTGCATGAGAATTAGAAAATTACTATATATTGGTCGTAGACAAAAGTGAAATTCACCAGTCTATTTTCATTAACCAAGATGAATCTATTCACCTTAATCAAATCTAAGCAATGCATTTATACAATGCTCCTCAGCATGATATCTGATGCAAAGAATTAACTAGCAGTGTAAGTAGTAAAATGTAAATTATATTTTTTAATTATTCATAATCTAAGGTGTTAATAGTAAGAGGTATGACATTTTTCATTTAAAAAGAGTTTTATGGCAATGGAATTCATTTTCATCATTAGACTTTATTGTCTTCACAATTATTCCAGTGCTTCAAAATAAGGCTTTTTATTTCTAATCTAAATCAGCTCAGAACTTAAATAGACCTGAAACTAAACCTCTTTAATGGTACAGATCAGTTTGAATAAATACCCTGGTCTGTATCTGAGGCATGATGTGATTTACCCACAACAATCTGAACTAATTGTGCTGACAAATTAATCATGAAACTTTATCAGGTTTGGGCGGCTTTGCTAAGCTGGCTACCATGTTGGTATCTCATGCTCTTTAAAGTTTCCTCAGTATCAGATATAAACCTATGATGTAGGGAAGCCTTGGGATGCATGAAGTTTGAAACAGTTGTAGGTTTAAGCCCAAGTCTTGCTGAGATCTCACAGTGGAAATATTAACAACTATTTGAAAGCCAGAGTGAGGAAGGAATAGGAATAGCGTGACCTAGACCAGGGCGATCATTCAGAGAGTTGCTTTTACAGTGTGTAATGAGAAGGAAATCAGAGTTAGTATTGATGAAAAGGAAAATATCGGTCTAGCAGTTGGCCCATTAATCTGGTGGTTTGGGAAGTATTGCACGAAGAAGCCGTAGTGTAAGAAAGAATCAGATCGTATTTGTGTACTCAACCAGAAGGCATTTTTCAGAATGTATTCTCCTCTGGACAGGGACTGAATCTTCATTTGTGTTTTGTATAGCATCAAGCAAACCACTGGTGCTTAATAAATTCACTAAGTATACTGGGGCAACCTATATTTTGTAGAAAACCTTAAAAGGTAGGGGAAGAAATCTGAGGGGAACCTCAGAGAGCTTTCTCCAGATTTTATCAAGCGGAGGGATGGTTGTCTTCTGTCTTGTGGAAGAAGCAGGGAGTCTGGCATCAGTCGACAGGTTCTCTGAATTCTATGTGGGTCTAAGGGATCCACTGGAGGCCAGTTATACTATCTCTGGGACCTTGCCCTACTTGGACATCCAGGCAATGTGGCTCCAACAGAACTGCATTGCCAGGGAACGCCACTTAGGTGACTATGGGAGGGATTTCTCCCTTTTCAGTTGGACTTCATGCAGGGGTGTGGGCAGAACATGCATATTCCCTCAATGCCCTGATGTAGGCCCACACTCTTCCATCCCTATGTTATTGGTTGTAAGAAACAGATTCTGGATTCTCCAGACATGTTATAGGGTCCCATGAACGGGGAATATAGTGCAAAGGAGGCAGGAGATTCTTCCCATTTTCAATGGGACTGGGTGGAGAACTTTCCATGGTTCCCATCCATGTCCTGATTGGGCCGGAAGAGAAGAATCTTCTGCTGACTTTGCAATTAATTCCTTCCTGGATAAAAAAAAGCTTTTCACCTGATTTCCCAGACCATTCTCACATTTCTACAATGTTTTGTTATATAGCATTGTAGAAATACTAATCAACATATCCAATTATTAGGTCAAAGTCCAAACAAATATTGACTGCTTCTTCTTTATGCACTGTTTTGCTAATACTCCCCCAAATTGTAATAGAGTGCAGGCATGATTTTCCTCCGCAGGAGTTAATATTATTGAATTAAGTATAATTGGACAATAGTGTAAAGTATCATAAATTCAGAAATGAAGATGAAATTTTAGCTAAATTAATGTGCAAAGTTATTGAGGGCAGCATGTGGTAGTCTGAACTTACATGCTTATCACTGACAATGTTAAATCAATTTGATTTAAATTATGAATGCTGGTTTGTGCCTTCATATTTGTAGTCTCTTTAATGTAAGTTTCTCATAAAGCTTTGTTTCATGTCAGTTATTTTGTGTCTATTATTTCTGTCACTACTTCTGACAAAGATTTTATAGGTCTTCATTGGATTTTATGAGACTTGTTTTTCAAAATCATTCATAGGTCCAGGATTTCATCATCAAATGATATAATTTAGAATGGGAGCAAATAAAAGGCTTATGATAGAGATAAATAAAATGAATAGTGTAGGAAAAGTCAATAGACAACTTGTATTTTCCCCTTCCTAGCACCTCTCAAGGTGCTTGCACTACCATGTGATTCCCTGACAAAATAGGCTGTGGTTTAGAGCTACAAAATAGATCTTAACAAGCATGATTAAAAGCAGGGGTGGCTCTATGTATTTTGATGCCCCAAGCACGGCAGGCAGGCAGCTTTCGGCGGTGCACCTCTGAGAGGTCCACTGGTAACACGGATTCGGCGGCATGCCTGCGGGAGGTCCGCCAGTCCCATGGCTTCGGCGGTAATTTGGCGGTGGGGACGCAGAAGGCACAGGACCGGCGGACCTCCTGCAGGCATGCCTCCAAAAGCCGCCAGCCTGCCACCCTCACGGCGACTGTCAGGCTACCACCCCCTGACTTACCACCCCAGGCACACGTGTGGAGTGCTGGTGCATGGAGCCGCCCTTGATTAAAAGACTAATCCAATCCCTACTACTGACACAATATAGTTTAATCACAGCAAATTGAATTAACAGTGATGCTGTTTTAATATTTATTCAGGGTGTTAACATTGTTTTGGTTTGTGTGTCTGGCTGTGTCTTTTAAACATGTGGACAAGAAACTCATTCATCATGATGTTGAAATATGATGACTGCCCCTGGTTCCTTCTGTACTGCTGTTTCTGGAGGTGAAAAATCTTGAAGGGTATATACAATCCTCTTTGTGCTGTTTCTTCCTTATTTCTTAGTCCCTGAATAATAACTATTTTTCACAGTAAGTTTACTTTGAACATGCTGTGGGTTTTTAACCCTCAGGTACATCTCAAAGATAATGAAACTCAGTTCTTGTTAAATATCCAAACTTCTTTACCTTTTCACCAAATTCCCTAACTCGGACACTTTGTTCCAGGGATAAATGGTGAATGATTTATACCAAACGAATTGCAGATCCAGAAAACTGGATTAATTTCCAACTCTTATTGTATGAACCAGAATTTTAAAGAGGGCTCCCTTCAACCTCAAAGTTTTAGTGCAGTTTTGCATGTATAAAGATTTACTTGTACAAATATTCAAATATAATTTATGCATTTATTCTTTTGTACATCTACAGAGCCTATAAACCAATCTTTAAGTACATTTTAAAATGGTATATAACCACTGATCAACATTCATAGCTGGAAAAGATGTGAAGGCCCTTGTAAACTCATTTAAATCCAGCCACAAAACACAACCCTACCCTCTCAATCCATCACCTCCCAAAAAGGCTAAGTAAACAGAAGAGATTTGTAGTTTGCCCAAAAGGTGAACAGATTCTGAGTGATATTCTGGTCCCATTGAAATCAATGACAAAATTCCCATTGATTTCTTTGGTGACAGGTTTTTACATTCTGGTGCTAGCAGGCAAGGATAGAAATACATTCCAGAGTCAAAGGCTAAGAATTCCCGGTCTACATCTCCTAATATAAAAATGCTGGGTCTTCAAGTGATGCATCCTAATTGTTCTCATCAGATGGGTTAAAACAATAAGTTTGATCCTGATCTTGCTAAAAGCAATATAAATAGCCATTGACTACCCTGGTTTCATTATTAGGCATTAAGAGGGAATGTTTTTAGGTACTTAGGGCCCAAACTATAACAGAAGTTTTAAATCAAAACTACTGCACCTGGAAATAAAAGCTACTTGTAAATAAAAATAGTGCAGTGATGGCTATGGTCACAGAGGTAGCAAAGGATCCTAAATAGTGACTCTGAGCCATAAACATCAAGAACAGACCATCAGAAGAAGGATCATATACCCCCTCTGCCTCCTATTGTTTCCACTAAATAAAATTTGGTAGTTAAGATATCTGGCTTCCCGGTAAGAAAGTACAGATCCCATCTGCAGGTATAAATTTCATTTTATTTGCTAATGACTACATACTAAACTCTGGGCATCAGTTTAGAAGTTTGTGATTTTTTTTGGCCCTGGATAACTATATGATTTATACATTTTGGGCTCAAGGAAGAACTCCAACTCTTTATCCCTTATTCAAGCAGTCTACACCCCTCACTCCTATGATATTTATGCCAGTGTTGTCATCCAAGGAAGCAGCCCTGTGCCATGCTTTCCCTTTGCTTTGCCTTCCAGTTTCTGTAGGAGTCATCAGATCCATTTAATTCCATTCAGGATCTTCTGGACATAGCTGGCTAGTCTACACACATATCCAGATGTTTTGTGGGGATAGCACAGCTGTAGTTTTAGCATACACCTGGCATACAAGCTTACAAGCTGAAGCACTATTTCATAGTCTATAGCCATTTTGATATTAGTAAAAGGAGGAATAAGTCAACCATTTCTCACTCCCTGTTTGGAAAGTTGCACTGTGTCTTCACATGGCTTCGAGATACATTTAAAGTCTGTAGTTCACTAGAGGCCACCAACTCTCAAACATCTTGAGGAAAGTTTCAGTCAAGAGGGGGCATGAATGATTGGGGGAGGGAGGGAAACCAGGTCTTAAGTTCAGTGGGGCCTCCACAGATGAACAAGGCCTCACAAAAGCCTATAGCAAGCCCTTCCCTTTTTGCTCTCACTGAGAGCATATATCAAATTAATAACATGCGTTATCCACACCATATATATACATATTAGTATGCATGAAGCACAAATATTGTAGCAGTGATGTAGCCAAAACTGGCCTATATCATAATCCTTTAGCACCTTGCATTTGGTGAAAGTAAGCATTTGGCATAAACAGGTAGGAAAATTGTCAAAATCAAGATACATTTGTTCTATGTCTTAGTACAAGCGAGGGAGGTACCTTTACAGACCAATATTGGAATGTTAGCATCCAAAACAAAGACAAGGAAGGAACAGAGGTAGTTGGGGACAAACTGGCAGGTTGGATTTTAATGTTGTGTAAAGAAATGTGTAACTTGTAAAATCATCAAAAAAAAACCCAACAATAAAGTGAAACAGTTAGAAGTAGCCTTTCCCTTTTCTCATCCAATTCCCTTTTATTTCTTCATTTATAGCATCAATTACATCTCGCTGGTGTTTTCTGAACTCCGCCATAAGGAATGTCCTGATAATATAATACCAGCTGAAGTGTGTAACTTCAGGGAGCGCACATGCAAAAGGTCATCACTGCATTAGATGGCTTCTCAGAGATTAGTAACATATAGAGCCTTTTTCTGTACTATATTAATAAACCTGATTGACATTGTTTATTTGATCTCAGATCTATATTTTATAACAAACCAAAGTGTGGTCAAGTAATTGACTATACAATTTAGCAACAATACCAATAATGCCAAATCATCATGAATAGCCTAAATTTTGGGGGGGTAAAGTCTGAAGTGTGTAGAAGTTCAAATATGCTCCTATATATGCTCATCAGGAAACTATTTTTTTAAGTTTGTCTATTTTTATTATTTTCTTTCATTACCTCTGAAATAATAAATCTTGTCATGCCCTGTCCAGCTAGGAGATGGACTTTCTCCCTGCATCTTGCAAAACAATGTCAAACTTCTCAAATACCTCCCTTGTGGAAGAGAGTTTTCTGAAGAGAAACTAATCTTTTATTCAATATTACATTATTCTTGATGATCAAATAAAAGAGTTTCTGCAAGTCATGTACTGTACAATTTATACCTCACTCACAGATGAAAAGGCCTTAGTAAATGGCATTTGTTTCCTCAGTTTTTGCTGATACAAGCTGAAAAAATTTGCTACTTCATTGAGGCTTCATTTTTCAGCATGATTTCTTCCCTGAAGCTACCAGCAGCAAGCAGCCAATATTAAATATAATCAAATGAGCTTAAAAATATAAACAAAAATCTGACCAAGACAAAGAGTGCTATTGCCTACAAAAAATTTTACATTAAATGTATTGGAATCATATACATGAAATGCATCCTATGTCCTTAAAAACCCATGTAATCCTTCCCACTGTTCCTGAGCTCTAATTCTTTTTTGGAATTAGTGAATCATTTCATTTATTCTTATGTCTCCCGAAACAGTCATTCAGTCAAAGCATACTTTTTGTGGCTCTTAAGATATTTTGACTGGATCAGAAAAAATAAAAAATAAACAAAGTGAAACAGTAGTAGCCCTTCCCTTTTCCCATCCGATCCCCTTTTATTTCTTCATTTATAGCATCAACTACATCTCACTGATGTTTTTTTAACTCCACCATAAGGAATGTCCTGACTATAAGGGATGACCAGAAGGTGCAATAACCACAGAATGAGCCTGTCAAAAGTGCATTGAAATCAAGGTGGACCTTGATTATTGGAACTGGTGAGAAAGCGTTTTGTTTTTTTTGTCAGATCAAAAATTGAGATTTGGGCGGGAGGACGACGAATGGCATGATACTGAATTGGGATAAAGCCAATTTGAATTTTTTATTAAATGAAGTTAAAGTATTCAGGAAAAACATTGTTTTTTGTAAATTTGAAACATTGTTTTGAATTTGACCTTCATTTTTATATAAAGTACATTTCAAAACAAAACATCAGTTCAAAATGAAAAATCAATACTTTTCATTCTGAAATTGTTGGAATGGAATATTTTGACACTGGAAATTTCCAATTTTTTCTTCTAAATGAAAATTTACCCAATTGACACAATTTTGCAGAAAAAATTTAGTTTATTTGCTATATCTTTGTCAACAATTTTTTTTTTCAGCTAGCTGTGATCACTACTGTCCTCAAAGCTACATAAATCACACTTAGGAATTTATAAAATGCTGATTACTGGCAGTCATTAGGTACATCCATAAAAATTTAATAGTTTGAAAAACTGCATTCAGCTATTGCCATCCTTTGCATCTGATGACAAAAGTTTAAATGGAAGTATCACAAAAGAAAATGACTAATTATACTCTCCAGTGAATGGTAATAGTGATAAATGAAATAAGATCTGACAGTTTAAATTTAATCAGTATGTCTCTGTTTTGTTTTAATAGAAGAAAATCATCCTAGGTTGAGTACTTAATTTACTATCAGCAGTAAGAGTGGGGTAATGAAAACAGAAGTCACTCACTAGTTGGGTGTAGAGGGCCTGGCAATTAGGGCTGCAGATAACAATTCAAATTAGATTTGAGTGGCTGTAAGCCTTGCTAATTTAGTCAAGTATAAACTTGGAAAGCACTGTAACCTCGCATAACAGGTTCAGCACTGAATATATTAGATACTCAATCGTATTTTTTCCTCTGTTCTTTTCTGGCACATGTAGCATTCTATACTTTATCGTGCATATGAAGTACCTGCTGTGCTATGCAGTGAGGAAATAAAATGTTAAGGTGTTGGGAGGGGGGGAAGGGAGAGAGAGAGAGAGAGAGAGAAAATAAATACCTGTCTTCCCTCTTTTTGTTGACCTAGTTTGTTTTCTAGTAGAACTCATGATTGCCATTCTGATGAAAGTCACAATTTCCTGAAAGTTATTGTAGGCAAAAATGCTTACACTGCCTACAGTTAAGGTTCCCACTTTAAGACACTTCCCAGTATAAGACCCTGGTTTCAGTTGTTCATCACTTTGTACCAGTAACCTTAATTGGGTTATTTTGTAACTCTTGGGTGTCTGATTTTATAATCTCAATATTCTTTTAATTTATTTTTTTGTATGTAGTTACTAATATTGTGGGAGCACTGAGATACCCTGATCTGGATCAGAAATTGTTGTGGTGGGTATTGTACAACAAAGCTAGATACTGTCCCTGCCATGAAGGGAAGAGGCTGGCAGGTGGTGGTGGTGGGGGGGGGGATCTTGATCCTTGGACACCTGAGTGTGAAAAATAGCATTAATAATGTTATTATTTAAATAGAAGCATAAATTAATACTTTTTTTTCCATAAAGGACAAGTGACCTTTCTCTAACACTCAGGTTCAGCCTATTTAACATAGATTTTGGTTAAATTTCAGCAAAGGGTTTGGATTCTTTGACCATGGGATGGTCTTCCAAGAAGGATTGCTAGGCAGAGACGGGCTCCACCTCACGAAGAGAGGGAAGAGCATCTTTGCAAGCAGGCTGGCTAACCTAGTGAGGAGGGCTTTAAACTAGGTTCACCGGGGGAAGGAGACCAAAGCCCCGAGGTAAGTGGGGAAGTGGGATATCGGGAGAAAGCACAAGTAGGTGAGTGCAAGAGGGGAGGGCTCCAGCCCCATACTGGGACACCAGGACGATCAGTGAGTTATCTTACATGCCTATACACAAATGCAAGAAGCCTGGGGAACAAGCAGGGAGAAATAGAAGTCCTGGCACAGTCAAGGAATTATGATGTAATTGGAATAACAGAGACTTGGTGGGATAATTCACATGATTGGAGTACTGTCATGGATGGATATAAAATATTCAGGAAGGATAGGCAGGGCAGAAAAGGTGGGGAAGTTGCGTTGTATGTAAGAGAGCAGTATGACTGCTCAGAGCTCCAGTATGAAACTGCAGAAAAACCTGAGAGTCTCTGGATTGAATTTAGAAGTATGAACAACAAGGATGATGTCGTGGTGGGAGTCTGCTACAGACCACCAGACCAGGGGGATGAGGTGGACGAGGCTTTCTTCCAGCAACTAACAGAAGTTGCTAGATCACAGGCCCTGGTTCTCATGGGTGACTTTAATCACCCTGATATCTGCTGGGAGAGTAATACAGCAGTGCACAGACAATCCAGGAAGTTTCTGGAAAGTGTAGGGGACAATTTCCTGGTGCAAGTGCTGGAGGAACCAACTAGGGGAAAAGCTCTTCTTGACCTGCTGCTCACAAACAGGGAAGAAATAGTAGAGGAAGCAATAGTGGATGGGAACCTGGGAGGCAGTGACCATGAGATGGTCGAGTTCAGGATCCTGATACAAGGAAGAAAGGAGAGCAGTAGAACAGAGACCCTGGACTTCAGAAAAGCAGACTTCGACTCCCTCAGGGAACTGATGGGCAAGGTCCCCTGGGAGAATAACATGACGGGGAAAGGAGTCGAGGAAAGCTGGCTGTATTTTAAAAAATCCTTATTGAGGTTGCAGGAACAAACCATCCCGATGTGTAGGAAGAAAAGTAAATATGTCAGGCGACCAGCTTGGCTTAACAGTGAAATCCTTGCTCGTCTTAAACACAAAAAAACAGCTTACAAGAAGTGGAAGATTGGACAAATAACCAGGGAGAGTATAAAAGTATTGCTCAGGCATGCAGGAATGAAATTAGGAAGGCCAAATCACACTTGGAGTTGCAGCTAGCAGGAGATGTTAGGAGTAACAAGAAGAAAGTCAAGGAAAGTGTGGGCCCCTTGCTGAATGAGGGAGGGAACCTAGTGACAGAGGATGTGGAGAAAGCTAGTGTACTCAATGCTTTTTTTGCCTCTGTCTTCACAGACAAGGTCAGCTCCCAGACAGCTGCACTCTGCAGCACGGTATGGGGAGGAGGTGACCAGCTCTCTGTGGAGAAAGAAGTAGTTCGGGACTATTTAGAAAAGCTGGATGAGCACAAGTCCATGGGGCCGGATGCACTGCATCCGAGGATGCTAAAGGAGTTGGCCGATGAGATTGCAGAGCCATTGGCCATTATCTTTGAAAAATCATGGCGATCGGGGGAGGTCCCGGATGACTGGAAAAAAGCTAATGTAGTGCCCATGTTTAAAAAAGGGAAGAAGGAAGATCCAGGGAACTACAGGCCAGTCAGTCTCACCTCAGTCCCTGGAAAAATCATGGAACAGGTCCTCAAGGAATCAATTCTGAACCACTTAAAGGAGGGGAAAGTGATCAGGAACAGTCAGCATGGATTCACCAAGGGCAAGTCATGCCTGACTAACCTAATTGCCTTCTATGATGAGATAACCGGCTCTGTGGACGAGGGGAAAGCAGTGGATGTGCTATTTCTGGACTTTAGCAAAGCTTTTGATACAGTCTCCCACAGTATTCTTGCCAGCAAGTTAAAGAAGTCTGGGCTGGATGAATGGACGGTAAGGTGGATAGAAAACTGGCTAGATGGTCGGGCTCAACGGGTAGTGATCAATGGTTTCATGTCTAGTTGGCAGCCGGTATCAAGTGGAGTGCCCCAAGGGTCGGTGCTGGAGCCGGTTTTGTTCAATATCTTCATTAACGGTCTGGAGGATGGTGTGGACTGCACTCTTAGCAAGTTTGCAGATGACACTAAACTGGGAGGAGTGGTTGATACGCTGGAGGGTAGGGATAGGATACAGAGGGACCTAGACAAATTAGAGGATTGGGCCAAAAGAAATATGATGAGGTTCAACAAGGACAAGTGCAGAGTCCTGCATTTAGGACGGAAGAATCCCATGCACTGCTATAGACTAGGGACCGAATGGCTGGGCAGCAGTTCTGCAGAAAGGGACCTAGGGGTTACAGTGGACGAAAAGCTGAATATGAGTCAACAGTGTGCCCTTGTTGCCAAGAAGGCTAATGGCATTTTGGGTTGTATAAGTAGGGGCATTTCCAGCAGATTGAGAGATGTGATCATTCCCCTCTATTCAGCACTGGTGAGGCCTCATTTGGAGTACTGTGTCCAGTTTTGGGCCCCACACTACAAGAAGGATGTGGATAAATTGGAGAGAGTCCAGCGGAGGGCAACAAAAATGATTAGGGGGCTGGAGCACATGACTTACGAGGAGAGGCTGAAGGAACTGAGATTGTTTAGCCTGCAGAAGAGAAGAATGAGGGGGGATTTGATAGCTGCTTTCAACTATCTGAAAGGGGGTTCCAAAGAGGATGGATTTAGACTGTTCTCAGTAGTAGAAAATGACAGAACAAGGACTAATGGTCTCAAGTTGCAGTGGGGGAGGTTTAGGTTGGACATTAGGAAAAACGTTTTCACTAGTAGGGTGGTGAAGCACTGGAATGGGTTACCTAGGGAGGTGGTGGAATCTCCTTCCTTAGAGGTTTTTAAGGTCAGGCTTGACAAAGCCCTGGCTGGGATGATTTAGTTGGGAATTGGTCCTGCTTTGAGCAGGGGGTTGGACTAGATGACCTCCTGAGGTCCCTTCCAACCCTGAGATTCTATGATTCTATGAAAATACTTCAAACAATTCAAATTATTTGTGTAAAGTTAAACTCTTACACGGTCAAAAATGTGCAATCATAACTCAAAAATGCCTTCTTTTTTTTTGCTCCAACCTTGGCTTATATAGATCTTTTGGTTGTTTTTATAAATCTCAGTGCATCTAAGAAAAAGCCAAATTTGAAGAAAGTTGATTAAGCCATTTTAAAATTACAAGTAATTAAATATTTTCACATATGTGCATGTGGCCCAGAGATTTTTGCAAAGAATCCCAGACAAATTATGCAGTGTTCCGCCATTAAAATAATCCACAAGAAAAAAGTCAATTATAACTTTATATTCCCCTTTAAATCAGTCCTATCAGATTGCTGGATAGTAAAGGTTACAGTTTTGGCTCACATATTAAAATGATAAGTATTATAGGAAAAATGTTATGTGGTGCTCACCAGCTCACAGAGTCAGACCCTATTAATAAACAAACAAACAAACAAACAACTTTACAAAATCCGAAAGAACACAAATCCAACTGTTGACCTCTCATCAATTAGTTAGACCTCTCCATCTAAGAATGTTAGGTCCAGCTGAGTGGGTACAAAGTGTTAACCACTAAAAGTGGCACTTACACTGCTGGGTATCAGAAACTGCAGTGACCAATATTGATTCACATATGCTATCATGCTCTGAAGGAAAAGATGGATTTACATCTGTTTTTGCTGGTGGAGTTTATCTATAGAGCTTAGTTTTCCCCAGCCCTGCCTTCTTAGCTCATATTAGAGCTTCTGGGCTTATTTCTAAAAGGTGGCAAATTTAGAAAAGCCATTTTAAATCAGATGTGTTATTCTTTCAGATGCTGAGTTAAAACACTTTATAAGCTGCATTAGATAATTTGACATTGCTGCTGGCTAGTGTTTAAAATCAACTATGGCATAATTAAACAAATGCAATATGTATTCATTCTACTGATTTAAGTTAGTGAAATATATTCTGTTCAATTGTACTAGGAATATGGTGACTGGACCATTACTTTGGTGAGAGCTACATTATTTTGTAAAAGAAGCCATGCACAAGGAACCCCATGTATACTTTGGAAGTCAATATTTTAGAAACAAATGGCTTGCCCACAGAGTCAAACGTGTTTGAAACATGATTTTTTGCACGTTACATATCTTGTTTCCTCCTTTTAAGAGTCCTTTTGTTGAAGCAGCAGGAGTTGATTAAACTTTACTGCTGCATTTTAAACTGAAAAATGTTTTTTTTCCTCACAGGCATGATTTCATTTACATGTACTTACCATGTTACCATTCCTAATGTTAGGGAAAAAAAAGGGTTTTGCCTTTTCAGAAGTAATTTTGCTGTGTTATGGAGATAACAAACCTACCAATTTTATTCATACACTGTATTAATCAGATATCTGAAGGAAAGAGTAATAAATCCATTGAAATGCACCTTAGAAATTGTTCATAAGAGCTAGGAAATACATACCTAAATAAATGCCAATCAGTTTTCTGATTAGCAGGTAGTACTTTTCAAATGTAAATGTGTTTTTTGTGGGTACAGCAAATGTGCAGCTTTTTTTGCAGTCAATCACATTGCAACCTCTGTTTTCAGTGTGGCTATGTATGTTAAGCATATATAAATGGCCAGTGTGTTTGACTCAATGGCAACCTCTGTCATCAGTCTTCCTATGGTAGAGGTCTCCATACATACCTTATATCAATTGCCTTATAAGCAGTACTAAGACACAAAGACGATCTGAAGACTGGGAAAATGCAGCCCAGAGTAAGGTTTGAGCAGGTAAGATTCACATGCAGAAGTAGTCCTAGTCCAAACACAGAATGTGCAATTCACATATAATTCAATGATACTATGTAGTTGCAAGAAACCTCATATTGCTAAAACATAATGAAATATACAACTATGGTATTCTATTGATTCCCTTTATTTACAGGATTCACTTTATAGACAAGGACTAAAATTCACTTCAGAGTAAATATGGTCTTCTACCCACAAGATTGTGTAGGCTTTGCTGACATACTACAATGTTGTGTTGTACCAAGCACCTCTGCCCTGTGAAATATTGTATCATCCATCAGCTCTTTAATGACATTATTTTCAGTTTTTAAAATATGTTATTTAAGATGCATTTTGTTTAAAACTAGTATTATAGGTAGACATTTTCAACTGAAAACAGACTGACTTCATGGCTTTCCTGTACCTTGTCATTCCTAGGAAGTCCCAACCTGTTGGTCCACAGATTACTCCTGGGTGAATTCTGTGCCACTGCTCATGAGCAGAATTTATGTCCCCTGCAGATTTCTTTACTTCCTTGCAGAAAAATGAAATTCTGATGGGGAAGCAAAGGTAAGCCATAAAAGCAGGCATGTGACCCACCCCAACAGTATGTTTCTGCTGCCCAGGGCAGCCAGCAGAGAGGTAAATCACTGTGGGGTGGGGGCAGGACTGGGGAAAACCCTGCTGGTGGCTCCTGTCCTGCGCCAGGCTCAGCACCCAGAACCCACCTGATGATCCCCACTCCAATTGTACCTGGACCACCCCAATAAGCCACCCAGATCCCCACCCTATCAAGTCCCAACCAGATGCATCTGGATCCCCATCCCTCTGAGCTCTATCCCTAATACCCCTGACACCCCCTGCTGAGCCCAATCATCTTCACCTGGATCCCCCTGCAGAGTCCCATTACCATTTCACCCAGAACCCTCCAACAAGCCCTGTGCATCCAGATCCCCCTGGACCCAGATCCCAATGAGCCACTCGCACCCAGATTGCCCCACACAGAACCCTCTCAATCCACATCCAGATCTCCCTACACTAAGCCCCTCCACACTTGGATCCTGCATTGCTGAGCCTGCCTGCTCACACCTGGAACACCTGACACAGAGGGGCAGGGCCCTGGGATGTTTCTGGGACAGGCCTGGTCCTTGCTCTGTGTCAGGGTTGGGTGCAGCATCACTGCTGAGTCCATGTCCAGGGGGGAACTGCGCAGTGATCTCCCACCTCTGTGCAGCCAGTGGCCTATGGTCCCCAAGGCCATGCTGGAACCTCCACATTTATTTAACAAATAAAATTTGCAGAATTTTAAAATATTGTGTGCATAATTTTTATTTTTTTTAATGCAGAATTCCCTCAGGAGTAACAAATGCCCACACACACAAAAAAAGGGGGGGGGAATTGAACTCCATATATTTCTTTGAAGCTGGTTAGGTTAATAATTTTACAGTAGTGTAAAGTTACATCATTCCATTTTTACCATATATTGAATGTATTAAGAGGCTGAAAAATACACATAGTTATGAATAATATGCATATTATCAGTTATTTATACATCGGGCTAAGATTTTCAAAGACACCTAAGTGCCTTCGGAACATAAGTCCCATCAAAAGTAAATGGCAGTTAGGCAATTTGAAAACCAAAACAACCCCCCCATAATAATTAGTGATTCTGGGTGCCTCAGTTTTTAGGTGCACTGATGATGCTCCTGAAAGAAGAGTGATTTTTAGAGGGCAGATACTCAGCACTTTCTGAAAATTGGGCATGGTTTAAATTGCGCACCAACCAATTGTGCATCCAACTAGTCACTGTCAAGGATATAAGCCTTCTTGTGTGAAATGCAGGGAACTCCAGACAAGACACAATAATCTAACATGAATAAAAGTGCAAAGCAGTACTATTTAGTAGTTTAGGAAGGGAAACAGTGAATCTGAACCCCATATCCACAAAATGGAAATTAGGCTGACAGAACATAACTAAGCTGGCATATGGCCCCAACACTGGAATTAATGTCCCTTCTCTGGTGGAAAATCCCACAGCACCATTAATGTTCTTATGAAGTCAGGGACCTCAGTTTTGGATCTCATGTGCAAGGTGGCATAACCAATTGTAGAGTGACTCATGGCATCACACTGAGTTACAGATTAATTGCAGACCTAGAAGACAGTTCCTGCAGAAGTATGTGGGTTTGCTTGAAGCTCTGCCACAAAGCATAACAGTCCAGAGCACTCCCTAATTGCTCCCCACAGTGATTTCCCTACACCCCCCCGGGGGGGGTGTACACCCCCCCTGAATTTTCCCAACACCCCCCCAAGTTTTGTGAGCTAGTTACATACCAATTTAGTGTCTGTTTGGAAATCTGAATTTAAACTGAAACATTAATACACACTTTAAAAGCTTATACAGTGTATGGTAAAATATGTCAAGTATCAGAGGGGTAACCGTGTTAATCTGGATCTGTAAAAGCAGCAAAGAATCCTGTGGCACCTTATAGACTAACAGACGTTTTGCAGCATGAGCTTTCGTGGGTGAATACCCACTTCTTCGGATGAAAGTAGTGGAAATTTCCAGGGGCAGGTATATATATGCAAGCAAGAAGCAAGCTAGAGATAACGAGGTTAGTTCAATCAGGGAGGATGAGGCCCTGTTCTACCAGTAGAGGTGTGAAAACCAAGGGAGGAGAAACTGGTTCTGTAGTTGGCAAGCCATTCACAGCCTCATCCTCCCTGATTGAACTAACCTTGTTATCTCTAGCTTGCTTCTTGCTTGCATATATGTACCTGCCCCTGGAAATTTCCACTACTTGCATCCGAAGAAGTGGGTATTCACCCACGAAAGCTCATGCTGCAAAACGTCTGTTAGTCTGTAAGGTGCCACAGGATTCTTTGCTGATAAAATATGTGTATCTGAAAAAGTATAATATATTTGAAAAGTATGAACATAGACTAGCTTCCTTGCTTCCTTATACAGCTGTTTTTTATGATGTCAGTGCATTCATTTAGTTGATGTTGGCCAACCTAATAATTTCAAATGATGATTTGTAAGCAAAGTCTAAATGAGTTCTCCCTGACAGCTAGTGATGAGCTGGGGGCTAAGGCTTCAGGGCCAGATTATATTTACATTCACACCTAATCTACCTAGGTATCCAGCAAACAGAGCTGTGTTGTCCAAGTGATAGATTTTGGCTGGGGTTGGGTTACAAACCACTTGAATGTCGGGGAAGGGGGGATGAAATGTTGTTCTTATTGTATGAGTAAAGGGCAGTAGAACGGTACTTAGCCTGTGATGATTTTAAGGCATCAAGAGAGAGGGTGGGGACCTGTCCCTCTCCACTGTTTAAAGACAGAGCTGATTAGGCTCTATAGATAGTCTTTTGTTCTGTTAAGTGACCACTGCAGCTGAAATCACTGACAATCTGCTTAGTCCTGTTGTGGGGACAGTGTTCCTGTGGGTACAATGTTTTTGTGTAAGAGACAGCCCAGACTGCACTAGCAGCAAGGTTCCCGCACTGAGAGCTCAGCTGAAATCACTGAGGGTATGGCTACACTTACGGTTTGCAGCGCTGGTAGTTTGCAGCGCTGGTCATCCAGCTGTGCAGGGCCAGCGCTGGTGTGTGGCCACACTCACAGCTACCAGCGTTGGTGTGTGGCCACATTTGCAGTATTTGCAGCGCTGTTGGGAGTGATGCATTATGGGCAGCTATCCCAGCATTCAAGTGGCCGCAACGTGCTTTTCAAAAGAGGGGGGTGGAGTGGGGTCTAGTGTGACAGGGAGCGGGGGGAAAGAGAGAGGGGATTTTTGGAGCCAACACTGTGTGTTTAGCTTCCTGCATTGAAAAATCAGAAAATGTTTCCAACCCCTTAGTCTTAACTCTTAATTGCAAACAGCCTGCAGCCAACACGACTCCCCGCTGTTTCACTCCCTCCCTGCCTCTCATTTGATTGTTTACAGCCAGGTACAGATGATCACAGCAAACAGGAGCTCTGTTTGTTTTTTAGATAAGCAACGGAGCTCCGATCGGAGCTCGTTCATAACAAAACAAAGAGAGGCTGCATAACAAAACAAAGAGAGTAATTTATAAAAGCATTCTGGGATACATCCTTATACCCTGGAGGCCAATCACAGCGCTGGTGTGTGGCCACACTTGATGACCAGCACTGCAGCACCAGCGCTGGAATCCTTATTCCCCATGCTGAGTGAGGTGTACAGCCAGCGCTGCAGCCAGGGAGTTGCAGCGCTGGAAGTGCCCTGCAGGTGTGGCCACTTACTAATTGCAGCGCTGGTGGAGGCTTTCCAGCGCTGCAAATCGCCAGTGTAGCCATACCCTGAGAGCTGGTGGAACCTCAAGAGACCAACTCGCAGAGGTCACAGTGGTAGGTGACAGCAGAAGGTGACTGTGCAGGGCCATTGGCAACAGAGTGGTAAAGTGAACCATGGCACAACGAACAGCCGTGGCCAGAGCAAACTGTGCCTTTTTGTCCCCCACCTGGAAGGTGTACTCACATGAAAGCACCTCTGAACTCTGAGTCTCCACTGACCAAGGACAACACCGGTGAGTGAAGTGCGGTGGAGGGAAAAGTGAGGGGCACGTTAAATAAACATTTGTTTGTTGGACTATATTTTAGTCACTTTGCTCCAGAATGCTAGATTTGTGACTGGGAATGGAAACTTATATAAATATGTTTCCCAGTAGGCCAAGATTTTTAAAATGCAGTATTTGCCAAGGTTGTTATCTCACATTGTTGCTATCTTGAGAGGTCATTATGTTGGGGAGTTTCTGTACTAAACATTTTTATTATAATTAATTTTTACATAAGAATGGTCGTACTGGGTCAGACCCATGGTCCATATAGCCCAGTACCCTGTCTTACAACAGTGGTCAAGGCCAGGTGCTTCAGAGGGAATTAATAGAACAGGGAATCATTAAGTGATCCATCCCCTGTTGCCCATTCCCAGCTTCTGGAAAACAGGCTAGGGACACTCAGAGCATGGTGTTGCATCCCTCTCATACTGGCTAATAGCCACAGATGGACCTGTTCTCCAGGAATTTATCTAGTTCTTTTTAAAATCTTGTTATAGTTTTGGTCTTCACAGCATCCCCTGGCAAAGAGTTCCTTGGGTTGACTTTATATTGTCTGAAGAAATACTTCCTTTTGTTTTTTTAAAATCTGCTGCCTATTAATTTCATTGGGTGACTGCTAGTTCTTGTGTTATGTGAAGGATTAAATAAAATTTCCTTATTCACTTTCTTCACACCAGTCAAGATTTTGTCGACCTCTATCATATCCCCATTAGTCATCTCTTTTCTAAGCTGAAAATTCCCAGTCACTTTAATCTCTCCTCCTGTTTCATACCCCTCATTATTTTAGTTGCCCATCTCTGTACCTTTTCCAATTCCAATATATATATTTTAGGATATGTGACCAGATCTACACACACTATTCAAGGTGTGCACGTACCATGGATTTATATAGAGGCAATATGATATTTTCTGTCTTATTATCTATCCCTTTCTTAATGACTCCCAACATTGTTTGCTTTTGTGACTGTTGCTGCACATGGAGTGGATGTTTTCAGAGATCTATTCACAATGACTCCAAGATCTCTTCCTTGAGAGTTAACAGCTAATTCAGATGCCATCATTTTGTATGTATAGTTGAGATTGCTTTCCAATGTGCATTACTTTGCATTTATCAACATTGACTTTAATTTGCCATTTTGTTGCCCAGTCACCCAGTTTTGTGAGACCCCTTTGTAGATCTTCGCAGTTTGCCTGGGACTTAACTATCTTGAATAATTTTGTATCATCTGCAAATTTTGCCACCTCACTGTTTACCCATTTTTCCAGATGAATATGTTGAATAGGACTGGTCCCAGTACTGACCCCTCAAGGATACCACTATTTATCTCTCTCCATTCTGAAAACTGATAATTTATTCCTACCCTTTGTTTCCCATCTTTTAACCAGTTACTGATCCATGAGAGGAAAGCTCATGCTAAAATAAATTTGTTAGTCTTTAAGGTGCCACAAGTACTCCTGTTTTTTTTTTTTTGCGGATACAGACTAACACGGCTGCTACTCTGAAACCTAACAAAACATTTACTTTATTCATATCTCTTTTCATATCTCATTGGTGTGATATTTACACCCCCCCTGTAAATTCGAACACCCCCCCCCCTAATTTCAATTCCTGGGGAAACCACTGGCTCCCCAGGTCCATAGTTTTAACTGAAACCTGGCCATCTGAGCACACTTCTGCTAGTGTCAGGCCCCTTTCAGTGTTGTAGTATCTTACCTCATCAATCCAACCTTTGGCCACCACTGGAACAGTCCTTCAGCCACTAGGGTCTCTAAGTCACCACTTCTTCATGCCGGTCTCCTTATCCCCTCTCCCAGGCCTTTGCCCCACAGAGGCTGATTAGCATTAGTCCTGACTCTTTTCCTTCCAAGTCCCACTGCACAGGAATGTTTGGTTTCCAATAAGGCCCAGGTTTTCTTTAGTCCTGCCTTTTTCAGGGCCCACTGAACAGGGTAATTTACTTCCCTTACAGTCTAATTACCTTCAATCACTGCGCTTCTCTCAAGGCTGGTCATCCAGAGAACTTCCTTTTCCCTGTGCCTCCAATTATCTTTGTTCCTGGCTTCTTTCTTTCAGTACCATTTTCCCTTTTCAAGCTCTAACACTTTGTCTTCCTAACTTCATTCTCTCCAGGTGATAGCCATCAAATAGGCAAAATCTTTCAGCTGATACTTTCGCCCCAGTTACTATTCAGATCTCTCTTATTAGCCCTGGCTCACACTAATTCCACCATCTCTGGGAGATATGCTGTGGCACCTAAAAGGGATCATGTCACCCTATAACACCCTCCTTTCCAAGTATAAAGGAGGCCCCTGCTCTTCTTAGTTGGTGAGATCTGTTGAGATCACAGTCTGAGATGGGTTGACTGAGGGAAGCTTTCTGAACCCCAATTTAAAATACAAATCCATAGTAAATTCACGAGCAATGCAAATTTTCGGAAGACTCACAGGCTGCCACCATTTTGGGGAGCTTTGAACAAGTTAATAACTAGGTTTTATTGATGCCAACTCAACTTCAAGAAAATGGTAATATTTAATTAAAAAACTCTGAAAATCAGGTATTATAAATAGCAAAGGTTTCAGTAACCCAGGATTGTGGTCAATCTACAGCAAATGCTGTCCTTTGCTGGGTTTTTGAATTATATAGTATTTGGTACAACCATAATATATCTGAACTTTAGAGATGACTATGGATGCTGATCACAGTTACAAGGAAAGTTCACAGTCCTTAATTTTGCTAAGGCTAAAACAAGATGTCTAGGTAGGAGACACTTATTATTTTAGATGATTATTTATATGTGGTGTTTAGGGCCTGAGTTCTATAGATATTTGAAGTTCCAATCACAGTTAAGTAAGTAGATGAAGATGCTATTTCTGGCTCTTTTTATAGTCTGTTCTTTAGGCGAATGAAAATAATAAAGTAAATATTCTCTAAGGTGTCCTGTTATTTTGTTAAATTAAAGACACCATAAAAGTAAACCATAGTATTGGCAGGATTGCATGTGACTAGCATTTGAAGGGCTCATGCAAACTAGGGTCTGGTATCTCTACATATGGCAAATAACAACAAACACATATAGTCTCTTCCCCTGGGGTTCAATAAATTGATCAATTGACAAAAATATGTTTGTCACTCTTAGCAGCACAACAAAACAGATTTAACAAGATTTCTGCTGTTGCTAAACAGGCTGACTGTACTTAAGCCAAATGGCAAGAAATATAGATGAATAAGTAATAATCCACAATTACTGAGTGTAACATCTTTCATTGCAAAGGATCCCAAGCTTTTTACAAATGATTCACATACACTACTGAAACATAGCCATCTCAAATGTGCTGTGTGGCAAGCCAAGAAGACAGTTGGTACACATCATACTCGACAACTGTTGAATATGTGTATGCAATCTTTGATTCTTGACATTACTCTTTTCTTGCAGAGTATTTCTTGTACTACACAGTCTTCTTCTTTGTATGGCTGATATAGATGTAGAGCAACAATTATAATTGTACATTCAGATGGTTAAGCCAGACAATTGTGTCAGGAGTACCAGATGAATGGTTGTGATGCCTCCTTCATATTTATTAATCAGGCATTGAATTATTATATGTTCCATGGTCTGTTCTGGGTGATCACAGTCACACACTGGACAGTCTTTAACTTTCCATTTGTGCAGCAAGTATCTACATCTGCCATGATTTGTGTGGATGTGGTTAAGGGATGCCCATAAGCATCACGGGAGATCAAAGCCAGGGCATGGACAAGGATCCTCCATCCCTGCCTATCTCGGGCCACTGTTTGAATTTCCTCTATGTTTTTAAGTCCCATAAGTTTTAGCTCTCTGAGTAATGTTGAGAGGAGGGATCCTTTCAGGGCTCCTTTTGTGTGTTCCTCCAGCTGCCCAATTCATAATACAAGTCCCAGCTATTTCCTTTTTTTTTCTGGATAATTTTGGAGATAATGAATCGTTGAACTTTCTGAATTTATAAGACATGCTGAGACTAGTCATTCTATTTAATACCTAATATTTTCCTAAGGCACTTGCTTCTGAAGACACTGTGATGTCTGTCTATATTTATAAGTGAACTTTTGAGAGAGAGACATCCTTACGGATGACAAGTTCAATTATGGAGATTGAAAAGGTCCAGATGGTTTGGACAAGAATCTGAACTTATTCATATTGGACCTCTGAAAGTTCACACCCTTCACTATAGCTATTGGCTTTTCCTGTTGCCCCTGGGTTGGCTATCCTTTTTCTAGTTTGGATGCTATTTGAATAATTACAGGCTTGAGCTAAAGAAAAAACTGAAGAGTATGTTTGGTATTGTATGTTGTTCTACAGCAGCCTTTTCCTGGTCTTTTTCAGCAACTACTGGCACTACTCCTAATCTGACTGCCTCCAGCTGGCAGCCCAGCTCCAAATGTAGATACTGAATAGCAGCAGTATGAAGCTCACGGCTAGGGGAATAGAGATCAGGAATGGGGACAATTTTATTATTTTCTGATTGAAAATTGTTGGCTCTTATCAGGATTATTAGAGTGCAGAATTTCCATTTGGCATTTTATCTGATTAAAAATACAGTGGAGCATGTGTTTTATATTATTGAGATATTTATGGATTCTGCTTTATCTTTAGAAAATCATATTTTGCATGTGCTAGAGCTACTTTTTGCCAGTGAAGGACTTTGGCTTCTATCTGTTCTTGCTTGGATGATTCTGTTGCTGGCCACTTCCATGTGATACACATTTATGCCTTTTGCATTTGACTGTTAAAATTCTCTGCTGATGGACAGCCCTAAAATCTATTGTTATATGCTGGAGATATCTGGAAATATCCCTATTCACCTGACTTGTTTAATGACATGGTCCCTTTTCACCTTTCTCTTCTTTTATTTTGCCATATTTTATTATATGAGAAAGTATAATATATTCAAACACCATAGAAAGGTAACATTGCTTTTTAATTTTTCTTCTTTGGAGAAAAAACCCGCTGATACTTTACAGTAAACTGCATTTACAGATAATATTTATGTCATATTTTCATTCCACTTCCTGCCAGGTGTATTGAAAGGGGTAATTTCCCAATCATAAGATCCTTGTTTCTCAACTGTCTCATGTCTAGTTCCTCCTGCTGCAGGGGATACCACTTGAAATCATAATCATTATTTGATAACCTTACAATTGCAAACTGTGGCACAGTGATATCCTGGTTCATGACTGGGGCGCCTAGGAACTTCTATCATCCAAATAATAAATAATATAATTGGAGAGGAAGATAATGTCACAAACGGAGAATTAAGACTTAAAGTCATAAATAAGCATGAGGAACAAACCCTAAGAATCAATAGTGTGTTTTTAAGTAACTATCTCAAGTAATAAATAGCAGTGGAAGGATGTCCAACAACAAATATTATACACAGTGTTCTTCAAAGTAGACAGCTGAAGGAGCCAGCAAACAGAACTGTAAACAGGGGAGTTTGAGTGGGACTTCTGTTGGAGGAGAAGGGGTCCTATAAAGGTAGCCAGCCAGTCAGGCAGTGGCATAGACAGCTGCAGCGGCACAGGAGCCAGCAAACAGAGCTGTAAACAGGGGAGTTTGACTAAGAGAGGCAGGCAGAGGAACACACAGGCTACTGAAGGAAGTGTGCAGTGTTCTAGCAGTGTCTTGGTGCTTGTTGGGGGTTTGTTTTGCTGTGGGTGGTGGTGTTTTGGGTTGGTTTGCGTTTCCCAGATTTACAGGATTTAGGTGGGAAGCCTATGACAGAAACAGAGGCAGCAGTTGTAGTGACCCAAGCAGTGGAAGACACAATGAAGACGACTGGATGTGGAAGTTGCAGCATGTACATGATCCTGGAGGGGGTACCTGAAAAAGAGTTTTGTCAGCATGAAGTGCTGCTTGATAGAGCTAATGGAAGAAAAGATATGAGGATTGGAGATGCAGGTGGAAACTCTGGTTGAGTTTAGAAGGGAGTTCAAGCGGATGATGGAGCAAAGACATGATGAGGCCAAAGGGAAAAACTCAGACTTGCAGATGGAAGCAGGACCAAAGAGCTCTGAGGCGAGATTCCTGGGTGAGGAAAGTGGACTGTGGAAGCATGTGACTAAATGAACCAGGCAGAGGAAAAGATGTGCTAGTGAAGGAGCAATAGAGCTCAGGAACAGATTTGCAGAGTTGGAAAATGAAGAAGGGGCACAGCAGGTGGTCGCTGAAGGTGAGAGGGCAAGGAACAAGAAAAGACCAACTAGCCCTATAAGGAGAGAGGAAGAGTCAATGGAGATGACACCAAACATGAGCCCCAGGAGGATATGGGATAGATTGCAGAGGATTGCAAGGGTGAATAGGAATCGAGAGGACTTGCAGCCAGAGCGAACAGGGGATAGACTGGAGAATCGCACTGTCACCAGGAAAAGGCAGGTCTACGTGATCATGGACTCCCTACTGAGAAGAATAGACAGGCCTGTAACCAGAGTTGATCCAGAGAACAGAAGGGTGTGCTGTCTGCCGGGTGCTAAGATACGGGATGTGGACCTGAGGCTGAAGAGGATCCTAACAGGAGCGGGAAAGAATCCACTGATTGTTCTTCATTTGGGAACGAATGATACAGCTAGATTTTCACTGGAACGTATCAAGGGAGACTATGCCAGGGTGGGGAAGACACTTAAGGAAAGAAATCGAGGCTCAGGTGATCTTCAGTGGGATTCTGCCTGTTCCTAGAGAAGGGCAACAAAGGTGTGACAAGATTATGGTGATCAACAGATGGCTCAGGAAGTGGTGCTATAAGGAGGGCTTTGGGATGTATGGCCACTGGGAGGCATTCATGGACAGAGGACTGTTCTCTCGGGATGGACTTCACCTGAGTAGGGAGGGAAATAGACTTCTAGGATGGAGGCTGGCACAACTAATTAAGAAAGCTTTAAACTAGGAATTGGGGTGAGATGGTTGGGAGATGTCCAGGTAATCTCCATGCCAGATTTTAACATTGAGAGGGAAGAAAATGAAGCAAGAAAGGATACTGTCAGGGGTAGGAGAATGGACATATGGAGGAAGGGTACTGTAGATACAATTCTAATAGGTGATACTGGTGCTAGAATGTTTGGGCTTAATCGCGTAAAGAATGTGAGTGAAGCCAAACAGCAACAATTAAGATGTTTGTACACCAATGCAAGGAGCTTAGGTAACAAAATGGAGGAACTAGAGTTACTGGTGCAGGAAGTGAAACCGGTTATTATAGGGATAACAGAAATATGGTGGAATAGTAGTCATGACTGGAGTACAGGTATTGAAGGGTATGTGCTGTTTAAGAAAGCCAGAAATAAAGGCAAAGGTGGTGGAGTAGCATTGTATATCAATGATGAGGTAGACTGTAAAGAAATAAGAAGGGATGGAATGGATAAGACAGAGTCTGTCTGGGCAAAAATCACATTGGGGAAGAAAGCTGCTAGAGCCTCCCCTGAGATAGTGCTTGGGGTGTGCTATGGACTGCTGGGATCTGATTTGGATAAGGCTAGAGACCTTTTTAATGTTTTAATGAAGTAAATACTAATGGGAATTGTGTGATCATGGGACACTTTAACTTACCAGATATAGACTGGAGGACAAGTGCAAGTAATAATAATAGGGCTCAGATTTTCCTAGATGCGATAGCTGATGGATTCCTTCACTAAGTAGTTGCTGAACCAACAAAAAAGGATGCCATTTTAGATTTGGTTTTGGTGAGTAGTGAGGACCTCATAGAAGAAATGGTTGTAGGGGACAACCTTGGTTCGAGCGATCATGAGCTAATTCAGTTTAAACTAAATAGAAGGATAAACAAAAATAGATCTGTGACAAGGGTTTTTTTATTTCAAAAGGGCTAACTTTAAAGAATTAAGGAAATTAGTTAGGGAAGTGGATTGGACTGAAGAACTTGGGGATCTAAAGGTGAAGGAAGCCTGGAATTACTTCAAGTCAATGTTGCAGAAACTATTAGAAGCCTGCATCCCAAGAAAGGGGAAAAAATTCATAGGCAGGAGTTGGAAACCAAGCTGGATGGGCAAGCATCTCAGAGAGGTGATTAAGAAAAAGCAGAAAGCCTACAAGGAATGGAAGATGGGAATAATCAGCAAGGAAAGCTACCTTATTGAGGTCAGAACATGTAGGGATAAAGTTAGAAAGGCCAAAAACCATGTAGAGTTGGCCTTGCAAAGGGAATTAAAACCAATAGTAAAAGGTTCTACAGCCATATAAATAAGAAGAAAACAAAGAAAGAAGAAGTGGGACCGCTAAACACTGAGGATGGAGTGGAGGTTAAGGATAATCTAGGCATGGCTCAATATCTAAATAAATACTTTGCCTCAGTCTTTAATGAGGCTAACGAGGAGCTTAGGGATAATGGTAGGATGACAAATAGGAATGAGAATATGAAGGTAGATATTACCACATCTGAGGTAGAAGCCAAACTCAAACAGTTTAATGGGATGAAATCAGGGGGCCCAGATAAACTTCATCCAAGAATATTAAAGGAACTGGCACATGAAATTGCAAGCCCATTAACAAGAATTTTTAATAATCTGTAAACTCAGGGGTTGTACCATATGACTGGAGAATTGCTAACATAATTCCTATCTTTAAGAAAGGGAAAAAACATGATTCGGGCAACTACAGGCCTGTCAGTTTGACATCTGTAGTATGCAAGATCTTACTATAATTTTGAAGGAAAAAGTAGTCAAGGACTTTGAGGTCAATGGTAATTGGGACAAAATATAACATGGTTTTACAAAAGGTAGATCGTGCCAAACCAACCTGATCTCCTTCTTTGAGAAGGTAACAGATTTTTTAGACAAAGGAAATGCAGTGGCTCTTATTTACCTCAATTTCAGTAAGGCATTTGATACGGTTCCATATGGGGAATTATTAGCTAAATTGGAAAAGATGGGGATCAATATGAAAGTTGAAAGGTGGATAAGGAACTGGTTAAAGGGGACACTACAACGGGTTGTACTGAAAGGGGAATTATCAGGCTGGAGGGTGTTACTAGTGGAGTTCCTCAGGGATCAGTTTTGGGACCAATCTTATTTAATCTTTTTATTACTGACCTTGGCACAAAAAGTGGGAATGTGCTAATAAAGTTTGTGGATGACACAAAACTGGGAGGTATTGCCAATACAGAGTAGGACCGGGATATCATACAGGAAGATCTGGATGACCTTGTAAACTGGAGTAAAAGTAATAGGATGAAATTTAATAGTGAAAAGTACAAGGTCATGCATTTAGAGATTAATAACAAGAACTATTGTTATAAGCTGGGGAGGCATCAGTTGGAAGTAACCGAGGAGAAGGACCTCTGAGTATTGGTTGATCACAGGATGACTATTAGCTGCCAATGTGATATGGCTGTGAAAAAAAGCTAATGCGGTCTTGGGATGCATCAGGCCAGGTATTTCCAGTAGAGATAAGGAGGGATGTGTGTGTGTGTGTGTGTGTGTGTGAGACAGAGAGAGAGAGAGACAGAACTGAACTCCCAACATGATGTGTATCTGAATTTTGTAAACAGCTGTCACTTTTATAATGGGTTAAATTAAAACCAGGTTTAAAATATCTACTAATTTGGGGTGATTGAAATCTGATCCAAATTTCACATCTTAAATCCAACTTTCACAATCAGAAAATGTCATACACAACTGCACCAAACATATAAACTAGAAACCACAGAATCTTAGACCTACTCTTTCTCTTACACCTACTTTATATTACACAAAGAACAAAAGGCCACCGGATGGTAAATTCTAAAGCTATTGTTTTTGCTATTTGGGAGAATGTTAATATACTATTTTCCCCTAATCCTAACTCTATCCAATCCAGCCTAATCTTGCACAGATCTCTGTACAGGCAAAGGAGTCCAAAAAGCATTTCTATTTCCCATAACTTTTTAAAAAAAGAATTGTGTATAGTTTGGTAAATAAATCTGTTTATTCTCTGTGCATTTTAGCCAGTATGTCATCTGGAATAGCTGAATTGTATACTATATTTTCTTCATTCCAAGTATTTTATTTGCTTTTCATAAATAGTTATAGTCCTTCCTTCCTTACTAATTATCTTAATATCTATGATCTCATTCCCTCTCTACTACAGAAACATATAGCATGTTGTCAGAACTGTCTTTATATTCCTTGGAATTTTTGCAATATATTTTAGGAAGTTATCAATTACTTCAAAAAATATCTGTAACAAGAATGTTGCTACATGGAAACTCCAGAAGTAGCCATTTTTGTTAGCGAAGGGTTGAAAGTGAATTCTGTAAATGTTGTTCGCAGATCACCCACAGAATAGGCACACATTAGATGAAATCTTTATTAATAAGATACAAATATTAGCTCTTGACCTGTCACATTGAATGCCAGT
This sequence comes from Mauremys mutica, assembly GCF_020497125.1. Taxonomy (NCBI): domain Eukaryota; kingdom Metazoa; phylum Chordata; order Testudines; family Geoemydidae; genus Mauremys; species Mauremys mutica. The sequence continues at coordinate 105,289,967 of NC_059076.1, read as the reverse complement.
GCTGGATTTTAGTTTTACTCTATTCCTTTCCCTTTGCAAGGACTGTGCCATCCAAACTTCCTCTTGAAAGATATGTATGTGTGATGGACAATATGATAAATATCATGTGGATTCCACTGGATATGATTAAGAACTGCACTAGTGTGTATAAGGAGCCAGGGGAGGAAACAGTGCCAGCACCATTTAAAAACTTTTAAAATGTTGAAATATTAATTGAGGGCTTCTGTCAAAGGAAGAAAGACCCCATATTTTTGAATTAAACCAGAAGAAAGTTTGCCAGCTTTGCCAGCTGAGTACTTGCACCTGGCTGACAAGCTGCTGATGCAGATGGCAGTTAATGCAGCATTTGGCCACATTATCCATTGGCTACAACAAAATTACTGTAAAGGGGGCATCAAGCTAATATTTTGGCCTCCTTAAACCACAGAAAAGGTCCAAAGGCATAGAGAAATTCATTTGCATAAAAGGTCCACCTTTGTGCAGCTTTCCATTGGTAGAACCAATAAAAATTGTTCTGAATGGCTCTACTGCATGACAGATTTCTTTTGAATAACTTGACCAGATACAAGGGCATGATTTTGTAACTGTATGAAGAGTCCACAAGCTGTCTAAAGATAGTGAGCTAACAAGAGCTACTTGTGATAAGGAACGCCTTTAAAATATGTTTGATGCACAAATGCTTGGTTAAATTATTACAAAAAAGTGAGCAAAACATCAGAGTTTCTGGCTTTGCTACATTTCCATTCTAATATTAAACTTCTCATGCTTGTGTATATATATATATATGTGTGTCAGGAAAAATACTGCAAGGCTTAAAAGGTCTCTTGTGGAGCACTGACAATTTCTCTGCCTGTCAGACTACAAGACAAATGAAAAAAGAAAACAGAGACATGTTAGATATTGTTATAAAATGCAAAATGCTAATCTTTCATTTTTTAAGACACAAAGTACAAATGCTCAAGAGGCGCATATGATGTCGTAAACAGAGGCATCATCAATTTAATGCACTGCAGTGAGTAATACTATAGTATGCACTAATTAGAAAATGTACTATACTCCTATTTCTTGTGGCACTCTGGTCCCTTGCTATTACTACCACTGCCTCAGCCAAAATTTCTAATGTGATGAAGAAAGTGCGATCTGCAGCAGAACTGAAAGTCAATAGTCCATACTTTATTTTTAAATGGGTAACCATCACAGACTCATATCATTCTTTGTGCAGGAAAATATCTAGTTTAATGATCTATATCAAGGTTATTTACATAACAATAGTGAGACTACATCTAATCTATGAGAAAGCAGCGTGGAGTCTACTACAAATACAACTATGATGGAAGAATTTGCACCTATAGTCAATTTCCAAATTAACTGGGCTAAAAGTGAAATTTACTACTCTGAAGGACTGGTTCAAGTACACCATTGATTGAATGTCAGCTTCAATGTATCCAAAGGAATATGAAAGACCTAGATTTTCTGTTGAATAATGGGCTGGAAATCATGGTTAAAGAAGTAACAGCTAACTAGTTAGTTAAATAAAGTTAAATCTATCAACACAATAACCTACAATCAGTTTTGTTGAATTGAGTGCAAGTTATCAATATGGTAGTTTAATATATTGTCTTTTCATGATTTCCATGATGTTACCCTTGTTTTTAAGTGGTGGAACTGAGAGCAGAAATTGGCCCTCTGATGCCAGTGCATAGGATTAGGTTTCTAAAATGATAAATCAGAGTCCGAATGTTCAGAGGGGCTGAGCAACCACAGCTTCCTCTGAAATCAATATTCACCAATATTTATCAACACTGGAGTCAATAGAATCTATGGGTGCTCAGAACCTCAGAAAATCAGGCATTTACTGTGGTGTCTAAAAGTGGATTTACAATGGGAGAACAGAGCACAGTTTGTCCCTGAACTAATTTGGTATTATTGCCTAAGCCATTAGACCCCAGTGCTTAATTTTTCCATGTCAGTCCATCAGTTTGGCTCTGAACTTTCACCTTTCTTCAGTCATACTACTGAGTAAACTGAATAAAATATGTGGGGTTTTGGAAACTGTGCTTATATGCTATGATATTTTGCTGGACACTGCAGCAGTATTGCTTTCCTTCCTCCTTTTTCTTATCCAGTTTTTGTCTTCCAGGCAGACACAGAGGATGTGCTAACACATATAGTGTCTGTTGTCTGATAACTGGTTCACATGTCAGATGTGAAATGAATTGTCTTTTACACATAATTCCCCATCTCAACAGATGAGAATGCCACTAAATCAAGTTCCAGCTCTGCATTAAAAAGAAGAGCCAAGGGATGCATATCTTTTTCAGGTTGGTAAGTATATTTATCCTACCTTTTCAACTTTGGAAGCTGAGACTGAGAGAGGTTAATTGACTTAGCTGTTGGCCACCATAATATTGTGGTGCTGGGAATCAGGAGGCCCCTACCTCTGATACTGACTTGCATCTCACCTTGAGTTTTCTATTTAACCACTTGCAGATTGGATCCTCTGAGTGGTATTGTTGGGATAGTTGTAAAATGTTTGAAAAATGTTGAATACCATTCAAAATATTGTTAAGGATGGTGAGTGGCTGAGTGGGATGTAGAATGTAGGAGTCCCTGGCTTCTAACCCTGTGCTCTTTCCTCTAGATCATAAGAGGTCCGGTCCATTTCCCCTGGCTGCACTATAGATATTACAATAGTCTTTAAAAAATAATAGCAGCTTTAATTCACACTAAAATACTGCAGAATTCCGCAAATTTCTAAACTTCTACAGCTTGAAGTCAATGAAAAAAACAGCAAATTCTATTGCATTTGCATAAAAATCACAACTACAGAATGGATTCCCTTAAAATATTTATTTATCCTTAGATCTCAATAGTATCTACTAAGTTGAAGAAAATTGCATGGGTCATTTTTGAGTTATGCACGAATGCAATTCTTAATCAAAATGTACTTTCGAAGTGTTTTTTCCCTTCAAAAATGTCGGATTATATTTTGCTCAGCCTTTCAAAAACACACAAACAAACAAAACATCAAATCTAGGCTGAGACCAAGAAGATGTTAGAATTAGTATAAGTTGTTTCTGAACTTTATGAACAGCTTAAAAAGATGTATTTTCGTGAAAACTGGATCTCAAACCTTGGCCAACCCTGCATAACACTGACACATAAATACAATATTTGTTACAAACCACTTTAATAGTAAACGAAACTTCAGAATAACAGATTTCAAATGTGCTCAGCACTCAGCAGCTCCCATTGGTCCATAGTTTCCAATTATAATGATACCTAACAATAAAAATGAAATGTAAAAACCCTTTTTTATCTTCTACAATAACTGATCCTTTCCATATTTCTCCCTTGTACTTGTCAAGACAGAATAATGCTGAAACCCTCTAACTCTGTATGACACATAAAAGTCTTTCAGAAATAAGATAAAATCACTCATGGCCAGCCCAGATCCCATGGAATTTTTCTAAAGCTGAAGGATGGAAATTGTGACCTTATATAAGTCCATGGGAGTTTTGGAATTGATATAAATGGAGCCAGGATTTCACCCTACACATGCTAACCCTGATGTCCTGTCCAAATTCCAACTTAGCTCAGGTAATTATCTAATACTTATCTAGTTTCCTCCTGTAGATTGCAATTCATAGATTCTAGAACTGGAAGAGACCTCGAGAGGTCATTGAGTCCAGTCCCCTGCCCTCATGGCAGGACCAAATATTGTCTAGACCATCCCAGATAGACATTTATCTAACCTACTCTTAAATATCTCCAGAGATGGAGATACCACAACCTCCCTAGGCAATTTATTCCAGTGTTTAACCACCCTGACAGTTAGGAACTTTTTCCTAATGTCCAACCTAAATCTTCCTTGCTGCAGTTTAAGCCCATTGCTTCTTGTTCTATCCTGAGAGGCTAAGGTGAACAAGTTTTCTCTCTCCTCCTTATGACACCCTTTTAAATACCTGAAAACTGCTATCATGTCCCCTCTCAGTCTTCTCTTTTCCAAACTAAACAAACCCAATTCTTTCAGCCTTCCTTCACAGATCATGTTCTCTTCTTGTTGCTCTTCTCTGGACCCTCTCCAATTTTTCCACATCTTTCTTGAAATGCGGTGCCCGGAACTGGACACAATACTCCAGTTGAGGCATAACCAGCGCAGAGTAGAGCAGAAGAATGACTTCTCGTGTCTTGCTCACAACACACCTGTTAATGCATCCCAGAATCATGTTTGCTTTTTTTGCAACAGCATTACACTGTTGACTCATATTTAGCTTGTGGTCCACTATAACCCCTAGATCCCTTTCTGCTGTACTCCTTCCTAGACAGTCTCTTCCTATTCTGTATGTGTGAAACTGATTGTTCCTTCCTAAGTGGAGCACTTTGCATTTGTCTTTGTTAAACTTCATCCTGTTTACCGCAGACCATTTCTCCAATTTGTCCAGATCATTTTGATAAGCGTACTTTCTATGCCAATATCTATGTCATTGATGAAGATATTGAACAGAGCCGGTCCCAAAACAGACCCCTGAGGAACCCTACTTGTTATACCTTTCCAGCAGGATTGGGAACCATTAATAACTACTCTCTGATTATGGTTATCCAGCCTGTTATGCACCCACCTTATAGTAGCCCCATCTAAGTTGTATTTGCCTACTTTATTGATAAGAATATCCTGTGAGACCGTATCAAATGCCTTACTAAAGTCTAGATATACCACATCCACCACTTACAATACCATGCTGGCTATTCCCTATCACCTTACCACCTTCCAAGAGTTGCAGATGATTTCCTTAATTACTTGCTCCATTATCTTCCCTGGCACAGAAGTTAAACTAACTGGTCTGTAGTTTCCTGGGTTGTTTTTATTTCCCTTTTTATAGATGGGCACCATATTTGCCCTTTTCCAGTCTTCTGGAATCTCTCCTGTCTCCCATGATTTTCCAAAGATAATAGCTAGATACCTCCTCTATTAGCTCCTTGAGTATTCTAGGTTGCATTTCATCAGGCCCTCGTGACTTGCAGGCATCTAACTTTTCTAAGTGATTTTTATTCTTTTTTAATTTTATCTTCTAAACCTACCCACTTCCCGTTACCATTCACTATGTTAGGCATTCCTTCAGACTTCTCGGTGAAGACAAACAAAGAAGCCATTAAGCATCTCTGCCATTTCCAAGTTTCCTGTGACTGTTTCTCCCTCCTCACTGAGCAGTGGGGCTACCCTGTCCTTGGTCTTCCTCTTGCTTCTAATGTATTGATAAAAAGTCTTCTTGTTTCCCTTTATCCCTGTAGCTAGTTTGAGCTCATTTTGTGCCTTTGCCTTTCTAATCTTGCCCCTGCATTCCTGTGTTGTTTGCCTATATTCATACTTTGTAATCTGTCCTAGTTTCCATTTTTTATATGACTCCTTTTTATTTTTTAGTTCATGCAAGATCTCGTGGTTAAGCCAAGGTGGTCTTTTGCCACATTTTCTATCTTTTCTATCCAGCGGAATAGCTTGCTTTTGGGCCCTTAATAGTGTCCCTTTGAAAAACTGCCAACTCTCCTCAGTAGTTTTTCCCCTCAGTTTTGATTCCCATGTGACCTTACCTATCAGCTCTCTGAGCTTACCAAAATCCACCTTCCTGAAATCCATTGTCTCTATTTTGCTGTACTCCCTTCTACCCTTCCTTAGAATTGTGAACTCTATGATTTCATGATCACTTTCACCCAGGCTGCCTTCTACTTTCAAATTCTCAATGAGTTTCTCCCTATTTGTTAAAATCAAGTCTAGAACAGCTCTGCTCCAGGAGCTTTTTCAACCTTCTGAAATAAAAAGTTATCTGCAATGCAGTCCAAGAACTTATTTAATGGTCTGTGCCCTGCTGCGTTATTTTCCCAACATATATCTGGATAGTTGAAGTCCCTCATCATCACCAAATCTTGGGCTTTGGATGATGTTATTAGTTGTTTAAAGAAAGCCTCATCCACCTCTTCCTCGTAGTTAGGTGGCCTGTAGTAGACACCTAGCATGACATCACCCTTGCTTTTATCCCTTTTAGCCTAACCCAGAGACTCTCAACACTTCTGTCTCCTATGTCCATCTCCACCTCAGTCCAAGTGGGTACATTTTTAATATTTAAGGCAACACCTCCTCCCTAGAATAGAAAAGCTATTCTTCACTACTGGTCTCAACCCACTGTGTAGTATTGTAGATTGTGAAACATTTACCAGGTTTCAATACTTAGCTGGCTGCATTTCATTTGTGGATGAAATGGTCCCTGTGCGTAGTGCTGTTTATACAGTAGTTCTCAAAGCCCTCGGGACACTTTAGGATGAAAGTTGCTATGAAAAAAGCAAGATTGTTATTGTTCTCATTGCCTACTTAGGCCAATCAGTGAAACCCGATTGAAAAGAGCTTTGATAAATAGAAAAGGAAGAAAATCCCAGAATATGAGTTTATCAGTTTAGTTAAAGAAAGGGATATATGATAAAGCTAAGCAGATAATAGCTTTCCATTGTAAATCTTATGCCTGTTCTGTGATTCTGAACTAATGTCACATCCTTGTAATACTTGACGTTGACAAGCATACAAAGCCAGGTCTTCGCAGCATTACATTAAGCTCAGTTGCAGCCTTCTAATCTCTAATCAAAAGATGATTACATGGAAAACATATGGGCTGATACATATTTCAAGACCCAGTGTGCTATTTTCCCCTTAATACAAGGCTGAAATGCCTGTACATCAAGGGAAAAGCCGACCCTGACATGTACAATTAATATTTACAGTTTTTTGACTAGGTCCCCTGTGGAGCCTGTTAGGAAGTCTACCCTCCACATGGCAGCAAGTTTTCTTTTGAGAGGACACATGCTCGGGGCACTGATGAGCCTGCTCCCCACGTAGTGGAGGATTGGTTGAGCATGTTTAATTCTTCCTTCTCACAGGGAATAGCTCAAGTGACTGATGATAAGGGCCAGGTCTCTGAGAAGAAGTTGCCAGCTAAGCATCAGAAAGGAGACAGCCAACAATTAATCTATATTATCTGGAAAGTTCTGCCCACTACAGTGGGTCCTGGGTGGTCAAGAGGTGTTTCAGGCCTTGCACAGGGTGTGGTATATTCTACACTGGAAGTTCATGATGGCTGCAAATTTTTCAGGCAGTGAAAGCAGTCCTTGCTGTCTAGCATGTATTTTAGAGTCTCCATGGATGATTTTTCTGTGTTATACCAAGGGAAATCAGAAGTAGATCCACTGAGGTTAATGGAATTACACTGAAATCATTATTTCAGACTAATATGCATCAGCTAGTGTACAAAAAATCAGTGTGAAGTAAGACCACTGTGTAGACCAGCTCTAAGGGATAGTATAACTGGCTGTGACAGAGTACTGAGAACCAGCAACTGAACCAGCACTTTGGTCACTCTACATCCAATTAGTTCCCTAAGAGGGGGCCTGATTGAGGGAAGGAAAGGCTAATTACTAGATCAGCCTGCACTGGGGAGAGCTAAGGAACAAATTCACCTATTAATTGCAAGAAAATAGAAGTAGCTCAGGAAGCAAGAGCAAGGGGTAGGACAGGAGTGTGTGTGTGTGTCAGTGAGTCAGTCAAGCAGAGCCAGGGTGCAGGGAGATCTCTGCAAAGAGAGATCTTTTCTGTCTCTTATAATTGTATGATACAGTTAATAGAATTACTGCACCAGACTGTAAGATGGTGGTGGTTGATAAAGACACAACTACAGTACACAGTAGTAGTTGCAAACTGGAGGTATCAGAGCCATTCATAAGAGAAGATGGGAACATTAACCTTTAAATAAACTCATAGTTAAAGCGTGGGAGATAATCCAATTTTTTATTGTTAGCCAATTAATCCAATTATGATTATAATTTATTTATCTTTGATTGTTTTGCCACAGAATTGCTATAATACAAAGGAAGCAATTCTTAAATTTCAGTCTGTGAGCAAAATAAATTAGAGATTAGCCAAAGATACAACTATCAAAGATTACTAATCTGAAGTCGGAATTTTTCCCACTGGAGAGAAATGGGAATTTGAGAATCTGTTCTGGAACAAAATATAATTATCAGTCATTTTATTGCTTGACTAAATAATATAAAAATATAGGAATATGGAAAGTGTCAGACTAGACCACAATGGACAATCTAATACTGTTTTCTCTTACTTAATTGTGCACTATATCCACACAAAAATATATGACACATGCACACACATTTATAGGCAGGGCTGGTGGGGCTGCCTATTAAATTTGTCTGACACTTCTGTTATGCGTAACTTTGTGAAACTTTAACCATTTGGGCTGAATGTTTCTAAGTTGGGTATTTGCCTCCACCTGTTTTATTATTTACTTATTTATTTCAGGCAAAATGGTTCAGCTGTTTCTATGAACAAAGCTAGGGGAAAATATGTTGTTTTAACCATATTGAAAAATAAATTCTGCAGACATTTTCTGTGAAAGGTTTGAGCCTGTTTTGGAGCCTGGACTTGAAATTTAGCAGAGAATTCAGTCTTAGAGTTCTGCCTTTTGTCATCCCTGAGCAAAATCCATCAAAATTTGGCCAAGTTATAAGCCTTTAAAAATCAGTCTGCCCATTTTCAGTAGAGATTTTTTCGAGTGTAACACCTAAACTTTTTGAAGATTCTACGTGCACTGAGCATGCTTATGCTTCTTAAAGCTCCTGCCATGTGCCATCGCCATAGAGTGACTGAGCACGCTCCATCTACTCACAGTTTCCATTACTACCTACACTGCACTGGAATCCCCACAGAGTGATTCCAGCTCAAGGCTACAAGGGCTCCGAAGGACTTTCTCTGTGATGGTCGCACCCAGATGCTCTGAGGTGGGGTAGGGTTAGCAACAGAATTGAGAGCAAGGAGCCTGTCTCATCTGTGCTCTCAGAATATGTCTACACAGCAATTAGACACCCACAACAGGCCCATGCCAGTTGACTCAAGCTCGGGGGGCTTGAGCTGTGAGGCACTTTCACTGCTGTGTAGACATCTGGGCTTGAGCTGGAGCCCGGGCTCTAGCACCCTGCAAAGTGGGAGGGTCACAGAACTGAGATGACAGGCTGAACCCAGGTGACTACACAGCAATGAAACAGGCCTATGAGCCCAAGCCCCATGAGCCTGAGTTGGCTGGCATTGGCCAGTTGCCGGTTTTTCTTTGAGGTATAGACATACCCTTAGTGATCCCCCTGCTGGCATCCGGGAAGCATGGAATAGGAAGCCATCTGATTCAGATGCAGAGGGACAAAAGCTGGACTATGGGAAGGAAAAGGAGTAGATTGGGAGAACGATTATTGTGATACTAGAACGGAGGCAGCTGGGGATCACAAGTGTAATTTGGGCTTGGCGGGGGAGACCGGCATTGGTTAAATGAGTAGGCTGGGACTTGGAGCCATGGGGAAACACTGTGACTAGCAGCGGGGTAAACACTGATATGAGATGAGGTGCAGGGGGTGATACAGGGACTGGCTAGATAAGAAGTTAGGAACTGGGAACGAGTTTGGGGAATGGGGTCAGAAAAAAGGGAGAGAAGGATCTGACTTGGAGCTGGGGAATGGGGGTTGGTGGGAGGAGAACTTGGACTGGGAAAAGGATCTAAGAAGAGGTGAGTGGGTAAGACTGAAATTGGATGAAGAGGCAGGGGAAGGAAACTGGAACTGGGAGCCAGTGAGTGGGATGGGGGGAGAAAGAGAGATCGGACGAGGAGCTGGGAAGAGAGAACTGAGACTGGCTAGACAAGGAGATGGGCGGACGGGGAAAATAGAATTGTGATTTGGTGTGGGGAGGACAGAGACTGCAAGTTGATGGGGAAACTGAGATTCAACCAGTGAGTCCAGAAGGGAAAACTAGAATTGGCTGGGCTAAGAGAATGAGACTGGGATACAGAGCCATGGGTAGTGAAGAGACAGGATTGGGACAAGAACAGGATGGATGAGACAGCACAGAAAGGCTCAAGGTTGGAAGAAATGGACAGAAGAATCTGCTCACTAGAGCACTCTCCCCTCCAGATCCAGGAATGGAACCCAAAATTCCTGAGTCTCAACATTCTTCTACTGTCAACAAATAGTTGTGAAACCCACTGGCAAAGTGTGTATCATGCCCCTCCAGTGCTGGTCTACAGAACAGTAGGGTCCCACTGTGGGCTTGTTGGATGACACTGTTTTGAGTTGTGGTTTTCTGTTTCTGATTTATTTTGGACCATAGCAGGAGTGGGACTGAAGTGTGCCTTGGCCAGAAACCTCACAAGAATCAAAGGAAACTTTAGGGTGTGTGAGCTGTCCCCTTATTGGCCAGGTGGAGTTACTGCAGAGGCCACCAGGTCACACAAAAATCTCGGTTAAAAGAACATTATTAACAATGCAAATTCAAGCACTCAAATGTTAGGAAATGCCAGAATTAATATTGCCTGTACAACCTTAATTTAGCCCTTTTGTGCATATGCACTATGGGACAGTTGATAAGACTCAGGATGCTCTTCATTCTACTGTGGGATGAACTGCCATCTGGTTAGCCTGAAGACTAGGGGAAGAGTGGAAAGCCACTGCCTGCCCTCAGCTGTGCAAAGTGCTGGTGTGGTATAATTGATTTATTCTAATATATCAGTAATATCAAGTAAAGGAAACGGGTGAAAATATGCAGTATTAGCATTCACAGACATTAATTCATTTCAGGAACTGGCAAGCAGTAGGGTTACAATTAGACAGTAAGAGTGTCATGAGACTTGAGGCAATTTGTAGAAGTCATGATGATTCATATGGGGTTGTGGGTGCACTTTACCATCTCTCCAAAACAGCAGAAACTACAGAAAGAAATCCTTCTGTGCACTCAGCAAGCATACTTAAGTATAGTTTATTGTTTCTTTAAATAATAGATAGTCTGATAGAAAGAGGAAATAACATAACTAGTGTGTGCAATTCATCTGTGAACACAATCAGTTTAATAACAGTTGTAAGAATCATGTACATCATCTGCAGTGCATTCTTTTTTTCAAATGTCTGGGTTAGCTACAATATTTACAACACTCTCTCCAGACAGGCATGGTTGCTAGGTGAGTTCCACTGGGGAACTTAATATTTCCTTTGCTCTTCACCTTTATATTGACATGTGTGAATAATGAAGACTGAAGTCAAATTAAGAGGTTTTTTTTTCCCTATTGGTGACAACAGAAAACCTCTTACCTTGTGTCTAATAAGTTTCATCATGTTTTTTTTTCTTCACATACAAACCACAGTATCCCAAGTTATCAGGCAGTGGAATACAATATCTAGTGGAATACTGCAGTTAAGATTCTGCTATTTTGGATAGTTTGTTGAGGAGAAGATGACTATTGTAAGACTCCCTAGAGACCTGTGGAAGAGGGAGAAAGGTGCTGCTAATTATAAAAGGCCAAATTATCTAATAATTTAATTGGTGCAGCTTCAATGACTTCAGTGGAGCTTTGCCAGTTTCCCACAGAAGAGAATTTGGCCTAAAACCTAAAAGTTGTACATAGGAGTAGAATTTAAATAAGCTATGCATAAGCAGGGCCACTTATGCCCTTTATGCATACATTTTGGTTTTGGAAAACTCGCCATATTCACTTTTCTTCAGTAAATAGAATCAGCAAAATCATAATGCATCCAGCTTGTTTTTTAAAGTAGAGAGTAAGACACTTGTTGGGTGTCATGCATTATCAAGAAGTATACACATATATATGAGATGTTTCATAAGCATTGTAGTTTTATTTATATTTCCCTTTATTTTAGATGAAATTCACTCCTTTGCAGAGATCTAGCCAGGTTCCTCAAAACAGGATGCACATGGGACTTCACTGTTATGTTGGCTTTCTGCTCAGGGATGATAATATAAAAAACAGTATTTTTCTTTTATATAGCAGAGCACCTTTCACCTAAGGATCTCAGAACACCCATGAATTAACTCTGACACCCCTGGTCTAAGCCAGAGGTCTCAAACACGTGGCCCACGGAACCCTTCCCTGCGGCTCGCGAAACTTCCTGCACACCCTCCCCCAGTTACTTCCTGTCACTGCCAAACTCCCCTCAATCCCACCCCCCCTCAAGTTATTTTATATGGCAGCTAAGCTCCCCGTGCGCTGCTCCCCAGTATTTGGGGCTGGGTCTCTCCCCCGGCCCCACCTGCCGCCCCCATGTACCTCCCCCGAGTGTCCCCCGGCCTCACTTGCTGCCCCCTCACCGCCCCAGAGCCTGCAGCTCACGCTGACTCCGCTCCGCTCTGCCGGCTTCTGGCATCACCTGCCCTTCCCCTGCCCTTCTGCCCTAGTCCTGAACCTCTCCAGTGCCCCAAACCCCTCATCCCCAGCCCCACAGCCCTCACCCCTACACCCCCTCCTATCTCCAAACTCCGTCCCAGAGCCTGCATCCCCACCCCCTTCCCCACCCCGGAGCCTGCACCCAGCACCCAAACTTCATCCCAGAGTCTGCACCCCAGACCCCCTCCCCCACCCAAACTCGCTCCCAGAGCCTTATGCAGGTGGGGGCAGAGTTTGCGGTGGAGGGGCAGGTTCTGGGCACCACCAAAATTTCTACAAACCTGCCACCTCTGGAAGAGGCAGTGCAGGAGTGGAGTGGTGGTGCAGCCCAGTGAAGTGTGGGGGGGTGCTTTACTGAGGCCTGGTCTACACTGGGGGGGGGGTCGAACTAAGGTACGCAATTTCGAACTCGAACTACCTTAGTTCGAACTACTCACCCGTCCAGACACCGTGGGATCAAAGTCCACGGCTCCCCCGTCGACTCCGCCACCGCTGTTCGTGGTGGTGGAGTTCCGGAGTCGACGGGAGCGCGTTCAGAGTTCGATATATCGCGTCTAGATGAGACGCGATATATCGAACTCCGAGAAGTCGAACGCTACCCGCCGACCCGGACGGGTAGTATAGACGTAGCCTGAGTGTATATATTTTGTTAAAACTGCTTGGAAATGACTTCGTTGAAAAAAGAACACTCATGGAAGAAAAGAGAGTTTTTCAAGACAAATGGGAGAATTTATATTTTTTTCACAGAGGTAAAAGATAAAATTCAATGCCGTATATGTCAGCAAACAATTGCTATTCCCAAGGAGTATAATGTGCATCGGCACTACGACACGATGCACCGTGAAAAATATGATGCATTCACTGGAAAAATTCGAGAGGAAAAAGTTCAGCAACTTAAAGCAGCATTTGCCAAGCAAAGAAATTTCTTTTTGGGGATTAACAAGTCTAGTGAAAATTCAGTAAGAGCAAGTTTTGTGATAAGCGAAATGATAGCTAAATCATCGCAACCTTTTACAGAAGGCTTATTTGTAAAAGAATGTCTTATGAAGGCCAGCAAAATTTTATGCCCAGTTGCCTGCAGGATAACGGATTTAGCTGATAATGTGCAAAAACAATTGATTCAAATGGCAAAAGACTTTGAAGCATTTTCAATTGCTCTTGATGAGAGTACAGATGTATCAGATACCACACAGTGTGCAGTGTTCATTAGAGGTTTGGATTGTAATTTGAATATAACTGAAGAATTGCTAGACTTAATGCCACTGAAGGGTACCACAACGGGACATGACATATTTCAAGGACTGGAAGAGTGCATTGAAAAAGCTGCACTGCCATGGAACAAACTCGTATCTTTGGCTACGGATGGTGTGCCATCAGTGTGCTCTGAAAACGTTGGCGTGGTTGGATTATTGAAGACCAAACTGAACAGCCTCAATATACCAGGAATTAGCTTCACCAGTATACATTTTATTTTGCACCAAGAAGCCCTGTGTAGTAAAAGTCTACAAATGAAGGAAGTTATAGATGTAGTTGTTAAAACTGTTAATTTTATATGTGCATGAGGGCTGAGTCACAGACAGTTCACTTCTTTTCTAGCAAGTATGGACAGCGAATATGGGGAACTTCTGTATCACACTCAAGTTCGATGGCTGAGTCGTGGAAATGTTTTGAAGTGTTTTTTTGCACTTAGAGAGGAGATTGATTCCTTCATGAAAATGAAAAACAAGGAGGTTCCACAGCTTGCTGATTCCACTTTTATCTGCAACCTTGCTTTTCTAACAGATGTAACTGATCACCTGAATGCACTGAACTTGAAACTTCAGGGTAGAAAACAGGTGATAACACAGATGTACGACAGTGTTAAGTCATTCAAAGTCAAGCTTACTTTGTGGGGGAAACAGCTGGCTGCTGGCAATTTCATTCATTTCTCGACTCTGAATTCCTTAGGAAAAGTTGAACCCAAATCCTTGAAAGAATATGCAGAGATCATTTCTAACTTACACAAACAGTTTGATGTGCGGTTTAAAGATTTCAAGGCACTTGAACCACATTTTCAAATTTTTTCCACACCATTTGCTGTTGAAATTGACTATGTTGCAGAGGAAATGCAGATAGAGTTAGTGGAGCTTCAGTGTGATGCCATTTTGAAGCAGAAGTATACAGATGTTGGAATTCCAGAATTCTACAGGTTTCTTTCACAAGAAAGATTTCCCATGTTATTCTCTGCTTTCGCAAGGATAATGGCAATATTTGTAAGTACATATATATTTTAAAAGTTTTTCTCTTCCATGAAGATTAACAAATCTGTGTTAAGGTCAAGGCTCACTGATGAACATTTCAAAGCAACACTGAGATTGCTTTCATCTCAGGATATCAAACCTAATATTGATGCTCTGGTTGATGCAAAAGGCTGCCAGCTAAGTGGCCAAAAATGAAATGACTGTCAAAATTAGCACTGACTTTTCACATTACAGTTAAAGAAGTTAATAAAAAAGTTAATAAATTGACTTTTAATAGCATACTACATTTTAATACTATACTACGATATTACTCTTTTTTTTTCTGCCTACCTCCAGGCACTTCCCACCACCAAGCTGCCAAACAGCTGTTGGTGGTGCTTAGCACTTTCCAGGAGGGAAGGGGGAGGAGCGGGGAGCCGTGCTCTCAGGGGAGGAGGTGGAGAAAAGACAGTGTAGGGGTGGGGCCTCATGGAAGGGGTGGAGTGGGGGCAGGGCCAAGGGCAGCCCTCGGGCCAATGCACTAGTCCTCATGTGGCCCTTGTGGTCATTTTCATTTGAGACCCCTGGTCTAAGCAATAATCCACAATCCCTCTTACATATGTGATTTTTGCAGATTTCCTTCCAAGGCCTCTGAACAAGATTCTGATCTTAGTTACTCAGATTGAATACAAAAAGAGCTCTGTCGACAATTAAACAATTTTGTTAAAAGGTTGTCTTTGGGTTATTGATTTTGGATTGGATAAGAAGAATTGGATAAGAAACTGACATAGACACAATACTGCAGCACACGCTATGCATCTCCAGTACACAAAACTAAGTTAGTCATATTAATTTTTTTGGACAGAGGGGTTTGTTTTTACATCTGACAGTTACATTTCTATGCAGCTTAGATACAGTCACAGTCAAAATAGAAACAGAAAGAAAGCAAAAAAAGACTTCTCGAGCCCAACATGAATTAAGTCGATATATGAACCCGTTGAAAGTCTCTGGATAAGGATAAAAGGGGTAAAAAACAGGGGTGATGTCATGCTAGGTGGAAAAAAGAGGTGGATGAGGCTTTTTTTAAAAAAAGAAAAACTAACAAAGTCATCCAAAGCACAGGACATTGGTGGAGATGGGGGACTTCAACTACCCACATATCCATTGGAAAAATTATACAGCATGGCACAGATTATCCAACAAGTTCTTGGAATGCATTGGAGAAAGCAACTAGGGAGAGGCTAATTTAGATTTCATTTGAACAAACAAGGAGGAACTGGTTTAGAATTTGGAGGTGGAGGCAGCTTGAGTGAAATTGATTATGAAATTATAGAGTTCATGATTCAAAGGAATTGTTGCAGGGAAAACAGCACAATAAAGACAAAGGGCTTCAGAAGGCAAATTTTAGCAAACTCAGAGAAGTGGCAGGTAAGATCTCGTGGGAAGCAAGTCTAAGCGAAAAAAGAGTTGAGGAGAGTTGGCAGTTTTTTAGAGACATTATTAAGGCCACAAGAGCAAACTATTCCAATGTGTAGGAAAGATAGAAATATGATAACAGATCACCCTGGCTTACCCAGGTGATATTCAGTGACCTAAAACTCAAAAAAAAAAAATCATACAGAAAGTGGAAACTAGGTCAAATTACAAAGGATAAATATAACCCCCCCGCCCCAACAAAGCAAGTATGTAAGGACAAAATTAGAAAGGCCAAGGGGAAAAATGAGATTAAACTAGCTAGAGACATAAAGGGTAACAAGAAATCATTTTACATATATATGAAAGCAAGAGGAAGACCAAATTGGGAATCTGATATATAGGGTACCAGTGTTTTAAGCTTTAGGTCATATTACTCTGCAGTTTATAACAGGACTAATCAACATAATGCTTAAAACTACTTCTTCAGCTAATGATCTCTTTACACTAGACTTCATGGGGTGAGATTTTGTAGTCTAACCAAGACACATCCTTCACACCCTCAGGCCTTGTGTATGCTACAGGGGAAATTAGATCTAAGCTACACAATTTGAGTTACATGAATAGCGTAACTCAAATTGACGTAGCTTAGATCTACTTACTGCAGGGTCCAGACTACACAATGTCAACAGGAGGCACTCTCCCATTGACTGCCCCTACTCTTCTCTATCCAGCAGAGTACAGTAGTCAACGGGAGAGCAATCTGCATTCAATTTAGCAGGTCTTCACCAGTCTCGCTAAATCAACAGCCGATGCATCAATCGTCGCTCATCAGTCCCCTGTTAAGTGTAGACAAGCCCTCAGTCTTGTTAATGGCATATCCTCCATGTCATGATATGTGAGAGGGGATACTTATAAGGCAGCCTCACAGTGTCTGAGCTGGGGGTATTCACAACATGGGCTTTCAAGGTCCCTTTACACCAGTGTGTGCAACAGTCAGAGACATATGCAAAATGTCCTTAATGTAGGCAAGGAGTCATAGTTTAAGGCCGGAAGAGACCACCAGATTATCTAGTTCAGGGGTCGGCAACCTCTGGCATGCGGCTTACCAGGGTAAGCACCCTGGCGGGTGGGCCAGTTTGTTTACCTGCCATGTTGGCAGGTTTGGCGGACCGCGGCTCCCGCTGGCCACGGTTCGATGTCCCAGGCCAATGGGGGCGGTGGGAAGTGGCGCAGCTGAGGGATATGCTGGCCGTGGCTTTCCGCCATCCCATTGGCCTGGGACAGCAAATCACAGCCAGTGGGAGCCGTGATCGGCCGAACCTGCCGACGCAGCAGGTAAACAAACTGGCCCGGCGAGCCACATGCCAGAGGTTGCCGACCCCTGATCTAGTTTGACCAACTATTTCAGAGGCCGCACCAAACCTCACTCAGTTACCTCTGCACTGAGTCCACTAACCTGGATTAGGTTAAAGTATTATAGGCCACTGGAGACTAAAATCTTGGTGCCACAGGCAGAGAAATGGAGGGGTCAAGTCTCTGGCCCCAGTAATGGCAGAAAAATGATTTGGTGACATATACTCAAATGAATTTTGCAAGCAACTAATGCCTCAAGCTATAGAGGAAGGCAAAAATGAAAAACAAAAAAAAATGGTCCCTGTCAATCTGACCTGGGAGAAAATTCCTTCCTGACTTTGAAAATGATGATCAGAAAACACTGTGAATATACTTGCTTTCTCTACTGTTGCTGTGTCCTTATTTGTTACATAAATCTCAAAGTATCATCATTATATGTGTGTGTCCACAGTAGAAATTTCACATTTATCCTTGCAAATTAAACATGAAATTTAGCAGAATTTTTTGTAAAAGTACTCAAAATGTGATATTCTAGATCAGTGGTATTATCAGTAACTGAATATCAGGACCTCACTCAATTGCTTCACATACTCATACACACATGGATTGTGCAACTCAGCGAATATCCCTGCAGCATGGAAAAACAGAAAGATCATTATTACTGTCACCTTGTTTGTTACATGTTAGCACATGTTACTGGATCAATTAAGTTGCTGGCAGGACTCTGCATTACAGAAACTTGCATTGGAACTGCAGTGAATGAACAGAATAATTACTGTAACTGCTTAGGAATGGATGGGGAAAACATTTTTAAAAGAATGTCTGAAGAAAGAGTTATAGTTGCATCTAAAAATGAAAAGGAGAAAAAGGAAAGAAATGAACAAATGTGGGCAGAAAAAATGGATGGAAAAAATAGGGAAATAAAAAGAATGGAGACAGAGACACCGATCGAGATGGGGAACCAACAGAAGCAAAGAAGAGAGCGCAAAGGCAAGAGAGATAGATGGTGGGAGAAATGGCAAAAGAATGGGAAATGGAATAGAAAAGCCGAGGGAACCACAACAACAAAATCTAGTGGGATGGAACTTTAGGGCCTGCACAGTATTTTTTTTTTTTCTTATGTGTGTTATCCCACTTTTGGAACTAGCTTATACCTGTATGATGTGCAAACAGGAAAGGGGCACCTCACACTCTTTGGACAGTTCCAAAGTTTCCTGATTCTACTGGTAGGTGCCTGGCTCCTCCTTCTGGTGTGCTAAAGAATAAAGATACTTGGAGGTGCCTCCAGTGAGACAAGGGGTTAGCCAAACTCAGGCAGTGGTTACCACGTTTGAGCTCACAAATAATTCAAACTCACACATGCAAACAAATCAAATACAATAACGATAATCATTATGTAATGATTTTATTAAATAAAAATAAACAATCAGGACACATATTAAATGATTAAAATTATTAGAGATATTAACAATGCTTTTTAATTACTAAACAGAGATACTGCTAGGATATTAATGTACAATTTAGGTCTTGTTCTGTGCATTTTTGTTTGCTCATTTTTGTGAATTAATGAACAGATTTGCACCAAGATGTAATCTACAACTTAATCCAAAAATGAACCCAGGAGAAAACAGGTTGGTGACATTAGAGGAAGTGAGACTTGCAGTAAACAGTTACAAAATGATAAAGTACATGGTCATGACAATATTTCATCATTGTTAATGAGTAGAGGCCCAAATTTAATTCACTGGTTTCACAGAATTGTCTTACAAGTTTGGGAAACTAGTTACATTCCAAAAAGATTGGAAAAGGGACTACTACATCATCTCTTTTAAGAAAAGGAGTAAAATTAAAAGATGAATCTTTAGAGGATCTTCAGTATGTGGATGATGCTGCCTTATTTGGAGATATTACAGATCAGTTACAGCTAATTCTGGAAGAGCTCTGAAAAACTATCAGACTTAAGATCAATGGTGAATAAAACAAATCTATGAATGCTTCTTATACAATGGAAATGAATGACCTGCCAATGCTACATGTAGATGGCAATGACACTGAATGGGTGAATTTCATCTATCTGGGTAGTCAATTGACTGCAGGAAGTTTTATATCTGAAAAAGTAACATGTCGTATTAGTCTTGCATCCATGGCATTTAGGCATCTTCAAGCCCTCTGTTTGGGAGGCAGGATTTTGACTTTTTATCAATTTTTTAAAATTTTGACTTTTTATCAACAACCCAAAATATCAAATGTTTTTGGCCAAAAGCCCCAAGCTGAAAACTTTTCAGTTCTCAAATTTTTAGATTATCATCAAAAAGTTAAAATTTGAAAGAAAAGCAGAAACTTTCTGTGATAAGTTTTATTTGATCAAAAAACAAATTTTCTGTCAAAACTCTTTTGACAAAAAGGAAATTTCTATCACTTCTGGTCAAGGTGTCTGCTGATAGAATCAAATTATATGTGTGCCTAACTAGTTAATGCTGCTATGACCTTCATGAAGGTAACCCCATTTTTAGACAGACTTAATTCTGAGTAGACAAAACTGCTTAGAGCTGTTGTTTCTTCGCTCCTCCCTCATTTCTTGGCCTCTTCTCCGGTGTCAGTGAAGCTGTAGATGCAAGATGCCATATATGGAAGCATGAACACTCCATATTGTTGCCCTTTCTTTATGTTTTGCATTCTTGCCATGCCAGGTTTTCAATAGTATTTCTGTGCACCAAGTCGTATAATGTATCCACCCAGACTCAGAAAGGTTACTTTAAGCAGATGTGTAACATTAAGCACATGAGTAGTTTCAAATAGGTCATTGGCTCACTGGCTTTCTGAATTGGGACTATGGACCTTAATAATTTCTCTCTCAATCTTGAGGAAAAGGCTGACATGTTTTCTGCTTGTTTGGTTGGGGTTTATTGGTTCTTTATGATCTGTGGCTCTTTTCCTAGTGACATGTGGTGGTGGTTTGTAAAATCACACAACATAGTTCAAATCTGTTTTTCTGAAAATTCTTTCCCTGGAACTTTGTTAGCATTTATTGTTGCTGTGTGGAGCAGAAACACGGCCAAATTTATGTAAATTACAGCACATTAGCTAATAGTCACAGAAATTTGTCATAAATTTCAAACTGAATGATTTTTCTGGCACTACAAATGATATTCTTGTCCCTTTAGTGTTCTGGTCTATATTAGGCTCCCATAAATCAGTTGTGTAAGAATGACTGAAGAACATAAAGAGAAGTTAACTGAACAATGAACCATGCCAAACATTCCTGCAAGAGTAAAAAAGTAAACACACCTTATTTAAAAAAAGAGAGAGCTCTCTACCTCTCTTTCATTTTGGTTGCTTTTCTGGGACTGTCTGGTATAATAACCCTGCTCAGTTACAACGTCTAGTGTGTATGCAATGCATAAAGGGGGACACCCTGAGATTAGCCCCGCCTCTTCCCCTCTCCTGCATAACAAGCAGGAGTCTCCGGGAGCAGCTCCAAGGCAGAGGGCAGGAACAGCACATGGCGGGGGGTGGGAGGGACAGCTGAACTGCCAATTGATAGCCTGCTGGGTGGCTGCAGCACAGGGAACTTAGCGGAGTGGGGGAGCTGATAGGGGGGCTGTCGGTCCACCCTGGTTCCAAGCCCCTACCAGCTAGCTGCAATGGGCTGCTCTTCCTGCAAGCAGTGGACAAAGCAGGCGGATGCCAAACAACATTAGAAGGGAGCATTGCACAACTTTAAACAAGCATGTTCCCTAATTGATCAACAACATAAAAACAAAACAAAACAAGGTTAACCGGGACGACTTTAAGTGAGGAGTTACTGTACAGGGGAATTTAAATGGTCCTATAGGTCTTATCCTCAGGGTGATCAGATGTCCCGTTTTTAATGGGATGGTCCATATTTAAGCCCTCCTGCAGGTGTCCGACTTTTTTCTTAAAAGCTGTCAAATTTTCCCGTATTTTCTGTCTCCCCCTAATCAGTACTGGCAGGTCCTGCTGCCCACCAGCTGCTTGCCAGCCACCATCAGAAGTGAGGGGGTGTGCAAGGCTGGGGATGGGATGAAGATGTAGCACGCGGGGTAGCCGCTCCCCTGGCTGGTCCGTCAGTGCAGATCCCACTGCATACTGGCTCTTGGCCATCAGATCCCTGCCCCCCGTCCCATTTCCGGCAGGTGCTGGCTGCACACTGTGAGCTGTGGTGGCTAGTGTGGGCATGTGCCAGGCGGCGGCCAGTTACATGTTGCCTCTGCTGCCCACCCACTGGCCCTTTATGTGCTCCCTCTCTCATTGTTCTCACCTTGCTTTGCCCCTTCACCCCCCCCAGCTCCGCTGCTCCTCCATACCTCCCTGGTGAAGCACGTTCTGCTCCTAGCGCTGTGCAGAGAACCAGCCCATGGTCAGAGCGCTCAGCTCACCAATCGCAGGGCCAGCAGGCTCTTTCCTTCCCCCACTGCCTTTGGCTGGGCCGGAACCCCAGGAAAGCCCAAGACCCTCCAGCCCAAGGCACTTGCCAGGAGGAACTGAGCCCTGCATATGCCAAAGCCACACACACTGCTGCCACGGGGAAGCCTCTCTGCCCCTCAGCTAAGCTCTGGAGTGGTGAGGAAGCAATTTCCAGCCTGTTCACACCCCGGCCTGTCAGGCTCCACAGCAGCCCCCAGGTAGGGGCTTAGCACCCTCTTCACTTGCCCCCTTTCCATGCCCTGGGTCCTGCCCCCAGTGAGCGTGGGGCTGCTCCGTCTCCTAGACACCCTCCACTGCTGAGCCACCTCTCTGGCTGGGTTTGCTGAAGCCTCAGCAGTCAGGTTCCCTGGGCCCTGGTGCACAATGCATCCTTAGGGCTTAATCCCTTTCTGCTTGTGCTGTAGTTGAGGGACAGGACGCAGCTGGGTTACGTCCAGCAGCAGCCTGGAGGTGTTAGCTGCCTTTTGACACTGTGCGGGCAAGAAGAGACAAGCTGCTTCTGGCCACCAGGGGAAAGTGGGGAGGAGAGATGAGCTCTGCAAAGACATGGGCCAGGTGATACCTTCCCCCCTCCTTCCCTGCAGCTGGAAGCAGCTCCCATCCCTTCCCTCCCGCACAGTGAGGAAAGGCTGCTGCTGGCCACATTCTAGTGTGCACTCTGGCAGAAAGCTGGGGCAGGGGGGAGGATGTGATCCTATGTGCCCCCCCACCATTTTGCTTCGGGAAGACGTAGCACCAGGTACCAAGAGAGGTGGGTCCTTCCCTGGGGCCCAGTCAGGCATGGAGGGCGGAGAGTGCCCGGCAGGGAGGGTCAGATCGGTCAGTGACCCTCCCTGTGTGAGATAGGTGTATGGGAGTGTATGTGTGTTACCCCTCCCCATGTAAACCCTAAAGCCTTAAAGATAAGAAAGTAAATAAAAAGAATCCAACTATGCAGTATTTCTTTTTAACAGAGGCTGAGTCAACTTGATGTTAATTTGAACGTTTGTACTGCATAGTTCTCATTGATTACCATTGAACTTGCTTGAATATGAGTAATTTTAACTGTTGTCTTGTATTCAGCATAGGGAATATGGTCACCCTACTTATCCTGGTCCTCTGTCCAGAGGCAAATTTCACCAAGTGAGAGCAGCAGAATAATCCATAAAGGCTGCTTTAGTATAAAAACGTGTAACAGTTACTCACGCAATAGATTAGACACACTTATCCTATTGAATGCTCTGTTTACCTTTTTGTTTGCCTAAGTGACTTTAAGCTCTTAATGCTTCATCTTGTATCTTTGAATACAACAATTTTGGTGTCATCTGTCTTTAATTGTATGCTGCTGTTTTATATGTTATATGTTTTGTGTGTCACATAACTTTTTTTATCTTACTTTTTATTCAACAAATAAATTTTGCATGCATAATGATTTTTGTTTTCTCTGTTTGACACTAGTTGTCCTAAATTATTTTGATATTATGGTTGGGTTATAACAAACATCACATCATGGTACCAATTAATTTTTTTGCAAACAAAGAAGTATGTTTGTGGTTATTTTGTTTTATAATTAATCAAAATCCTTTTTCTTTCAAGGAAAACTGTAATGGAAAGACCTCAGTACTGATGCAAAAATATTAATACGATTATATATATTTTTAGTTTACTATAAACTTGTGTCTTTTTAAATATAAATATATAGTTATAAGAATGTCATAGCAAAAATGTTTTAAAATATAACAATATATATTATGTCTGGTTTTGGACAAAAATGTTAAAGCTAATCAAACAAATCTGAACAGGTTTCTACCTTTGTCTCCCAAGCACAAGCAAATTTCATAAAACACAGTAGTGTTATACAAACCTGCATTTAAACTTTATTTTGCTTTAATTTTTATACAATTTTCCTTTGTGCTACATTTAAATATATGTCTGCTATAAAGTTTGTGCTTTCTATAAAATATTTAACAGTTAACTGCAATAACAAAAAAATTAACTTCAAAAGATTGGGTAAAAATTCTGTAGTTGACTCTCTTGCTAAACAGAACACTCAAGCAGGGGAGCACTGAACTTTCTTGCATAAGACTGAATGCTCCTGTTAGCAGTTAGCATTATGTATTATTATGTATTTCTTAAGAAGAACTAGTAATGCACATGGTAAGGGAATAAAAATGACTTTCTTTATGCAAAAGCATCCAAAAATAGGTACATTTGTATGTAACTAAACAATTGGAATATTCAAAACAAAAAGCAAAAATATATTTTAACAAAGTAAATATGTAAATAGAAAGCCATGCCATGCTTCTGTCATATGCTGTACTGAAGCATAACTTGTATCATAAATGACTTTGTCTGTATTACATTGTAAATCTGTGTATAAATTCAGGTTGCTGAAAACACGAAAAACGTGGCAAAATTTCTCATGTTAACTAACTAAGCAGTTTAAAGGTGCACCACACAGAGTGGAAACACTAGACTATGGCCTTGTCTACACTACAAGACTATTTCGAATCTACTTAAGTCGAATTTGTGGATTCGACCTTATGAAGTCGAATTTGTGTATCCACAGTAAATACACTAATTCGAATTTCTGAGTCCACAGTAACGGGGCTGGTGTCGACTTTGGAAGCGGTGCACTGTGGGAAGCTATCCCACAGTTCCCGCAGTCCCCGCTGCTGGGTAGAGCTCCCAATGCCTCCTGGGGGAAAAATGTGTCGAGGGTGCTTTTGGGTAACTGTTGTCATTGAACCGTCAATCACGCCCTCCCTCCCTGAAAGCTCCGGCGGGAAATCTGTTCGCGCCCTTCTCTGGTCGGTTACAGCGCGGACGCCACAGCACTGCGAGCATGGAGCCCGCTGCGATCATCGCTGCACTTATGGCCGTTGTCAACTCCTCGCACCTTATCGTCCACCTCTTCCACAGTCAGCTGCTGAGAAATCGGGCGAGGAGGCTCCGGCAGGGCGGTGAGGACAGGAATTCACAGAGTGGCGCAGACCTCTCACAAAGCAGGGTACGCCGCGCCGTGGAGATCATGGTGGCAATGGGTCAAGTTCATGGTGTGGAACGGCGATTCTGGGCCCGGGAAACAAGCACGGACTGGTGGGACCGCATAGTGCTGCAGGTCTGGGATGAATCACAGTGGCTGCGAAACTTCAGGATGCGTAAGGGCACTTTCCTTGAACTCTGTGACTTGCTGTCCCCTGCCCTGAAGCGCCAGGACACCCGGATGCGAGCAGCCCTGAGTGTGCAGAAGCGAGTGGCCATAGCCCTCTGGAAACTTGCAACGCCAGACAGCTACCGGTCAGTAGCGAACCACTTTGGCGTGGGCAAATCTACCGTGGGGGTTGCAGTGATTCAAGTAGCCCACGCAATCGTTGAGCAACTTCTCTCAAAGGTAGTGACTCTCGGAAACGTCCAGGACATCATAGATGGCTTCGCCGCGATGGGATTCCCAAACTGCGGTGGGGCTATAGATGGGACTCACATCCCTATCCTGGCACCAGCCCACCAGGCCAGCGAGTACATTAACCGAAAGGGCTACTTTTCAATGGTGCTGCAAGCACTGGTAGACCATAGGGGACGTTTTACCAACATCTTCGTTGGGTGGGCGGGCAAGGTTCATGACGCGCGTGTGTTCAGGAACTCTGGTCTGTTTAGACGCCTCCAGGCAGGTACTTTCTTCCCGGACCACAAAGTAACGGTTGGGGATGTGCAGATGCCTACAGTGATCCTCGGGGACCCAGCCTACCCGCTAATGCCCTGGCTCATGAAGCCCTATACAGGCGCCTTGGACAGAGAGAAGGAACTCTTCAACTACCGGCTGAGCAAGTGCAGAATGGTGGTGGAGTGTGCTTTCGGACGTCTCAAGGGGAGATGGCGGAGCTTACTGACTCGCTCGGACATCAGCGAAAAGAATATCCCCGTAGTTATTGCTGCTTGCTGTGTGCTCCACAATCTCAGTGAGAGCAAGGGCGAGACCTTTTTGTCCGGATGGGAGGTTGAGGCAAATCGCCTGGCTGCAGTTTACGCTCAGCCAGACACCCGTGCCGAGAGAATATCCCAGCGGGAAGCGCTGTGTATCCAGGAGGCTTTGAAAGCAAGTTTCCTTGGAGAGCAGGGTAACCTATGACTCTCCACTTGCTTTCAAGAGAAACTGACCCTGGGCCTGTGTCTGTATGTGTCGATTTCGATCTGCGGTTACATACCCCGTTCTCCAAGTTTCCCCCACTTCCAAAGCACGTTTTAAAGCAAATTAATTGTTACACTCATTATTAATAAATCTTTGTTTTACTTTGCATTTCTGTTCAGGTGTTGAAACATGGACGCATACTGTGCTGGGCACGGTGTGCACTGATGTACAGACCGCTTGTTCCATAGAGGAATGACATCCTCCTGCTCCTACATAGGTCTCTGGGGTGGGGGACGGTTGCAAGTGGTTGTGCATGAAGGGGAGGGATTGCAGGAAGGGGTGGGTTTGCAGGAAGGGGCGAGTGGTGCCCTCTTTGGATAGGGGTTTGGATGACGGCAGTGGGCTGCGGGTTTGGGCGTAGGAAGGGGTGAGGGGTGTGGGGGAAGGGTGAGTATCTGTCCATGGATGAGGGCTCTTGCTGGGGCTCAGGGCAGTGGAGAGGCTCGTTGCTACGGTGGAAGTGCATGGTAAGGGCAGCATGCCTTAACATTAAGGGGGTGGCAGGCGCTAGGACCCTGGACAAGCATACACATCACAGAATGACCCGGGGCAGCATACACCACACAGAGTGACCCTGGTGCCTACTGACTGCAGTGTGTGTGTGCCCTGCAGTTGATCATGCCCCCAAGTCTGTACCCTGGTAATGTAGGCTATATCGTGCAATTATAAATCCCCTCCCCCCCCATACACAAAAAAATCCTCTGACACGAAAGACGTGACCGAAACAGTGAATAACAGCAAACAGCTTTTAATAATCTAATACACAGTGGGGGGATGAAACTTGGATTTGGGACTGGGTGAGCCTGTAAGGGAAGCACTTCTACAAATGTATAGCGTGAGAGGTGTGTGGTACATTAGCGCTATGCAGTGGTGCAGTGACAGTTCTCACGGCCCCTACCGCCCCTCCGTCTTGTACTTTTGGGTGAGGGGGGGGCAGGACTTCTTGGCGGGGGAGGGCGGTTGCAGATACACTGCAGGGGGGCTCTGTCCTCCTGCCTGAGGTCCTGCAGAACATCAACAAGGCGCCAGAGCGTGTCCGTTTGCTCCCTCATTAGCCCAAGCAGCGTTTGAGTCGCCTGCTGGTCTTCCTGCCGCCACCTATCCTCCCGTTCGATGTGTGTGCGATGCTGTTGACATAGGGTCTCCCTCCACTTTCTCTGCTCTGCCACCTCGGCTCTGGAGCAGGCCATCATTTCCGCGAACATCTCGTCCCTAGTCTTTTTCTTTCGCCGCCTAATCTGTGCCAGCCTCTGCGAGGGGGATGCCGGGGCAGTCAGGGAAAGAGCCAAAGCTGTGTGATGGGAAAAGTAACTGATTTCCTTGAACAGATACATGTTTGCGAACAGTGAACACAGTCTAGTCAAGTATCAGAGGGGTAGCCGTGTTAGTCTGGATCTGTAAAAGCAGCAAAGAATCCTGTGGCACCTTATAGACTAACAGACGTTTTGCAGCATGAGCTTTCGTGGGTGAATACCCACTTCTTCAGATCTGAAGAATTCACCCACGAAAGCTCATGCTGCAAAACGTCTGTTAGTCTATAAGGTGCCACAGGATTCTTTGTTGCTTTTACAGTCTAGTCAGTTTCTCTGAACAAGACCATACAGGGCAACAAGTCTCACGAGATCTCAGGACAAGTTCGAGATTTCGGAATACGCTCTCATTGGCTGCGGCATTGCACAGGAGAGCGGACAAGTGGGGAGAGACAGCTGAATCCATCTAGCAGACAGTCCTGGTAAGCCTTACAGTACATTCTGCTTATCAGTTAATGGATAGCTGTGCCCTCCCGCTAAAGGCAATCTGGAAATCATATACTCTGACCCTTTTCCAGCCACTCCCGCCAGTGCACGGGAAAGATCAATGTATGCTTTTCCTATGTGGCCTACAACACGTGGCTGTTAAGCGAGGGTCATTGTTATGCAAAGTAAAAGTCAACCATTCACAACAGTAACAATACACTAATTGCCCTAATTAGATGCAGCATTTCATGAACGAGATGACCCTGATGCGGGTCCCTCGGAGTCACAAAGAGCGGATGCTAAGGGAAGCCCTGCAGAGACCAGGACCATATGCGGCCATGCTTGTGGAGGCGATGATTCCCATCTACATAAGGATGTCCTGGCGCGGAAGAGTGTGCTTCCACGGAGCACCCAACAAGGCACCTCTCCCCAGGAACCTCCTGCGGAGGCTTTTCGAGGACCTAAATGAGACCTTTCTTGAATTGTCCCTGGAGGATTATTGTTCAATCCCTATATGTGTGGACCTACTTTTCGTATAGTTTTTCATTGAAAATTTTATATATAGCATTTCTATTTTTTTATACCTGTTTTATAAAAAATAAATGTTTACATGTTTATAGCACTTACCGCCTGATCCTTCCCCTGATTCAGAGTCTGGGTTAATGGCCGGGGAGGGTTGGTAGGGGATCTCTGTGAGGGTGATGAAGAGATCCTGGCTGTCAGGGAAAGCGGTTTTGTGTTCGCTGTCGCCTGCGCCGTCCTCCACAGACCCTTCCTCATCTTCCCCATCGGCGAACATCGAGGAGGAACTGTCCAGGTTCACTATGCCATCCACTGAGTCCATGGTCACTGGTGGGGCAGTGGTGGCAGACCCACCTAGAATGGCATGCAGTGCCTCGTAGAAGCGGCATGTCTGGGGCCGGGCTCCGGAGCGTCCGTTTGCCGCTCTGACTTTTTGGTAGCCTTGTCTCAGGTCCTTGATTTTCACGTGGCACTGCATTGCATCCCGGCTGTATCCTTTCTCTATCATTGCTTTGGAGACCTTCTCGAAGGTCTTTGCATTCCGCTTGCTGGAGCGCAGCTCCGACAGCACAGACTCCTCGCCCCACACACCGATCAGATCCAGGACTTCCCGGTCTGTCCATGCTGGGGACCTCTTTCTATTCTTGGATTGGCCGGACTCCTCTGCTGGAGAGCTCTGCATCGTTGCAGGTGCTGCGGAGCTCGCCCCGATGTCCAGCCAGGACGTCAGATTCAAAGTGCCCAGACAGGAAAATGAATTCAAATTTTCCCGGGTCATTTCCTGTGTGGCTGGTCAGAGAATCCAAGCTCGGACTGCTGTCCAGAGCGTCAACAGAGTGGTGCACTGTGGGATAGCTCCCGGAGCTACTAAGTTCGATTTGCATCCACACCTAGCCTAATTCGAGCTAGCCATGTCGAATTTAGCGTTACTCCACCTGTCGGGGTGGAGTACCGAATTCGAACTAAAGAGCCCTCTAGTTCGAATTAAATGGCTTCCTGGTGTGGACGGTTGAGCGGTTAGTTCGAATTAACGCTGCTAAATTCGAATTAAAGTCCTAGTGTAGACCAGGCCTATGTCAGAACACAGTGAATACAGTGAAGAAACCCCCTGGGCATTTGAAGGAAAAAAGATAAAGCTACAAGTAACAGACTAGTCTACTCCATTTAAATATGCAATTCCCTATAGAGACATTATAAAGATCACTAGGCTGGCCAGGTTTAACACTATTTAAACTGTACATTGTTAAGCCAAGTGAGTTTATGCATATACCTGTTGTTTTAAATCTCTCTCATTGGAATATGACTGCATTTGTTTATCGTGTAAAAGCAAATGTATTATTCTTGTGTAGTTCTTTGTTAATTCATATACTAGCATTGTATCAGGAACTTGCACAAGACCCAATACCTGAGGAAGAGATATCTGATATCTTTCAAACGAGGCAACTTCAAAGTTTAAATGGAAATATTTGTTCCATTTCAGGACTATTTGGACCAAAATATCGATTTGGAACAGGGTAGATATAGAAAATATAAAAAGGCATGTTAATTATTTTGAGAATCAGGTAGCGGAAACAATTTCTAAACCCATAATTCATGGCATTGAGGGTCTGGGTACTGAGGAACAGTATATGATGTATAATGTGCTAAGCCGTTTAACCAAACACAAGTAAAAATTAATTAACTGATTACAGACAACAATAAGAAAATGAGGGGAAATTATGTAGGTAGCAACATTATTTGCACCACTTATGGGAATTATGTATTAACTGCCATCATCAGTTAATTAGGGAATACCTGAATCAGCCTCAGCTATTGGTGTATCACTCAGCAACACAAACCTGGAGGGCATCACACTCAGCTTGTTGTTCCATTAAGTTACGTGTGTAGATGTCATGTTTTTGCCTCATGACTCTAGTGGTTCCTGCTCTGGACCTCTATAATGAGACTAAAGCTAGCTGCTTGGTCTCCTGTCCTCTGAAATTCACCAAGTGGCAATGTCCAGCAGTAAGGGTGACCTATAATATGGATGGACAGTACTGCGTAGTAACTAATAATAATTATTATATTATAATTAGTTACTACGCAGTACTGTCCATCCATATTATAGGTCACCCTTACTGCTGGACATTGCCACTTGGTGAATTTCAGAGGACAGGAGACATATATATATATATATGTACACATAGATATAGATACTTCATATGTAATGTCACTACTCCAAATTTCTCTTTTATTCCTCATGTATACAGCACTGTGAGTCTTACTATAATAATACTTATTCCATTTTTCAAAATGGATCCAATATTCAAAGTAAGCCTCGGCTCCAGGATAAAGTTTAAAAATACAAACCAGTTTTTAACACACACATTGATTGAAAACCATTACTAGATCATTCACATTACTCAGATTAGCAATGATATGCATAGCAGAACAAGCCCTGAATGATCATATCCAGGATAATCTTGAAATATTAATATCCCATTTTGAATAGAAGTTATATTTAAAGCGTTGCTTATGTTTCAGGGTGTATTAGTTTTAACTGTATTAGTCATATACTGCCACTTACACAGTTTGCTAAAACAGTATAGATCTCACATGACTTCTCTGACCTTTACTTCATATATCCATTTAGCAAAGGTGTTGCAGTGATATAGCAATTATGGCACTAAGCAGGGGACTATTAGTCAAGACCTATATGTTATACATACTGGACCCTACATTATTATGTATTACACACACCGTGTTAATATGTACTATGCATGATACTAGTATAGTCTCTACATTATACATATATGGGGAAGA
This sequence comes from Mauremys mutica, assembly GCF_020497125.1. Classification (NCBI taxonomy): domain Eukaryota; kingdom Metazoa; phylum Chordata; order Testudines; family Geoemydidae; genus Mauremys; species Mauremys mutica. Next base: position 105,259,030 of record NC_059076.1, on the reverse strand, counting down.
TGTGCTAATTGACTTTGTATTATGCTCTTCCTAGAAGCCTGTTCACTTATGTCAAGATATATATTCCACAATACTCTCTATGGCTTTAACAGTCTGTTGCACTGTTGCTTAAGCAACGTCTTCTTTTTCTTTTTGGTCTTGCTAACTTTTCCAATATAGTGTCTTTTACAGAGTTTTCTCTTGAAGTTGTTCCTTTCAATTCTCATTATTCTGTTTTTGCAGCTGTTTATACTGTGACCCTTAGTTGGGTTACTTACTGTGACTCATTGACGTAGTACTTGGAAAATTCAATGGGTGAAATTTTGTCCCATTGAAGTCAATGGGAGATTTGCCATTAATTTCAATGAGGCCAGGATTGCATCGGTTGACTTCAACTAAGCATGGCTGTGAGATGTTTAGATTCACTTGAACCACAAACTTTAAAGGGATTTTGCCTGAGTAAGAACTGAGAAAACTGACAAATTGGTAAGGACCATAAACATAGGAAAATATTTATTTTTTATCTCTGCTTAAGTGCATATATAATGGAAAGTTCTTCTGCACATCTGAGATGTACACCACAAACTAAAGTAATACTGACTTCTGACATGAGTGTGAAAATAAGTCACTTCTGCTTTTTGACCCAGTCAAAAGGAAGGGAATTATAACTGCATACTGATATTTGTAAAGCATTATACAACTATATAGAAATTACCCAAAACCGCACAACCTCTAGAGTATGAAATCAGTAACTATAAAAGCTTAGCTCTAACGAACATGAAATGATATATGAAAGATATACATCCTTACATACACTTGTCAAATCTACTTGAAGTATACTAAAATATAACACTTTTTCATAAGTGTTCTCAGGCATGAAATAGAATCATACATTTTTAAGAGTATTGCTTTCTAACAAATTTATTTCAGAATATGCACATAATTAGAGTCAAAGCTCGGTATAATAGTCTATATTATATCATTATATGCCAACCACTACACTGTAAACAAGATGTGCCATCTCAATGTGAATACTATTTCAACATTTTGCACACACACACACAGACACACACACACATGAAGAAGGAATATTTGAAAGTGAGTGAGGCATTTTATAGGCAGACATCAAGGGCCAGACTCTGATAGGATCATGTTAATATTAGTTTCTGTGCATATAGCTTGATTAAAACAATAGAATTTTGGAAACAATTAGAACTGTTACACTGCATCTCAGATAAGATGCTGCATTTGTCTTGTTCAGGTGATGTGAACTTATCAAGACTTCAATGTATTTTTTTTTCTGAAGCTCTGCTACACAACAGATGGGATGTCTAACATCCTTTTCTATTTAAAACATGCAAGTTCTAATCAACAAGAGGGTTTAGAATGTTAAACCAGCCAGCCATAAGAAATGTGTCACACAGTTTGCTGTCATCCTAATTAATTAGATAGCATTATTTGTTGTCCCCAATGAACTCAGATGAGCTCAATGCCTGATAATAGCTTCATTCTTTTCAGGAGTTTTCTTTTAATTTTATTCACTTTGATTTGAGATAGAATACTGTAAGGGTGGGGGGGGGACCACTAAATAAGGTTATCCACAAATACATTATACTTGTGGCTTATAAATATGACTGAACATTTGTCCTCTTATTAAGGTCATTTTAATTTTAAATTTCCCAGGCTAATGTTTCATGAGTAATTACTATTTCAGCAATTATCTTGCACTTTCCCAACACTTTTCTGAACATGTTTTGTGATACAGTTCCTGCCCTTGCAGTCTCTAAAAGGGTTCAGCAAAATTATTTGAGCTTCATTTATAGTCTAGGACAAATGCTATGCAGCTACCAGTAAGGGTTAACATGATACAAAAATTCTTCAAATCAATGTTAAATAAAAATGTTAATGGGTTGTTGTTGTTCAGGGAAGCATAATTAATAGCTCTTTGTGCACTTAATACTCCAACTTACACCACATGAGATGGACAAGATGTGTGTAAGATCAAATAGCAAGAAATCTTCAGCAGACAGAGAGAGGGCTAGCTCCATGACATTTGATCTTCTCATGGAGACCAGGAAGAAAGCTGAAGATGATAGCAAAGAACCATGCATACAAGGGCTTGGAGTTAACTGATTATAATGGAACAAATGAAAAAAATATCTGTCTATAATACATGAAGGAAAGATTCAGTTTGAATATGTGGTAGAAATTCTGTTACTATTCCTGATTCAGCAGAGTATCTAAGCACATATACAAGTCCCATTGAAGTCAATGGGATTTAGCCATGTATTTAAAGCTTAAATGTTTTGCTGAATAGGGATGTTTGGCTGAACGGGAACCATTGTGAGGTGTTGTGCATCTTCTCCAAGGTACTATTGAGCCGTCTCATCTTCCCTTGACTTCAGTAGAAGTCGTCCTTAGAAGAAGTACTTGGCACTTTTCAGATTGTCTGTGACCACCAGAAACTGAAAATCCTGGTTCTGGTTAGAGGTCAAGTTAAAAAGAATACTACAATTGCTTTCTAAAAGGACCTGACTTGATTGGGAATTTGTGATGTCTGTGACAAATTGGAAATTTGTCTGTATTATTTGTTAAGAATCCTTATTTTAGGTGCCCAAATGCCACTTTTTGGCTCCACAGTGACGCCCAATACCTCCTGCCAAACCCTGTAGACACTTAAAGTCACTGAGCAACTAATTTTCAGGGATAAATTTCCCTAAGTGCCTAAGTTTTCAGTGGTAAAGTGACCTCAGTGCCTCAACTTCCATGTGTGGGCCTGGGTACTGCTGTCTCGCTCCAGGTGTGCAGATGCCTCAGACCCAGGATGATGCTCAAAGTCCCTGGGGATAGGAATGCACAAATCTATCATGTCTGTAGGTAGTAAGATCAGACCACGTTTAGTATCAGATGCCCCCCATCCCTAGCACAGGGGCCAGAATGCAGAGCACTGATTGGTGCATGGCACTATAGTTCATGCATGCAAACCATGTGGGGGCCACAGAGAAGTGTAGGGAGAGAGAGAGTGGTGTCCAGCATGAGCAAGTGAGCATAGGTTTAGGTAAGAGAATGTAGACATCAGTGTAGGGATCAGCTTAGTGAAGCAAAGGATTAGTTAGCAGGACATCTAGTGGGTGACAGAGTAGAGGTTTGGGGTACACAGACAGGAAAGGGGAACCACAGATAGCCAGGGCAGGGAAGGAATCAGGACCAGGCTAGGCAGTGGGGAGGGACAATTGTGGATGGAAGAAGGTGGGGGAGAAGGAGCAGCTGCTGGGCAGGGTACTCTTTGTGTTCTTAATAGTCCAACTAATACCGCATGGGATCGGGTGGCTGGAGAACAGGAATATACACCAACAATAAACAACAGCTTATTTGTGCTGCAGTACCTTCTCTGCCAGCAGCACCAAGAGAATAAATGAAGGCAGAGGCACCCCAGCCTGATGTCCAGCCCTAGGGCAGCTGGCCACGTGTTCCAGTGAAACCTACAGACCCTGCCACAACTTCATGGGCCTTTCATGTGGGCATGTATGAAGCACTACTGCCTGGACCGAGACACACTGCTGTACCTATGTGAGGTGCTACACAATGATCTCACTACTGCACATGCAGGAGCCATGCACTCTCCATCCCCACATGAGAGTATTTAGTCTTAACATCCATTGACATCAATTGTAGAAACCTATATACCTTTGAGAATCTGACACCAAGCCACAGCTGGTTTTCTTTCTGAGCAGCACTTTGTAAGGTGCCTATCTCCCTGCCCCATGCATTGTTTAGGGGCCTACAAGGCTACCTCACACTTTGAACATCTTGGTGTTTTTCCTTCCTTTTTTTTTTATCTGCCTAATGGTTTCGATCATTCAAACCATAATTTGCATCTTGGTTTTCCTGTTCAATTTTATGTTGCTGCCTGACTGAATGCATAACATTAAATCAAAAAGATGCTGTAATGGGAGATTGTTAGAGTAACCAGGAAGGGTAAAACAATGACACAGATTAGACAGCCTCTCAGATACCCTCTTGAAGGGACTTAAGACAACAGTGGCTGCGTCATCACCTGGGGGGAAGAACCTATATGGCTGGCACCATTCAAATAGGATATTTTTCTTTTCCCAAGCCTAGGGTTGATATCAAAAGACCCTGGAGGGTTAAAAAAGTGCCCCAGCAGAAAGGGAGTGGAGAAGTGGGTAGATCAGTTGGAAGCTGACAGAGACACAAAGTCAGCATGTAGGAGGCTGACATACAGAGTGACCTGAGAGCCAGGGTCTGCAGCAAGTGAGCTGTAATTTGGAGTTGTGTCTATTTAAGGGCCTGAGGGAAATATCAAGCATAGGTAAGACAATATGTGCATTTGGTCTTTATTATTTATAAATTTATTTCTCTGAGCTCTGTGTACAATTTGGGCAAAATAAATTATACTTTGTTTTGAAGAAACTGCTTCTCTGTCACTGCATACTATTATTAACCGCAGGCCCCTGAAGGAGAATTCTGTCAGGGTCCAAAGCCCAGTTGGATCTGCTAGGTATCAAGAATGGTGGATGGTAGCCAGGGAGGTGTAGCCTGAAGATACAGTTGAAGAGTGATTGGATTGCAGGATCCCACCCCAAATTGAAATGGAAGAGCAGGCCTGTAATTCGAAAGGGCTGCACTCAGGGGACTGGAGAAGGGTCTCACATGGGGCAGCCTGTTCAGGGACTGGAGTGGCTCATGACCATGAATGCCAGCCTCAGGGCAGACTGCCAAGGACCAGGGCAGAAACTCCAAACTGGTGGTATGTTCTATAATTAGATTTCACTAACCCAGTAAGAAGTATGAACTCCTAAAGCACTATAACAGTCTAACCACGGAGTTATAGACAGTCCCTTTGGGCATTCCAGTCTACGTTACCACCCAGGTAGACTGGACTCAGTGATAGATGGTTGCTATACACCAAAGATCACAAAATATTCTGGTTGCTCCCAGTCCCAAGAAACAAGTCACTTATCTCACGTCAATTTGTACCTTAGATCTCACACCAAACACAATGCTGGTAGCCAATCCTATATTAAACTATCTAACGATTTATTAACTAAGAAAAGAAACGAGAGAGTTATTACAAGGTTAAAGCCAGCAAACATAAATATACATAAATGAGTTACAATCTATCGTTTCAAAAGGTGACAGAGTTGTAGCAATCTGTCAGCTCTTAATGTCTTTTAGGGCTAATGCAGTTTGATCCTGGGGGATATCTGCTTCTGTTTTGTAGCTCTGGCCTTGTGAGAGTCCAAACAGCAAAAAAATATTTTAAAAAATAACTGACAAAATTTATTTCCTTTTTCGAGAATTCAAGCTGATGGGCTAAGTCCTTTTGTTTGTATCCTCTTCATGGATGTAAGGGGACAACTAAAGCCTTTGTATTGTGATGTCCCACCATGGCCCATTTAATTTTGATAGACCTTCTTGGTGGACAGATGATCTCTCCTGACTGGGTTCACAGTTTCAGAGTGAACATTTTTACAATTACAAAGCAAGAACTTAAATATTACCTTATAGCACGTGATAAAGAAATTATAAGCGAGATTAATGGGTGCAGCAATTTACAAGCATTTCATGAGTTCTAAATACTAAACACTGTTGTAAGTCCCATACTCATCTGAATCATACTAACACAGAGATTAAACAGACTGGTTTCCAGCTATGTGTTTGTCAGTGCTTGGCCGAGGCCGAAAACCTTGGCACGAACTGTCACCTGTTCTGTGAGGGTCACAGAGACATGTCAATATCAAACACTAACACTTTATTCCTTCTCTTGTGCTCTCATTGTAATTATTTTTATAAACATACATATGGAGGAGAAATTGAGAGAGTAATCCCTCAGGATACAGAGTTAAAGGCATTCTCTTTCAATGTAGGAGACTCAAGTTCAGATTTCTTCTCTATATTGGGCATGGGAGGGAGACTGAACCTAGGGCCTCAACACTCCAGCTGAGTGCCCTAATCATGGGATTGAAAGTTATAAAGGGGGGCATCATTACCATCTTCTCCCCACACTTTTGTAAGAAAGGGCTTAGGCATCTACTTTAGGAGTGGGTACATGGCTGTGAAGATAGGCACGTCCCTCTGAGCTGGACTTAGGCAGCTAGGCCCCTTTGAGCGATGGAGCTTAGACCACACCTCTCTCTGCAGCATTCACTACTGGCTTGTTTATTTGGCTCCCCACTCCACTTGCTGGCTTTTGTGGATCTTATTCTTAGGGGCTTATCTCTCCCCATGCATGGTATAAGGAGACTGAGCACCTAAGTTAGGGCTGCGGATCTGACTGGGTGGCAAGGAGCCTAAAAGTTACAGTGTGTATTCTTTGGCTCACTTGCGTTGCTCCAGTGATGCAAAGCAGATATAGATGCATTTTAAATAGCCAGATTTAAATAGCTGCACTGTAGTCTGAAACCTGATGTGACAGGGTGCTGGGCAAAGGGTTGCAGATTCAGCCCTCTGTCATGCCTGCTCCTCGTTAGAGGAACAAATTAGAGTGGGCTGGAGGTAACCTGGCCGTAACTGGGGAGGTGGAGACAGCTGCTCTCTAATTAGTGTAAAAGCCTCAGGGGAAGGCAGCCAGGGGAGAGCAGGAGGAAAGGGGAAAGGCAGGGAATGGAAGAAGGAAGGTAATTCTTCCCTCCCTCCTGCCTGCAGACGGTGAAGGGTTTTCTGTACGTGGTGAAACAGTGGTGGGAACAAGGCTGAGAATAAAGTGCACCCGTGGTTACAAAACCCAGGGTCTCAGAGTGTCTTTGTGAGCCTAGCAGAGGAAGAAGTCATGGGGGCCCTGCCACACTCTGCTACATCTGAATATACTGGTGAATTTGGCCGTTTATTGTAAAAGGAATATAAATATTTGATTTTTTTAAGAAGAGATATTTACTCAAATAGTTTTGGAAGGAAGATTTAGTACATGTGGAAAAAATATCAAAATTTTCTCTTTAACGATTTATATCCTTAGAGAAAAGAGATTAACGTTCTAATGAAAGGAATATGCAGAGAACAGTTAAAATCATCAAAGTCTTGAATCTTCAGTTCCTAGAGAGGAGCTAGAGGTGTTTTGAGGTGGACTTTATTAAAGGCAGAGCGATCTTCTTGAGTCAAGGGGTTTCTCTCCTAGAACCATGTCTTACTGTTGCCTTTTTACACAACAAATGTAAAGCTAAAGAGGTTACATATCATTATTAAAATATATACAGTGTTTTCTAAACAATATATTTTTGTATTAAAAATCATAATTGAATCTTCTTTTGAATTCACTTCAGGTTTGCTGCTAAAATCCTCAGCAACATTTATTAAGAGGCAATTTTCCTTAAGACACCACTTTCTTTCAGTCCGTGGAGGGATCACTGATATCAGGTTTTACTCTATGTTCATTGATCCCTAAATGCTACTGAGAGAAGGTTCAAAAGTGTAAATTATTCTTGCTAGGATCATCCATAATTTATGCTCGATAATTTGGCTTCCATCTGCCTATGTTAGAGAGTAGCATATGAAGAAGTTTTCTATTTCCTAAATTTGCCAATTTGTGGCCAAAATACCTCTTTTGAGGAATCAGTCAGTCACAAAATAGGGGGACTTGTAAATCTGATGATCTACATTTTGTCCAAATTTTTGTTTTCAAGAAGTATATATGTGTGTGTGTGTGTGTGTGTGTGTGTGTGTGTGTGTGTGTGTGTGTGTGTGTGTGTGTGTGCGAGCATGTGCAATTGAAGAAATCCTTCCTCTAGGCAATGGAGCAGCAGCAGCCTTCTGGCTCTTCATTTCTTGCCAGGTGAGGTCAGTATCATGGCAAAGCCACTAGCCTTGCCCTCTCTCTTTACCCTGTCCTGCTCCCAAGTGACATGCAGAGGAATGTGTTAAGTGTTTTTTCCATTCTTCAGTGGATCAGCCGAATCATTGTACTGACAAGTAAAATTTTATCTGTCTAATTATTTGCTGATCCATGATTATTTTGAGAAAGAATTCACTTTTCTTTGAGGCAGCACTTCTATGTTTCCTAGAGATATTTTTTGGGCAGATGGAGGACTTCAGTAGTTCACCAATTCTTCCATTCTTACTTTATTAATGTACATTTCATAAAGCACCAGAAGAAAGCAGGAGAGTTAGATTCCTGTATCTAAGAAAGAATATTAGCTATGACAGAATATCTAAGAATATCAGAATATCCTGTATCTAAGAAAGAATATCAGCAAAATTAGGCTGCTAGGAAAGAGACTGAAAACCAGGACCTCTATGGTAGCATTCTCAGAAATGCTTCCAGTTCCATGCTCAGGGCCAGGTAGGCAGGAGGAGCTGCAGAGTCTCAATGTGTGGATGAGACGATGGTGTAGAAAGGAGGGATTTAGATTTATTACGAACTGGGAAAACTTTTGGGATAAGGGTGCCTATACAAGAAGGATGGGCTCCACCTAAACCAAAGTGGATCCAGACTGCTAGCACTTAACATTAAAAAGGTTGCAGAGCAGTTTTTAAACTAAGAGATGGGGGAAAGCCGATTGCTGTAGAGGAGCACATGGATCGGACAGAGACTTCTCTTAGAGGAGAGCCTATTTATAGAAAGAAAAGGAGTACTTGTGGCACCTTAGAGATTAACAAATTTAATTGAGCATAAGCTTTTGTGGGCTACAGCCCACTTCATCGGACGCATAGAATGGAACATATAGTAAGGAGATATATATACACATACAGAGAACGTGAAAAGGTGGGAGTTGCCCTATTTATAGAGATTCTCTAGGTTTTAGTCAGGAAGAGGGGATGGAAGAGGATAAACTATGGGCCAGACCAGATGAGAAATATTTACATAAAAAAGAATCTGGCACATCAGAAAAGGGCAGACAAATAAACAGTAACAAGTTTTTGAAGTGTTTGTACACAAATGCTAGAATTCTAAATAAGATGGGTGAACTAGAGTGCCTCATTAAAGGGGGATATTGATATAATAGGTATCACAGAAACCTGGTGGAGTGGAGACAATCAATGGGACACAATCATTCTGGGTACAAAATATATTGGAAGGAAAGAACAGGTCGTGCGGGGGGGGGAGGGGGAGGGAGAGAGGGGAGAGCGGCACTATATGTGAAAGAAAATGTAGAATCAAATCTTAAATTAATCCACATGTTCCACAGAATCTCTATGGATAGTAATTCCATGCTCTAATAAGAATATAACATTAGGGATCTATTATCGACCACCTGATCAGGACAGTGATAGTGACGATGAAATGCCAAAGGAGATTAGAGAGGCTATCAAAATAAAGAACTCAATAATAGTGGGGGATTTCAATTATCCCCATATTGACTGGGTACATGTTACCTCAGGTTGACATGCAAAGACAACATTTCTCGATACTTTAAATGACTGCTTCTTGGAGCAGCTGGTACAGGAACCCCCAAGGGGAGAGGCAATTCTCGATTTAGTCCTGAGTGGAGCGCAGGATATGGTCCAAGAGGTAACTATAACAGGAGCGCTTGGAAATAGTGACCATAACATAACATTTAACATTCCTGTGGTGGGAAGAACACCTCAACAGCCCAACACTGTGGCTTTTAATTTCAGAAAGGGGAACTATGCAAAAATGAGGAGGTTAGTTCAACAGAAATTAAAAGGTACAGTGACTAGAGTGAAATCCCTGCAAGCTGCATGGACCCATTTCAAAGACACCATAATAGAGGTCCAACTTAAATGTATACTCCAAATTAAAAAACACAGTAAAAGAGCTAAAAAAGAGCCACCATGGCTTAACAACCATGTAAAAGAAGCAGTGAGAGATAAAAAAGGCATCTTTTAATAAGTGGAAGTCAAATCCTAGTGAGGTAAATAGAAAGGAGCATTGTGACAGGTTGGGACTCACCACCTGGCACCTCCTGCTGGTGACTCCGGGAATTAGCTCTGTCCAGTGGAGCGCCCCCTCTTGGTGGTGTCCCATCCATCGTTCCACCTTCGGTTGGCATCTATGGACCCACATTGCTCCCTGCTCGGCAGAATCCTCTTTGAGGCCACTGCCCTCTGGCAGTGCCCCTCAGTCCATCCGCACCCCCTTCCGGGGGTCGGTGATCGGCAGTCCTACACCCCAGCCACCATGTCCAACCACACCCTCTGAGTCCAATCCCTCTTGTCAGGGATCTGGCGTAGTCTATAATGGGCCACTCCCTATGGCTGGGTGTACTGCAAGGGGAGAAGGGGGGGACCGAGGCCTGCCCTCTACTCTGGGTCCCGGCCCAGGCACCTTCTGGCGGCAGCCTCGCTGTCCTCCTTCTCTGCCCTCCTCTGTCTGTTTCCCCAGGCCGCTTCCCTTACGGCCCCTTGCACACGCTAGGCCCTTCCCTTCAGGGCCTGCAGCCTGGCAGGCTATGGGCTAGTCTCCAGTGCTAGTCTCCACCCTTGGAGACTGACCTTCCCCTCTCAAATGCCTAGAACAGACTGCTTGCTCCCTTCCTGGGCAGCCATTATATATGTCTGAGCCTGGCCCTGATTGGCTGTCTCCAAACTGGGCCCTTATTGGCTCTCAATAAGCCCTTCCTTAATTGGCTCCCTGTCTGCACAGGCGCTCTGGCCTGCTGCAGCCCACAGTCTCCGGGAGTGGGGCAGTCCGCCCCACTACAAGCATAAACACTGCCAAATTAAGTGTAAAAATGTAATAAGAAAAGCCAAAAAGGAGTTTGAATAACATCTATCCAAAAACTCAAAAGGTAATAACAAAATGTTTAAGTACATCAGAAGCTGGAAGCCTGCTAAACAACCAGTGGGGCCCCTGGACGATCAAGATACAAAAGGAGCACTTAAAGATGAAGTCATTGTGGAGAAACTAAATGAATTCTTTGCTTCAATCTTCAGAGCTGAGGATGTTAGGGAGATTCCTAAACCTGAGCCATCCTTTGTCGGTGACAAATTTGAGGAATTGTCACAGATTGAAGTGTCACTAGAGAAGGTTTGGAATTAATTGATAAACTTAACAGTAACAAGTCACCGGGATCAGATATATTCACCCAAGAGTTCTGAAAGAACTCAAATGTGAAATTGCGGAACTATTAACTATGGTTTGTAACCTATCCTTTAAATCAGCTTCTGTACCCAATGACTGGAAGATAGCTAATGTAACGCCAATATTTATAAAGGGCTCTAGAGGTGATCCCGGCAGTTGCAGACTGGTAAGTCTAACATCAGTACCGGGCAAATTAGTTGAAACAATAGTAAAGAATAAAATTGTCAGACACATAGAAGAACATAAATTGTTTGGCAAAACTCAAAATGGTTTCTGTAAAGGGAAATCATATCTTACTAATCTATTAGAGTTCTTTGAAGGGGTCAACAAACATGTGGACAAGGGGGATCCAGTGGGCATAGCGTACTTAGATTTCCAGAAAGCCTTTGACAAGGTCTCTCACTAAAGGCTCTTAGGTAAATTAAGTTGTCATGGAATAGGAGGGAAGATCCTTTCATGGATTAAGAAGTGGTTAAAGGACAGGGAACATAGGGTAGGAATAAATGGTAAATTTTCAGAATGGAGAGGGGTAACTAGTGGTGTTCCCCAAGGGTCAGTCCTAGGACCAATCCTAGTAAACTTCTTCATAAATGATCTGGAGAAAAGGGTAAACAGTGTGGTGGCAAAATTTGCAGATGATACTAAACTGCTCAAGATAGCTAAGACCAAAACAGACTGTGAAGAACTTCAAAAAGATCTCACAAAACTAAGTGATTGGGCAACAAAATGGCAAATGATATTGAATGTGGATAAATGTAAAGTAATGCACATTGGAAAAAGTAACCCCAACTATACATACAATATGATGGGGGCTAATTTAGCTATAACTAATCAGGAAAGAGATCTTGGAGTCATCGTGGATAGTTCTCTGAAGACGCAGTGTGAAGCAGCAGTCAAAAAAGCAAACAGGATGTTAGGAATCATTCCAAAAATGATAGAGAATAAGATGGAGAGTATTTTATTGTCTTTATATAAATCCATGGCTTGAATCTTGAATCACATCTTGAATACTGCATACAGATGTGGTCTCCTCATCTCAGAAAAAAGATATACTGGCATTAGAAAAGGTTCAGAAAAGGTTCAGAGAAGGGCAACTAAAATGATTAGGGGTTGGGAACAGGTCCCATATGAGGAGAAATTAAAGAGGCTAGGACTTTTCAGCTTGGAAAAGAGAAGACTAAGGGGGGATATGATAGAGATATATAAAATCATTAATGGTGTGAATAATCAAAGTGAATAAGGAAAAGTTATTTACTTGTTCCCATAACGTAAGAACTAGGGGCCACCAAATGAAATTAATGGGCAGCAGGTTTAAAACAAATAAAAAGAAGTTCTTCTTCACACAGCGCACAGTCAACCTGTGGAACTCCTTGCCTGAGGAGGTTGTGAAGGCTAGGACAATAACAGGGTTTAAAAGAGAACTAGATAAATTTATGGGAGTTAAGTCCATTAATGACTATTAGCCAGGATGGGTAAGGAATGGTGTTGCTAGCCTCTGTTTGTCATGGATGTATGGATGGCAGGAGAGAGATCACTTGATCATTACCTCTGGGACACCTGGCATTGGTCACTGTCAGTAGACAGGATACTGGGCTGGATGGACCTTTGATCTGACCCAGTATGGCCATTCTTATGTTCTTATGTTTCTATAAATAAGAAAATATCCCAAAATATCCCAAAATAATTAAAACAATAAGGAATTTGTAATCCTTTTCTTTTCTTTCAACTTTTTCTAATTGCTACAGCAATGAAGAAGAATCATTCTCTGATGGACCAATATTCTTCTGAGCAGGGCAAAATGAGGAACATATTATGGGGAGCCACTGCATGAGATCTGCACCCCCATGGAGCTGTGTTCTGCGAGGGATCTTTTCATCCCTGGATAGATTTGGGGAGGGATATACATACTGAGTACATGAGTATATGGATACAGTAGCAAATAGCTTCTATGCAGGGCAGTGAAGCCACAGCAGAGGGGCACCTTCATTTAAGGGAAAGTTCCTTCCTTCCAAATATCAGGTTTGACATAAAGGCCAGGTTTTAGACTGTAATCTGACAGGTCTGATTTATCTATATGAGATTTGTATGGCTGTAGTTAGCACCATGCCTATTTCCTGCCTTTTTGTTCACTCTCCACCTACCTTTCCACTACAAGTAACAGGAATGTAGTTCACACTTTAGTCCAATGCTTGCAGCTGAGATGTTGAGAAGCCATGGAGGATCTTATTCCCACTTAATGCTCCTGAGCAGTAACATAGGGCCATGCCATAATCTGGCCCTTAGCTACTGAACAGTTTTTAGACTGCATTTTATGGCAGAGCAGAAGAAATCATTGTCAAATCTATTTACGTACTGAGTCAACTTGAGTATCTGTCTGTACAACTTATGAATTCTGGCTGATATTGTGAAAGTGTATTATGAAATTGCTGTACTTCTGAATGCTTCTGAGAATATGAATTCCACCTCAGCTGGCATGGGTTGTATCAGGCCCTTCTAGCACTGATACAGCAGAGGGTGCTTAGGAATGAAGAACCCTATTCAGGAGCAAATACCAGGGAACAATGGGTGAGCTCATACTGTGGAAATCCAGTTTTAGTTTACCCCTCTGAAGTGAGGGTGGGGTGGTAGAAGCAGTGGAACTGTATAGGCAAATGAAAGAAGCCAGATGACCAGGAGTGGTTTAAATAAGGAAACACAGGAATAGAGCGCTAAAGAGTAAGAAAAAGTGTGGTGCAGGAGAGAGAGGGGTTACAAAAGCTGTCAAAGGGACGCCGTGAGGGAGAGATCACCCATCATGTAAGACGCTGCATGAGATAGGGGACACTTTGCCAGCCTTCCTTCTTTCCTGGACACCAACAGTCCCCAAGGATTCCCCAGGGAAGGGTGAGGGAAATGTGTCTAGTGTTTATTGTTTTCCATATGATCTGTACTTCCTGTGCTTTATATGATAAAGTATAAAAAGAGCAAATGCCTTCAATGCCAGGCAAAGTGTGTGGGATGCTCTGGGTGCTTCCAGAAGAGATTAAATTCTAAACCAGAACTTTCATATTTTAGGGGGATTGTTCTGGGAGGGGGTATGTTTAAGCATAGAGAGTCTGAAGGGTCAGCCCTGTGCCCAGAGGGGATAGGTAACTAGGCATTGGGATATGGTTCTCAAGAGAGAATGTTAAACTGCAGGTCTATACTAAATGCTTAGGAACCCAAAGACCGGGACAGTGGCTAGACTCTGTTCAGGCTCCATTGCTTAAAATAGCTTGGGGTCAAAGGTTTGGATTCCCCACACAGACACCCAGTGGATGACTGGAAAGGAGTGGCTGGATCTGTGACAACTTGTCCCACATCAGGTTGTCCCAATGAGAAGAAAGAAATACACCCTCTATACTGAAGCAATGGCTTCAGTGCTCTTTGACCCCAAACAGCTGATCCTTTTGATGTCCCTTGCTGGAGTCAAGCAAATAGGGGTTTACCACAGCAAACGTACATTTTTATTGAATTTCAGAATTTATAGAGGTTGCATAATGTTATCTGTATGATCAAATCTGTATCAAAGAATTTCCTTAGCACATTTTCTTATTGAGTCAAGTTAGGCAATTTTTGAATTATCCTGCTTTGTAAAAGAGACATGCAAATTTCCCTTTATATCTCTTTGGTATCTTATCTTAAGTAGGATTTGTTGTAGGCCATAATTTTTCTGGTGAGTCAAGATTTTACTTTTTGGTAAAAGTAAAAATGCCATAACTGAGTCACTTGAGTTGAACCCACGTCTCTGGAGGTAAAAGGCTAGTAAAAGTTCTAGGTCAATTTTTCAGATTCAAGAAGTTCTAAATGTTGTGTACATATGTGAACCAACTTCTGAACCTTTTGACATTTATCCATCGATATCATAGATCAGAATAGCTCATTAAGAGCCATTCCAGTCTTAAATAACGTTATTTTAAAAAATTGTATAACAATGTATTTAACTGAACTGGGGTATTGGGATTTACAGGGGGATATATGTGAAATTTCAGATCATGCCAATCATGTTTTCCTATATAGTATACATCTGTTATATTATATTCTACTAAATAGGGTTTTTAAAACTAAATTAATTTCAAGCCTTCCCTATTTTATTAATATTAAAGTGTTCCATGTGATAAAAAGAATTGCTAGCTTACATGTTTTTAATATTTATAAGTTTCTGTCAGTGCTGCTTCTCTAGTCTCCCCCCCCCCCATTTTAGTAGAATCAGTTTGTCTTTTGTTTGAATAATTTCATTATATTTGTTATTTGCTTAAACAAAATAAGGATAGAATGCTTAGGTAATTTAAAATGTTCTTGGTAGGTTTCAAAGAAGTGTGAAATATCAAGATCAAGAATTTCTGAAATTCAGTATTGATTATTTATGCTTTTTATGGTACCTTGTTAACTGATGTTTCCCAGGTATATTAAATATATACTTTTAATATTTTGATGGAATTTTGAATGCTGCTGTATAATGTTAAAAACCTGCTGAAACTTCCGGGCAACCTGGAAAAGTATTGTCTTTAGAGACAATTCTGATTCTGCTTATAACAATATGGTATATAATTTCTGAATTTCTCCCTCATCAGTGATATTTGCATGGGAAAAAGGAGCTTAATTTTTTTCAAGAGTTTAGTCCTGGTTCCACAAGCTCATTGTACATCTGAAAATTTAAAACAATATATGCATTAGTGGAGCTGCCAGAAGCCCGTGTGCTAAAATGTTGATCCACTTGTATTCTTATATCCCCCCAAAAGGAGTTTCTAATGGTCCCTGGCCCCAATGGCTGTTGGCCTACAGAAATTATATGCCTAATCTTACTCCATAGATTTCAACTCTTCTGGGATGAAGTGGTAATGCTGTAAGAAAATATTATTGGAGTGGAAACACTAGTACATATAATACAGAGCATCAGAGAGGCTGAGGAGTTCTTAGACAGCCAGATTCAAGATGCACCACCACCCAGTTTCAGGGGAGAAAGTAACAGGTCACAACAGAAACAGAGACAAAAGAAATCAGAGAGTAGATCTGGCAGTTCATAACTGGTAAAAGCAAAAGCATGAGGTGGCATTCTACACAGCTACAGGATGTGATTACCAGACATAAGAGGACCATAAGGAATTCCACACAACTAGAAGTCTCCAGTCGTTACCCACAGCTCCTCATGGAAACTACAGAAGAGCCAGAGGTGTATGAGACACACATATGGATGACTGCTCAGCCCAACCCACAAGAAAAATCAAAAGTGCCCAAAAAGAAATCAACAATTGCTGAAGGAAGACAGACAATCCTTGTTGGGGTTTTTATAGTAAAAAGACTGGAAAGAACATTCTGAAAGGGAGAGGTAGGGAACAGGCTGGTATGCTGTCCTCTCAGACCCAAGACATAAGATGTGACTGACTCTAATATTGGGTAGGCTTTTGAAGTCAGAGGGCAATAATACTGCATGTCAGCACTAACAAAACTCCCTTGTAGGATACCTCATACATTATAGATGACTTCAGAGAATTTGTAAGGGTGCTGAAGGAGAAGATTGTTCAAGTGATCTTCTTGGAGATACTTCCTGTCCTATGAGTGAAGAAACAGAGAAGATTTTGAAAGGAAACACTAACTAAGAAATTAATGAAAGGTAAATTGGTCCACCATTTATGGGTGAGAGGCAGCTGCATAGTTTGGATGGCCTCCGTCTCAGTAGAATCCGTTTTCTAGGGGACAGGCCAGCTAGAAAATCAGGAGGGCATTAAAAAGGGAAGTGTGAGAAGAGGGAACAAATAAGCACTCTTTTAGCATAAAATCAAGATGCTGGAAACAAAATGAATCAAGACATCAAAGGATGTGAAGAGAGGAAATTCTTTAATTTCCTATACCTATGCTCCCAGCATTAGTGTAAGAAGCAAGAGGAATTGAAATTGCTCATATACAAGTATATGTTGTTGGTGTCACCGATGAGAAGATTCAAATGACTGAAATGTTAAAGTCAATCATTATAATCTGTTGTGGAAAGAGCAAGTGGGCAAAAGGGAAGTAGTAGTGGCACTTTAGGTCATCTATGGCATTACCTGTTTGAGTCAGACAACTCAGAAGCAAGTGATCTTGAATGCTTGTGGATTAATATTCTACCAGATAAAGCAGAAGATGGTATATTAGTTAAGGTCTGCTACAAGCCACCACACTAGAGAACAGGATGACTAACATCT
Source organism: Mauremys mutica (assembly GCF_020497125.1). Classification (NCBI taxonomy): domain Eukaryota; kingdom Metazoa; phylum Chordata; order Testudines; family Geoemydidae; genus Mauremys; species Mauremys mutica. The sequence goes on along the minus strand of NC_059076.1, from coordinate 105,241,852 downwards.
TTCTATAATGCGTAGAGGGAAAGAGCTGTGCTATAATGTGGCACCTCAGTCTCAGTGACATTTACTGAGTCTCATGCTGCCACTACTAAAACACCTTTGGAATTTCAAAAAATTATAGTTGGCAATTTTTTAACTCAAAAAGTGTTGCATTCAGCTAGCAGGAATTCTACATAATATGATCTTGACTGAAAGAGATGTTGAAATGAGAATTAAAAGTCAGGGGTAGTTTAGGTACAATTGATCATGATGATTGGATTATATTTATGATGTGCAAACAGAAGAGACTAAAGCAGTAATGTATACACTTTGCTTTAAAAGTGCCAGAGGCACATAGCTGAACACAGGTATGAAAAATTAATTTCGAGAAATAATTTAAACAGAAAAATGTGACTGATAATTAGGAGTTGTTTAAGAATATTTTACCAGATTCCCCCACAACTGAGAAAAGAGACCATACTGGTTAAACAACCAACCTGGTTTAGAAGAGTAGTAAAAGTAACTATAGAAATAAATTAAAAAAAATATATATATATATAACAAGTGGAAGAAAGGGGAAGCTGATAGTCAATATAAATCAGAAGCTAGGAATTGTAGACTATTAATAGGAGAAGCAAAAGGACATGTGGAGAAACCTATGATCACCAGAATTCAGGACAATCCAAAGGAGTTTTTCAAGGGTATTAGGAATAAAACATATCCTAATAATGGAATTGTTGCATTACTAGAAGAAAATGGTTGAAATGTTGACAACGGAAAGGACAGCTATACAGTATCTGCAATTCAGACACCAGAGAGTGATCAAGTCAACAGACAAAGGGGGTGCATTGTAGTTTTCAATTGTGGTGTCTACATCCTCTATTTTTAGGTGATTATAAGTTTGGTTGATAAAGGTAGTAGTGTTGATGTAATATACTTAGTCTTCTGTAAGGCACTTGAAATGGTACTGCACCATCTTTTTATTAAGAAACTAGAATACAAAATCAACACGGTACATATTAATGGATTAAAAATGGGCTGTTAGGTCTCAAAATGTAGTTGTAATTGGGGAATCAGCATGCTGGTATATTTCTAGAAGGGTCCCAGAGGGATTTGTCAATGACCTGCGAGAAAACAGAATAATTACTGATAAAGTTTGCAGATGACCCCTGCTTGTGATTCACAGCCAAGAACCCTGTCCTGGTGTCATGCACCTAAGCTGTTTCATGCAAAAAAATAAAAACAAAAATAACAACACCACATACCTGACTCAACACAACTCAACTAGTGAGGTGGGAGGAGAATGAGGATGCCTCCCTTGAAAACCATAAAATCATCACTGATAAACTTTTCAGACAACACAAAAATTAAGGAGGTGGTAGATAACAAAGAAGACAGAACACTGATGCAGAAAGATCTAGATCATTGGTAAACTAGGTGCAAGAGAACAATATGCATTTTAATACAGTTAAACGTAAATGTATGCATATAGGAACAAAGAATATAGAGCATACTTACTAGATGAGTGACACAATCCTGGGGAGCAGTAACTCTGAAAAAGTTTTAGAAGTCATGTTTGGCTAATTATCCACCATGACCTCACAATGGGGTTCTGTGACTACAATGGATAGTGTGATCCTTGGATGTATAAACCGGGAATATTGAGTAGGAGTAAGAAGGTTATATGACCTCTGTACTTGGTACTGGAGTAAGGAGGTTATATGACCTCTGTACTTGGCACTGGTGCAACTGCTTCTGGAATCCTGTGTCTAGTTCTGATATCCAGTATTCAAGAAGGATGTTGATAAATTGGAGGGAGTTCTGAAAAGAGTCACAAAATGATTAAATGATTGGGAAACAGGCATTATAGTAATAGACTCAAATACCTCAATTTGTTTACCATAACATAGGTAAGGGGTGACTTGATTACAGTCTATAAGTACATAAGTGGGCAATAAAAATTGGCTAGCAGAGGGCTCTTCAATCTAGCAAATGTATTATAAGATCCAATGGCTGGAATTTGAAGCTAGACACATTCAGACTAGAAAAAAAGCATTTTTTTTTAAAACACTGAGGGTAATTAACTATTTGATATCAAGTGTTGTAGTGGATCCTCCATCATTAGAAAAGTTAAAATTGAGATTGGATGATTTCTTTTTTTAAATTGACAAGGCCAGATTGTAGACAGCCAGACCTAGTGGTCAGAGTGAGAATACACAGTCAAGAGTCAAGAGTCAGCTGAGTCAGGATATCAGAACCACAAGTTGGGAACCAGAATCAGGGTGGGTCAGGAAACCAGAGGGTTTAAGGCAGGAGATCAACCAGAGATCAGAACTACAAGTCAGAGGACAGGACACCAGAAAACCAATCTGCAGAAAAAGGTGGTGGATCCCAGTTATTCAGAGAGCTTCCTGTTGCTGTAGGCTGCTCTGGGACTCCACCAATGGAATGTCAGGGGAGGAGCCTCAAGCTGGGGCTGGGCTTCATGAGTCCTGGATCAGCCGCTGTCAGCAGTCTACCAAGTGGAGGCTCAAAGTGTGGCTGCTCCTTTAAACCTGGGGCCCTTAGGTTGTGAAAATTATATATATATACTCTAGTTCAAACAGAAATTAATTCAGGGAAGCCTAAGCTTTATAATTTAGGAATCTCTGTGTGCAAACTGAGCTACTCAGGTAATTATTACTTAATAATTATTATTATGATGGTAGCACCTAGAAACTTAAGTCAAGGATCAGGATCCCATTAAGATAGGCACTGCACTGCACAGAAAAGAAAGAAAGAAGACAGTCCCTGCTCAAGAAAGTTTGCCATCTAGGGTCACAATTTAGTGTCAATTGAAGTCAATGCAAGGGTGTTCATTAAAGTCATAGAAAGGTGCTCACTGATTTCAGATGGTATTGGATCAGGGGCTTCATGCTAGACAGGATACAGCAGGTGGAGAAAACATACAAGTGAAAGTGGAAGAATGGGTAACAGTAAGACAAAGAAAATTTAGCACAAAAACAGAAGTTTCATCTTGCTCAGGTGGGAAAACTGCTTCTTAAGTAGTAGCTGAGGAATGCTGGAACACACATCCGCAGTCTGCAACCACCCCTTTAATCCAGTCACATACGTCATACAGCCTGCTGGCTATATGGTAAAGTGCCTTATGAATATAATGTTAGGTCACTCGCAATAATATTAATAAGCATGTGGTGAGGAGTGACTCTTCCTTTTGGATTGGAACTTTTCTAGTTTTCTTGCCTTGCTTTACGTGATGTTACAAAAAATGGGTAGTCTGCATCAGAAGAGTATAGTATGGTTTTTTTTAAATGGCAACTTTTATTATTGATACTATTTTATTATAGGCATTATTGTATTATTTATATTATCATTAATGTTAACATTTAGAGATCCCTAGCATCCCCTGAGGCTGTAGCAGAATTGAATGGTATAGGATAGATTAGAATGTAAAAGGTGTTGCCATTATTCAGCTGTTGCTATTTTTCCTTCCTAAATGGGATGATATATCCATAGTTTACTTTGGAACTCGAACTCTCTAGTGTCATCCTCCGTTGAAGCTGTAACAGTGTTTGGACGGTTGCCTGGAATTTCAGAAATGGAACTGATGTTGCTCGCTCAGTTTCTTTGCACTACTATTGTATCCAAATCTGAGAGCTTGGACCTCTACTGAGACACTAACCAGATGCTAGATAGCAGGAAACAATGTTATGAGCAAAATCTCATACTGTGAATGCCAGGATCAAGTAGAAATATTTTAAGTGATTTTAAGTGATTTGTGCATTGTTTCAGCTGTTGGGCATTAGCTACATAGTGTTTTCAGATCACTGTGACCTGTAACTTTGGTGGTAGGACATCATGTTTTAACATATTTAGTTTGAGTAAAACATTGGTTTTTTCCCCTCTCTTTACATTAACAGCAAAATATATTTTGTGTAGGTTGTGTGCTGGAGAATATACATTTGCTACAGTGTTTTATTACGGTAAATTGCAGCAATTATAACAGATTGCTTCTGGTAGGCAAAAGTACCTTAGTTGACCAGACTGCATGATTCTGAACATGCAGTAGAATTCTGTTAGTAAATTAATAGATTTATATAAATTATTGCAGTCAGCTTTGATTAGGGTACAAAGAATATAACAAAGAATGAAAATGATTATTAGTGTTACTTTTTATTACTATTAAATTCATTCTGATACTGCCCACAATGTGCTAGATTCTGCACAAACATAGAGGAAGACAGGGTCTTTGCCCCAAATAATCAAAACATACAGAGAAGCAGACAAAGGAAGGAGATATAAAGTTGTCAAGACAATGACTAGTTACATATTAATCATACAATATTTTGATATATTATACATAATGCATACATACTAAATGTGGTTTATTTAATTAGAGATATTGACTATTCCAAATCATTCCTTAATCTCATCATTATTAGTCACTGTGTGTGTGTGTGTGTGTGTGTGTGTGTGTAGAAATAACAAATCACTGGAATTTACCAAGGATTCTGGTGGTTTCTTCATCACTGGAAATGTTTAGCCAAAGACTGGATGCTTTTCTAAAAGATATTCATGCACTAGCTCAAGGACAGGCATTGGACTTAAAAAAGGATTTAAAAAAGAGATGTCATATGGTGTATGTAATGGGGTACTTAGGGTGCAACCTGCACTGTGTGACCACTAAGCTCTTTTGACCCACCAACCTGGGGTATCCCTCTGTGATGCTGTGACAAGCTAGAAACCTCCAGCAGGTACTGCAGTTACACAGACATCCACAACCAGGTACACACCCAACCGAGTTACATGAATGCTTCTCCCAGCCACTCATGAGCCAACAATAGAGAGACTTCAGCCAATTTCCCCCAGCTTCCCAGCCTTCTACCCCAGAGCCCTACCATATTGCACTGCTCAGAAGCCTGACCCGTATAAGTTCATTACCCAGTCCACCCTTCCTTTGATGTGGAGAGGACATACACTAGCCTTTGTAAACTGAACTGAGATTTCCCAAGTACTTCAACCAAAACACACTGTTTTAGGTAAAATATAAAACAAATTTATTAACTACAGAAAGATAGATTTTAAGTAAGCCTATGTTTTAGTCACGGGTATTTTTTGTAAACGTAATGGGCAGGTCATGGACTATAAACAAAAATTCATGGCCTGTGAATGGTCCATGACTTCTACCCTTGACTAAATCTTGGAGGGGGTGGACCAGCGGCATTGTGGGTGCTGGGGAGCAGTGACTTCAGGCAGAGGCAGCACACAGAGCTGCCAGGCCATGCCTCTGCCCAGGAGCTGAGGGTTGTCACCACTTAAGGGGAGAACCCCCAGGGTAAGTGCCACCCACAGCCCTCACCCCCTCCTGCATCCCAACCTCCAGCCCTGAGTCCCCTCTCACACCCAAACTCCTGCTGCTGCCCAAGCTGTTCAGGCACCCCCCAGGCCAGCCATACTGACCACTACAGAAGTCATGGTGATCCTGGAAAGTCATGGAATCCATGACTTCCATGACCTCTGTGACAAACTCGCAGCCTTAATTATAAGTAGTTAGCATAGAGATCAAAGATGGCTATTAAGGAAATTCACAGTCTGAATTCTATAAACTAAACATGATTTGACTCAAGCAGTATCTCACCATGTTCACAAATCTCAAAATACAGAATGGAACTCTCCTCCAGCTCAGGTCTCTCTCCCCAGTTCAAAGTCTTTGTCCTCAAGACATGTTTCCAGGTGTTCAGTTGTGGGGGAGTGATGCCAAGTCATGATGTCACTTCCCTGTCTTTTAAAATTTCTTCCAGCTTGCTGGAAAGATCTATGCTTGTGACGTGGGGGGTCCACCCACATTGGTCAAGCATTCTCCACTATCTCTGTGCACTCTCTGAGAAGCCTTCGGGGATGGTCTTTAGGTTTGTGGATTCCCTTTAATTGCCATCAGTGCATCTAACTACTCCAATGTTGTACCTGAAAAGCTGGTTTGGAGTTTTCCCAACCTCACAACGTATTTCAGTAACACATATATAGCAAAACTTCATAACTTCACATATAATTATAGCACATACAACCCAACAGGATATGAATGTTCAACAGATGAAGACCTTCAAAATGACACTTCACAAGGCATACTTTGTACAAAACATATGATAATTATGTGACAGTGGTGAATATGGGGTTCCAGGGTGTTGCTTTGAAGTAGCAAGTCCCACAGTGTATTACTCAGGAGATCAGACTAGATGATCTCAATGGTCTCTTCTAGCCTTAAAATATATATATATGAAAGGTAGAAGTGAATCTTCGGGAAGGTGGAGGGGCCTGGGACAGTGTTCTTGTGGATCATCTCAGAAAAGGGCGCTCCCTGTGTAAGGAAAGGAAGCACATTGAAATCTGTGGATGAAGTGACAAACAATGCATTTTTGGTGGAATGTAAGTCATTGGTGGGGAGAGGCAACCCAAAACCAAACAAATGAAGATCAGAGCAAAGCAGGGCCTCAAAGGCAAGGACAAGGAGCTCCACCATTGTTAGGCAGAGGAGGAGGAACAGCCAGGTAAACAATGTCAACTTCAATGGGTCCAGAATTTCCCCCACGATATTTGCACTTGACCATAACACTACAAACAATAAACTCTGATACTGTCAGACCCAAACAAATTCCAGAGGTTAGGGTCTTAATCATATAAAGGTTTGCAAACAGCTGCGGTAAGCAAACTGGCCCGGCGCGCCAGGGTGCTTAACCTGGCGAGCCGCGTGCCAGAGGTTGCCGACCCCTGGTCTAGGGTTTCACAGCTCTCCTTCTAGGGACTGTCCTAGCTGAGTTTCAGCTTTCTTGATCCTCTTCAGGTGGGTCTACTAACCCCAAACATCTGTTTGTGCTGGCTGAAAGAAAGGGGAGCCATGTCCTACCCACTTTAAAAGCCTCTTGGGACCAGTGCCTTAAAGGAATAATAGTCTGGAATGACCCTCTTCCTTCCATCTCAGAGATGCTACCTGCTGCATTCTCTCACTGTACTTTATACACTTCCCTGGACTCCTGGGTTGGGGTAACTGACCTTTTCTGACTTGCAATAACCATAGAGAAAGAGTAGGTACTTTCTGTGTCATGTTCTAAGGGCTACATAGGTTTCTCCTTTTAAAAACACCTCAACACTGTCACACAGAGATGTGCGGTTCTGTCATGTGCTCATTGTTTTTTAAAAGGGTAGCAGATCCTGGAAATGAATTCTGGCTATCTGAAAACAATTATGTTTGCTAAGTTCTCTTAGTTTATATTAATACTAAAAATTACCCATACTATAAGCTGTATATAGTTTGGTTTGCAGATTTTTAATTAGCACATTTTGTATACGGTGAATAGTATTGTAACATCACACTTTCATTTCATGCCCATAGTTTCAGTAGTGAGTTTATTTAAGTATATGATCATACCTCCTCTTATTTTCAACTCAAATCACTGTCTTTGTGGCAACAGGAAAACAGTGATATGTTTATTTAATGTAGAGATAATTTTCTTTCAATGTGTGGCCACTCTAATGTGTGGCACATTAAAAAAAATGCATGTGTTTATTTAACTAGATCACATACATCTACAAGAACATCAGAATGTGTGATTTAGTGATCACACATTCAGATAAACACAACTCTGATTTTGTTCGTTCTCTTGTCTCTCTCCTTTCTTGTACTTTATAAAAGACCCCAAGGAAATATTTGTGTTCTTCAGTTGCTCTGTGTATGTTTTTTCAATCATTATGATAACACTTGAAATATTGTTTTGCTATTGAAGTCATTATTTTATATTTTAAGCACCCTGAGGTGTTCTGCCAGAGGCTCTATATGAAGAAACAAAGGAAAGCAAAATGGAAAAAAGAAGAAACAAAATGCAGTGCTGCCTTGTAAAATATCAGGTCAAAATTTATCTTACATCTTGATTTACTTGAAGATAGACATGCAAGATCAATAGTGTGCCATTAAAAATACAGCGATGCTACGCTGAGTCATCTGAAAATAGCTTGGATTTCTTTGTTTTTTATCAAACGTACTTAATTGTAGACTATGGGTACATTCAGTGATCCATGAAGGGTAATATCTATCCATAAAAGTGATCTGCTGGGTCTAACCTGTAGAGACATTCACAAGTTACCAGGAATGTTTCAAATTGGACTAAATTGTCTAATTCATTCCAAAAGTAATACTGTCAGCTTTTCTCTGCAGGTCAATGGATGGGTATTTAAGTGTGCTTAGAGGCTATTTTAGTTTTCTACTGAAGTCTTCCAGACAGAATCTTAACATTTGAAAATCTTTTAGGGCCAAATTCTTCCAAGCCATTTAGACATTTAAAGATGCAAATAAGCACCTGGTGGAATTTTCAAAAGAACATAGGTGCCCAACTCCTAAATGCCTTTGAAAATCTTTACCTTAATGTTTCAGTGATATTTTATTTCAAAAATAAGTAATTATTTTTCACATAATTATCAAGACAAGTAATCAAATGTCCATGGTCTGTGGATATACCTGACCTAAAATTATTCAAATGTCCATGTTTGATTACATATCTGATTTGTGTCCTCATTGTCACCTGTAAAACACCATGCTTCTATGTAGCAACGAATCAGCAGGATTCGAGGTATCCAAAACATCCATGCCACACATCCTATAAATGTGATACAACCAGCTGATAAAGCTGATGTAATCTCCATTATGAACTCATTCAGGAGTATGATACTTTTTATAAGCCAACCTATGTCATTTAGGTACTCTGCCTTATAGGACACATTGTCTGAAATCTGGACCCCATTGAAGTTAATGATAAAACTCCAGTTGACTTCAGTGGATTTTGGATTTTACTCTGTATTCTCTCCTGAGCCACCCAGTATGCAAAGGGACTGTGTGGGTGACTCATGCTTCAAGTTTTATGTCCCCATCTTCTCCCATCCCCATGTGGTGCAGTGTGTGACTATGGAGGAACACTGAGGGAACAGGCCTTGAGCTCTCTCTAGCACAGGACTTCAAATGCTCCTAGTCATTGAATGGGACAAGTAGGGAGGAGGATGAAATTAGCCGATAGTGCCATCCTACACACCTGTATAAGTATGATTGACAATCTGGTCCTATGCTATGAGAAAAAAATTAAATGCATGGAAGTTCATCTGTTTAATTCTCTGCTGAGCTCCTGAATCCAGTAACCTGGGCACTGGACAAATGTTCAACGTGGGTGGAAAAATCCTTCACTAGGCTTCAGAGCCACTCCATGAGAACTACTCCAGCATATGAGTGCAATAAACTCCACAGTCTCATGCAACCTCCTTTCTTCTGAAGGAGGAAAAGATGGTTGAGAGGAGAATGAAAGGATCTACTCAATGAAGGATCCCTAATTCCACTGCCACCCTTCTCTTGGACTCCTCTGGCACATCCACATCCTTGGTGTAACTCCAGTGAAGTCAACTTGAGCTGAATTAGAATTCTGTATGCTCAATTAAATATAAGGGAACAAATAGCATCTAGAATTTTTCACTCATTTTGTTTTCATGTTGTTCCCATGTGCTATTTCTGGGATATATAAATAGGAATATCATTAGTGCCTCCCTCAGAAATCAAAGACATTTTTAGACATTTGTTTTACTCCTCATCTCTCAAGCTCCAACAAATGTGCATTCTACAATACACATTTTTGTAAGTTAAAATCCTCATGGGAAAAGGACACTTTCTTTCATTGTCTGAATATTTACATTTTTATTTCTCTTCTAAGTACCTAGAGATAGTATTAAACTAAAAAAATAATGAAAAACCACATTCATCTAGGGATACTGTGCAATCTAAATATGCACTGAGAAATTAAAATAAATTGTGATGGATGGCAGTAGTCTTGGTCTAAATCACTCTGAAAACTAATTTAATTACACAAATGTTTATTTTATTACACCGTTGCATTGTACATTTTGGAACAGATGCAATAATCTGCCAATTACTTCAGTGAACAGTGAACACGGAGGAGAAAGTAGGACCAAATCTGGACTGCACTTTGAAAAACAGACCTCTGCCTTCAAGCTGAAAGCAAAATAGACAGTTTTGCCCCCATTCACCATTTTTTCAATTAATCATATGCTAATTGTATCAGTAAGGAATGTGCTGGCTGTCTAACTCATTTAGAGCAATCTCTCCAGAACTGTCTGTAAGACAGTGGTCTTTCCAAGACAAACAAATGGTTGCTAAGTCAATAAGTCTGTTAAATATGGCCTTGTGGATGATATAAATGTGTCATTTTTTTTTCATTTTGCTCTTTACAGACACTTTTAAATGGCCATGAAATTGATTTTAAAAGTCTGAAGAATGGTGAATTAGTTTTCAGGAAGCAATTCTTATTTTTGGCACTGATTGTATTTGACTTTACAAAGAGCTGAAAACATTCAGTGAATTGATAATGAGGAAATGTTTTCTTATTCCAAACATGAGGTACAGAGTCAGTCTATGTTTTATTTGCAGCATACAACCCTTTCACTTTTCAGTTCCCCTATTAACTCCTCAGCTCCAAGTCACACAGAACTTTTCAGATGATAGAACTGATGGTGGCATAATTAGAAAACCCCTCTGATGTCTTTAATATCATATGAACACTCAGGAGGCAGGAAAAAAGAAATGGTGCTTTTATTAAAGGGATACCGTGTGCTGGAAATGCTGGCAACTTTTTAAAAAAATAGTTAAATGCAGTTTCAGGTAATAAACTGCCCCTCACGTCCCATCATTTTTTGTGGCTTTCCATGCACCTTTCCCAATTTTTGTTTCCTTCTGTGGATATGGAAAAGCTACACACAAACAGCAGGGGAAACTAAGTGTTTATGCATAGCGACAGGAAAGCTGACTACGCACAACGTTTTGTCAAATGCACAAAGTATGTGACAGATTCCCAACAGGGTGCCACCTGGAACTCTGGCCCACCAGCCTCAGCTCCCTCTCACACTGTGCTGCTGTGACAAGCTGTAGATTGCTCCCAGTCATACACTTCCACCAGCATTCACACTGGCAGGGACACACCCATCTGCAGTTACATGTAGGCTGACCAACCACTGCATGAACCAACAGTACAGAGGCTATAGCCAAGATATCCTCAGCTTCCCAGTCTAGGATCCCAGAGCAGGACTGCCCTGCCCTGGTTGAAATTCCGACCAGTATGAATTTATTACCCAGTTCGCCCCTCCCTCAACGTGGAGAGGAATATGCAACCAACTTGTGTTAACCAAGCTGAGATTTTTCCCCAGATGCTTCACTCAAAGGTACACTGGGTTAGATAAAGCAAAAACACGTTTATTAGCTATAAAAAGATAGATTTTAATTGAGTATAAGTGATAGCAAACAGATCAAAACAGATTACCTAGTAAATAAACAAAGCCACAAACTAAGCCTAAAATATTAGAAAGCTTGGATATGAATTAGCAATTTCTCACCCTGACTGATGATACAAGTGGGCTTGCAGATTCTCAAGGGACAAGCTGCACTTGTTTTGCAGCTTGGATTCCCCACCCCCATTCCAAGTCTTTTTCTTTCAGAGCTTGTGGTGTTATTGACATGTAACTGTATAGATCATTGTTGTGCAACCAGTGTTAAATATTTGCAGTAAATATTGTACAAAGGCTTTCAAGTGAGGTGTCTATAAAAAGGTTATGATTTGCTGGTTATGATTATGCTATCTGTATGCACATATCATTTTTGTATTTGAAATTATAAATATTGTCTATGTACTTGTATCTCAGTGTGTTTGATTCTAAGCAGCACCAGTGAAGCATTTGGCTATCTTATTGAGAAGGGACTCTTCAGATTAAGTGCCCAATCAAGAAACACTTAACTGACAATGGACTTTGAGAGACTCTAATCCACATGAGAAGTCTTCCTGGGAACGTTCAAGGTTGCATGTGAGCAATGGCTGCTCTCCCTGTAAAAAATAGAGTCATGCATGGACATGACTTCATCTTGCTGCTGTGATTTTCCACAGTAAGAACAAAGGAGTGCCCTCCAACATGGCAGAGGCTACAAAACCCCTCCATTTTGTCTTCAGTCCTGCTTCTTACCTCTGGAGGAACCATGCTACAAACTGAAGCTCTGAACAAAGGACTGAATGACCCATCCAAACTGTGGATGTACTCCAAAGACTTGATTTGAACCTGCAGTTTATTAGATCAGTGCTACAAGCCTGAACCAAGAACATTGCCATTACTGTATGTAATTGATTCCATTAAACCAATTCTAGCTCTCATCTATATTTCTTTCTTTCTTTATGAATAAACTTTTAGATTATAAAGGATTGGCAACAGCATGATTTGTGAGTAAGATCTAACTTTTATATTGACCTGGGTCTGGGTCCTTTGGGATCAGGAGAATCTTTTTTCCTTGTACTGGGGTATTGGTTTTCATAACCATTCATAGAATATCAGGGTTGGAAGGGACCTCAGGAGATCATCTAGTCCAACCTCCTGCTTAAAGTAGGACAAATCCCCAGACAGTGTTTTTTTGGGTTGTTGTTTTTTTTTATACCCCAGATTCCTAAATGGCCCCCTTAAGGATTGAACTCACAAGCCTGGGTTTAGCAAGCCAATGCTCAAACCACTGGGCTATCCCTCCCCCCATTAGAAGTGGCCCTGGTGGTGATACTGGGAAACTGGAGTGTATGATGATGACTTCTGGTTAGCCAGGGGGGTAAAACCAAAGTCCTCTCTGGCTGGTTTGGCATGTCTTAATAGTAAAGGAACTCCAGCTTTGGGCTGTAGCTGCCCTTCTCTAAGCAATTTTTCCTGAATTGATACTCTCAGTTCTGTCCCGCCAGAGGCAGCATTGTTACAGAGCTTCTCCCAGGTGTTGAGTTGTGGGGGAGTGAAGAGCAACTGATGATGTCACTCCCTGCCTTATATAGCTTTGGCATATGTCAGGATCCCTTTGTTTCAAACTTGGTTCTCAAAACAGTTTGTGGAAAAATATAGGTATCCAAAATGGAGTCCAGGGTTATGTGGTCTGGTCATCTGCCCTTGCAGAGTCGTGGCCACCATTACTTAAAGGCTGGCTGAAACATTTACAGGAAGGCTAAGCTATTTCACAGCCCATTGTCCTTGTGATGAGTCATTAGCACAGTCTGGCTTCTTCATTGTTGTACCTGAAAGGCTGGCTGTGGGTGTTTTCCAGAGTAAGCCCATTTGAAATAAAGATCCTTAGTCAATATTCATAACTTCAGATACAAAAAATGATACATGCATACAAATAGGAAAATCATATTCAGCAAATCATAACTTTTCCAATGACACCTTACTTGACCAATGTTACACAAATGAATAATAATTATGCCATAATCATACCATAATAATATTATCATGACAAATATGGGGTGTAGTGTCACAATATATATTGGAAAAAATGGGTGTTTTAATTTTCAGTGGTGCTGAGCATCTTCCTCTCCCATTGATTTCAGTAGGTTTTGTGATACAATAGAAGTTAAAAATAAATTAATTAAAAATGTGATTTTGGAAGTTACTGGCATCCATTTAACTGCATGACCACTCATCCCACTCTGAATTTGCTCCTGTCTGGAAACAGCTAACAATGTACATGCACAGAGGTTTAATATAGGTGTTAGCATGGTTGTAGATATACTGGTATTATATAATCTAATTTGTATAGTGCTTCCCATACTATTAATTTGATATCCATCTTTAAAATTCCAGTGCTTAGCCCTGGACTCATTGAGTGATTAACCTTGAAGGATCATTTCATTTGATGCCCTGAGACCCAGACTTAATTAGGCTATAATTCCCAACCCATCTTATGATGCCAGGAATCTGTCAATCATATCAACAGCAGATGGACTTCTACTGTAACTTGCAGATTTTTTTGGAAGAAGTTATTATAAGTAGAACCACCTTGTAAGTAAGTTAGGAGAAAGCATAATTTAAAAAAAAATACCAAAACTTTTATCTGGGAAACAGTGGTTAAAGCACTCACCTGGGCTGTGAGAGACTCAGATCCAGTTCCATTCTGCCTGAAGGGGAAAAAAGGATTTGAACTAGCATCTTCCACTTTTCAGTCATGTGTGCTAACCACTGACCTATAGAATATTCTGAAGAGGTGCTATCTGAGGGCTTGTCTTCACTACAGGGAGATCGACGCTGCTGCAGCAGGGGTTGATTTAGCGGGTCTAGTGAAGACACACTAAATTGATGGCAGAGCATTCTCCAGTCAACCCCAGTACTCCACCTCTCCGAGAAGAGTAAGAAAAGTCAACCAGAGAGCATCTCCCATTGACACAGTGCAGTGAAGACACTAGGATAAGACTACCTAAGCTACGTCGACTCCAGCTATGTTATTCATGTAGCTGGAGTAGCGTAACTTAGGTCCACTTACCCCCTTAGTGTAGACAAGACCTCAGTCTCTCCTGTTGAAGGTTGTGGCTAAATACTTAAATGTCAATGGGTCAACAAGAGGGAAAGTGGATATCCCAGTGGATAATTTCTACAACATAATATGGCTACTCTATAATCCACATACATTATCTTCATCATTATGCATAAACAAAACAAATTAAATCTAACCAGGTCAGTCCCCACAGAAACACAGTGAGAAGTAACTCAAGTTCCCAAAAGCTTAGGTTACGTTTACCTGAGTTACAGTCTTTGATCACCAAAATCTGTACAGTCTGCTGAGTCAAAAACACTGCAACAATATCTTCTCTACTTTTGCTTGTGGAAACCTCCACCTGGAATCCATGCAGACTCTTCTCACTCCTCTCCTGAAATCACTCAGTTAGCTAGTCAGCTAACTCAATAACTAACCATTCTGTTTAAGTACATACATTTAAAAAAAATCCACCCTGTTGCAAAATGCTTCAGAGTTAGGGAAAACAGCCTGTGCTGATCCTGTGGCTCAACTTCTCCCATCCTACACAGGGCACATGGGCTTGGTTAGGCGGCTACTCTGACTACTTGTCCTCATGAAGTGTGAGTCCAGCCACAGGGAGCCTATTGAGCATACCTAAAACTACCAGGCCCAATTTCAGAAACATTTGGGTGTGGAGTGCTAACTTCATCAGCCTAGCAATAATGAACCAAACACTACTAATTTCTACTCCCTGACTTCTTTGTAGATTTCTTAAAGTCATATCTCCCTATTTGGCACATGGGTTATACAATATCTAAGTGACATGGTCTGGTGGTATCAAATAACCTACCTCCCCTTCATAATTTAATAATAATATTTTGTTATAGCATAACTTTTTGTTAGCTTAGTAGAAGGTATTCTACTAGAAGTATGTAAACAGTAGCACAATGACAGAGGGGCAGGGGGGCCATCTTCCCTCACCCACCTAAGCTTTTGACCAGACTATGGAGGGGCAGCTAGGCCAAATTTAAGTGAGTGGCATTGTGACCCTATGTGCCAGGTTGCAACACCACTTTCTCAAATTTGCTCACCCCGCATTCCAGTCATGATGGGCGACAAGTCATTCTTCCCCTCTATTCCGCATGGATAAGGCCTCAACTAGAGTATTATCTCCAGTTCTGGGTGCCACATTTCAGGAAAGACGTGAACAAATTGGGGAAAGTCCAAAGAAGAGCAACAAAAGTTATTTAAGATCTAGAAAACATGACCTATGAGGAAAGGCTGAAAAAAATGGGGTTGTTTAGTCTGGAGAAGAGTATACTGGGGAGGGGGAAGGACATGATAATAGTTTTCAAGTACATAAAAGGTTCTTACAAGGACAAAGGTGAAAAATTGTTCTCCTCTGTCTCTGAGGATACAACAAGACGCAATGGGCTGAAATTGCAGCAAGGGAGGTTTATGTTGGACATTAGGAAAAACTTCCTGATTGTCAGGGTGTTTTAGCACTGGAACAAATTTCCTGAGGGAGGTTGTGCATTTTAAGTCATTGGAGGTTTTTAAGAACAGGTTGAACAAACATCAGGAATAGTCTAGTTATTATGTAGTCCTGCCTTAAGTGCAGGGGACTGGACTAGATGACCTACTGAGGTCCCTTCCAGTCTTACACATCTGTGATTCCGGGCAAGCCAAACATGAGTGACACTGTGACCCCATGAGCCAGATTGCAATGCTACTTACTTAAGTTTGGCCCCCTAGGACGGAGGGGCAGCCAGACTGAAGTTGAATGAGTGGTGTTGTGACCTGGTCAAAATACCACCCAATTCTGGGGCAGCCAGGCAGGTAACCTGTGCCCCCTCCTGAGCAAAATTCTGATTGTACCCCTGAATAAAAGTGCAGAAAGGATAGTGGCCTTATGGACCATGTGTAGAAGGAAGAATGAAAGACCACACAGATGCTTATTGGAGAAGGTAATACACAGATAGAGTTGGTTAACATTTTCAACTGGTTTTTGTTTTTGTTTTTTGTTTTTTTCATTTTGAAGCTTTCAGAATGGATGCATAGTTTTTGAAATATTATCAAAATGGAATTGGTTGTTTACTAAAATCCAAGTCTTAGGTAAATACAATATTTCAATAACCACATTAGCAATGTTTCCAATGCATTTAAAAAAACTTGAAAAAAGAATGTTTTTATGTGAAAACCAAAAGATTTTGACAATGTCAACAATTTCAGAAAAAAATCATTTTGTAAAAAAACCAGTTTTCAATTAAATGTGCAAAAAATATTGAACATCTCTACAGATGGGCAACTGAGACAGGAACCATTGGCACACAACATGGGACTGGGGGAAAAATTGTAACAAATGATTTAATCCGCTCTATAAAGTATCTTTGCACAGTTTCAGTTTGCATTTGTTTATGGCACTGTATCAAAATTAACTTCTGGCCACAATCGACACCAGATTCCTTTGCATTCTAGTTAGAATGGGATTCCAAGTTTCACCCACCATATCTGGATTGATACTTCTGTAACTTTTACCTGCCTCTCAAACCCATCTAGCTTACCTATTACTTGGTATTAATTTAAAATTCCTTTTGTGTTATGCTTATTTTGCATTTCATATTAAACGTTTCTTCAAATTATTATCCTATTGTGTAATGATTAGTCATGATTTATAAATGGGTGGAGGGAGCAAGTAGAGTGCACAACAAAAGAGCTCAGGAAGTATTGGCATGGCCAAGAGAATCACATAATATGTCTCTTCAGCAATCTGAACTTCATGTTCTACAGCAATAACAATATTTCTGCTATGAAGTATACTGTCCTTTGGAGCATTCTTCTATATGATTTTTTGCCATACCACAATCAGCAAAAAAATAAATCTTTTTAAAATGGGAAGATGTGCAGAGTTGGGAGCATTCCTTTGTTTTCACTTGGTGAATGACAATGGTCAACTCCAAAATCTTGATAATTACTGCTTTATAAATAGCTTTCCCTCATTATTTACAGCATTCCTACATTTTGAATGTCCTTGGAATGTGGAATAATGTAGAATGCTGCAAATACCATGGTAATGATGTCCCAAACATTACAGTGATTGTCAGTTTTTAAATTGTGATCACCTGCATGCATGCTTAAATCAGAGATTGTCAAAGGAAAATGTTATACCAGTTGAAAAGGCAGCTCAGACACCCCATCAGCAGAAATGTAATAACAAGACAAAGTCAGAGGTAACTTTTCAAGTCTCCAGTCCTCTGTTCTGTGACAATGGTTTTGATTTTTGAGTTGCTTATTTTAAAATGAGAATAATATAATTATTTCCTTTGGTCATCGTAATGAATTATATTATTATTGGTAAAAGTTGCAAAGAGTCCTGTGGCACCTTATAGACTAACAGACATATTGGAGCATGAGCTTTCGTGGGTGAATACCCACTTCGTCAGATGCATGAGTCGGATGCATTATTATTAGTTGCGCTTTCATAATAAGATCCACCAAATGATCTCAACTAGAGCCGGGTGACTAACTGAATTTTTTGGTTCCCTGGTAGTCTCAGGTATTAAAAAAAATGGTTCTGATCATTCTCATTGGAGCAGGGACATGAATGTCTCATATCCTAGGTGAGAGCCCTAATCATTGGTCATAGAGTGACTCTCACACCCACCCACTGTTTCAGTCACTATTCAAGTATTTTACACCCAGTGGAACAGCTTCAACAAGCAAGACTGAGACAGCCCCATAGCAGAAGAGCCCAAAGTCCAGTAATTAGGATATTTGTTGAGGAGCTGGGAGATCTGTGTTTAAGCCTTGCTGGAAGCTGGAGGGTATAAGAAGCCCTACTTATCACCTGCAAGTGATATTGACATTGCCATTGGCTTTCTATTCCCTTTCCTGCTTAGGTAATCAGGGAGTGGCCAGAAACTTGGGTCTGCCCATTGTGCCCCTCCCCCCTCCCTCAAGCACCCTGAGCAAGACATCTGAGCTGGCACAGAAAGGGATGTAGACTGTGTCAGCAAAGGGGGCAGTATTGATTGCCCCTTCCCCGAGAAAGGGGACAGCATGGATCAGATTGTAACAGACTGTAAAGTTATAAGTCAGCCCTTCATGAACAGGAATGAGAAATTGAATATGTAATTTTTTTCTCTTTTGCTTGTGTATGTGTGTTTTAAGCGTTGTGCTGAGTTTTGAATATCTGTTTTTTGTTTGGTTGGTTTTTGCTGTTGCCCCTAGCACATGGAAGATACTTTCAAGAAAATACATATTTCAGATTTTTCTTTAAATAGAATCCACAGTTTGTGGATTTTATTGTACTTATTTTTTCCCCCTAGAACCAGAGGCCTAAAGTCAGCACGGGAGACACCCTACTTCCTAGGCTAGCAGGAACAGGGATCAGTTCAGAACACACCATCCCTGGAGGAATGATGCATTTTACTCTCCATGGCCCCTTCTGTAGTGGAGCTAACATGTTCTGGGTCAGCTGTGTCCACTTCTCCCCTTTTGATGGAAAATTTGCTGTAATTTACTTCAGGATTTATGAAGGAGGAGAGAATACAATGGTATTGGTTGGCAGAATCCTCAGAATTCGAAATCCAATTTTTGACACTCTTCTAGGTACATGAGTTTTCATAATAAGTACTTAGCAAATATAAAGCTTCCAAACTAGATTTAAGCAACCTGTGGAAGTAGAGAAATAACTGACAGGGATTTGTAGGGGATCTTAATGCATGACAGTCTTTGTTAGCTAGAGTTAGGCTAGCTGTAACCCTAATAACGCGAGATTTGTAGAAGCGAGGATTGTGTGAGGCGAGTGGAAAAGAACTGTGTGAGAAGTTGTTGCGACCTTGCACTGATAAAATATGTAGACTGGCGTCTTTTTAGAAGTGAGAAAAACAAGATATCAGGATGACCAATGTATAAACAAAATGCAGCTTTTGCTTATTATTGTCTGTAACAAAAGTATAAATGCTGGCTGTAATTGTTTACCTGTTGAGAGACCTGTCTAGGAAGGAGAGACCCTATGTCCTAGTGCACTCTCTCCCTGTTGTAGCTGCTAAACAGAATAAAGTATCTGACTCTGCTGCACCCAAACAAAAAAGCGAGAACTGAGTTTTTCTCTGACAAACCTAATATATGAAGGGGGAAAAAACGTATTGATCTCATTTACACATGCGCTATTCCAAACTGACCTATGTATATATTACACTGACAGCTACAGGGGGCAATGTATATCAGCCACATACCTACTGGAATCTATGCAACTATTGTTTGTGATAAGGAAAATAATATAATTTTAAAATACCCTTAAAATAGAATTGGAAACTGCTATTAAACGTCGTTCTACTTATGGGAACTGAATTCTGTTCATTAAATAGTTTATTTGTTCATGTAAAAAAAATAATCCTCTGCTGGTCACAGAGTACTTTGTTGTGCTGCATTTTACACCCCTGAGAAAAAAACTGTTTGTTTTTTTTTCTCTTGCTTTTTCTCTTTCCTTAAACACACTGCATACTGCTCACATGGCTCTTAGAATTTAAACGTGAATTCCGCCGACTATGGAGTGTTGTGAAGTGTTAACACTTAAACCCACTGCTAATCCCTGAATAGTACAGTTTATTTATTCCTCTATATCTGTATACTATATTAGACACAAAGAATTGTAAAACTGAGCAAGTGGCTTGGAGGATATAAATATGAAGCATGCTAAGTCATTATAGGGCTGCTACTCATGTCAATATAGGTAAGGTTGTTTCAGCTGTGGCACTTCTATTACAACCAGCATTTTCCTATAGCTGATGGTTTGACTGTAAACATTTTGCTTAGAGATGAAAATTGGCACATAAGGTCTGAGCCAGGAAGCTATTAATATTTATTAAAAAATACAACAAAAACAAATTGTCAAAACAGTTCATTTGTCCATTTTTGAAGGAAAGGGAATGAAAAGAGAGATTTACACTGGGGCACTTTCCCTCCAATCTCGCATCTTCCCATAACTCAAAAGCAGCTTCATTTTCAAAGAAATGCAATGAACAACAAATGGAAATTTGAAAGCTTTTACTGCATATTGTACATTAGGACTTCCTGTTATGATCTTCGTTTTTTTAAAGAACAAGTTCAAGTATCTACATTATTAAAATCTAAAATAGGTTATGACTAATGTCATTCAAATATAGACTTATTTGCAATTAATGGAGAATTTCTTTATAGAAACTGTAATTCACATTTTAATTCCTCTCCCCCTTTTTGTTTTCTGCTACTGATATGCCTTGAGATTTGACAAAAGAACACAATTTTTTTTATCTCATTTGTTTCAGTGTCACCATTTTTATATGCTATTGACAAGGAATAACGATACTATGCAAAAATATGCAACTCCATGCAATAGCAATGGAGTGGGAACCAAATAACTTGCAGTGATTTTCCTGAAATTGTTCCATTCAGAGTTCACAATATAATGCTGATAACATTCAAATCTAATGCTATAACAGTACTGAGAAACTTTACAATGCATCCTGAAATAAATGTTGAGAATGTTGATTTATACATTATACACTACCCATGTGTAAATTAACATATGGGTAGCATATGTAAATCAGTGCTCCTGACATTTATTTCATAATGCATTTTAAAGCCTTTCAACTCTGCTTATTGTCTTTTTTGTACCTTACTCAAATGAGCAAATCTCTAAATAGAATTGATTTTGCCTTGTGCAAAACAAATGCCAATCTAATTATAAAAGAAAGCCTATGTTAACCTTCAACACACAATATACACATACCATACACACCAGCTCTCTTATGGCCCTGAATTTACACTCACCGTTTCTGCTTTGCTGAAAATAATGAATCAACCTTTAAAAGACATCTGTCTGGCTTTCACAAAGTACACAGATGTGCAGTGTATGAAAGGAGTACACTTGCTATAATAAACTTAAATTCTATGAAAATATAATTTGCAACGTATCTAGTTAATAATGGGGTTTTTTTTGTATGTATGAAGTTACCTTTCTCATCACCCTGGCACAAGCCAAATACAAGATACAAATGTATCATTTGGCAAGAACTTTACATTTTGTAACTTTTTCAATGAAAGTACTGTAGGAGGAATTAATTCTATTGAACAGATTGATCTAAAAATTTAGAAGAACTGTGCTTACTTTTGGAAGGGATTGATATTTTAGTTCCAGTTTAATTTCTTTTATGGGTGAGCTACAGATGATGTTAAGATCATCATGAGGCGTAGGCTGTGGTTTGGTCAATTTCTCTGGCAAGGGGGCGGGATTTGTTCTTCACAAAACAGGTTGTGGCACCACCGACAAACTAAATGAAGGTAAGATCCAGCTGTAGAGATGCTTTTGTGGATCTATTGTTTGGATCTTGCTGCAGGAGTATGTATTTGTTAAATAGAAGGAATGGTTTTAAAATGGGCTGTTGTGTTCATGTGCAGAGATCTAGTTAATCTACAGAAATCTTCCTGACAGTGGAAAATCAGTACATAGAATTCAGCAAATAGTCCAGTGATCAACATAAAATATTGTTTCATGACAAGACCTCTCTTTCAAGTACAACATGTTACAGATGAGTGGAAAAAGGAACTCCATATAAGTTGCAATAGTAAATCATAATTTTTGAATAATTTATGTTAAGTGTTATGAAGTACAAGGAGAAAGGGACTTAAACTAAAGCTAAACAAGGAGAAGGGCACAGAGGCTTTGGGGCAGAAATTAGTTAAGAGCATAAGTGACAAGTCTTGTGGTGACAGCAACGAAAGCAACTATACATATTTTTTAAAAGAAGTTAAGTCCAGAGTATTACGAAATAATTATTTTAAAAGTGTTGAGCTGGACCAAAAAATGTCCGTTTTTCATCAAACAGTTTTGTTGTTTTCCAGATAGCTCTAGTTCCCATTCTAGATAGTGCTTTAAGTTCCTTTCCTTTCAAGGTCACACAAACTAAAAAAAAAAAAAGAAAAGGAACTGTGGGGAATAAAACTACTGGGGCAAGTTAGCAAGATGAGCTGCATCTTGAAGAATTATTGCCACAGGTTTGGCAATGCAGTGGCTACTTGCACAGAGAAAAGAAGCCAGCTGAGGACTTGGAGAGCAGCCCACATCACAGAAATATATGGCTGGTTCAAGTGCCAAAGTAAAGCAGACTACTCTGTGTTAAATATTGAGTCCAGGCTACAATACTCTAAAGGCTAGATTAACAGGGTGTTGAAACATTGAATGTTGGAATGACTAACTTTAGGTGTGAGAACACATCATCTGTGAAGCTCATTGAATTTTAAATGTGAGTTAGGTGCCAAGCAGCTCTGCAGGGCCAAGACATAGGAGACTGTGTGCAGGCACCAAGGTGACTTAACTGATGGAAACAAAGGTGCCTAGGGACTTTAGGAACTACAGGATTAGGTGGCAGCTAAGCAGGGGACAGAGGGAGGTTATGAATGCCATTGTGCCTAAATGTTGTACTTGGGTGCCTAAGTCCCCGGTGTAAATCTAGCCCTAAGAGATAGTTGAGGTGTGGCTAAACCCAAAGAGGTTTAATACAACAACCTAATCAAACTACCTACATTTTGGGCCTTCCAAGAAGCTGATGTATATCCTCCACTCTCTGAGAACCAGACATTTGTTACCAATTAACATACAGTCATTAACACCCCATGACTGAACCCCTTATGCTTAATTGGACTAGCTGTTGGACTGCAAGCAACTCAAGCCTCAAGTGACTGCTACTTTCTATAATTCTGGCAGCACTTGTAGGGGTGTCTGGCTGCACTGACTAGGAATGTAAATGGGCAACCTAGCAGGGTCTGTGCAGGGTGCATCCACCCAATCACAGTTATCTGATTTAGTGTAATTGTAATTTCTTTTGATCATAAATGATTGTAAAAGACATCAATATAAATTTACAATGTAGTGTGCCTGAAAAAGTGGTGTATCTTGTGAGGCAAACTTTGAGGGCCAGATTCTGAACTCAGAAGTTATTAAACATTTTTAAAAGGTCACCTGAAATGAAGAAAATAAATTGGGTTTGTGCCCCTTTTTGGGCTTCTTTATGATGCATAAAGATGGCCTGCTATTTTTAAATGCATTTTTCTCCTTATTTTTATCTTTTAAAAACATCAGGATTATGAAATCTGATTTTGCTGAACGATGCATAGGGTATGAGACATTTGTATTGGGAGCTTTCTCTGATTTTTATTTAAGAGGAAGGTGAACAGAATCCTTGCCAGAGAGCTTTTTGTCCACAGGTATTTGAGAACAGGTTTCAGGAAACATCAAAGAAACCCAAAAATTTAAGCCGTCACAGTAAAAACCACTTTGCTGCTTAATTAATCAGGTAGCACTTCTGTGATACATCTAATGTCACAATTGTTCTACCTTTCCAGCCAACCACAGTATTCCAAGAAGTTCTGAATTTCTAATGAACAAATAATACATGAATGAAACTAAACTTTCCGCTACTTCTTTATATAGCCAGAAGAAGTAAGTAAGGGTTTATACTTTTGTTTGCATATGACCTTTAAAACTCTGATTATGCAAATTCTTATACTTTTAGGCAGGTGAATAGGTCCATTGATTTCAATAGGACTAACTCACGTGCTTAAAGTTCCACATATTCTTCAATGGTTTGCTGTGTCAGGGTCCGAGGGAACATCCTTACCTGATTTATGTTTACTCCATCTGACATGTATCTCAATTAAGGACTTGTACTTCCTTATCTTTCATTGTTTTATACAATCCAACTGATGATACAGTAATCACAGAAATCAGTTGGAAAATCTATTTAAGATTCTGCTTCACTTGCACCACTGCAGAGTTGTTTCCTATGGCATACATAGTCCTCAGGACAGATTCTACATTATTGGAGACTAAAAACAAAAACCTAGTACAATTGCTTAGTATCAGTCTTTTAAAGCTCCAGTTATCCAAAAATCAATTTTTTAAATTCTTAAAAAAAAATAAGTCAGGGGAGGCAGATTGCATTGCAATAATTTATGGAATAACCAATCCAGATGTTTGTAGCTAGTGGGCACTTTATTTAGCATAAACTATCCACTGCTACTACATCTTCATAATGACTTCAAGACATTAGCATATTATTTTGTACATTTTTAATTTCCAATGATTGTGCTTAAACCTGTTTGCATTTGTGAGTTCTCAATGCAGCACGGCACAGGACCTAGTGGTAGTTGAGCAACAATAACACTATTTGTTGTCATAGGCAACAGGAATGTTTTCCAAACATTGTTAGCCTGATGAGATCATCTGAATTTTGATAGCTTGATGAAATGTTGTCCTTCTGATTGTTGTCATGGAGAGAGCAAAAATATTTTGATTGGTTGGCACATTATGGGTAGGAGTATGGAACTGTTTCCGGTGTTACTTATTAAAATGGAAGTGATAAATAGAGGGGTAATCTCTTCTGAAATGATCTCCAGGGAAAGGGTAATCCTTGAGCTTGTCCTTGAAAATCCTTGAAAGCAAGTCTCTGTTCTGAATATTTTCATGGGTTCTATACTTTCCATATAAAATCTTTGAGCATTACCAGTCACATGGTACCACATAATACCAATGCTTATACACAATAGTGCGTATTAAGTTCTAAATGAAGTTCAGAGTACAAACACAGGGCCTCATTCTTCAAGTCATTACTCATATAAGTAGTCACCATAATTTATTTGAGTTTATTTTCTGAATGGAGACAACTTACATGATTAAAAATTTGAAGAATTAGCTGCATAGAGTCCAATCAAATTCAAAGGAATTTTGTCTAACTGAAATTTAACCCCTTTCTACCTGAAAGATTTTTGGGACATGATTGCGGATTTTCCACTATTTTCATTCCCCTTCCTAGCAAATAATGAAAAGGGTTATCTGGGTCTCATTGTTCAACCAATGGCTTTGACAGGTTTGCAACTAAACTTAAATATTAATATTTTAAGGTTCCGCACACTGGCTTCTGAATTCAGAATGACCGTCTTACTCATTTCATTATATGAAGAAATTATAACTATCAGCTTCATAATTTAACTTACTGAATTTCTTAGAGCCCATAGACATAAGGGTCTGGAAAAGACCACTTAAGTCAGTAGTGGGCAACCTGCAGCCCGTGGGCCGCACGCAGCCCATCAGGGTAATCCACTGGCGGACTGTGAGATTGTATTTACATTGACCGTCTGCAGGCATGGCCGCCCACAGCTCCCAGTAACCATGTTTTGGCATTCCCGGCCAATGGGAGCTGCGAGAAGCAGCAGCCAGCAAATCCCAGCAGCCTGTGCCACTTCCCGCAGTTCCCATTGGCCGGGAATGGTGAACTGCACCACTGAGAGATGTGGGCAGCTGTGCCTGGGGACGGTTAATGTAAATGAACTGTCTTGCAGCCGACCAGTGGATTGCTGCAGGTTGCCCACCACTGACTTAACTCATCCATTCTGAAACCATGAGAATGAGCGTTCCTGCCTCAAATACCCAAGAGTCTGGTAGTTGGGGAACTCAGCTAGATTGTGGGTGACCCAGATTCAAATTGCTGTGCTGAACCAGAGAGAATAAAATTTGAACCTGAGTCTTTCACATCCTACCTGAATGCCCTAACCACTGGGACACGCTCACTCTCATTTTTTATGAAAAAAATTAAAAGGTCTTGTTTTTTTCACCATGCAGAACAAGACCAAAATTGAAGTTGTGTACATTTTTGCAGAATGGGGAAATGTTTACTGCCCAGCTCTACTCCCTACATCATTCCCACTGTTTCCTCAGCTAGCCTGTTTTGGAATATTTGCAGTGATAGGAGTTTGACCTATGGGCCTCCACTTATCAATCTTTCCTATTAAATTATTATCAGGTCAGAATAGTCTTCTCTTGGTTAAGGTTAATCCTGACTTGCCATTATAAATCTAACTTTGACCTTCTCTTTAAAACCCATCAACAAAAATATCTCAGGTTTAAATTGATAGCATGACTCTGGTTCCAAGGTAGGGGGAATTGATGGGATTAGGCCAAGGGTCTCCTAAAATATGACATGCTTAAAATAGAGGCGTTCAATAAAATCTGAAAAAGTTTTCCAGATTGTCTTGCTGTTTTATAGCTAAAAAGTGAAACAAAGGTGAGAACATTCAGTTTATTGGACACATCTAGTTAGAATCTAGTGTACCAGACCTAACTTTAGTTGATATAAATCTCATTTTAAAATATACTACTATTTTAATTGGTAATGTCAGAATGGTTTGTTGTCTCCATTGAGTTTAAAATATGCCACCAAATGCCTGCTAGAAATCTAAGCTTTCATTTAAAACAAAAAATATCTCTAGCTCTTTTCCTTGCAGATATAAATAAAATGTAAACTGATCACTAGGGAGGCATGTAAAAGCAAAAAGGAGAGTTTTTCAAAACTGAAGTTAATCAGACAAGCCTTTCATAAATTAGAACATATTAAAATAGAAGGGGAAAGGAAGATAGGAGTTCCTCACAGTTAGAATACCCTCATATGCTATCTTATCAGATATTAACCTGAGAACACAAAGTGGGAAACAATTAGGAACTAGAAAGTTCCACCATTGGGGCTGGTGGCAGGGGAAGGGGAAGTGGAGGAGGAGGAGGAGTGGACTGGAGAAAGCATGGAGCTTGTGAAATAGGGCAAGAGTGGGAATGGTGACAGTGGAATGGGGTGAGTCTGTCCCTCCTGTTAAATTTAAGAGGCTTATTTGGGACCTCCACTTGGAAAAACTGATGAGTCCAATAAGGTTTGTCATGGGATCAGGCACTTATCGAGATGAAGCCCTAATTTTGTGTTTCTCCTGTGATCTGTGTGAAAGGCAAACCCTCCCTGTGTTTCTTAGAAAACCCTAAAGAAATAGGGAGTTTTCTCTAGCCACATGATTTTCTCTCCAGTTGCATGTTAGGATTATTTAAAAATCGAATGAAATTCCCAGAAAAAAGCTTTGTTAAATTGAAGTTCATGTTGAGAGTATATCTCAATAACTTAACTATTTACAAGATCATTGTAGCTAGCAAACATATAGGGAAAAGCTAAGAAATTTGAAGTGAACTTTAATTCTACAAGAAACTCAGCAATGAGAGGCTGGCTCACCTTATTCTAGGAATGCATTTTATTTTTTTTTAATTTTCATTTACTGTTGCTACGAAATACAATTTCAAGAGTTCCACCTCTCCAAAGTTCTTAACTTTGACTAAGAATGCAGGGTGAGGGTGTGCTTGGTATCTAATGTGTGACAAAAGATCAACAAATATTAGAGAATAAAGAAGGGGTACTATGTGAATAAAATGATGGCTTATACATTCTCCGTTCATGGAGGAATGGACTATACTTCTGAATCCCTGTCCAAAAGTTACACTTCTGACTTGGCTTCTTTTCGCCTGTTGCAGTGTTTCTCAGACCTTCCACTGAAACTTCTGGTTCTAGCTACCGTTAATCACAGAATATTAGACTTGATGAACCTCTGACCAATATGGCAATACCAACATGTCAATTTTATGACCATGTTTGGATAATAAGGGGTTAATTGTATCTTGGGGAACAACTCAGGAGGCTCTATTTTGACAGAATGCAATGTAAAGTTTTTTCATAACAAGCGTCAAGCTCTGCTGGAATGTGCTTTGGTATAAGGAAGTGGACTTATCCCTCTGTCACCATTTCCCACCTCCTGTGGGAAGTCTATTGATGGTAACAGTGACTATTCCCTGAGTGTAGGTGAGAAGCTTTGCATTGTCCATTGTGTACAATCAAGATCTTCTTTAGTAATCGTACACATACTTGTGACAGATCAGTGCAACCTATCTCATGCCACTGCCGTATGGACTTCCCATGCCCACTTGTGAATGCCATGTGTCATTCCGTAGCTCTGTACATTCATGGCTCAGCATCTGTCTTGAGCTGAATGTTTTCACTAGCCACAATGAATAGGAACTCTCTGTATTATAAGCATATAAATTGTGGGAAAAGAAGTGTCACATATTCCAGAATGGAGGTTGTAACAGATGTTGACCTGAAATGAGCAAGATAACATAAATCCACAAAATGTCTGCTTCCTCCACACTCTGCATTTTCCCTGGACTCAGCTGTCACAAGAATAAATAATTATAGATACAAAAATTCATGATACAAAACAACAACAAAAGCCCATTGTGAAAATGTCTATGAGTTACAGTACATTTTAAAGTCTGATTCTGAAGTCAGACTTTTCTAATTCTGAATGCCTTTCTCATGCTAATTACAATATATGTGGTAAATAATCTGTCCAGACTCTGACATGGCATGTAGCTGTACTACCTTAGGAGCAATCCAGGCAAGTAACTTTGACTCAAAGGCATGATTCCCACCCTACTCTCTTGTTATTGCAGGGAGGTAGTGATCTGCTAAGGCCCCATACCAATAGCCATTTACTACCCTTCTGAGCTGGTGCATTAATGGTAATGGAGCCAATCCTCTGCACACTCTCTCCCCATCCAAATACCTGAAGAGGAGGCTTACTGGATGATCAACAGGCAGACCACAAAGAGCTTAAGGGAAAATATTTCTTCCTTTTACAGATCTACATGGTCTCACGGCCAAGGCCACAATCTGGCGCATAATTACCACAGATAACATAGGTTGCTTTGTTTGTCACTTAGGCTTAGGAAGCAACAGAGATGAATAATACACATGCTAAATTTAGAAATAAAAATACAATGCTACTGCATTATAATTGTCCATTATTTATCATTATTTGTATAGTTCACATAGCATGATAGGTGCTTTACAAGCCAATAAGGACACAAGATCTTTACATAAAGGAATGCATAATCTTTCCGAGACTGGCAATTTTCAATAGAGATGCCATGAGACTTCAGTGGGAGTTCTAGGAGGCATTCTCCTCTATTTATCTATCTACATTCTCATGAGGCTCTCTAATACTATAGCATCTAAACAGTCCACAGGTATTTAAAATGACAGACATCTTTTTCTCTCTCTTCCTTTCCAGCTTGTAGGATAAATAGCTTGATTATTTGAGAAGAGGGTGGGGTATGTGAAGGGGAAAGGAAGGAAAGGAGCATGAGTGTTGACGTTTCTGTGGGAGAGTTTAAAGAAATGAGTTTTGAAATTATTTTCTTTCACATGCACTGCTTAGTGGAAATTATTTTGATGTTCATAATTTGGAGAAGGTTCACAGAAGAGCTATGAGAATGATTAAAGGATTAGAAAACATGCCTTATATTGACATACTCAGGGAGCTCAATCTATTTAGCTTAACAAAGAGAAGGTTGAGGGGTTGATTACTGTCTATAAATATATACATGGGGAACAAATAATTAATAATGAATTCTTCAATGAAACAAATCTAACATGATCCAATATTGGAAACTGAAGATAGACAAATTCAGACTGGAAATAAGGTGTACATTTTAAAAGATGACAGTAATTGGTACAATTTACCAAGGATTGTAGTAGATTCTCCATCATTGACAATTTTTAAATCAAGGTTGGATGATTTTTCTAAAAGATCTGTTCTAGGAGTTATTTTGGGGAAATTCTATGGCAGGGGTCGGCAACCTCTGGCACCCAGCTCGCCAGGGTAAGCAGCCTGGCGGGCCGGGCCAGTTGTTTATCTGTTGCATCAGCAGGTTCGGTGGACCGTGGCTCCCACTGGCCACGGTTCGCTATTCCAGGCCAAGGTGGGTGGTGGGAAGTGGTGTGGGCCGAGGGATGTGCTGGCCGCGGTTTCCCACCACCCCCATTGACCTGGGACGGCGAACCGCAGCCAGTGGGAGCTGCAATCGGCCAAACCAGCCGATGCGGCAGGTGAACAAACTGGCCCAGCCCACCAGGGTGCTTACCCTGGCGAGCCACATGCCAGAGGTTGCCAACCTCTGTTCTATGGCCTGTGTTATACAAGATGTAACACTAAATTATCACAATGATCCCATCATGTTTTGGAATCTGTGAATCACTGTTTGCTGGTTCAAAAGTGTCTATGTGGGGGTGTAAGGCCTTGTACCCACCTTGTCTCTACTCTCCCCCTTTTAGGGAAGGTAGATCTGCTAACAGCACTATCCAGTGGCAATCCTTGCAATAGAGGAAGGGCAAGCAGTGAAACTGTGGCTGGGCTGTGCATGGAAGTGTAATGTTTGGGAAAAGTACTTCCTTCTGACATTCTTGTCCTTGCACACCTGTTCTGTGAGATGCCTGCTACCATCTGGCACTGGATAGAAAATAGCCACTCAAGGAATCAGAGGGGAAATGCAGTGAAATACTGTGACTGCACAAGCAGCCATAGCTGTGGTCAGCTTAATCAGGGCCCAGCTGGCCCTTATAAGAGGTCTGTGGTCCAGAAGAAAGAGAGAGACACTCTCTCTGGCTGCTGAGAGAGTAGGACCTGGCTGCATGGGAGCTGGGAAGGGTACCTGAGGTGAAGCAGTGCTGGGGAAGGGCAGAGGGAACTGGGGAGCTCCAGCCTGATAAAGCCCCAGACTGCAGGCCTGGAAAAGGGCCTACAAAAAGGTACTGGTGTGCAGAGGGGCAGCCCAGAGATAGGCAAAGGCAGCAGGTCCTAACCCCCTTTGCTGATGACGAGTGGTTTATGGACTGCAGTCTGCCCCAGTGAACAGGGGCTAGATGATGACTGGCAGTAGCCACTGAGGCAAGGTGGTATAAAGGGCTGGGGGTTCCCCTGGAAGTGGGGACCCAGAGACTGCGTGGGTTGCTGCAGAGGGCAGAAGCCCGAGGGAAGGAGCACTGGGGTCTGGGAGGGACACGAGGGCCTAAGGCAGATGGGACATCAGCCAGCAGAGGGCACTCCGAAGTTGGAGAGCTAATTCCCAGGATGACCAGCAGGAGGCGCCGCACTGGTTAGTTGTCCCCCTGCCACACAATATTTGTAACCCAACACCAGCCAAAGCTGATCACTTGGAGGCACACAGCTCCTGTCTGCTGCATACCTACACAGAATAGGTGTGTTCATGTAAATACAGTTTGTTCCTGAAGTCTCTTCCCCTCCCCAACTAGCTGTCAGAGGAGGATTCATTCAGACCCTGCTTACACTGCACAGAATGATTCTGGTGAATTCACTGTTAATGAAATTCACAGAGCTGTAAAGACACTTAAGGGAAATAAGGCAGGAGGAATATGTGAAATTTCTATTTCATAATATATATTCTAGAAAATAATTTCATTATAGAATGGGGCAGAATGTATCGGAGGTTCTACAATGTGCTCCACGTGGATGGATAGTCTCTAGTTTTGGTGAAGGATTAACTCAGGATCTCAGGGATTTGAACTGGGAGCTCTCTCAGATTTTATTGGAAAGGTTGGAAAGAGATAGTGAATCCTTAACCAAGAAACTTAGCATTTGACTATGGGGGCTCTGTTGCTGGTTTCAAAGCCGCCCTCTGCCCGCAGCCAGCCCTTGCCACAGCCACCCTCTGCCCGCAGCCAGCCTCTGCCTGCAGCCCCTGCCACAGCCACCCGCTGCCTGCAGCCAGCATCTGCCCACAACCGCCCGCAGCCACCCCCTGCCCACAGCCACCCACAGCCTGCCCGTCTGCATCACCTGCCCACAGCCAGCCCGTGTCACTCCCTGCCTCCAGCTAGCCCTGCCCCACGCCCCTATCTGCAGCCAGCCTCACATCCACTGGTGCCCTGCAGTTCCCAGGGCAGTAACCCTGCACACCTGCTTTAATGAGGGGGGGGCAGGGAGCAGCTGGGACCCACACATGTGCACACCCTAGAGTGACCAGACAGCAAGTGTGAAATATCGGGACGGGGGTGAGGGGTAATAGGAGCCTATATAAGAAAAAGACCCAAAAATTGAGACTGTCCCTGATCACCACCCACACATGTGAAACGGAGCTCATTTCTAGTTCAGCCCCATCTTTTTAAAAAAGAACTTTAGGTAGGGTTAAAATACATCTGTATTTTCCTGGACATGTCAGGCTTTTCGGTTCTTAATCACCTCCTGGGAAAATATGGACGTATGGTAACCCTATTGGTACAAAAAATACATGCTGTCGCACATCCCTTAAATCAGAACTTTTTATAGGGAACCCGTTGTTAAGATTTTGGCAGCTCATCACTGGGGAGGAGGGAACAAATAGTAGGTTAGTTAAATTCACAGATGAAATGACACTAAACTGAGAAAATTTACAAACACCACAGAAGCTACAAATACAAAGGAATACACAGAGATTATAAACATTTGCAGAAAAAAAGTGAGTTTAATTTTGGAAAATTGCAAGCTAAAACATCTGGGGACAAATAATCCACACCATAGACGCACATTGGGATGGAGAAGCCTGGAGAACAGTATTACTGAAAAGACACTTTAGAACACAAATTACAAGAGTTTGAAATGCATTTTTGCAGAAAAAAAGGCCAGTGAAATGCCAAAATGCACAAAATGAGGCATCATATTAAAGAATACGGTTGTGATAGTTCCTCACTATACATTTCTAATAAGATAGCACAAAGTGCATTATATGCAGTTCTGGGCAATTCCTGACCAGAAATGTACTCATAAAATGGAAAGAATTAAGTGACAAGTAACAAAAATGGTTTGTGATTGTGATGAGAAACTAAATAGTTAGGGAAGTTATATATTTAACTTGATCCCTTGCATGTTTAATATAATTTTTGTTGGTCATTATGCTTGAATGTGATGGTTTATCATGGTATGAACAGCAGCCTAGATGCTAAACAACTAGTAACAAGATTTTATTGAAATCTATATTAGATATTTGCTGTTACGCTGGAGTAAGGATTTTGATCTGTTCAATGATTAGAGATCATCCACAGAGGTTTTGTGTCAACAAGCCAGTATGCAGTTAACAGTGGTAGTCAAACCATGAAACACAGCAGTAAATGGAGATGTATTGATGGTTACTTAGAAGAGTGATTCTCAACATTTCCTACTATGATCCCATGTTACAAATGAAAAAAAAAAAAGTTTTGACTGCTCCCTCCAACCAACATGTACCCATAAAGAAAGGGAAATGGTCATGACTCCCTTGCATCTGTTCATACCCTCGGGGTCCACCCCCAGATTGAGAACCAAGGACTTAGAATGATAAAGATGCCCCAGGGCCTGATCCAATGCCAATGGAAAACTTGTCATTGACTTCAATAGGCATCGGTTGTGCACCAGAAAAATACAAAGGAATTACCTTTTGAATGCGTGTTTGACAAGCATTTTATAGAGCTATGTAAATATGTATATTTTTAATGCAATAACTCTTTTTTTATACATACAATCCTAGTGTTATGATCAAAAATCAAACTGTTTTTGACCAAATCTTCCCATAAAAACTAATTCTTTATATGGATGCTTAGTTACTTTAGTTAGTTACAACAAACTCCATTTTATGCTAAGGCACAATAACTATAAATAAATTACAGCATGTTTGTTGATAGCACAGTTTTTGTATTAAAATAGTAACATGAGTAAGCTGCCCCTACCCCACATCTAGTGTTGTGATGTAGCAAATACACAGCCTGAAATCTTGGATGTGAATCAGCACAAGTATGCAAAAAAAATACTTCCTCTACATATAAAATAGGGAACACATCTGCTTCCCAGCCAAATCAAATTACGTGAGAGAAAGCACTTCTAAAAAAACTAATAGACACACTGTGCATGTTAATACTTATATTTAATGACACCTGCAATTGTTCTGCTTGCAATATTCTACAGCCTCAATTCTCTGCAGGCACAACTCCTTTGAAGCCAGTAAAGGTACAATGGTAGTGAATTTGGGCCTATCAGTTTAATTACCCTAAAATTAAGCTTATAACAGATTTTTTTTAAAAAAAGAAGACCCAGAAATGTGGATCTCCATAAAATAAGCCTTCTTCCTTTATGCTCATAGAATTTGTGATGACCTTTATTGAAATAATAACCAGTTGGTACCTTTAAACCTTTTTCATTAATAAATAAATAAATAAAACCACTTTTTTGTTGCTGTTTTAAAGTCTGGCAGCAGGTGGTTGGGTAGGTTATTTGGTTGTATTCCAACTAAAAATGACAGAAACATTGCAATGCTGGAATTATTATAAGGCATCTTCTTTCGTACTAGCTTCTCCAATAACACAGACAATGCGATGATTTCAATGCATTACAACTCCTCCTGTCATTGAACAAATCAAAGTAGACTGGAATACTAGACTTACAGTGCGTGAGTCATGGACTTTAAATACCCAATTACCAAATGCTATTTTGAGGGGATTTTTTATTCTGGAAAGTCAGAAATTTAGGGATTATGTTCGAAGGGTGGGGGGGGGGGGAAGACAGCATAAGAAGTCAACATTAGAATTCAATGTAAATTAAAAAATGGGACTTTTCATATCACTACCAGAGTCTGCATTCATATCATACAGTACTTAAATTCCTATTTCATAAAATGTTCCTTACCAAACTGCAACTATAGTCCCTTGAAAAAGAACAAAATAATGAACAGAATTGAAGGTTGTGCCCATAAACTGAAGTGGCACACATCTAAAATGGGCAGTATTATCAGCTGGTAATTTAGATCTCATACCATTAAATATTAGAGTATCTGACTAGAGACTGGAGGCATGGATATTGTAGAAGACTTCTATGGATTTTCCTCATATGAAAAAGACATGTGTGAATCTATTTTTGAATTGTCATACATAAGCGGTCATAGTTACCACATATCATAAGATATATAGTATCACCTGATTTTACTGAACATGGAGGATTATTTTTTAATATCTGTGTTGCTGAATATATGTGTCTGTAATTATTTCAACACCCAAAGAAAGCTTTTTGGCTCAAATGTATGTATCTATTGCAATAAATAGCTGTTGGTTCATAATATGCTCTCAGTAACATGTATTCTTCTCCCTGAATCCATGCTGAACCTTTGTGTCAGTTTTGTGCTAATAACCACTGTGCTGCTGGAAGTGCCATATTTCACATTAGACACAATAACACCGGTATGATCTTTAGAGCACCCATGACATTTAGTAAGAATAGTAATGTAACCTTGATTTAGTGCCGAATTCCCATTCAGGAAATCAAATGGTTACTATGCAAATTCCCAAGCATTTTCTTCCATTCTTTACTTGAACACCCTATGTATGGTAGGTAATGCCCTTTATCTCTTTACTGCTGTGGGGTTGGACAGCCAAACCTGTTGAGGACTGAGTCCACTACTCTTGAAGACAACAAAGATAAGGTTAGAACATACTGGGGGCTTGGGTTGAGGTGAGGCAACTGGAGTTTTATGAAGTATCCTGGGGAATGAGAGGGAGGTTTTCCAGGACATGGGGTTCTGTAGAACCCCAAATTCCAAAGAAATATGCGGGGATTTGTTTGGTATCAACACCTGTGAATACAGCCTGTAGTTTCTAGTTTGAGTAGCCCCAAAGAACCAAACCCTATGGACTTTATTGCTTATACCTTTATATTATGAGATTAAATGCTGTAAAGGGGAAAAAAACCCTCTTAAATTACTATGACAAAGATCATTGCTCTTTATTGATTCTATTTTGTCAAGATGTGCTCAAAGCTAATACATCTGTTAAAGATTTTATATGTTCAGGTCTTACATTAGCTTTCTCCCCTGAAAAAAACAGCAACAACTATGTTTTCTACCACTTACAATAATACCTTTTTTCTGCTGCACAAAAGTGGATAATTCTCAGTTATACTGATATAGAGGTGTACTGGTTCAGAATAGGTGTAGCCAATTGGGATTAGAGCAATCCCAGATCAAACACTGGAACTTGGCATATGCAAGCATTATTGTGCGAATAATATCACAATAATTGTGAAAAACAGATGTGCAAAGCAAAAACAACACCTTGTTGTGTCACCTCCAAATGTAATAGAATTATTCTTTTACTCAATTGAAAGGAAGGAGTTACCAAAGGAATTCTATATCATATTAACAAAGCATTTAGCAATGATTCACTACTCACATGTGAGTGGCTAAATATTCCAAAAGCCCATAATTATGGGAAGCAATACAACAGGCTGAACACTCTGTAGTGATGGGTGAATTGCTTAGGATGAAATACAGTGATCTGAAATGTTATTGAAAGGTTGAAATGAACCCAACCCAAAACTGTGACATTCAAATGTATATAGTGGACTTTGTTGTTGTTTTTTCTTAAACTTCCCCCCCCACCATGCCTTTAATTTTCATTGTGTTGTCTGGAACCAAAGTACAGTGAGAAAAGTTCACCTATCACTATTGCATCCAAACTTTCAGAAATGCCACAAATGTTGATTGCTTTACTTTTTGTGTGAATTGGGGCACTCTAATTTTGTGGGAACTTTTGAAGTAGGAGCTAATGTAAAAATATGCATCTTGTATTGCAGATGCACTCTAATGCCTTAATTCAATTATTCTGTTTTTCAAATTTAACATATACTGGGCCTGATCAGCCCTTTAAAAATATCTGCCCACAAAAGGCTATTAACGGGGAGGAGATTTCCATGAGCTTCCTTGCCTCTAAGTGATTTCCTCCATTATTGCTGCAATTAGGGCAAATGGCTTTGCTGCCTTTGCAGAACAGGCCACAGGTTTGTCTCACTAGCTTCACAAATAGAAGGGGATCTGCAAGAAAGAAGGCTAACCATGTGAATGTCCTGTAAAGCCTCTGGTAGGATTCTCTCCCACACCATTCTCCAGCAATGTGGCTACCTGCTGTACAGAGGGTGTCCTGGAAAGTACTATAGCTTCTTGTTGCTTTATATTTCCATACCATTCTCCTTGTGTCTATTGAGCTATGGCCCATGAACCACTTAATCTCATTTAAGTCCTCCCAATAAGATTTATATGGAAATCAGTACATAGGCCTTGTGTTGTCATTCAACAACATTCAACACATGCACCTTCTGGCTCCTCCCTTCCCTAGCCACAACTCACCTGTCCCAACCCATTGCTAGTTGTATCCCACTATGATGCTGCCTCTACTTCAGACGCATGTGAGAGTTGGGAAAATTCATGTACGGAGAGGTCCTCACCACATATATGTCTAACATGCTACTTAAGCCCATGACTATTACTTATTGATTTAGATAATTCCTCCTCACACATACAGCATTAAGGCTTGTCCTTCTTAGCGAGTGAGATTGTTACCTCGAGCCCCAACAGTTATTTTGATTTGGTCCTGTGTATATGTTAGTTCAGTGGTTCTCAAACTTTTGTATGGTGGCCCCTTTCACACAGCAAGCCTGTGAGTGTGACTGCCCCATATAAATTAAAAACACATTTTAAAAAATATATTTAACACTATTTTAAGTGCTGGAGGCAAAGAGGGGCTTGGGGATGGAGGCTGACAGCTTGCAACCCCCTACATAATAACCTCGCTACCCTCTGAGGAGTCACAATACCCAGTTTGAGAACCTCTTTGTTAGTCATATCATTTCATGTATCAACATCACCTGTCAATAGTGGTAATGTCCATTTTTGGTCATATAATCAAAAGACAACAGACAGACCACAAAAACATTTCACATAGGCTACTGGATACTTATGGTAATAATGTTGCTTGTTTCTCATTTAAATATTGTCACTAACTATGAACAGTCAGGAAAATGCATGTCGTTTCCAATACTTACGTAAAGTGAAATTAATGGACAAGGACATGACATTAATGGATTATATTACCTTTTTTTACAGACCATATATTTTCTTCACTTCGAGCAGAGATGGATACCTATTATAGACTGAAAACAGCACAGCTTGAGTCTACATATCCAAATCTGAGCAAAGTCTTTCTTAGGACAAATTGTCTGCTCAGCCAACATATTGACACTGACACATTCAGAAATTCTGTTTCTTCCCTATTCCAACAACCTTTACATTTAAGTAAGTGCCCTTGTCATGCTTGTGGAGTAACTGGAATTTAACTTTCTTTTCCTATTTATATTTACTTGTTAACATAACTGCATATGTGTTATTCCCCATCATCTTGCCTGCTGTTTGTCATCTTATATGTCTTTAGATTGTTAGATCTGCTGGGCCGGGATCATGTTCATTCATGTTTGGAAAGTACTTAGCATACTGTGGGCTCTACAGGACTATACTAATAAATACAATGACAATGCTCCCAACACAGTTAATAAGCATGTAGGTTCAGAAGCAAAATCATCTCCCTGAGCTCTTGTTGGTCCAGAATCCTCTCTTATACATTAGAGGTTTATTTTATCATTGATAAAGTATTCCTCCTCTTAAAGAACAACTCATTTACTACAGCTTCCATAATTTTGCAAGAAAAGACATCTTCTTAAATGACTAAGGTAAAATTATATTGTCCGTATGCTACTTTGTGTTAAAAAAAATTGTGGCCCTTTTTTTTGAGGAACTGTAGGGCTTCCATGCTTTGGAGAAGGGCCTTGAAATTTGGCAGAGAGGAGAGGGGTGGCCTTTGTGTCAGTAATGTGCCTTTTACTATCTCCATGAATCTACGTCACAGTTTGGCCAAGTTATATGCCTTTGAAAAATGTCCTGTGACAGTTTACACACGATGAGCAGAGATTTGCCAGAGATTCAGTTAAATTTTCTGACGAGTCTGTCTGCAATGGGCATGTCCCAGCCTGATGTTGAGCAGGAGATTTCCTGCAATTGCAGCTCTGGGCTCCTGTGGGATGGTTTGGGGCTGGACACTTGAGTTGAGTGCAAGAAGGCTGTCTCTCCTATGTTCTCAATGATCTCCCTGCTGGGGAGCATAGAAGATTAAGTTAACTGATTTCAATGCAGAAGTGGACAAGAGCCAACACTGGGGGCATGGGAAAGTAGATTGATTGGGACATGGTGCCTGGGTGGGAGAGTAGTACTAGAGGCTGGGAAGAGAAGAGAGGGACAGGAAAACTTGGACTATTTGTTAGTGCAGGATGGGATGGAAGATTGAGATTGGCTGGACAAGGGAACTGAAATTGGTTTTGGGTGACAAGTGGGGAGACTGGGACTGGTTGAGCTTGGAGAGTGGGACTGGAAACTTGGGGAGACCAGGGCTGTCTGGGTAAGGGAAGTGGTATTGGGAGCCAGGAGAGCAGAAACTGAGATGGGACAAGAAGATTAGGGAATTAGACTGGTACTGGCAACCAGCAGGGACAGGAAATGTGGGCAGGGGCGACAATAGAAGGTGAAGGGGTCAGAGACAGATCTGATGACAAAACAGATAGGAGAAACTGGCAGAGACTAGGACTAGGCATTCAGAAGTGTGTACCTAGGACTTGTTGGGCATGGAGCCTGAGATAAGAAGCCTAAGGATGATGGGGACTGTGGCTGGCTAAATTAGGATATAATGGGACTGTCACAAAGTTCCAGAAGTGAGAAAGAGACAGAACTGGGATGGGAACAGGATGGAGGTGATGGAATGTAAAGGGTCAAGGTTAGTGGTAATGAACAGAAGAATCTGTGCCCACTTCAGAACACTGCCCTCCAGAGCTTGGAATGGAACCCAAAATTCCTGACTCTCACCATTCCTCTGCTGTTAGCAAATATCGATGAAAACCACTGCAAAAGTTTGTGCATTATTCCCCTCTAGTATTGGGCCACATCAAAGATAACAACTTACCACTGCTATCAGTTACTCCCATTACTTGAGGTGGGAGAGGTCTATACCCTGTTGATGACCCATGAAGGAATTTCTGTTTTTTTTTTCTATTTGCTTTTTTAGTAACATAGGAAATTATATGTCCAAAAATAAAGTTAAAATAACATTATTAAGGTTGCAAAGTCAAGCACTCAACAGTTAGGAAATGACAGAATTTAGGTTCCTTGTCCAACCTTAATTTGGCTTCCTTGTGTGACAAATTTTCGTTACCAATCTGCCTGGGGCACAGTTGATCAGGCTGGGCCAAAGGATCTTTTTAGGGAGGAAATGACGAAGCACCCTAAGGGTCTAAGTTTTAAAGCTTTATTAATAAAATACAGCAGACAGTGCTGGGAACGCTTCCACGTCACTTAGGGGAAGAAAGAAAGCATTAGAGGCCCAAGCCCTAACCCACTTTCATACTCACACATGCACTACCCAAAACTGGCCAGCCCTGGGTGTAACTCAGGGGTTGGCAACCTCTGGCATGCAGGTCACCAAGGTAAGCACCCTGGCAGGCCGGGCCGGTTTGTTTAACTGCTGCATCCACAAGTTCGGCCGATCACAGCTCCCACTGGTTGCGGTTTGCTATCCCAGGCCAATGGGGGTTGTGGGAAGTGGCAGCCAGCACATCCCTCAGCCTGCACCGCTTCCCGCTGCCCCCATTGGGCTAGAGCGGGGTGGACGAGAGTTCCTGCCCTGGGACCAGGTCATCTGGGGAATCTGCTGTAATCTCCGAATTGCTCCAGCTCTCGGGAGGGCTTTTAAGTCCTAGGATCCTTTGGGTGTGTCATCATCCAGGGCCCTCTGTGCCTGGTGCTCTTTGTACCAGTCCCAATTGGCTTGCTGTGGCCTTCTTGGATGCCCAAAACACATCGGCTCCTGAGAATTTGTTTTCCTTTCTGTTGACCTTCACTTTCGCTGCCTCATTAGCTCTGTTTTCACTGCTATCTTTGCATCTCTGCTCCACTT
Source organism: Mauremys mutica (assembly GCF_020497125.1). Taxonomy (NCBI): domain Eukaryota; kingdom Metazoa; phylum Chordata; order Testudines; family Geoemydidae; genus Mauremys; species Mauremys mutica. The sequence continues at coordinate 105,201,001 of NC_059076.1, read as the reverse complement.
AATTCTCCTCTTCTCACGACTGGGCAGCTGTAGATGTCTCATCTGTAGATTTCTCATCAAGCCCATGACCTTGGGACGGGGCCAGCGTCTTATCTTCACATGTAGCTAGCTAAAGTGCCGAGTTAACCCGTTCTCTGCTTTTTTCTTTCTCCCCCCTCACCCCCAGCCTCTTGTACTCCTGCAAAGGAATCTTCCATTCCGCACTTGCAAACCTTTGACCCTCCCCAAAATGCGTTGTGATGCTTGCAACAGCATTAGCCACATACAATGCTGATCTGCCTTCCCCAGGGACTCCCTGAGGAAGGAGGCCATTGGGGTGTGACACTTGTACGTATCTATTATTATACAATCTTTAATTACATAATCATATACTATTTCTTCCACAGGATCCCTGCTTCATTAAATGCACAGAACGGGCCTGATCTTGGGATGAATCAAGGTGGTGTAATGAAGAAGAATGCTGTCTGTAATACACCAGTTTTACTAACTGCAGAAGTTGGAAGGTGTATGGGATGGTCTAATGGTTAGGGCAGTTGAATGTAGCCTCAGAGAATTACATCCCTACATCTGCCACAGAGTCCCAATATGATGCTTGGCAAGACACTTAAATCAAACTTTTCACAGGTGGTCACTAACTGTGTGTTCCTCATTTTTTCTATGTTTGACTTAAGGCCATGGGGATCTGATTTTTAGAAGTGCTCACTGCTGCAACGGCAGTCAATGGGAACTGTGCTTTGAACATAAAAAAGTCCAATATAATTTTAAGTTCTTTGAAAAATCAGATCCTAGGCATCACATATTGGACTCCTAAAATTAGTGGTTACTTTTTATCTTAATATCTCTGGCCCAGATCCTCAAAGGTATTAGGCGCCTTGCTTCCATTGAAATCAGTGGGGGATAGGCATCTAAATACCTTTTGAGGAGTCAGGCCTTTGTAACTTGGTTTTGTATCTGTAATGGTAATGCCTCCTTCACCTCACAGGGATGTTGTGAAAATAAATAAATTAATATTTGTGAAGTCTTCAAACACTGTAGTGCTTAGCACCCTAACACCATTTGAATAGTGTACAGTAAATAAGTCTTAGGGGGCACTCAATGAGGAGAAAACAAAACAAAGTAAAATATTCAATCATTCATTAAATAAGCAGCATTCATTCTGTCTCCTGGATGAGCTCCTGTAGAGAAAATAGTATGTGATCATGTGACTAAAGACAGTCTCATGATCCATACACGCAAGAGGGCTGATGCATATATAACTTATATTTTTGCTCCCCTTACCACAAATTTGGCCTCAGAGTAGCAATAGCTGATATGTCAGACATTTCAATATGCTTTAAATTTCTGCAGGGACTTTAAGACAGTAGGGCTGAAATTTAGGCATAGCTCTGAAAGAGGTGTGGTGCAGAGTTCCAAAGGCACACATAATACTGGAACTCCAGGGAGTACAAGGACAGCACACATGCTGTGGTAAATCTGGGATGGTGCAGCAAGTTCCTCATTCAGTTGTCAGTCAGCAATAATGGCCAGTGCAAAGGAGTGGGGTACAGCCATTACTCACCTCCTCCTTTGGTTTGATATTTGATCTGAGCGGACAAATGAAGGGAGTTCATCAAAGATCAAGGGCTGAAAGTATCCTTGGCCTCTTTCCAAGGGTGAACAACGGGGAAAACCGGTACCCACTTCTTTATGAGGAAGGCATGAGATCAGTGTTCGTCTTTATTCTTATTACAATGTATTGTTAATATCACTCAAAATGTTGCTAATCACTCTAGACATTAAATAAGGTTCTCAAAAGGGGGAGAGGTGGCAGGGAATAGTTGGGATCTCAGCATGTTGGAAAATCAGGCCATTTATTTAACTGTCTAACCATTAATTTAGAAGCCTAACATTAGCAATGTTTTTTAAAAATGGGAACCTATGTTCTGTTTCTCTTTTTTGAACATTTTGGGTTCCTTTGTTAACATTTCTAGAAAGGCAGGACAAGGCTTTAGATTTCCTTAGAACTGGACACATTTTAACTTGAGATTTTATCTAACAGGACAGTGGGAAGAAGTAATCATTAGCTGTTAGTGCTATTCACATAACTCATTATCTACTAGATTAATTATTACACATCAGAAGAGAGCTGTGTGAAACTCTGGCAGCAAAACGGGAAACCAGGAAAAACCTGCCCAATTTTTGTATTTAATTACAAACTTGATATTCAGACCATCTTTGCTAAATGTTTAACTAAGGTTTACAAATCTGCTTGTTGGCCCAAATTTCAAGCATGGTTAGCCCAGTTTTGAAGATGATTGCACACACAGAGCTGTGGAAATTGTGGCCAGCGGTGTAGACCATACAGCAGTCACAAGGGACTGACATAACTTAGACAGGCTCTCTCTTGAACCTGGGCTGCTCTGGGGCTGGAGAGGCCTCTGGAATAAATTAGGTCCCCAGGGGCAGGGGCTTGTCCAGTTCCAGAGCTGCCCAGGTTCAAGAAGAAGCAAAGGTGGCTTAAAGCCATTTTAGCTCCCTTTCTCTTGGGGTGCAAATTCTATCCTGTGTCCTTGGGAGGCACAACATAGAATCCCCCCAATATATAAATCACAGAACAAGAGTGCATAAACTGATACTTATCAGTAAACATAGGGATTACACATAAAATACAGACAGATAGAGAGGTGTGTATTGCCAACTCTCAATATTTCATAAATTGATTCAGACCCCATGAGATTTATAACAAGAAAACATTTCATTCTTTGTATTAGTCTTCTGATTTTTGAGACTTTAGGTTGCTTTTGGGTCATGTTTTCAAGCTTTTCTTATGCAATCATGAGGATTAGATACATATATTGAGAGATTCATAACAAATTCACAAGAGATGGCGACACAGCAGATGCCTAAAATGTTTTGTGTTGATATATTGGTAAAACTCATCATGGAGTCTAATGCTAGTCAAGTTGCATCATGCCAATAGTGAGCAACCTGCTGTTTTATATTCCAGCATCTGAATTCTGAAAAGCTGTGTTCAACTTTTAAGAAACATTTTCTAAAAAGAATGCCTTATCAACAAGGTTTACGCCAAAACATTTGTGTATAGGGGTATCCACAAATGCATGGTTGCCAGATATTTTCTTGTGACTATACATACTTTAATTGTAATAACAGTGTGTGGGATTAATTTATAGTGTGATTGTTAAAATGCTAATGAAATATAAAAAGCAAATAACAATCTATAAAAAAATTCATACAGAAAGCGAGCTATGTAGGTGAAATATACATTATGCTTAATTTAGTAACCAAAATGTCCATTTGTTGTCATACATGAAGTTAAATAAGCCCTTTTCATGAGTTTAACACTTCTCAGTATTGTTGCCTTAAATAATTATTTATTCATTGTTGAAATATACTATGCATTAATCTAGCACATAACAATTGCAATATAAGTTACAATGGGCCAGGTCCCTAGCTAGTGTAAAACAACATTGCTCCACTGGTTTTAATGGGTGAAATGTAATCCTATATAGAAAGCATAAAGCTTATGTGTAAGTCCCATTTAAGCTCAGAAAATAGCATTACACAGATCTTGTACTGGCTTTCACCCAATTTAAATAATTATATGTCCACACTGAATGTGAATATTATCCATCTACAGGTTAAACCATCATTTTATTGTAAATACCCAAAGGAAAGGAATCACTTCATGTAGCACTGAATTTATTGTGCAGAGTATTAATTTCAAGTGTGAATTTCACTAGAAAACAGCTAGTATGCCTTACATCATAAGAAATGACTGATTAGCATCAAATCAACTAACTTTAATCAAGTACACTTTAATATTAACCAAGGTATGCACTATGTATAATAGTCTTATGTTTTGTCATATTGGACAGTTAGTAGCGTTAGCCTGTTCTCAGTATTGTAAGCATGCTCTTTGGGCAGAATATTTAAATGATTCCAGTCCATTTTCTTAAATTATACATCCCTGAGTTTGCACACACAATGGCTCATGCTCTTGTTTTGCATGATCAAAAACTTCAGATCTGAGTGCACAAGCTAAACCTTCCCATGCAAAGTAGTAAGACCTCTATCTGCCTTGCAAATGAAAATGCAGTGTGTGCAGTCAGCTATTCTGTTCTGTGTGTGAAAAACTAGCAGTGCCATATGAGAGGCTATTTTTGAAAATTTGGCCCTTTCTTCCTTTCATTTGAAATCTGGTCTTGCTTACCATGCCTTGTTTGATTTATTATGCCCTCATCCTTCAAATTAATCTAGCTTTCAAAACAAGTAAACAGGTGTCTTTGGGTTTCTCCTACTGATTTATGTTTACAATGTCACTGTTATTGCCAGAGACAAAAGATGTTCACCTCAAGGCTCTGGTGATCTTCCAGCTTCTTAAATTACTGGCATACTGGTAATGCTATTAATTGTGTTTTAAAGCTTTGGAACAATAGATGATCAGTTACAGAAATGTGTGCCCGCTTATACTAAACCTGATGAGTTTCCTGGAAAGTTTCCAGTCTCATTAAGCTTTTGTGCTATTAAAAGAGCTACCTGGAAAAAAATATTTAGAACATCATGAAAAAGCAGAGGCTGAGTAGGTATATTTGTTTAAAAATCCAAAATGTTGCTATTGGTAACAGAGGTTTTCTTAGAAGTACACTTAGTCTAGTCATTCAGATCCAGTACTTATAAAATGCATTATATGGCTTGTAGAAGTAGTCACTTATTTTTTTTAAATAGGTTTCCTTTTACCAGATTCAATTACCATAAACTTGCAAAAGTTTAACATTTTTTATTAACTCATCTTAGTGCAATAACATAACAATCAAATGCTGATGAGTTGGTGCAGGAAAATCTCTTTCAAGTGAGGCAATCTAACTTTATCCATCATTGCTTGCATTTTCATTACTAATTACTTTAAACTTTAGGAGAAAATAACACTATACAGTATGCAAATAATTTCCTTATCTGTTTATTTCTAAGAAAATGTGCAGCTTTCATCAGATCAGGCCAATATTTCAGAACCAAATTGTCCTGGCAAATTACTTAATATTTGGCCATTCATCACTGCATTTAAAAAAAACAGCATGTCTTTGTCTGGCTATGCCAAAAGAAGGACAGGAGACATTTGATATGGGTTTAATCAGGCTGCACCATTATTATTAGATGTTAGGGATTATCCAGAAGATAACAGTGTACAGCGCAGGTAACCCCATGTTTATTCAGTAATTACCCAGGGTGCTTTTACCAGCTCCCCCTCTTTTTCCATCCACGTCCCTCTAGCAAATCCATTGCCAGGACCTTACCATCCACCCCACCTTGTAGGAAGGTAAAGGTGGGCTATAAGAATGGGGGGGGGGTTGGTTCCCTGCCGTACCAATCATAGGAGTCCCCAACCACCCCCCATTCATTCTTTTGATGAACACTTCTTTTTAAGTCCTTTTCCAAGCCATTTATCCTGTCACTGTATACCTTTCCTATGGGATATCTGCACTGGACATCCATGACAAGGAGGTGCCAGCAATTAGCTTGGCTGCCTCCTCCCCTCACCTAGTTGGATACCCAGACATCTCCTAATGCCATCTTTTATATCAGTTAAAAACATGACAGCATCTAAGTCGGACAGGTGAACCCCATCCTCACAAAACAACTCTGCGGCCCCATATATTATGCCAGGATGTGAAATTACTGCCCCTCCTGTGGTCCCAAGGAATTTGGCCACCTCTCTGTTCATATACTTCCTTGCCTTGTCCACCCTGGGGGGCTCATGGCTCGCCACCAGACACTGTGCTGAAGCATGTCTGACCAATGTTAATGCCTGGAAAAAGTTCAAGGATCAGCACTGAGTCCCTCCTTGCTCTGAGCATTAGTTTCACCCCTTTAAGCATTCCCAAATTATTTTCCCCAAGATGCATCACAATTATATCTGGTGGCCGCTGACAGGCCTGCATAGCATACAGCAGTGGTATTAGTTGATTCCATAACATGCCCCTCCCTGAATGCCAGCTGAGTACTACTTCACCACCAAAGCCCAGCTGCAAACCCTTGGGCAACCTGGATGTGTGTCTTTGCACCCAAAATACAATACTGTGCCCGCAGATCCACACCACTGTCTGCATGGCCAGTCATCCAACATCTGTAATGAGATTACAACAGGGCTGCCCAGAGGCGGGGGGGGGTCAAGTGGGGAAATTTGCCCCGGGTCCCACAGGGGCCCCCATGAGAATATAGTATTGCAACTTTTTTTTAAATGGAAGGGGCCCCCGAAATTGCTTTGCCCTAGGCCCCCTGAATCCTCTGGGTGGCCCTAGATTACAACAAATTAATGCTGCACACAATTCTGAATAAGTGGGACCAAATGTCTGAGCTGGCTGCCCCAACCTTAAACACCTCCTGTAGCCTCTGCCCAAAGCAGACCCAAATACCCCTGCAATTGGGAACCTTTTTCTGTTGTTGATTTAACTCACCCCTGCCCTTGGTGTCTCCCTCTTCTCCTGCAGTCACCTGAGAGGAATGTCCTAGATCTGGGCAAACCATCACGCCTTGTATGGCCTGCAAAGCTGTGGAAACAATCCTAAATCCACAAAAATGTGCCCCCATTTGCTTTATTAAGGTACTTCTAAATGAGCAACCTTAACATCTCCAGCTGACCTAGAAATGGTGACCTTGCGAGCACGTGGGTGGCACTTGAATTAACCCCTATGCTGGTTTCCTCTAGGACCCTTTCCTTACTGCTGTGGCATGAACACTCTGTAATCTGAAAACATGCCTACCCTAATGGATGTATACCTGAAAAAAGGAAGGCTTTAGGCACTAAACTTTCCCTTTTAAATCCTGCACTCCCAGGGTATGAGTCAGCAACTATGCAGACCCCTTTTTGCAGCAGTTTTCATCTCCCCCCCCCCACCACCACCAGCCATTAATCTCTGTTCCCATAACTTGGCCAGCCATCCAAACACTCCCACCTCTGCATAAAGGTGCAGGGTGGTCATTTGCAGATATAATCTATAGCAGCAAAATTTGCACCACATTTTTACAACTTGTAATTGAATTGCAGGTATGAATCTTGGTACTGGCACCTCTAACAACCTGATTTCAGGTGTAATTCATTTTGCAAGGGCAAAAATGCAGTTGCAAATTGCAGACTTTTTAAAATTTACAATTTTAAATGTTATGGGTCAGATCTTCCAGAATGGCTATATTGCACAGAGTACAGGTCAGGGAGTGTTTTTCAACTCTTCTGTACACATCCATGATCATCCTATCCTCCTCTGCATCACACTAAAACAGCCCTAGGGATGTTCTCATTTATGCCAAACTGCAATAGTCACTAAGGGTCAAAAACATAGGTGAACATAGCAGAATGGTGTGCTGGCCACAGCAGCACTATGGAGGATGAGTTGCACAAAACACCCAGCTACACTCTATTTCTACAGATACTTCCCCAGATATTTGAAAATATTTTTATGGCCAGATTGTGCCATCACTGAAGGGCAAAATGTCCGATTACTCCAAAGGATCTGACCTCATAGTACCACATGTTTATAATAATGAAACTTTGATAGAGGGCTATATATTTATACTTATGTTTCACATGGTTAAAATATAGGAATTACCATACTGGATCAGGCCATTTGTCCATATAGGCCAGTCTCTAGTGTCCAACAGTGGTCTTCATCAGATGCTTCAGAAGACCGTATAAAACCCTAACAATACATATTTTCTCAGTAATGTTTCTGGGGATAATGTCTTCCTAACCATGGCAGATGATTATTTTATATGTTGAAAAATGAGTGAAGCAGGGCATGAGTTAATTTAAGATTCTTAAGTGAGTGCAAATGATTCTTACATAAAAGTTCACTTGTTTAACTCTAAAGAGAATTTAAATACCTCTTATTCCTGTAAATGTTTAGAAATATACATGTGTGTGATATTCATTGTCCATTCTTGTGTAATCATTTAGGGATAGATTGTTCAGACCTCACTCAGATCCCTGAACACTTACTTACACAAAATAATAGTATTCACTTACATGCTGTAGTAGTTGCAATGTAGGTGTGATAAAAACCAAGCCTACTATATTTCCTTGATAAAAAAAATAAATAAATAAGGGGCTTGATTTTTCTTTCATTTAGACCAGTGTAATTGAGGAATAACTCTAGTGTGGACAATGGAACTACACAGGTATAACAGTTCTGGTAAATTTAGAGTTGTTTGTTTCTGAATATCCTGCTTGCTTTAAGAAAAAGCTGTCTGGAAACTTTAGTGAAAAAACATTTTCTCTCTCTAAGAAATCCTCACCCCTCCAAAACAAACAAACAAACAAACAAACAAACAAAATAAATGGGCTGTCCAGAGTTATCTCTACAAGGATCAGGGGCAATGGAATCCTTACCACAGGCTACAGAGTATATGGATATCTGTTGCTCCTCCATATGAGGGTTTGGCCAGTTGGTCGATAAAGTTCCAAGCCCATCTTTGTGTTGGATTTAGATACTATGATGGACATAAGAACCTACACTGATTACACAGAGGGACAGATCATCTCTTGGGGAAGTTGTGCTACATTTTGGTTCTGTCATTCTTAGTCAAGGAGTGAACAGGTTATAGGTTTCAGAGTGGTAGCCGTGGTAGCCATGTTAGTCTGTATCAGCAAAAAGAACAAGGAGTACTTGTGGCACCTTAAATTTGTTAGTCTCTAAGGTGCCACAAGTACTCCTTGTTCTTTTTGCTGAACAGGTTATGTGCATCAGGATGACTACTTAGTTATTTAATATAACATTTTAATCACTGCCTGGTATGCAGTGAGGTTAGGCTGCCCCTTTTAATTTTTTTTCTTTTAGATTTTGTGATTCTTTTGAAAAGAGTTAATGTGACAAACCAGATATTGCCTGAGATTTTTCTGCTGTGTTCACATTTCTTCTGGTTGCTGTGATGCTCCTGTGAGCATTGCAAAACTGAAAACTAGAACAAAGAGAAAAGAGGGCATGTAGAACTGGCATGGGATTATGCAGAAACTGCAGAATTATGTACCAAAAACTGCATTGGAAAATAAAACAATGTAAAATTTTAGAGCCTGCAAGTCCACTCAGTCCTACTTCTTGTTCAGCCAATTGCTCAAACAAACAAGTTTGTTTACATTTGCAGGAGATAATGCTTCCCGCTTCTTGTTTACAATCAGAGGGGTAGCCGTGTTAGTCTGGAGAAGTTAGACTTGCATCTGAAGAAGTGGGTATTCACCCACGAAAGCTCATGCTGCAAAACGTCTGTTAGTCTATAAGGTGCCACAGGATTCTTTGTTGTTTACAATGTCACCTGAAAGTGAGAACTGGCATTCTCATGGCACTATGGTAGCTGATGTTGCAAAATATTTATGTGCCAGATGCACTAAAGATTCATATGTCCCTTCATGCTTCAACCACCATTCCAGGGGACATGCGTCCATGCTGATGATGGTTTCTGCTCGATAACAATCCAAAGCAGTGTGGACTGACATATGCTCATTTTCATTATCTGAGTCAGATGCCACCAGCAGAAGGTTGATTTTCTTTTTCAGTGGTTCGAGTTCTGTAGTTTCCACATCAGAAACTATGGCTACACTACTATTTACACTCATCCTAGTTGGATCAGAGCTAGTAAGAGTATGTGCACATGAGCTGAGAATCTCACACCTGTTCTAATATAAACTTAGCCTTAATGACCTTGGTTCATTATGTTCCATCTCTGAATTCATTTTCTTTGCTGGAGTTTAAGGCTAGCCAGGTCACATTGTCCACATTCTTTCAACAAGATGGTAATGTCTGTCATTAAGCATTATTTAGGATTATTAATACTAAAAAAAGGCTATGTATTAAGCCTGACACTGAGTAGTTTATGAGAATTAAAAGAGTGATAGGAGTAAAGAAAACAAAACACGAAATGTCATTTCAAGGAAATATGCCTTGGCTACCTTCTTAGATACATAGGTCCTGATCATAGTCTGAGTCCCTATTACTGAGTCCCTCATGAGTGAGCCTCTTTCAATTTAAATGAGAGTTTCAGGCACTAAGCACCTTGCAGGATTGGATACATAGAACCAAATGCTGACATCAGTTTCAGCTGTGTAAATTTTAAGTAACCCATCAAAAATTAATTGGATTATGCTAGATTTAAAACCAGATTTTGACCTATACTTTATACTTATTCTTTCAGGGTTCAGTATGGCAAACCTTTCACTGAGTGATTCTTACTTCATAAGCAGTCCCATTGACTTCAGGATGGCTACTGATCTGAATAAGATTTTGCAGGATCCAGTCCTTTATGTTAGACTGGATGAGGTGCTATGGAATATGCTACAAGGAATAATCCTGAACTGTTGGGATGATGAACTCCCCTATCTCTAACATCTAAGGTTGAATTTTGAGATTTTATAATATATTTGCACATTTGTCATTTTCAGTGGGAAATTGTTTGAGCACTTTCTATGCCCCATCATATTTGGACTAAAGAAAGGGTTGACTAAACTGATACTGATGTTTTATATCTAGATTACTTAAAACAGGAATGCCTTTAATTACATATTTTATCTGCTAAAATGCTTCTGTGGTTTGAATTAGAAAAAGGATCTTTAGAAGAATCAGAACTCACTCTCCCACATGGGGCAAATTAGCACACAGAAATATTCTTTTTGCAAACCTCACACAGAAACAAGATTTTACATGTATATACAACAAACAGGACATTTTGGATTTCACAGGGGATTCAAAAAGTCAGACGCTCAGGAAATATATATTAGTTTCAATGGTAAAAATTGCACAGTCTATAGACTTCTTAGCAACAGATTTATTTCAACCAAATTAATTTACAAAATTTTTCTGAGGAAAACGTCTACTAGAAATACATCACATTTCAAGTAGCTATACTGTCTGACTGTAATAGCAAGACATCTGTTTTATTAAATATTAAACATTTTCAATTTATTCTTAGACATGAGAACAACTGGAAATCTGATTCAGTCTCAAAATTAAAAGAAATCATTAAAAGAAACAAAAATGATATGTTATGATATTGATATTATTGCATTGCAGCTACTCCTAGAAGACCCAGTCATGGACCACAATACCATTGTGATAGATATGGTACAAAATAAAGAACAAAGAGATGGTCCCATATACTTCCCTATCATCCCACTTTGAGCTGACGCACTGAGGAACGGACCCAGAATTCCAGTGGAGCGACTGCAGTTGAGACTTCCCTACTCTGAATACAGTGTGGCCTTTACTGGTGATCATTGCTTACCCAATAGCTCAGATTATGCTCAAGTTTCCCCATTCAAATCAGCCTTCCCTTACTTCCCACCTCCTGCTGCTAGGTGGTGAATACTGGTGCTCCTTCACTGCAACAGCTTTTTAATAGGCACAACTCTCTTGTTTCCAACTTTTTAGTGGTGCCACCACACTAATGCATTAGAGCTGACTGTTCTGCTCTTGTTCATACTCTGGTTGCCTGAATTTTGCTAACACCAAGACCTTTTTAGTTTGCTAATTTCCTGGGGATAAAGGTAATAGTGATGTGTCAGTTGGTTGTACAAAATAAAGCTTGCTGGAGGGATAAGTCCTCTAAGAACATTGCATCTCTGTTTAAGGGATTTGAGTTGCTCTTTTATTAACTATACCATTGTTTTACCTCTAATTCAAACGCTCTATCACTTATACCCAAATAAACATGCCATTTTGTGGGATGAGATTTGGGAAATGTTAAGACCTAATAAGATTGTCTACAATGTTTTGCTTGTTCTACAGCTGCCTCACAGTAAATAATTTTTTTTTAATTGTTTGCTGAAGGTCAGCTGTGTTCCTTGCTATAGAAAAACGATTTCGAGTAGGCACCAGCTCCTACTATACACTGAATGCAGGAGTTATTTACGTCAACTCTATAAGATTTTACAATGGATCTAAGGGTCACTGTATAGAAGTAACTGTAACTGAAAGAGATGCCAATGCCATACCACTGCACTTCTGGAGGACTGGCCTTTCTTTAATTGTGTGTCTAAATCCTTTTGCACTGTGCTGAATATTTACTCTTTTTGCACTTTTGTGATGATCTGTAGCCCATTTACAAGCTTCCTTTATTTGAATAAGTATTTCATAATCTATCAAGTAATGCTCTAGGACTTGCATTTCCCATGACAGTTTCAATTTGCATGTTTATCTTTCACTTCTTTTTTGGCTGTCCCTTCTTCTCAATCCAGTCTGGAGATGTAATTTCTTCTTTTAGACATACTTTTTCTCTCTTCTATAGATTCCCCTCTCCTGCATGGCTGAATTTATCCCATTTATATAAAACTTAATGCTAGCTGGTTAAATCCTTGAATGAACTCAAATGGTTCTGCACATTTTCTATTCATATATGTTTTTATGTGGTATGTGCAGTGGGGTGCTGTTTTCTTTTGTTGTTTTTTTCTTGAAAGGTATCTCACTCATGCACACACCATTAAAAGAATCACTATACTTGTCAGTTTGAGGAACAAAGTAAATACTTGTCTGACAGCTCTTTTTTTTCTTTTTAGATGCAGTCAATCTGCTTCTCTGCCACATTGGTGCTATACTTCCACTTCATTCTATTGTACACAGATTTTACAGCATGTGCTTTGTATAAATAACCAGACAGTACCACATTTACACTGCACTGCCCCAAACTACGCAGTCAAAAATGTCATTGTTTTAATCTCCTTTTCATTAGGCTCCAGGCTCAGCTTTGTTTTCCAAACCTGAGATCAACTCATGTCTTTTATAGACTCTTTCAAAAACAATAGCAATTCCTCCCCTTCTTTCTGAATTAACCTACAATATGTAGAATATAATCACTTTATGCTGTCTTGTTTTTTTTCTGGAAGACAAACCACTGCCCTTTTGGATTACTGAAATCTCAAACTCTTATTATTTTCCTTGGGTGTCAATGGCTTGTAGGGCAGACAGCTGTCACGGTGTCTTCCACGTGCCTTGAATCCCTGTTTGAGCTGCAATGGAAGCTATGGGGACACCGGGTATGCAGTAAAAGGGGTCTCCTCATTGGCTTTGTAAGGACCTGAGAAAAGTCAGTGAAAGGGCCATGGGACTTTAATATCACAGACATGTGATGTAGTGGGGCTGCACCTGCAGCCATATGACTTGCCAATATGCTGTTGCTTCTTTTCACCTTGTCCCATCAATCAGAGTCAGTGGTTCTTGTTGTTCATCTCTCCAAGTAAGTGTTCTTGTCAAGTACATCTTTCAAGACACCAACTGTCTTCATGTCCTCCTTCTGCATCTGGAATCACCTTTTTCTAGGTCATCCTCATGTTCTTTGTCCCATGACTACTAGCTCTTGTGCTTTCTGACCAAAATTTCCCACATCTTGCCATAACAGACGACCTTCCCATCTCAGTTGATACTCACTCAGCTTTTCTATATGATGGTTGTCTGCATAATGACTCATAGCATTTCACTTCATAGCCTATCAGCTCTCATCTTACCCAATGTCCACTTGAGCATCCTAATTTCAGATGTGTGAAGTAGATGTTATCTCTCTTCCTGATTGGTCAGAATTCTGACCTTTAGTTTACTTGGCATATTCTTATCACAGAGAATTCACACCAACTCCCTTCATTTACTCCCTTCTTTTCCCATGTGTTGCTTGAGGTAAATTTCACTTCACCAGTCCACTTTTCTCACATAAAAACTGATTAGTCTGCTTTTACTTATTATGGGTTGGAGCTTGTGATGGGGTGGGGAGGGACCTGTCCAGTGCAGGGTGAGTTCATCTCATCCTTTGAGCTGCCCTCTGTCTCTAGACAGTGAGACATGATCTGCCAGGCTATAAGGCCTAGTAGCCAAAGTCTATGCAATCCCCCTGATCCACAGGGCAGGAGGGCCTAATGGCCAGAGTCCATAGAATTACCCTGTTTCAGAGGCAGCAAGGCCTAGTGACCAGTATCAGTAGAGTTCCTCTGGGCTCGCAGGGCAGTGAGACCTAGTGGCCAGAGTAAATAGAGATACCCCAAATTCACAGGGCAGTGAGGATTAGCAGCCAGAATCAATAGAGTTGCCCTAGGGGGTTGGGTTGTATGGCCTACTGGACCATTGGGGTGTGTGGGCCACCACCCAGGGGGTAGGTGGTGGTCAGGGTAGGAGACCTGGGCCCTTCCTGCTCTACCAGGTCCCAGCCCAGGGCGCTGTTAATGGCAAGTATGTCTGCCACTGAGTCAGCAGGGATCTGTCTGCAACACGCTGACTATCATCAGGACAATGGCTAGTCTCCCCTCTGGCTACTTCCTACTGTGATACTTGTGGTGGTGATCTGTGCATCTTTAGGGTCTCCGGGTTCCTTGGCAGGTGCAACTCAGACCTGTAGCTCAGACCTCCCTGGGGTGTCCACAAGTAGCTGGATGTCTGCTTGGGTCTCAACGCCTCTGGCTTTCGCAGTCCAGGGCTCCAGCTGCTCCCAGCTGGGAGCCGGCAATGAGTGTCCTTCCTCTTCCGTGGTCAGTTCAGACTGAGCTGGGCTGCTCTCGCTTATACTTATACATCCAGAGAATGAACAGTAGGGACATGGGGGCATGACTTCCTCCACGCACAGTGAGGCATTAACCCTTCCCCATCCAGTGCGGGATGAGTTCCACCTGTCACACAGAGCTGTTTTAATTTTACTTTTAGCCTGCCTCTTCCATTCACTACAACTCTTTCTTTCTTCTAGCACAGACATCATGGTACTGTTCATGTTCATTCCACTCCCCCTGCCCCCCTGTACAGTATTTGATTCTTAAAGTCTCTCTCTTGCAATTGCACTGTTGATTTTCATGTTGCATTCTCCTTTTGTCCCCTTTTCTGAGGACTGAGCCTGGTCACAATGTATCTGGGGATGATCAAGAACTACATCTTCCTTTTGCTTCACTACATCTCCCTTTTCTGCTGCCTCACCTTTGTGGGATGAAATAAGGCATGAAATACTCCTCTGATAAATCTCTTCTATTCTCCTGAGTACCTCTACTCCTTTTCCTACTTCTCTCATCCGTCACATGATTTTTTTCACTGTTAAACATTTATCAATTCTAAATTTGCTTCTGGATGGGCAGATGTTATTAATTAGATCTGGATAAAATAATGCAAAACCTTATCCATGCATGTTTGTTAGAATTTAAATATGAATGAGGCACCTCACTTGACCTTTCTGTGGGGAAGTATGGAGGGGCTGCTTACCAAGATGGTAGAATGACCATGTAAGTACCTTGGTAACTCAGAGTCCCCCATAATCCTTTTAATTACAGCTGGTTGAAAAAATGTGAGTTTGTTCACAAAAATTACAACTCAGAGAAAAAACAAAACCCAAAACTTTAAACTGAAAACTAAAACTTTTAAAATAGGTACTAATACCACTAGGTTCCTCTCAGGAGCCATAGTTGAGTCTCCCATAAAGCCATTCTCATTATAGATCAGGGTCTGAATCAAAATGTTTGGTTTTCTCTGAAAACCTGGAAACATTTGTGTTTTTTGGTGGGATTTTTTTGGACAAAATTATATCTTTTTTGTGAAAACAAAGCAAAAACAATTTGTGAAAAATTGAATTTGAAAATCCAATTTTTCATAAAAAAATCAGTTTTGACTGAAAATTGTTACTAGTTGCTCCAAATCTACCTGGATCCAAGTTTCTAACACATATAGCAGTGCATGGGTATATTGGATCCTGAACTTTGTCTCAGAACAAAGATGTTTATGTATCCATAAGCAAGACATGGACTTCATGCAGGAGATTGTGTGACCTATTTGATGAAAATGTCCAGTTTGCTGTGACCATTTGAACTCTGCTGGCAGCCCAGGTAGATGAACTAATCAATGCTCTCCATGGTACTTGACCACTCCTGCGTTGCAGGTTCTGGACCTTGGTTAATGTTGATTGTCAATAATTATTGAATACTAGGAAATTTCCAGAAGACTGAAAGAAACATAATATTGTGCCAATATTTAAAGTGGGTACTTGGGATGACACAGGTAATTATAGGCCTGTCAGTCTAACATCAATCCCAGGCAAAATAATAGAGTGGGTGTTACAGGACTCAATTAATAAAGAATAAAAAGAAGGTAAAATAATTAATGCTAATCAACATGGGTTTATGGAATATAAAGAGCTTGTCAAACTATGTTGATATCTTATTATTGATGACATTATTCAGTGACTGACAAAGTTAATAGTGTTTGTGTAATATACTTAGACTTATGAAAGGCTTTTGAGTTGGTACCACACAAATTTTTGATTAAAAAACAGAAGGATATAAAATTAATATGGCACACATTAAATGGTTAAAATGGCTAACTGATAGGGCTCAAAACAACTGTAAACAGGGAATCATTATTGAGTGGGTGTCTTTCTAATGAGGTCCCACAGGGATCAGTTCTTGACCCTACACTATTAACATTTTATCAGTGACCTGGATGAAAACATAAAACCATCACTGATAAGGTTTGCAGATTACACAAAAATTGGAGAGTAATAAATACTGAAGAGGACAGGTCACTGATACAAAGCGATCTGGATTATTTGGAAAACTGGGCACAAGCAAACAATATATATTTTAATATGGTTAAATGTAATCTCATAATCTAGGAACAAAGAATGTAGGCCATACTTACAGGTAGGGTAACTCTATTTGGGAAACAATGACTCTGAAAAGGACTTGGGGATTATGGTGGATAATCAGCTGAACATGAGCTCCCAGTGTGATGCTGTCCAAAAGGGCTAATGCAATCTTGGATGCATAAACAGGGGGAGCTCAAGCAAGAATAGGGAGATTATATTTTCTCTGTATTTGATATAGGTATGGCCACTACTAGAATACTGTGTCCTGTTCTGGTGTCCACAATTCTAAAAGAATGTTGGGAGATTGGAGAGGGTTCATAGAAGAGACTTGAGAATGATTAAATGATTGGAAAACATACCTTATAGTGATACGCTCAAGGAGGAAAATCTGTTTAGCCTCAAAGGAAAGGTTAAGTCATTTCTTGATCACAGTATATAACAGGGGTAGGTAACCTATGGCACGAGTGCTGAAGGCGGCACATGAGCTGATTTTCAGTGGCACTCACACTGCCTGGCCACCGGTCCAGGGGGCTCTGCTTTTTAATTTAATTTTAAATGAAGCTTCTTAAACATTTTTAAAACCTTATGTACTTTACATACAATAGTTTAGTTATATATTATTGACTTATAGAAAGAGACCTTCTAAAACATTAAAATGTATTACTGTCATGCAAAACCTTAAATTAGAGTGAATAAATGAAGCCTTGGCACACCACTTCTGAAAGGTTGCCAACCCCTGGTATATAAGTACCTACATGGGGAACAATTATTTGGTAATGGGCTCTTTGATCTAGCATACAACGGTATAATAAAAGTTGGTTGGAAGTTGAGACTAGACATATTCAGACTGGAAATAAGATATACATTTTTAACAGTGAGGATAATTAACTATTCAAACAATTTACGAAGGTTTCTCCATCACTGATCATTTTAAAATCAAGATTGGCTATTTCTCTAAAATACAGGCTGCAATTCAAACAGGAATTATTTCAGGGAAGTTCTGTGAACTTTGCTGTACAGGAGAGAAGACTAGATAATGACAGTGGTCCCTTATGTGCCTAGGACATGAGTTATCACCTTGATTAGGGTGTAGGTGCAGAAATATATAAAGAAGTGTGATCGCTGACTAAAACAGCACTGAAGTCTTTAGGAGCTTTTTACTGGCTTCTGTAGACGCTGGAACCCTCACAGAAACAGTTAAGATGGATTACAAGTACTACATAGACTTGGAACATGTGGTCAAATTTAGTTGATGCTTGCCCAGTATTGTATCTTTGAGCTGCATGTGGTTATGGCACTTTATGTCCTTAAATCTTGATATTGGTAACAAACAGAGCTATGTACATAATTATCAATGCATTTGATGAATTCTGACTTTTTCTGTTCAAAAATTGTCCTAAAGCATATTGCAATTTTTTCATTTTTTTCATTATTGAAAATAATTCCCAAGATGATTACTAAGAACTTTGAATGGTATTTTATTCATGAGCAGTTTGTTGCATGAATTCACTATTTGTAACTTAAATTCAAATTTTGTGATTGGTCACCTGCATTATGTGGTTTGGTTCTGTAACCCATTTGGAGGAACATAATTTTATGGGTGGTAGGGTCTACCTTGGATGGAAAAGACTAGCATCGGGTTTAACTGCATGGCAAGCTACTGTAACCAATCATCAGCATTTTTCTACTTAAAAATGTTTTACCATGGATGCACTTAACTTTTTTTTGTTTGGGTTTATTCTGCTGTGAGGATTCAGAAGAATCCTGGGTGAACCAGAGAAGAAATAGCACTGAAATAGCACTCTAACACATTCAAGTTGGTTTCTCTGAAAAAGCCCAACCATGCCATTTGGCATGCACAAACTTTTTCACTAGAAATAAATAAAGTACACTGTCGTGATTGATGCATGAAGTTCATGTAAATGAAACTTATGCCCATTTTAAGGTCACTTTAAACTGACAGAGCAGTGTAAGGTGGCCTTAGTATATAAGAGAATCAGGCCCCTTATTTCATCAACTATGCAAATGCAAAATGTGCAAAAAGGATGTGTAAAATACTACCATTCTGATTTGGCAGCATTTTATATCCACTTTGCAGTCATTTTGCACTGATGTGAGTAGCTACACAAGTTGCAAGGTAACTATGGATTGGATCTAATATGTCTAAACAACTTTAGCTGAAGCTTTTAAAAAACTTCCATCTGCTGTCCTTAGAAGCCTTTTAAAAAAGTTTAAATCCCTATTCCCCGGTCTTTTATGCACTACACTTGAAAGATGGATTGATTTGTATTATGAAGCCTGTATGAAAGCAATATTGCAATTTTCTTCCTTTTGTATTCTCAAATATATAAAATCTATTTTGTACCAGTCTCCTTTTCCCCATGTGCAGTATGAAGAATAAAGCATAACAAGAAGTGAATCTATTCCCCCACCCGTTTTATATAATCTGTTCCCATCTGAGTTCATGGTTAGAGTTATACTAGTCTTCAAAAATAGCCATATTTTTGTGACGCAAATGAGTCATAAATAAAAAAACAAAACGAAGTAAACTAGGTCAGCAGGGTAAGAGTGGTGTTGTATTCTGAATCAGGCTTCCAGGTCACCTGGTCATATTCTCAAAGTCATCTTCTTCATAAGTAAACAAAAGGCATCAGTGGAATTCATAAATAGTATTCTAATCCATGTCATTACAAATGTTTGATGATGTCTTTAACTATTGTTTCATGAAGGAACTTGGGAAAACAGTCCTGTATTTGTTATTGCTTTTATCAGTTCTGGATATTCCCACCTTCCTGTTGAGGTGCAGTAGTACTACAGCAAATATCCTACCTATTACATTTTTTTGTAACTTGTAGGCTCCAAATACCAGAATGAGGAATCAATCTTCTGAACTACCTACACTGTGCCTTAAAGCCTCTGTGCCTTCTTGCCATACTTTGCATTTTGGTATTGTTTAAGTATATTCACACATGGTGATTGTAACAGTTACAACATATTTGCATATCTGGTACAGGAGCTGTATAATGGCTGTGGGAGATATTTAATTTTGCATTATCTTTAATGGTAATTAATGTTACATGTTGAAAAAGAGGTTCACTGTGAAATCCCAAGAACAGTCAAGTGACAAACACTTGTAGGCAACAATGAAAGAGAGACAAATATGGAGTTTGAATCCCAAATTTGATGGACCTCATGTTTGTTAATTTTGGCCAAGGACATCAGAGTAATGCTGTATTCCTACGGAAAGATCCATCCCATCTTTAATGTCCATTCAAAGCAAACTGGATCTTCATTTCAGAACCATTTCCTTTCTCTTCATCGCTTATGATGGGGTTGGGGTGGTGGATGAAAAGTGATGTTCGTGGTTCCTGTTCTTCTAGTTCAATTTACTCAGACTGTCCCACTCTGCCTGATGTGCACAGTTCAGAAAAAATTGGTGTGATTTTTTTCATACCATCTGTAACTAATATTACAAAAAAATAGTTTAAGCAGAGGCAGATTCTCTGCTTCCTTAAGCACATCAGTACTGTTATGACATCTAACATCCTGTGATCCAACACTGCCACTGAAAGCACCAACTGATTCTGACTGATGAAAGGTTTAATGGCTTTGCAAATGAGAGGGGTGTTGTTGAAGCTAGCAGAGTGACCACCTTTGACATCACCCTCACCAACACAGCTGTGCCTTCCACAGTGTCTGTTGACAATGACATTAGCAATGGAATACCTTGGCCTCTGTAAAATGGGTTCATATTTGAATGACAAGAATACCACAAAAGAGGCAGTTAAGATTTCAACTGATATGAGAAAGTCACAATAATTCTCTTGGATGTTTCTCTAGAATTAATGCTCTTGATGGAAACTCATTTGCTATAATAATAAAAGTAGTAATACTATCTATTTCCATAGCCCCTTTCAACCAAGGTTCTCAAAATGCTCTACACACTTTAATCAGGTCCTATAAGATAAATAAAGGATATACAGCAGACTGTGTGTCCTTGGCTGAAGGCCGCTGCAACTACATTAGAACTGGAAAAAGTTCAGAGAAGGGCAACAAAAATGCTAGATGTATGGACCAGCTTCCATATGAGGAGAGTTTAAAAAGACTGGGACTGTTTAGTTTAAAAAAGAGATGACTAAGGGGGGCATATGATAGAGGTCTGTAAAATCATAAATGGTGTGGAGAAGATGAATAAGGCAGTGTTATTTACTCATTCATATAACACAAGAACCAATGAAAGTAATAGGCAGAAGGTTTAAAAAAAACATAAGGAAATACATCTTCATACAACCGCAAGTTGGCTGAGTTAAAAGCTTTGATAAATTCCAGTTTGCACATGCTCAGTAGAGTTTGGCAGCTAAATTCTATGAAGAATCTGTCTGTACTGACTATGCTCCATCCCAGTACTGTGGGGGGTAAGCAGAACTTTCGCTGCAATTGCTGCAGGCAGAGGACACCAGAACTCTCTCTCCTATGCTGTCATAAACATACAGTTAAGGGTTAATTCCTCTTTTACCTGTAAAGAGTTAAGAAGTTCACAATACCTACCTGACACCTGACCAGAAGGACCAAAAAGGGAACAAGATATTTTTAAAGTTGGGAGAGGGGAAAACAGTTCTTGGTCTGTTCTTTGTGTGCTTTTGCCTGACGGAGGAGAGGAACCATCACACTCCTACAGGGTAATGAGTAATTAGAGAAGGAATGTACAAAATTACTTTTATTTCTATTTGTGATTTCTTTTTGCAAAATAGAGGGAGAATCAAATTGGGTTTCTGTGTAACTTTAAAGTTTTGCCCACAGGGAAACCCTCTGTGTTTTGAATCTGTTGTCTGGGAGATTATTTTGTATGTTAATCTCACAGAGGTATTCCTTTCACCTTTTTTCTGTAATTAAAATTCTTCTTTTAAGAACCTGATTGATTTTTCATTGTTTTAAGATCCAAGGGTTTTGGATCAGTGTTCACCAGGAATTGGTGAGGAAATTCTCTCAAGTCTACTCAGGAAAGGGGTGTAAAGACTTAGGGGAGGGGAAGGAGGAGGAGGAATTAGTCTCAAATCTGCCCAGGAAAGGTGTGTGTGTGTGGGGGGGGTTAGAGACTTTGGGAGAGATTTGGGGAAGGCAGAGTTCCAAATGACTTCTCCCTAAACGTTTGTTTAAATCATTTGGTGGTGGCAGCGAAATTGTTAACCTAAGCTGGTAAATAAGCGTAGAGGGTCTTTCATGCAGGTCCCCACATCTGTACCCTAAAGTTCAGAGTGGGGAGGGAACCTTGACATATGCTCTTAATGCTTCTCCTTCTGGTGCTCAAGCAACATAGATAGGAAGCAACCTAACTTGAATGCAGAAGGAACAAGAAATGAGTTGGATGCGGGGTGGAATGAGTAGACTGGGAAAAAGATACTAGGAATGAGGAGAAGCATGGGACTTGGAGTAGGGGTAAAGACTGAGACTGACTGGAAAAAGAAACTTTTTTTTCACAGGACCCCTGGGTTTGTGGAAGTGAAAGACTTGGATTAGGGTTGTGTAGTGAAGGAGACTATTATCTGTAGGACTTTTGCTTTACTTAGTGAATGAGGCAAGGGATTTCAGAAAGACAAAGGTTTCATGGTTAAGGAAGATGAGTGCTGCTCTAGAGAACTGGATTCTATCCTGGCTTATGTCAGAGATCGATGTGATGCTAGGCAAGTCACTTAAACCAAATGTTTTACAGTGGGTCACTAATTGTGTGATGAACACCATAGGAAAGCCCACGAGGAAATGTTTTTTTTTCCTCAGAGCAGGGTGTGACGTTGCACTCTATATGATTTTATGAAAATAGGCTAATGTAACTGGAATATGCTTCATGCAAAAGGTCTCTTATAAGGTATCATTACAAAGCTTATAATCTACTGAATGCGATCATCCTATTTGTATAAATGTACCACTCTTATATCTGAACCTAGAAAGATGAAATATAACTCTGAGGGCCTATTGTAATTATGCAAAGTGCTGACCATTAATGGTGGTTTGGAATCTTGATGACTCCCATTAACCAGGACAACGGACTGCAGGTGGCTCTGTTTTATCTGTAAGTCTTCCTGTGTACGTGTGTGCTGGCAATTGGGCAATGAAGTCTTTCAGTGACATGTGATCATGTCACCTGAACTGGAATCCATCTTTAATCTAGTGTCTTTCCATTGAGAAGAAGGGGGTGGGAACCCAGAGAAGGACAAAGGATTCCCGCCTTATGCAAAAGATATATAAATGGGTGGAACAGAACAAAGTGAGAGCCATCATGAGGAATCCCCTAGCTAACACCTGAGCTGGAACAAAGGCTGTACCAGGGGGAAGGATTGTGCCCAGACTAGGAAGGCATCCAGTCTGTGAAAGAAATGTATTGAAACATCTCTGAGAGTGAGATCTTATCTGTATTTAGTTTCTTACTGTATTAGACAGATTTCTGTGTTGTTGTTTTTTTGCTTGGTAATTCACTTTGTTCTGTCTGTTACTACTTGGAACTACTTAAATCCTACTTTCTGTATTTAATAAAATCACTTTTACCTATTAATTAACCCAGAGTATGTATTAATACCAGAGGGGGTGCAAACAGCTGTGCATATCTCTCTATCTGTGTTATAGAGGGCGAACAATTTATGAGTTTACCCTGTGTAAGCTTTATACAGGGTAAAATGGATTTATTTGGGTTTAGACCCCATTGGGAGTTGGACATCTGAGTGCTAAAGACAAGAACACTTCTGTAAGCTGCTTTCAGTTAAGTCTGCAGCTTTGGGGCAAGTAATTCAGAGCCTGGGTCTGTGTTGGAGCAGACGGGCATGTCTGGCTCAACAAGACAGGGTGATGGGGTTCCGAGCTGGCAGGGAAAGAAGGGGCAGAAGTAGTCTTGGCACATCCGGTGGCAGCTCCCAGTGGGGTTTCTGTGATCCAAACCTGTCACACAGGGTTTCAATAGTTCACCTTAGATAAAGTCCGGGGCAACAAATTGAAAAATGAGGAGAAAACAAAAGCAACCTTAAATCTGGTATATTCTAACTTTTGAGTTCTTGTTTTTTCAACCTTAATAATGTTCTCTTAACATAGTTCTTCGTTCATATAACATATATAACATAGTTCAATTACTTTTGGGTAGAAAACAGTAAAGCAATGCTATACAACACTTTAAAACAGAAAGTAAACATTGTATCCAATTGAAACTGCGGGGTGAATTTATATCCATTTCTTTTTCTTTCATGGAAAATGCTAATCCTCTGGGCAGTCTTTAAATGTGCAGATTTTTGTTCTAACTGGAGTTTATTGTCCCTGAATGGGCATACCATGATCTCAGGGGCAGTGTAGGAACCAGAATAGAAAAGAATAGAATAGAACAGAACAGATGCACAATAATGAAAACATAGCATGGTACAATTTACTATAGGGAAGCAGAGAGGAAGAGGGGAAGTTGTGCTTTAAATAATAAACATGCATGCCAACAATCACACTTGGATTATATGGTTATCACTGTTCCTTGGCTTTGTTTGTCTCCTGACATGGTAAAGCAACTCGAAAGCACTATTGAAAATTGAGTGATCAGAAATAATATCACAATCTCAAGATCCAGTTTTTTTAAAAACAGAAAATATTTTAAAGTTATCTTTCCTATGGTGTGTGCAATTAAAAAAGCTCATTCTAGTTTTAAAGATATTACAAGTTTCAGAAATATTCCATGCAGTGAAAATGGGGAATATCACTAGAATTGATAATATCTCTAGATCCAGAATGAACTTTATAAGTTCCTCCACACTACATGAACTTATACATAGATAGATATAGCACTGTAAATAAAGATATTGCTGCTAATCAAAGTAGTGTGGGCCTGCTTATAATTAACCCGCACCCACACATTTAAAAGTATGGCTGCAGTCAATAATGTTGACCAACACAGTTTTGAGGACCAATTTGAATGAGCACCCAAAATGTGTATTGCTTAATAGTTTCATTCAAACTAAAACAATTATTATTTCTTTGCAATTTTCTTTTTTCACAAGATTTCCTGTGGTATTTTGGCATTTCTACTTCTGGGCAGAATCAAGACGAGCATTAAGGTATCCAAATTTATTTCAATGTCCTCAGAAGTTTAAGTTTTGGGAGAAAATTTTGGATTAATTCTTACTGTTGCCTCAAAAACTGACTCCAATCAGAAACCAGGTGAGAAAGCAAACTTTCCTGCTACACATAGAGCTCCCTCTGCCTAGAACCTTGCATAACTAACCTAGCAATACTACTGCAAGTCTTCCCAAGGCTAAACATTTGTTCAAACTCTAAGGAAAAAGAACATGTGTAACAGCACCACCTCGTGACACCTGTAAAATATTATTTTATCTAAACAAATTGATCGTCACTAGCATTATACACCCCATTTGGTGGTGTAGGTAAGGGGATATCACAGAATAGCAAGAAAGGCATACAAACTAGTCCTAGAATCTAAGGAAATATCCTCTGCTCCCCAAACCATTCACTAGTCTCTCTTACACTTTAAATTCATAAGAACATAGGAACAGACATATTGGGTCAGACCAATCATCCATCTAGCCCAGTATCCTATCTTCTGCCAGGTGCCCCAGAGCGAATGAACGGAACAGGTAATCATCAAGTGATCCATTCCCTTTCACCCATTCCCAGCTTCTGGCAAATAGAGGTTCTATATTCACAGCTTCTGCCAAACAGACTCTTCAGAGCATGGTTTTACATCCCTGCCCATCCTGGCTAATAGCCTTTGATGGACCTATCCTCCATGAAATTATCTAGTTTTCTTTTGAACCCTGTTTTAGTCTTGGCTTTCATGGCATCCTCTGGCAAAGGGTTCCACAGATTGACTATGCATTGTGTGAAGAAATACTTCCTTTTGTTTGTTTTAATCCTGCTGCTTATTAATTTAATTTGGTGACCCTCCCCCTAGTTCTTGTGTTATGTGAAGGAATAAATAACACCTCCTTATTTACTTTCTGCACACCAATCAGGATTTTATAGCCCTCTATCATATCCCCCCCATGCCCAGTTGTCTCTGAAAAGTCCCATTCTTATTAATCTCTCCTCATATGGAAGCTGTTCAATACCACTAATCATTTTTGTTGTCCTTTTCTGTATCTTTTCCAATTCCAATATATTTTTTGAGATGCAGCAACCAGATCTGCATGCAATATGATGTTTTCTGTCATATTATCTACCCTTTCCTAAGGATTCCTAACATTTTTTTGCTTTTTTGACTGCCACTGCACATTGAGCAGATATTTTCAGAGAACTATCCACAATGACGCCAAGATCTCTTTCTTGAGTGGTAACACCTAATTTAGACCCATTATTATATATGTTGTAGCAGAGTTCTTACCTTGCCCCCCATGTGTCCTGCACTTCTAGGCGGTTTATGCCAGCCTCAGTGTGGCTCACTGTGACCCTCCACGTAGCCCTTCTCTCTCTAGGGCCAGGGTTACAGTCTACTGAGCCCTTTTCATCTTAGGCCAGCAAGGAGGTTGGTGAGAGAACTCCCACAGTCTCTGTTGTCCCTGGGAGCTTATTTCAGAACAGTTTAGTCTCCTGTCCTGATAGGGGCCTGACTTTCCCTCCCAGGAGATGTTCCTGTAGTGGTGGGCTGGGGGAACCCAGGCCCGCCCTCTACTATGGGTTCCGGCCCAGGGACCCTAATGGTAGCAGCTGTTAGCAGCCAACCTTTCACTGCCAGAGTTGCTACATTTCCCTGGGCCACTTGCCCACAGCTCTCCTGTTTCTCCCTTCTTCACCCTTACCTTAGGGCTCCCTTACTGATGGTTTGAGGGTGTCTTCATTAACCAGCCCTTCAGCCACATTTCCTCTCCTCTGCCTGACTGGAGTGAGCCCTTTTTATAGCATCAGTGGGGCCTTAATTAGAGTCAGGTGGTCATATTAGCTTAATGGCCTCACCTGACTCTTTGCAGGTTAATTAGAGTCAGGTGTTCTCATTAGCCTGGAGCAGTCCCTACTCTGGTCAGTCAGGAAACAGAAAACTGTTAATCCAGTGGCCAGTATATCTCCCTTCTGCTATTCTGCTGTACCCAACTGGCCTGGGTCTATCACAATGTCTAGATGGGATTATGTTTTCCAATATGCATTACTTTACATGTTTCAACATTAAATTTCATCTGCCATTTTGTTAGCTGTTTTGTGAGATCCCTTTGTAACTCTTTGCAATCTGCTTGGGACTTAGCTATCTTGAGTAGTTTTGTATCATCTGCAAATTTTGCCACCTCCCTGTTTGCCCCCTTTTTCCAGCTCATTTATGAATATGCGGAACAGTATTGTTCCCAGTACAGACCCCTGCGTGACCGCACTATTTCCCTGTCTCCATTCTGAAACTGACCATTTATTCCTACCAACCTTTTTTCACTGTACAGCTGTGATCTTGATGGATTCCATTTATTTTCACTATTCTTCCCACAGACTGATTGTTCAGCAGAAGGGCTTTTAAAAAAATCAAAGCAGATTTGACATGGCTCACCTGTCACACAGACATTTGCAGGCTCAATTTACAGTATAAGACAAAGATTAAATATTCTCAAGAAAGAGAAAGAAGCTTGGGAAAGTGTTCCCGTAAAAATATATTGTGATTTTATATTAAAATTAGGAACCTTGTGAACAACACATGAATAAAACTAGATTTGATTTGATTTTTTAATCTTTGGAATGACATCACTGGATTCTGAAATTGTGCACAGTAGAAAGATCCTGCATCGAGTTCAAAACATATCAGAAAGAGATTTTCCTGCAGCTGACCAGGAACCTCCCGGTTTGCATCTTTGCTCAGTAAACAACTAATTTCCATTGTCCCTTTGGATTTTATTTCAGTTTGTATCTCTTCAAAACTCCCCTTCCCCCAAAAGGAGTGCTTTCACTACATTGGAACTCATTTTCATTCCCAAGAGACTTAGACCCTAACAATACTTGAATGCACCTTCAACACTAGAAGATGTTACTCTTCCTCTTTGTCTACCACTTCTGACTCTCTGGTCCCTGTATGGGGAGATTTTGGCAAACCAGTAAAGTGCCTGAAACCACTATGGCTTATTGCTAAAAGCAGCCTAGTCAGCAGGCTGTAAAGTGGCCATGCAGCTTGACCAAGGCAGGAGGAGAGGGGGTTTGGGGTGCCACAGAAAGGGGAGCTTAACCCTAAATCCTTCCTGATAAGCATTATGTTGAAGTTGCTGATACATGCATTTTAGAAGAGCAGGATGTGCCCCAGGAATGTCTACTGGGGCCTCAAAGCTGCAAACTCTGGAAAAACCCACACCTGCTTAATCAATAATCAGAAGGAACCTCTTGCTTGACCATTGAAACTGCTTACCTAACAAGTTTTCTTTAAGGGACATGTCATTCTATTACTAATGTATAAATAAGGAGTAAAAGTTTGAGGTAGTTGGACTCATTTGGATCTCCCTCTGGATACATCTTGCAGTCCCCACCAGCAGACGGAAGATTTGGCCACTGGAAGCCTGCCGCTGTGTCACTGAAGAGCCACACTCAGCTTTGGTAATTATCAAGGATTGGAGGTGTTTTACTAACCTGTGGCGGATGTGTGTAAGTGCTTGAGACTAAGTAAAGTTTAGCTTTAAGTAAAAGCACTCTTATGTTGTTCTGTTTGTGCCAGCCATCTATTGGTCGGATGGCCGTGTCGCCCCTGATTTATTTCCTGACACCACCTCTCACAGAGTAAAAGTTATCAAGAACTTTGGGTTGAAAGAACCCCGGGTAACAGTCCCAAGGAAACTTTTTCAGAATATGCTGTATATATGAGTTAGGAGATAAGAGGTTAGGTGGTTTGGATGGTCCTAAACATATATATTTGAGTATGAAGTACATGTGATATTGTATATTCATTTTCATCTCCAAGGTAGCTGAAATACCTGGAACAGTAAATATAATATAAATAAAAGTTGCAGACCAGTAGAGCAACAGATATGTAAATTATCACTGACATATTAAACAACCAAATGGAGAACTTTAGTGGGATTCTTCCTTTTTAATACCAGTTAAATAATTTTATTGAGACAAACACAGAGTTTTGCTCCTTGAATAGTTTCCTGGGCTGAAAAAACGAAGTCATGCCTTCTCAAAAAATGTTCTAAAACTTGCTCAGTTCACAAACCATCTAAAACTTTTTGAATATCCGAAATGATTCATGAAACTCAAATATCTCTGAGTTGTACATGCCACAGAGACACATACTAACATTCCTACTGCTGACAAAACTGGGAAAAAGGCAAAACACTTTGTTGTTGTTGTTTTTGCCTTAAAATTTTCATAGAAACTAAAGGCAGTTCTCACAGGCAATGAGAGAGAAAAAAGTAAAAGGCCCTGGCATTTGTGTCTCTGTGTAATATTTTTTCCTTGTTTGGGGCAATATGAAAATTCTTTTTTTGTTGTTGCTGGTGGGGGGAGGAGGTTGGTGCTTGTTGTTCCAAGGATAGAAATGTACCATTTTCATTACACAAAGCTATGTTTGCAGACAGATATTTTGTCCTGGATCAAACTTGCAAATGCACATGAAAAGATGCTTGTCAGGTCCCCTTACCTCATAAAATCATCTCAAAGGGTATAACTGTGAATCCTTTAATTCCACTGATGGGCAGTTACTCTCAGAAGTAGTCCCACTGAGGTCAATAGGACTTGCACTATAAGGTGATGCTAAGCATCAAAATAACAAGGGATCTCTTCTGACAGTTCTATCACCCTGTAATAAAGGCAGAGCTGTTGTTGTCTCTATCATTCTAATGGGCCTTCTCTATAGCGTAACAGATGACTTTGGGTTTTATTACTTAACTGATAACCAGAAAACTCAAATATGGTTTCCACATACTGACATCTGAGGTTCTATTCTTGTATTACAACACAGACAAGTTTTGAGCTTACACAGCTTTTTGAAAGGACTTACTCTAGATTCCACTACAGTATTTCAAAGCTTGCACAGCTCTGATCAATATCTTGTTCCACTCTCTCAGGGGTCCTTAAGTTTTTCTTGCCTTACTGAGACAACAAGAATGATAAATGTCAGTTGGGGATGACTTTGGGACTGCAACATTTTTTATTTGATCCATCTTCCCACTCACAGTAATTCTCAGTTCTTCAAGCTTCAGATACTTCAAACTAGAGTTCTTTAACAGGTTCTCTCTTTCTCTCTCTCACTTTTTAAAAAAAATCTGATCCTTTTTCACTGTTCTTGCCCCATCCCCAGTCTAGTTATGCAAGGAAAGATGTCAAAAAGCTGCTGCAATGGTGTTTAATTAGAACTGAAGGAGGAAACTGGTGTTCTCAATGGAATCAATAGGATAGAAGCAAATATAACAAATTCAGTATCTTTAGCTGCAAAAATTAGAATGGTCTATTAGCTTAAAAAACCCCAAAACTTCATTATTTTTGGAAAAAAAACTAAACATTATTTTTAGAACAAATGAATGATGTGATCAGAAACATATTCAATTGCTTTCTAAAATAAAGTGCATCAAAGACTGTCACTTTACTTACTGTACCATGACATATTGCAAAAGATCTGGATTGTCAATCACATAGACTGAAGACAATAACATGATTGTTGTTTCTTGTCAAAAATACATACATTCTAAGCTTCTATATTTCTACTTTATCTTTACGCTCATTTTTCATATTAGAATAATAAAACAAGAACAGGATTCCAATTCTCAGTCCAGTTTAGAATTAGTGATAGGTGAACATTAAAAGGTTCAGAGTTTCATTTCAGGTAAGTTTAGATGTCTGAACAAACTGTCAACACTTTTGTTAGCTGGCTCCAATATATGGCTCATATGCTGAAGAACTTGGTTATCCGAGTGTTAATCCAGGGCTACACTGGTAATTCAGATGAAATTCTGGTTTTATATATGCATATAGGTAAAGTATGCCAGATATAACATTATGCCATGACAAAAAAGAATTAAATGTACCCACGGTGAAATTTCAGGGCATTAAGATGTTATTGTTTTATTGGATAGAGGGTTAATAGGCCAGGGGAAAAGTCGGGCCTTGAGATAGCATGTGAAAAGAATAAGGTCTGTAATTCTGTACAAAGGAAAAGGGAAGGCATTCAAATGAGTGGAAGAAACACGGAAGATTAAGATTAAGGTTAAAGTGAGAGAAGTGAAGGGGAGAGAAACTCAGTGGAGGATTTTACAGACACAATACAGAATGGAGAGTTTGTAGTGGATTCAAAAACTGATAGAAAGCCAATTAAGTTTTTTGAACGTGGCAGTGGCAAGGGTGTACTTTCAGTCCAAAAACTGATATCACTGGCCCATCACATATTCTACCTACCCTTCTGCGGGTGCCCACCTCATTCCCCCAGAACAAATAATGGCCAAACAAATTCCAGTCCCATTTTTTTCCTGGAGTGGACTGTGGCCCTGTGATACAATTCAGGGTGCTAGCAGGTGAACCTGCACTCTGATCACTCAGATGTTAATTTGTCTCTTTTGAGAAAGCTGTTGGGGGTAATTAGACAATGAAGCTGACCAGGTGGATGGTCTAAGGAGCCAATTATCCTATCACTCCAAGACTGATAAAGAGTCAAGAAGGAAGTGCCAAGAGGGGCAGGGGCCAGCACCAGTTGAGCTCAGTAATAGAGGCATCAAGGAAGGAAGACCTCTGCTCCCCTCAGGTCATGGGGAGAAGGCCAAAGGTGTTGTTGGCACTACAGATATGGGGATTTGTAGAAATGGTGAAGGGAACTTAAAATAAAAGAATACGGGGAAGGCACAACCACTGGAGTCCATACTGTTTCTGTGAGGAATAGGCAGGCAAGGAGCCACACCCCGTGACAGGCCCAAAGCAGGAAAAGAGGATGTATAAGAGACTGGGCCATGGCTCCACACTATCTAGTAACATTGGCTCATAGGAAGTAAACTGCACTCTACAAAATGGTGTAGCAGATGAAATTGAGCAGCATTCCATAAAAGTGTGTAACAGGACACTTGCAGGCTATGGATGCTTTGGAACTCTGGGCAACATTCAACCCCCCTAAGGCAAGAAGCTTCCAGACTCTCCATTTAAGACACAGCAGCTCTGTGCTATCTGTGCATGGCACAATCGAGGCATTAGAAAGAATGGCACTCTCTTTAATTTTCTAAAGTAGTGTTTAGACTTCTTTCTGCTTCTTATATCCTTACATTTGCACTTCTTTTTCCCTATGCAAAGAGTGATTTCAGATGGGATTTTCAAAAGTACCAAAGGGACTTAGGCGCCAAATTCACACTTGCAATGGGAACTGGGCATCTAACTGATTTAGTGCCTTCTGGGATTCTCACATGAAATGCAGGTCTATGTTGAAGATCAGACTTATTTGTACTGAAGTTCATGTCTTTTAAATCTTAATGTAATGTAATGGAAGTGTAATGTAATGGTAATACAGTTAGCTTATGATTTCTTACTCTGAACTCAATTTATCTAGCATTTTATTTCTAATGGAAGACAATAAACACACATCTAACAATCTGTGCAAAACTGAGTCTGTAGCATCAATGTTAGAATGTTAGAATTACATGCTGGCTAACATGTTTTTTTTCTGAGACTGCATTAGGAAGTCTGTTGACATGCATGCTGCTAATTTCATCACATTTAGAAGCCTCATATTATCTTTGCCATCTAATAAAGGCTCTAGAAATCAGAGCTGGCAAGAAATTAGAATTGGATTTCTTTGGGTTTCAATCACATATTGTCTATAACCAACAGTGCAAATGTTTAGTATTTGCAGAAGTATCCAGTTTTATTATTTTATGGATAAGAAAATTGTAATTAAATATTAGAAATATTGATAATTTCACCAAGAATGTTTTTTTATTCAAAATGTGTGCCACTTAATTTTGTTGAGTAAATGCATTATGGTATTTACATACAGTATATAAATACATACAGTATATAAACACAGTAAATATTGTAGTGGACTAATTTCTAGTTAGTGTCCCTACTGCAAAACTCTGCAAAAGAAACAATAAAGCTTCTTTGTGAAAGGTAGAGAGAGAAGGTGTCTTTGAAGAATGCTTTTGCCTTAGAACACCCACCCATCCCTATCCCAAGACTATAATCACAAGGAGATCTTGGTAAAAGTCAATGGACATACAGCCAAGAAAGAAAATGTAAATAAAGTGTTTCAAAATGTGTGCATAACTTTATGGACTATTCTTCTATCATCTTGGTAGAATAGATACTGTACAGTAATGGGAAAGCAAAATAGCTTATTTTTTATGAGGGTAGCAAAGCTAGACTGAGTCTTAAATGTGCAAATTTTTGACTAGGTTCTCAACACTCTTCTCCTTGCATTTCTGGCCTCATTTCCAGACAAAACAACTTGATCACCCTCTCTTCTCTATAGCATACTGTACAATTCAAGTCTTCCTTTTCATCCTGAGTCCAGTAAGTGAATGTCAGACGGTGGATTCTCTAGGAAGCCTTTGGGAGATTTATTTTTTTTTAAACTGACATTTGTCCCACAGTAAACAACTAAAACTGACATTTGTCCCACAGTAAACAACTAACTGCACCTTGATATATATATATGTATGTATATGTATATGTATATTAGACCTGATTAATTTTGTTTTGCCAGTTGATAACCATATTATGATTGCTGAATTGCTGGGCATAATAAGAAAAAGTAAAGATGGAGAACTAATAAAGTACAAGTATTATTTTTAACCTTGATCATTTTTAAATTTTTTAAACACTAAGTTATTAAAATACCTGTGGCTGTAGCATATGACATTTGATAGAATGTTTAATTTTATTATTTGGAACATATTTAGAAATTCAAATTAAAGAACCTGAAGTCTTACTTTTTGCTGTAAATATATAATTAGTTTAAATCTTTTTGGCACATCTACCCATAAATAGGTAAATATGTTTTTCATCTATTAGTAACACCTTAAAACATATTTTCTTCTTGAAAACAGCAGGCTAATGAAGTGTAAGAGGCAGTGTTCAGATCCTCATGAAAACTAAAATTAAATGCAGTTAATTAAGGCTCCTGTGCTACTAACTCTTCATGTATTAAAGCTGAATATGGAAGATAACTGTAATATAACGTCATTCCCCAGGGAGTAAAACACAATGGCATGCCACTTCAAATGAATAGCTGCAAAGTCAGAAAATAAATAGAAAACAGGGATTTTTAATAACAGGCAGAACTATGTTTGCTTTCACTACTGTTGCAGAATAATGCAGAGAAAGTATTTATAATTTCAAATTCAAGAGCAATTGATTTTTTTTTCCAAAATGTCATTTACAATATTCTCTTAGGGCTCTTCTCAGCCCCAATTAAAATTCTGTAATAAAAATCACTGTGTCTGAGGAGACTGGGTAAAATATGTCGCTCATTCTAGCTGACCATTTTCTTCTTCTGACCTTGAGAGAACAAAAAATGCTAATGAGATCTGTTAGTTCCTTGAATTTCTGCAATATATA
This sequence comes from Mauremys mutica, assembly GCF_020497125.1. Lineage (NCBI taxonomy): Eukaryota > Metazoa > Chordata > Testudines > Geoemydidae > Mauremys > Mauremys mutica. The sequence continues at coordinate 105,166,960 of NC_059076.1, read as the reverse complement.
CAAGGAGACAACCATAATAAATTCACCTGTTGAGATCTGTGGTCTGACAGACCTGAATTACATAAGGGACATTCAGAATTCGAACTGTTTGGAAATTAATAACATATATATCAAAATAAATGGAAATCTGCCATTAATACACTTCTCTAACTAAGGATTCTCCCATGCCATTAAAACAAGAAACATGCATTGTGGTGCCAGAATTCCTCCAGAAACTCACTGGGCATGCATACAAAGGACACCTGCAGACTATACCCCTTCATGGGTTGCAGCAAACTTGTTTGCATGCCCAACCAACTCCACCGCTCAGTGGATTGGGACTGGGCTGTGGTCTTGGGTCTTTCTTGTCCCTCCTTACCATTTCTTGCATCCAGGGAGCACACAGAGGGAGCAGTCCCTTCACTTCAGAGAACAAAAGGAATGTAACTATACCCAATTTCTCTGCAGGGTTGCAAGTGTGACAGCCGCCAACCTAGCCATCATATCAGGGATTGAACCAGGAACCTCCAGAGATAAAAAAAAAATGAGTGTCTACTGCTTGAGATAAAGATTTATATTCTCTGTAGATTACGTATGTAATACACACTGACCAGTGGATGATACAGGACTAGGTGGGACATATTTTTTATGTAATCATTAAAAATGGGGCACGTCTCTAAAACCTAATTCACCAACCCTCCTCAAAATTGTTACACTCCTTAGTCTGACCCTCTACACAGGGGTGTGTTCATTGTGTACAGGAATTGGTTACATCAGGTAGGGAGGGAGGCAGTGAATATTGTTTGGTAGGCCCACTCAAAACTGCAAGTCCACTTCTGCTTGTTAAAATGGTCAGACTTCAGCTGACTTGAGATTTAAGCCAATGGCTGCACTAGGACTGTCCCTGCCATTGTTGCAGCCACAACTGTGCTGCAATGGGATAGCCCCTCCTTTCTTTTCCATCAGCATCACTAGCCATGCAAAAGGGACATGCACACCCTACTGATGACACTCCAGCAGCACGTGAAAAGGAAAGGAAGCAAGGCCAAAGTGCCAATTGACTGAGGGATAGGCCAGCAAATGCTGCAGCCCATCTGTCTCACAACCAGTTCTTGCCTGGGGGTTCAACGGCCATTGCTGGGAGAAAGCCTTTCCAACCTGCACTCCACCACCAAGACGTACCCTCTGCATTTATCCCATTCTCTGTAGTGCTTATAGAGATTAACTGAACTGCTGAGTTGTACATTGAATCATTAAGCAGAAGAATGTACGTGGATTAATCACGTGTGCACAGATTATACTCATTGCCTGCTTCTGGCCACAGCAAACCTGTAATTTTAATTGAAAAATGGGATGAAAATGTACAATTCTATTCTGGATGCAAAAGCTTCAAAATCAAGTGTATTTGGATCTAACTCTTAGGTCCTGGCCCATTTCTATTTGAAACAAAAATATTTGGTCATATGACAGATTGCTTTACTCTGTGGCACTACATTGTAATTCATTACTTAATAAAGGAACTCTCGAATAATGTTTTGATCTTAAAAACTTATTTTACCAGTTCCCTTAAACAAGCTAAAACAAAACCAGTAGCAAGTAAGAACACAGTATCTGTGAGTTAGCCGAGTCAGATATTTTTAACTGGCACACCTCTAGCTTCCAGATGAGTCTCTTAAGATAAAATCTAGGTCTATATATATATTTCATGAACCTGTTGCCCAGTCCGGAATGTAATAAATCATTCATTTACTTTGAACTTCCTGTGAAAATGGTGTTATGTTGTAGTCCTTGTCTACAAAATGGTACTTCTTTACCATTATCAGAGAGCTGAGGTGAACAGCACTATTTACGGGCTAAATTCAGGTTATTATTTGTTTATTTATTTATTTAAGATCTGTGAAGCTTTGAACATATTTCACAAGGAAAAAAAAGTTTGATTCTATTGAATAAAGTAGGCAATGTCTAATTACACCATGACAGCAACAAACATGATTTCCTCTTGCATGCCATATAAAGCAACACAAGTCTCAAGTCTCCATAGTTCAAGTCTAGAGGGTTTGTGATACAATGTACAAGGTTCAATGAACACTGTATTTTTGTAGATTTGGGCTTAGAGAGGAAAAGGGTGGTGTTGCACTAAGTCTGGGAAAAATGCAAGGAATGGGTGCCAAGAAGAGGAATTAAGGCCGGTACATAGTCCAAAAAAGTTATGTGGAATATGCATACTGATCAAAGCATACAACAACACACAACCATAACACAACAGTTCAATTTAACATACAAAAAAAATAAAAAAATTGCTTAATCATGAAATGACCATTTGTTATGAAAGCATGCTCATGCTATTATGAATATCTTTCTAGTGAAATATTTTTCAGTGCAAAAAATGTGTCCAGAAGAAGCAAGAAACTGACCCCCCCAAAAAAAGCAGCCCAAAAAAACATATTCAGAAAAATACAGAAGTGAAAACAAGCTGTCAAAAACCAAGCACAGAATTATATCATAAGGGTTACAACTCCTCATCCAGAATTCTGTCTGAGTCTGGTAGGGAGCTCATCTTGCTGTGAGAGTTTGCATACCCTTTATTTGGATGCAGTGTGCAATCTCCCTTGCACCTAGGCAGCTGGACTGAGGGAAATGGAAATGGGGGCAATTCATGCCTATTTTGGTCCCTTTCGGGTACCTCTGCCAGCATTCACTATTTCCCATCCACATGTGGCTGACGTTTGAGGAAGGGCACTACGGCTAAGCAGGCTCCTTGCATGCTTTCCCAGTCCACTGTTATGCACCCATGCAGGGCCAGACATAATCTGGCCCATAATCCTTTAGAAGGATATCTGAGGCCTGGTCTACAGTAGAAAATTAGGTCAGTTTAACTATGTTGGCCAGGGGTGTGAAAAATCCACACCCCTGAGCGATATAGATAGGCTGACCTAAGTCCCCATGTAGGGCAATGGAAGAATTCTTCCATCAGTCTAGCTAGGTGGTTTATCTACGCTGATGAAAGAACACCTCTCAGCGTAGATAGTTTCTACAGGGAATCACTCAACAGCGGCACAGCTGCATCTGTACCACTGTAGCATTTTAAGTGTAGTCAGGCCTTGAAACTGGAAAAAGAGGCAGGAGGAAGTGAAACATTACAGATTAGTTAATATGACTTTGCACTTGCTTATTGTTAACTGCTTCATGTTCATTGTAATCTGTATTGTAGAAATGTATAAAAAAACCTATGTGAACAAGCCCAAATTGGAAAAACAGCAGGTGAAAAATTGAAAGGAAGAAGTATAGTAGGACATCCCAATGCCCTGGTATGTGGTAACTTCAGCCCTTTACCAATTCTGTCTTGTCTGCTTTTGTTGTCTGCCATAAATGTATGTTCAGACGAAATAAGTGACAATAATTTTGTCTGAAATTGTATAAATAAAGGCAAAAATTGAATAAGGCCAAATTGGGTGGATTTGTGATTCAGTTTCCCCATTTAAACCCCAGCAAGTGATAATTGTTACAGCAGAGTGTCAACTGAAGTCCTAGGTGGCTACACATTTGTTAAGATTCTGAAGGGAACCAATCTGGGAAAAAATGGGGAAAAGAGTTTTAGCTTAAATATCTCGATAGGAAAATTTAATTGATCACTAAAATGTTGTGAGGATACTACATACAACTGTATGGTGTTTCTGTTGGCAGTTAACAAATTTCACATCAAAGAATAATCCCTATACTCATAGCCTAAATAGTGCATAAGGGACAAGAAGCAAACAATAGCTATAACCAGAATGTTTAAAAAAAAAAGAACCTACAAAAGAGGAACCATGGGAATCAACGACAAGGTCTTATCTTTTTAATCCTTTTATACAGTAAGTGGTTTGGTTGGGTAACAATACCAAAAGCAAGGCTTTTCTTTTTCTTTTTTCTTTTTTTTTACAATTTTGCAGATGGTGGGCTAACTTGGTGGGCCCAGTAAATTATGAGGAACAATGCAATTAGACACTGAGAGAGTTAGAGCTTTTAAATACTTGGAGTAACAGATGGCAAATGCAGCTCAATGCAAATAAATGCAGAATAATGATTCTCATAGCAAGGAGTGAGAAGATGGAATATTTGCTAAATGGAAAGAAATACTGCATACTGACCAGGAAAGTGGTTTGGGAGTTGTTGTATAAAAATCCCTAAAGCTTCAAGCCTGATGTTCATCTGTAACAAAGAAAGCAATCAGGATGCTGGGTCACAATGCCAGAACGGAATATAACCAATGTATTATTATCGTTACTGTGTAACACCAAGTAGGTATTACACACAGTACTACATCAGAGGTAAGGATTAGCATTTGTGTCCTTGACTCACCCCTTGAGACTAAGTACTGGAGGATCCTTAGAAGTCTGGGGTTATATTACATACCCTATATCAGATGTGTCAAATCTCCCACATCTGACTGCCATGATGTCACAGCTTACTGCTTTGAGGAAATAATCTTCTGAATCTTGATCCTGCAAGGAAATGTTATTCTGCAAGGTGTGAGCTTGCAGATCAATCATTGCAGATTACCTTATTTGTGTACTTTATTTATGCAGTTTCTGTAATCTCATCATGCTGCATTATTATAAAATCAGGAGGTGCTGCACAGACACGCAATCATTAGAATAGCTGGTAGCAGGCTGAGCCACAAGCCTCGTAAGGGACATAAGCAGCATGTTCATACTTAAAGTGTCCAGTGAGAGAGGAAAACTGGGGGAGCTGGAGGGAATAGTGGAAAGAATAAGAAAGAGGCAGGGCTGGCGCAAGAATGTTTCGTGCCCTAGGCAAAACTTCCACCTTGCGCCCTCCCCTATCCCTGAGCTCCCACCCTGAGGTGCCCTGCCCCCCCTGTGGCAGCTCCCCCCCTCCGCCCTGAGGCGCCTCCCCTGCGGTAGCTCCCCACCCCCCACCCTCCGCCCTGAGGCACCTCCCCAGCCCCAGCTCACCCCTACCCCGCCTTCACCCCGAGCACGCCGTCGCTGCTTCACTTCTCCCGCCTCCCAGGCTTGCGGCGCCTATCAGCTTAGGTGCCGTAAGCCTGGGAGGCGGAAGAAGTGAAGCAGCTCACCCCTGCTCTGCCTCCTCCTAGAGCACGCCGTGGCTGCTTCACTTCTCCCGCCTCCCAGGCTTGCGGCGCCAATCAGCTTAGGTTCTGTAAGCCTTGGAGGCGGGAGAAGTGAAGCAGCGACGGCGTGCTCGGGGAGGAGGCGGGGCAGTGGTGAGCTGGGGTGGGGAGTTCCCCGGTGTGCCGCCCCCCCCTTTCTTGCTGCAGGCGGCCCTCCCCGCACTCCCCTGCCCCAGCTCCCTCCGCCTAAATGCCGGCGGCGACTGGGGTGGCCGAAGATCCGGCCGCCGCAGTTGCTGCCGAAGAAAATGCCGCCCCCCAAATCCTAGCGCCCTAGGCGAATGCCTTGGTCACCTAAATGGTTGCACCGGCCCTGGAAAGAGGAAACCGTGATGAGAACCATAGAAATAAGGCAAATGATAGACAGAGAAAGGAGAAAGAAGTGCAGTGGTGGATACTACAGAATGTTATGGATTGCAAGTAAAAGGGAGCAAAAGCATCATTAAACAGTGTGATGAATCTGCTAAGCAGTGTGGCTTCCACAGCAGGAAATTAACAACTATTTCCATCAGCCCCTTCCCTGGTGATTTTTGACCCTAAAAGGCAGAAAAAGCAGAGCCAGTCTCTTTTTCCAGACACTAGTGAAAGGGTGTAGAAACTCTTTGAAAAGATTCAGCTTCAATAAGTGACCTCTTCCTGTATATGGGAAGACAATGATGTAGCAGAACAGACGGTGAATTGCATGATGAGAAGGGAAGTAGGAGCTGAAGGGCTGCTGGAGGGTCTTCATAGTGTGCTGGGGACAGAGCAAAGCTCCAAGGAATCTGAGAAATCACATGCACAGCAAGAAGCAAACCAAGGGAGCAGAAGCCTCATGTGGTGCAAACTGTGAATGGCAGACATTACAGCTGGATACAGGTCCATGAAGAATTTATGGGAGGCAGCAGAGATGGCAGCTGAGGCTGAGTACAAAGGGAAGTCTCAGGGACACAGAGCTAGCAGTCAGCCCAGGATCCTAAAGGGACAGGAGTCTGAAGATGGCTATTGCGGCCAGGGTACCCTAGACACTGGACATTAGCCTAGGAAGTGGTCAGTGTGCTCTGACTGGGTGTTGGATCCAAGAGAATGGGCTACTGTCCTTGTAACAGAAGACCATCAACAATTAGGGATGGGAAGTGGGGGGTGATTTGTAGCCAAATTACATCCACAATGAAGCAGCCGGAGCAGTGTGAGAAACACTAGCAGGAGGACAACTGAAACACACAATGGACTTGTCCTGGCCAGGAAAGCATGTTACCAAATTGCTTCTAATGTGGTTCATTTGTAAACAGAGTTATAAAAAGAAAATAAAGGAGAATTCCATTTTTATCTAGAGTTTTAAAACTTCGACAATTACCTTGGCCTGATGATGCCTCCCATGCAACAACTGTTGAACACATGTTCTCTTTCTTTAAATTGGTAACAGGATGGCAGGTAGGAACAGGCTTGGGACAGTTCTAAAGATCTGCAGTGAAGCAGAGGGAAAGAGAAAAACAATAGCTTTTACAGTTTGCCTCATTCAGATAAAGTTCTTTATTCAGTGCTAGAAGTAAATGACTTTCTGTGATGCTTTACCATAGCCATATCACATGATTTCAGAAGCTGACTTGTTTTGAACCAGCATAAATAACAGATAAAGAATATGCTACAGTTCAGCCATGCACAAACCTTTTATTTTGATAAGCCATAGAATAGCCTGACTGGATATGCTCTTAACCAGATTCTGAACCACAATGAAATGTAATACAGAAAGCATTGGAGTACAGGTCAGCTCATTAAATTATGCAATAGGGAGTGAAGCTATAAATCCTTATATATCATTTATCTTTGCTGAGGACGGAGATAAGAATAACTCTGACACTAGTCTTAAAAATACTTGATGAACATTTCATTGTAAACAGGAATGTTACACACAAATATTTGTGCATTCATCAAAAATATAAAGGTTGTGATAAAGTGCTGAAGCCTTTATTTGGGTTCAGTCTTAAAAGTCAGAACATTGTAAATTTTGATATGAGTAAGGAAGACTACATAAGAACTTGTCTAATCAAGAGCAATTTGCATGGGAGCCTGAGCTAGTGAAAAGGTAAGTCACTTAACAAGGAATTAGTGAAAGCACAGTGCATGCAATATGAAAGAAAAAACTCCCATGCAGAAAAAATAAGTACCATTAAAATGCCTGTGAATGGCACTGATTTCCCTGGCCAGAAACGTGGCATGTATGGCAAGAAAGAACACAGGAAAGATAAATTCTGTCCAACTAGCAGAAGCATAAAAAATGGAAGGGGAAAAAAAGGATAATGTGAGCATATCTTGAAGCATAGGAACAAGGAAGATAGCCTAAGGAAGGGTGAGAGATGCCTTGTACCTAGGATCTCTATTCAAAAACATTCATGAACAATTTGGGACTGCGTATCTCTGTATTTGAAATACTGTTTATTAAATTTAAAAATTGATTCAGGTCCAGAAATGATTAATTGGTAAAGGAGAGGAGAGGAGATCTAGCTGTAAGTTGGAGCAGCCCAGGAAAATAGGAATGGAAAATTTCTCATGGGAATAGAAGAATTGTCTGGGACAATTCAAAGTCCATATGAGCTACTAATGGAAAGGATAGGTGTACAATTTTTTGTCAGTAATGTGGCCACTGCATATAACCTTCTAGACTGAGCCTTAGCCATTGAGTTGTGTCTTGTGAGATTCAGAGAGGAAGTTGGGACTGTACTGGTGAAAGGATTCTGCTTAAAGAACATCTAGTGGCGATTTTTGCAACAAGTAATTTACAAGTATATACAAATGTTTTATTTCTTCATGGACCTGAGGATAATAAGTGGAAGCAAGTGTGCGTCTGTTTTTATTTTGTAACAGAAATTCTTCAAACTCAACAGGTGTAAACTGAAATCCACCCTTTGTGACTAGTTAGGTCCGCTTTCCATCACCTCTGAAAATTGTTAACAGGACCTTCATTGCTGTTGAAGTATTCTGTCAAATAAAGGCTACATTGCTCATTTACTGGGATAATCAATATTAGTATTGCCAACCTCAAATGTTCAAAAAACATGAGTCAGAGACCCCCCCAAACCCATGACATTGTCTTCGAAATTATGAGATTTTTTAAATATAATACATGTTGGGATTTTGTTATATGCCTTCTGGTTTTTGAGCCTTTAAACTTCATCTTTTCAAGATTTTCTCCATAAACTTGAAGGACAGACACCATTTTCTAAAATGAAAGCCAACATTTTTACATAATCACATGGCTCTGGTAGTTGGGATGTTAGGGGAAACACCAAATATCATGAGACTTGTGAAAAATGACAAGAGTCGGCAACACTAGCATAGCCTGTTTATGCTGTTTCAGAATGTTCTGTTGTACCAATGCAAAATTGTGTAAGGAGGTAAAAAGAGAGTCTTTAGTATTGTGATAAACCCAGGCCAGTTGGGAACAGCAGAGTAGTAGAAGGGAGAGATACTGGCCACTGGATAAGCAGTTTTCTGTTCCCTGAGTGACCAGAGCCAGGGCTGCTCCAAGCTAATGAGAACACCTGACTCCAATTAACGTGCTAAGAGTCAGGTGAAGCTGTTAAGCATCTGACTCTAATTAAGGCCCCTCTGATGCTATAAAAGGGCTCACTCCAGTCAGGCCAAAGAGAGCCAGGGGAGAGGAAGTGTGAGCGAGGAACTGGGAGCAAGAGGCATGCAAGAAGCTGAGAGTGAGTAGGCATACTGCTGGAGGACTGAGAAGTACAAGTGTTATCAGACATCAGGATGAAGGTCCGGTGGTGAGGGCAAATAAGGTGTTGGGAGGAGGCCATGGGGAAGTAGCCCAGGGAGTTGTAGCTGTCGTTCAACTGTACCAGGAGGTACTCTAGACAGCTGCAGTCCATAGGGCCCTGGGCTGGAACCCAGAGTAGAGGGCGGGCCCGGGTTCCCCCCAAACCTCCCAACCCCTGATCAAACACAGGAGGAATTGACCTGGACTGTACCAGACGGGATGGTCTCTGGGCTATTTCCTGACCCACAGGGTAAATCTGTGAGGCGAGCAAATCTACCAATAAGCACAGGACCCACCAAGGTATAAGAGGAACTTTGTCACAAAATATAATAGATAACATTTGCCAATAGTTACTGTAACTGAGAGATAGCTGTTTCATCCCTAGTCAGAGAATAGGAAACAATTGTGCTAAGTTTATAGTAGCTGTGGATATTTTAATGGTGAACATTGTATACGAGTGGCATACAAACTGATGGCATACAGTTACAAACACTGGAAAATAAACTCTGCTATCAACTCTGGGAATTACAGTACCTTGTCAAAATGAAAATAAAAACATGATTTCATTATCACAAGGCTTTTATTCTTTGTTTTCCAGTGTAATTGAAGCACTTTGTTTCTATGTATGCTATTAAATATACAAATGCTATTTAGGCTACTCTAAAGCTTGAGTGTTCATAATGAGATTGACATTAAGGTTATGGAAAGTTTTGTAGAAGAAAACCAGAAGATACTGAGAATGCTGTATAGGATTTGTATTCATTGGTGGATTTACTCAAGGATGTAATACTGAAAAAAACCTAGGAAGGATAGTGAACAGCAAATTAGATACAGTATGTGTTTGTAATGTGATATACAGCATTCAGAGACTCAGAGCTAGTGATAGGCATAAGACTAAGCAATTACTTAGGGCTCTGAGGGGCCCCCCTCTTAATTATTAGTATGTGTTGTGGTGTTGGGAGGACAAAAATATTCCTTCTTAGGGCCTCCAGTGGGCTAGCACCTACACTACTAATACCATAAAAGCCCCTGAATCTGGATGGGAAAGAATTCGACAAGCTTTTTGTAAAAGCGTAGGCAAGCAGGCATATGCTGCCTATCCACAAGTGGAGATGTGAGTAGAGCTGGGGCTAGAAGGGAAATTTCCATTGCACTATGTGATAAGGAGGTGTCAACTGGGTTCCACTTCCTGCTGGCCTTATACATAAAGTAACAGTGACACCTAAGTCCCACCTCCTGCTGGCCACAGGAATACAGTGGTAGTGGCTCCTGGCTCCATCCCACCCACTCTGGCTTCAGAGATACAGTGGAAGTGCAGAACAGCCCATAATCAGGCCTACTTTATGCCAGCAAATGTACATGACATTAAAGCATCTGAGAACCTGAAGAAAACAAGGATAAAAGGGAAAGCCACATTTGACCTTTGTTCCCCTGGGCTGTGTATTCTGTGGCCATAACCTCTCAGTTTATATGATAAGGGAGGGAAGTTAAAGTTCCACTTTCTACAACATTAGTTAGGCTACTGTATTCAGAATTAAATAGACTGGAATAATTTAGAGCTGAGCAACCAAAATGATTGATTAAGGAACTGGGGGCATTAAAAGATGAGAAAAAAAAATTAGAAGTACTATATATGCATACTTTGTCCAAACTACATATAAGAGAAGTTCTGCGAATCATGCATAAATATCCAAAGCAGGTAAATACCAAAAAAGAAAGTAAAAGAGATAGTTAGAGCCAAAAAGGCATCCTTCAAAAATCGGAAGTCAAATCTTACTGAGGAAAATAGAAAGGAGCATAAACCCTGGCAAGTCAAGTGTAAAAATATAATTAGGCAGGCCAAAAAAGAATATGAAGAGCAACTAACAAAAGACACAAAAACTAACAGTAATTTTTTTAAGTATCTCAGAAGCAGGAAACTTACCAAACAGTGAGGCCCCTGGACTATCAAGGTGCTAAGGGAAGACAAGGCTATTGTGAAGCTAAATGAACTCTTTGTGACAGTCTTCATTACAGAGGATTTGAGGGAGATTCCCACACCTGAGCCATTCTTTTTAGATGACAATCTGAGGAACTGTCCCAGACTCAGTTACCAATACAGAAGGTTTTGGAAAAAATTGATAAATTAAACAGCAATAATTCACGAGGACCAGATGTTATTTATCCAAAAGTTCTGAAGGAACTCGTATATAAAATTGCAGGACTACTAACTGTGATATATAACATATTGCCTAACTCAGCCTCTCTACTAGATAAATGGAGGATAGCTAATATAACACAGATTTTTTTAAAAGGGCCCAGAAGCGATCCTGGCAATTACAGGCTGGTAAGCTTAACTTCAGAACCATGCAAATATTTTCTGATTATCATCCAAGATAGAATTTGCTATAGTTTTCAGCCATGGCAAGGGTATTTCATTTTGATTTCTTATCATGAAAAAATAAACATTTTCTGATTACCTCTGCTCTTCTGTATGTTCCTCTGATGTAAATTAAAATCTGCATAACAAAAGAATCATAACTGGAAAACATGATTTTAATTAAAATGTTAAAAGTTTAGCCTTGGAACTGTAAAGAAAACCTGTTTTCCTGTTAGACTTCAAATGTCACACACAAACAAACCCAATCACACATACATTAAGAGATCCTTTTTTTAGGATCCTTTTAGGTTCACATCTTTTCCAGTTATGATTCCTTTGTTATGTAGATTTTAATTTGCTTCAGAGGAACACACAGAACAGTTAATCAGGAAATGTATATTTTTTTCTTGTTAATAAATCCAAATGAAATACCCTTGTCATGTCTGGAAACTGTAGAAATAAATTCAATCTTGGGTAGTTATCTGAAAAGGTATCTTACAAATGAAATATCTTGATGATTATAGATTGAAATTTCTTAGTGGATGTTAGAAAAAAAATAAAAAGAAATAATTTGGCAAAAGCTAAAATGGAAAGTTTAGGGATTGTCATTGTGCCTGATGTTTGCATTTTGGAATACTTAGAATAGAGGGAAATCATTTTGTAACATGCATTCTATGTTTTACCGGAGTGCTTGTGTCTATCCAAGTTAGAGTAACCAGGTATGAATGATTTTCAGTGATGGATTGTATCAGCATCTACATCAAACTTTTCAGGAAAAGGACTATCCCTGCATTTTCTAATCATATTATCTGTCCACTGCAGTGTAATTGAGATGGATGGCAGAACCATTTGTCCAATAGCTTTATGTTATTAGCAAAAGAAAGCTATGCTTGATTTCTTTTATTTCTGAACCCTGAACTCCCTCATCAAAACATCTATATCTTAGGAACTCTGTAAATAGTTGTCACCTGTTTTACTGAAAATTTCCAGTTTTAGTACTTTGCAGATGCAGAACATATGATTCAATTTATTAACATTTTGTTTGGGACATGGATTGCCAAAGCCATAATCTGATTGGCTGGCTAGGAAAGACTCTTCCTCGGGCTCTAACAGGTAGTAGTTTAAAGTGAAACCTCTGATTTCTCTCCATTCAATGGCCTTTGCATCAACTCCCCCTTGCCACCGCACTCCATCAGCAAGATGCACCCCCTGCAAATGTAACCAGCCCCAATCAGACTGGAGCAGTTAAGAACTCCCAGTTCAGCTTTTAATTTTGTTCAGTCCTTATCTTCAGAGCATTTAATGACTTGAGCCCATGCTATCATGATCAACCAAAAGATCAACTAAAGCTCCGGGATAAGGACAATGGTTGACAACTTCACTCCCTTGGCAATAATGAGGGTAAAAGCTTGTCTGTGCAGAAGATAGAGTTTTCCTGGGGGCTGGCCCAACACTGTGGAATGAACTCTCACAGAAACTTAGGACGATTGCAAACTTCACCACTGTAAATACAAGAGGCAGTTTTTGACCTTGCCTACCCTAACATAAACATACAGCAGCAAAGAATCCTGTGGCACCTTATAGATTAACAGATGTATTGGAGCATGAGCTTTCGTGGGTGAATACCCACTTCGTCGGGTGACATGCATCCGTGACATGCATCTGACGAAGTGGGTATTCACCCACGAAAGCTCATGCTCCAATACGTCTGTTAGTCTATAAGGTGCCACAGGACTCTTTGCTGCTTTTACAGATCCAGAGTAACACGGCTACCCCTCTGATACATAAACATACAGCAGTGTGTACATGGGTGGTGTGCATGTGTGTGCATAATTAGAACATAAAATTCCAAACAAAACACTCTATTGTGCACACCTCTCCCCTTTGATCAAGGATGAGATAACAAAAAACACATGAGAGATGTATAGTCCTATCACTTGATATACTTCAGGATGGCACTTAGATATTATGGTGATGAGTGCAGTATAAAAATTTATATAGAATAGAATAGAAACAGCTGTGCAGGTAAAGTAGAGCAGGGAAGGTTGAGATGAATGAGAGATGGCTATGGAAGAAAGTAAAAAAAAAAAGGGACAAGTGACAGTTTTTAACTGAACCTCTTCTTTCCGTCATAAGCATCACTATTTTTAGGCAGGCATTGATGCCCCTCCAATCATACTTAGTTCATTTTCTATAATAAACAACACATGATTTGACCTTAGACCTTAGTCCAGCTGTGCTTCACATTACCCACATTTACCATCCTTGCCTGTCAACTTCCCTTCTCTCCAAATCTTCCCATTTCATGTTGAGGTTTTTGAAGTCATTCAGAATTGTTCATTTCCATGTTATTCGCGGTCTTTATTTCTTTCTTCTTGCATTTTCTGGCTTCCATTCAAGGGTGGTATTTGGTAAATGTTCTTTTTCCATTCTTAGCACACGTCCCAGACACTTATGTCTTCTTTTGTAGATTATTTGTGAGATGGTATCTTGTCCAGTAATTTTTTTGACTTCTTCATTCGTCTTCCTATCTCTATATGTTATTCCCAATATTCTTCTCAGACATTTGTGATGAACTGCATCCAGCATTTGCATATGTTTCTTGGTAAGATGTTTCTTGTTGTGATGTCGATAACAATTGCTTTGTACACATTCAGTTTTGTCTTGGGGGAGATGTTTTTGAGTTGCGAAATGTTTTGGAGTCTTCCAAATGCAGTGTTTGCCTTCCCGATTCTTCTTCTTATTTCCTCAGAACTAGTATCTTGGCTGATGGTACTTCCAATATACTTAAAATTGTCCATCTTCTCCAGTTTCTCTTCTTCAATTTTGATTTATGTCCGTATAGTCCCCATGAACATGACTTTACATTGCTTTGCATTGTATCTCAAACCTATCTTCTCCATTACTTCTTTTACTTGGTTTGTGCATTTTTGTAGTCCTTTGGCATCTTCACTGATAAGAGCAATGTTGTCAGCAAAGTCTAGATCATATAGCCTGGAATTGTTCCATTTTAGGCCATATTTATCACTGTTGCATTGTTTAATCCATAGTCGATGACTAGCATAAACAACAAAGGAGACAGGATGCATCTGTGCCTTACACCTGTCTTGATGCTGAATGGCTTACTCAATCCATTTTCTATTTTAATGCAGCATTTTGAGTTGGCGTAGAATGTCTTTATAATATTAATTAATTTTGTTAGAATTCCATATTGTTCCACCATTTTCCACATTGTTTCTCTGTTTACACTATCAAATGCCTTTTGAAAGTCCACAAAATTGATGGCAAGCCTGCCTTGGAATTCAGTTGTATTCTCAATAATCCATCTCAGAGTGAATATAGCATCTGTGCACGATCTCCCTTGTCTAAATCCAGATTGTTGTTCACGTAGGATGGTATCCATCTTCCTTTTCATTCTGTTGAGAAGGACTGATATTAATTCTTTCCCTGTGAAAGATAGAAGTGCTACTCCCCTCCAATTTGAACAATTGTTTAGATCACCTTTCTTTGGTAACTTGATTATGATACCAAGGGTCCATTATTCCAGCACTTTCTCCTCTGTCCATATTTTGCTGCACAGCGAATAGATGACTGATTCCATGTCTTCACCTCCATATTTAAGCATCTCAGGATGAATACCGTCCAAACCAGGTACCTTGTTGTTTTTCAGCTTCTGCAATGTTTTTTTTTACTTCTTTGATTTTTACTTCAGATACATCTATATCTAAGTCTAATGGTTTATCATTGTTAAATTCCAGTCTTGTAATTGGTTCTGGTTGGTTTAGCACTTCTTTGATGTGTTCCACCCATCTATTTCCTTGTTCCTCCTGTGTTTTCAAAATTTCTCCTTGTTTCCCTTTCATTGGGACACGTCTGAATTTAGATCCATATCCTATTAACTGTTTCATGGTTGTTTAGGCTATTCTTGTATCGTTTCTTTTCCCTGCTTCTTCAGCTTCACTAGCCTTACTTTCTATCCAATTTTGCTTATCTTTTTTGCATTGTTTCTTTACTGCTTTCTCAAGGTTACTGTAGGTTTGTTTTGTTTCTTCAGTTGCATGTTGTAGTACTAGAGTCTTTTGATTTCTTCTTTTGTCTATTATTTTCCATGTTTCTTCTGAGCTCCACTGTTCTTTATTGCTTCCTCTCTTTCTACTAATAATCTTTTCAGTTGCTTCTAGCATAGCTGTTTTGAAAAGACCCCAGTATTTTTCCACTTCCAATTCAAGATCTTTAAGGGCCTCAAACCTATTCTTGACCTCTATCTGGTACTCTTTTTGTATCCTGCAATCTTGTAGTTTCTGTGTATTGAATAATCTGAGTCTGTCTTTTTAAGTGCTTTAAACTTCAATTTGATGTTTGCTTTCAGCAAATAGTGATCTATCCCTATATCTGCTCCTCTGAATACTTTTGTGTCTAACACGGATGCTTTCCACCTCTGACTAACACAGATATAGTCTAGCTCATTTTTTGTATGGCCATCTGGTGAAATCCATGTCTTTTTGTGTATGTTTTTATGTTGGAATAAAGAATTGCAGATGCTAAAATAGTTTTCGGCACAAAATTCAAGAAGTCTTGTGCCATTGTCTGTCATTGTTCCAGTTGTATGTGTTCCAGTTAACTGTTTCCCTATCTCTTCTTTTGTTTCTGATTTGGGCATTAAAATCTCCCATAACCAGGACAAGATCATGTTTTGATATTTCTTTCATTACATCATTCAATTCTGTATAGAATCTCTCTTTGTCCTCTTCATCTGCATCTTCTGTTGGACCATATGCCTGGACTATGGTGCACTTAATGTGCTGAAAGTGGAATCTAGCTGCCAGTAGCTTATCTGATATTGGCTACCAATTCATAAGTGATTTCTTTTCAGTGCTATTCATGATGATTCCTTCATCTCTTTCATGGCTGGTTCCCCCTGAATATAACATTGTTTCTTCTCCAGATGTTATCATACCTTGGTCTTTCCAACTAACTTCCCAAAGTCCTAGGGCGTCAATTTTATATCTATCCAGTTCTTTGATTGCCTGTGCTAATTTTCCTGCACTATTTAGAGTTTGTACATTCCAGGTCACTATGGATGTACTCTTTTTGGCCGTCAGAATTTGGACCATTGAGTGGGTGACCTCCCGATGGATTTGATCATCCACTGTCATATGCACATCTGAATGCTTTCCATCCTCCTCAGGCCTTGATTTTTGGTTTATATGAGTAGTTTCCATAGCTAGAACTTTTTTTTGTGGTGATGGGAAGCCACCCCATCGACCAACCCTCCTCCTTTTCGATCCAGCCTTGGGACCAGCCCTGGCCAATCGATATTTTCATTGTAGTTTTCACAATAGAAAATGAGTTCCAAAAGGCCAAATTGAAGTTGGGCTGCTGAAAGCAAACTACTGCTTTCTTCTTATCTCTCTGTGATGTACTGTTTTTCCTAATGTGCTGCTTATCTCATATTTCTTTGTCACTAAAATATTGATTTTAATTGAAATGTAAAATGAAGGTACATAGTCTAGTTATGCAGCTATTATTCTAGTGATGATGGAAGGCACTCAGGATTTGAACTTGCAACACACACTTTCTCACATCCTGCTGTGGGATAGAAATGACAATGGAAACCACATAAGAGCTGTTTCTGTTGCAGTGTTCATATACTATGCTTAGTTAACAGTAGGTAAGAGTTTAGTGATCAGTCAAGACCAGCTGCCTGTGTACTGGAATAGATTGTGTTGTTCCTTGTTTTCTAATTATCCAAATATCTGTGGCAGGAAGGGAATTGCCAATCTATATTCATTTTTTTAGGACATCCAAAAATCAGCTGTTAGCTATTATACTGTCTTCCAAAATAAAATTCTAATTTTGTCAAGGGTAAACTCTCCTTAACTTGGGATACTAATGGATTTCTTGGAAAGACAATGTCTTTTACCAGAAATTAATGACCTGGGCCAACAAAAATATGTAGTAATTTCACAGAAAAATTGCATCACTTGATGAAATTTTTTCCTCTTAATTTAACAGAAGACTCAAAAATGCTCCTTATAAACTGTCAGGCTAGAGGCTGAATTGCAGATGGAATCAAGATCAAATGTATTATAAACAACAATATTGTTGTTCTGGGAGAAATTGCTGAGGTACACAAGATTTGAATGTACCTTAACATAGTTTATATTGATTCTTTGTCAGGCAGATTTAATTGGCCTGGCTTGAGGTCCATTCACTGCCTCAGTTTCTTCCTCTTGGGCTCCCCAACAACTTCACATAGATGTTGATGTCACATAACATCCCCTCTTTGTGTCTCTATTATTAAAATAAATTTAAAAAATAAATCCCAAAACTTCCACCCAGACTTCCTAGCTGAGTCATAACCCTTGGTGCAGGGTTCTCAGTCCTATCCTCGCTAGAGAGCACAGAAAGGAGATAGTGTCTCTTGTGCTCTACATGCCACCCCCTGCTGTGCTGAGGCAGAGTGGAGGAGTAATCAAATGCAGAGGAGATCTGTGGATGGAATATATTGGGACAAGGATTCTGAGAGAGGAAGTCTAGGTCTGGAGGCTGCAGGAGGGATTGAGTAGGGAGAGGGAAATGGAAACTGGGAGTTGGAGAAGAAACTGGGACTGGATGGGTAAGAAAACTGGAGTTGGGAACCAGTAGGGCAGCAGTAAGGAAGTGAGATCTGATGAGGAGCTAGAGTATGGGGGAGACACTAAGCTGGGGGGAGAGGTAGACTGAGAAAAGAAGGTGAAGAGGAGGACATGGAGATTGGATGGGGAGCTCAAGGAGGGAAACTAGGACTGGGAATCAGTAGGTAGAGGGAATATGAGTGTGGGGGGTAAAGGCACACATAATATGAGGAGTCAGGAGGGGGCAATTGGAATTGGATGAACAAGGAGCCTGAGACTGACATGGTAAGACTAGAACAACATAAGCAAGGAAATTGCCACGAGAAGCCTGAGGAATAGGAACTGTGACTGGCTAAGTGAGAAGTAAATTGGAATGGGGAATGGGGGAAGGGAGAAGAGACAGGACTGGTACAGAATCAGGCTGGAGGGGAAGGTGCAGAAGGGCCCAAGTTTGGGGTAAATGGACAGAAAAGTCTATACCCATTCAAGAACACTCCCAATGGAACCCAAGATTCTTGACTTTCACCATTCCTCTTCTGACAGCAAATATCTGTGAAATCCTTTGACAACATGTCCTATTCCACTCTAGTCCTGATCTACAAAGAGGATTACCACCTCCTATTGCTAATATTTGCTTCATAAGTTCAAATGGCATAGGTCTGCATGGTGGATCTAAAGGATGCCACCCTGCTGATAAACCATATGAATGTCAATATGATACCTCATTATTAAATGCATTTTTCTGTTTGTTTTCAGTTTGCTTTTTTATAAACCTAGTAAATTACATGACAAACTATGCTAAAAGAACATTTTCATGTTGGAAAGCCAAGCACTCAAAAATTAGGAAATGCCAAAGTGAAGGTTGCCTGTGCAATCTTAATTTGACTTCCTTTGTATGGGGAGGTTTTGGTGGACCAGCAAAATACCTGAACCACTACCAGTAACTGGAATGTTGATTATTATGCTTATGGCCAAAAGAAGCTTAATCAGTAGATCTTAACAGGCCTCTGCAATAGCCTTAGCATATATATGCAAGGAGCCAGGAGGAAGAGAATTAAGACGGGAGCCAATCCTATGGTCTTCTTGATAAGATCTCTGTTGAGATTGTTGAGATATGTGTTTTAGAAAAACACGAAGCATATCTATATCTGCCCTTTGGGATGTGTTTGTCAGGATCCTGAAACATATGGGCCCTGCAAAAAACCACAGCTGTCTAATTAATGGTTTGAAGAAACCTCTTGCTTAACCTTGGAAATTGTTTGCTTAACAATTTTCTTTGTATTTACATGTTATTGTTACACTAACCTAAATAAATAAGGGAATGAAGTATGAAGTAGGTGGACTCTTCAGGGACACTTCATGGACACAGTTTAGGGTCCCCAATGGCAGCTGAAAGACGGGCCAATTGGATGGCTGTCATTGTACCACTCAAAGGCTGCTCCAGACTCCAGTAATTATTGATTTTTGGGGTGTTTTATTAACCTGTTGCAGACATGTGTAAATGCTTGAGATTAAAATAAAATGGATCCCTAAAAGAAAGCATTCTTGTATTGTACTGTTTATGCCAGCCACCTATTGGTTGTATGGTTATGTCTCCACTGATTTATTTCCTGCCACAGCCTCACTGAGAGTAATAGCTACCAAGAGCTTGGAGTTTTAAGACTATGGTAACGCTTGCATATGCATTATGGTATAGTTAAATTATCACATACATTTCTTCCATAGTACCACAGCCACATTCAGTAGACTGAATGGATGGTACTAATTTAATGAGAAGCTATTCAATATTTTGTTTTCTTCGCATTGTTCAATGTGTTAATTATTAATTTCCTCCCGTGCTTTTCTACAGCACTCATAATTATAGTACATGAGCATTTCAAAAACCATTAATTAATTTATTTTTACAACAGATTTGAGAATATAATATAATGCCCATATTTTAAAAAGGGAAGAAAGAGAACCCAGGGAACTACAGACCGGTCAGCCTCACTTCAGTCCCCAGAAAAATCATGGAGCAGGTACCCAAGGAATCCATTTTGAAGCACTTGAAGGAGAGGAAGGTGATCAGGAACAATCAGCATGGATTCACTAAGGGCAAGTCATGCCTGACCAACCTGATTGCCTTCTATGATGAGATAACTGGCTTTGTGGATATGGGGAAAGCGGTGGATGTGATATATCTTGATTTTCACAAAGCTTTTGATACAGTCTCCCACACTATTCTTGCCAGCAAGGTAAAGATGTATGAATTGGATGAATGGACTATAAGGTGGATAGAAAGCTTGCTGGATTGTCAGGCTCAACGGGTAGTGATCAACGGTTCGATGTCTAGTTGGCAGCCAGTAAGCAGAGTGCCCCAGGGGTCAGTCCTGGGGCTGGTTTTGTTCAACATCTTAATTAATGATCTGGATGATGGGATGAATTGCACCCTCATCAAGTTCGCAGATGACACTAAGCTGGGGGGAGAGGTAGACTGAGGGTAGGGATAGGGTCCAGAGTGACCTAGACAAATTGGAGGATTGGGCCAAAATAAATCTGATGAGGTTCAACAAGGACAAGTGTAGAGTCCTGCACTTAGGATGGAAGAATCCCATGCACTGCTACAGACTAAGGACCGACTGGCTAAGCAGCAGTTCTGCAGAAAAGGACCTTGGGGTTACAGTGGACGAGAAGCTGGATATGAGTCAGCAGTGTGCCCTTGTTGCCAAGAAGGACAATGGCATATTGGGCTGTATTAGTAGAAGCATTGCCAGCAGATCGAGGAAAGTGATTATTCCCCTCTGTTCAGCACTGGTGAGGCCACACCTGGAGTACTGTGTCCAATTTTGGTCCCCCCACTACAAGAAGGATGTAGACAAATTGGAGAGAGTCCAGCGGAGGGCAACAAAAATTATTAGGTGGCTGAGGCACATGACTTATCATAGAATCATAGAATATCAGGGTTGGAAGAGACCTCAGGAGCTCATCTAGTCCATCCCCCTGCTCAAAGTAGGACCAATCCCCAACTAAATCATCCCAGCCAGGGCTTTGTCAAGCCTGACCTTAAAAACCTCTAAGGAAGGAGATTCTACTACCTCCGTAGGTAACACATTTCAGTGCTTCACCACCCTCCTAGTGAAAAAGTGTTTCC
Source organism: Mauremys mutica (assembly GCF_020497125.1). Classification (NCBI taxonomy): domain Eukaryota; kingdom Metazoa; phylum Chordata; order Testudines; family Geoemydidae; genus Mauremys; species Mauremys mutica. The sequence goes on along the minus strand of NC_059076.1, from coordinate 105,145,987 downwards.
TAATATAGAACCTAAAACTCCCCCACTGCAACTTGACCATTACTCCTTGTTCTGTCATCTGGTACCACTGAGAACAGTCTAGATCCATCCTCTTTGCAACCTCCTTTCAGGTAGTTGAAAGCAGCTATCCAATTCCCCCTCATTCTTCTCTTCTGCAGACTAAATAATCCCAAGAAAAAAGTCTAAAGTAACCATTAATTTTGGTACCAAATTACAAAAAAACTAAGAACCTGATTTTCTAGAGACTGTAGTGTTATATAGCACTTTATATGTTCAAGCACAGGTCCCATTGACTTTAGTGCTTTGAATGCTCAGCATTTCTGCAAATCAGATTGCCAGCTCTCAAGTCAAGAAAACAGAAAATGAGGAACACATAATCAGTAAACAGATGTGAAACATTTTGATTTAAGTGACTTGTCCAGCATCACATAGGCACTCTGTGGCAGAGGCAATGATAGAATCAAATTCCCCAGGGCAGCATTCTGATACCAGAGAAATTCCTAAGACTCCATTTTGGATTCCTAGCTTTTATTTCGAATGAGTAAGAGTCTTTCCACAATTGGATTGAAGCTGCAGGTCACATAGCACTAAAATTAGAATTGGTGGTAAAACCAAAGTAGGGAAAAGGTTAGCAGATCCAGGAGTGGCTCTATGTTTTTTGCCTCCCCAAGCACGGCAGTCAGGCAGCCTTCGGCGGCATGCTGGTCCGGTCAGCGGCATTTCTGTGAGTGATCTGCCAATCCCACGCATTCGGCGTACTCTCCGTCGAATTGCTGCCGAAGCCATGGGACCGGCAGAACACCCGCAGAAGGCTGCCTGATTGCCGCCCTCACAGTGACCAGCAGGCCACCCCCCACGGCTTGCCGCCCCAGACACGCACTTGCTGCACTGGTGCCTGGAGCCGCCCCTGAGCAGATCATAATTCTGAGGTAAACAACAATGATTGACAGATAATGGAAATAATGGTCAAATGGAATGACTGACATATAACTGCCAGTGAAGTAGGGTATAAAAAAGCAGCAGCAGCTGACAGCAGGGAGGTTGAGAATGCAGCTGAGCAGAGCTGAGAAGGCTGAGGGTGAGAAGAAGAAGCAAGCAGAAGAAGAAAAGGATGCAGCAGAGGAGTGAGAAAGGAAACAAGGGAAGATACTGTGATGTGACCTAAATAACTCTATCAGGCAAAGGAATAGTTATAGTTATGACTGAATACTCATACTGAATGACTGGATTCAGAGTAGCAGCCGTGTTAGTCTGTATCCTCCAAAAGAACAGGAGTACATGTGGCACCTTAGAGACTAACACATTTATTTGAGCATAAGCTTTTGTGGGCTACAGCCCACTTCATCAGATGCATAGAATGGAACATATAGTAAGAAACATGTATATACATACAGAGAACATGAAAAGGTGGAAGTAACCATACCAACTGTAAGAGGCTAATCAATTAAGATGAGGTATTATCAGCAGGAGAAAAAAAAACTTTTGTAGTGATAATCAAGATGGAAGCAGGGAGCAGCCACTTAGTATCATCTAAAACTATTAGGCAGTGTTGTCTGAGGTGCTCTTTAACTTGTTATAAGGGACTTGTGTTTAGATTGTTATTGTGTCAAGGAATTGTTATTAGTATCAATAAAGGGTGCCTTGTTTTGGAACACAGCTTGTGTCAATCATTTATCAGAAGGCTGTATCTATGTCCTCCAGGTATTTCCTTAGCCACCCTGGAGACCCCAACCTTAAGAGAAGAAATTGGTTAATAAATGGTCTGTTTTAAAGGAACTCTTAATAAGCCTGAGAGGGAGCAATAGATGAGCAAATCAGTGGGTACCCTAAATCTGTAACAATTCAATTGCCTTAATATTCAGACCATCCTTTCTCTTCTTGCAATCCCGTGTCTCATTCCCTACTACATGTGGGAGTGTGTCATAGAATCATAGAATTCAAGATCAGAAGGGACCATTATGATCATCTAGTCTGACCTCCTGCAAGATGCAGGCCACATAAGCCGATCTACCCACTCCTTTAGCAAGCGACCCCTGCCCCATGCTTCGGAGGAAGGCGAAAAACCTCCAGGGCCACTGCCAATCTGCCCTGGAGGAAAATTCCTTCCTGACCCCAAATATGGCGGTCAGCTGAACCCCGAGCATGCGGGCAAGACTCTCCAGCCATACCCTCTGGAAAAAGGTTAAGAATATCATATCATTGACCCATTGTACTATTTACCAGTGTGGCACTTAATTGACCTATTGACTAAGCCCGCTGTATGGCCAGCTGTATATCATCGTCATTGAGCCCGCTGTAAGGGGATGACAGAGTTGATGCTTTGAGAGACAGAATGCGGGTAGTCCTATCAATGTATGCAGACAATGTTTTCCTCATGATCCAGGACCAAAGAGATCTGGCACTAGTGGTATCTTGCCAAGCTATCAGTTCAGCAGCTTTCTCTACCCAGGTCAACTAGGTCAAAAGCTCTGGCCTGATTGTCAGGGATGAGTGGCAGGTGGGCTCCCTCCCACCCATTCTCTGTGCCATCTGGTGGGGTGTGGGTCCTCTGCTCTAGCTTGGTGTATACTTTTTTGCCACTCAGGGCAGTCCCTAGCTATGCTGGGGCCCTACACACACACCCCCTCCGTGGAGGTAGGGGCAGGCCTCCGCAGGGAGTGGGGCTGGCTTGGGGGTAGGGGAGAACCGCCCCCCAGCACTCAGCAGTGGGGAGTGCAGGCTCGGCACTGCTGCAGGCCTCAGGGGAGTGGGGGAGGGGCTGGAGTGAAGCAGAGACGGGAAGGGGTGAGGCGGAGCAGGGCAGGGGCTTTGGGGAAGGGGTGGAGTAGGCCAGGGCTGGGGCAGAGCAGGGGCAGGGGCCATGGGGAAGAGGCTGGGCAGGGGATAGAGCAGCATGCAGCTGCGCAAGGCACCAGGAAATTTGGTACTTTGCGTATGGGTAGGGACAGCCCTGCTGCCACCAGGGCCGGCTCCAGACCCCAGCGCAACAAGCGCGTGCTTGGGGCGGCATGCCGCGGAGGGTGCTCTGCCTGTCGCCGGGAGGGCGGCAGGCGGCTCCGGTGGACCTCCTGCAGGCGTGCCTGGGGAGGGTCCGCTGGTCCCGCGGCTCCGGTGGAGCATCCGCAGGCATGCCTGCAGGTGGTCCACCGGAGTCGCGGGACCAGCGGACCCTCCTCAGGCACGTCTGCAGGAGGTCCACCAGAGCCGCGGGACCGGCGACCGCCAGAGCGCCCCCCCCGGCGTGCCACCGTGCTTGGGGTGGCGAAATTCCTAGAGCCGCCCCTGGCTGCCACTGATCCCTCCCCACTGTAGAACTGGATTGATCTAGAGGCCAGGGTTGTAGAGATAAACAGGGCCACTCTGGCGCCTTTCCTTTTGGGGGAGGGTGCCAGTGCTTAACCATCTAGTCCTGTCCATGCTCTGGCAGCAGTTCAACACCTTGTGCCTGTCCCCAGGGACTGTGGCCAGCCTCCAGAAGAAGATCCTTGACTTTACTGGCTGGGGATGTACTGAGACTCTGGGAATTTCCTGAGCTTACCCCAAGGAGGGTTGACAAAGCCTGATCTTCATCCACAGCCAGGTCCAGGTGTTCCACTTTAAAGCCCTGCAGGGACTTCTTTATAGTATAGTTAGTCCAGCATGGAGCTTGCTGGCGTACTCCTTCCTCTGCCAACTCCAAGGGCTCGAATACAACAGACAGCATTTTTATCTCCAGCAAAGAAGTTTGTCCTTGGACCTATCTGAACTTTGCAGGGAACTCGAACTCTGTCATTTCCTAAATTTTAAGTGTTTGACATTGCAACCATAATAATGTTTTCTTAATGTAGGGTGTGTGTGTGTGTGTGTGTGTGTGTTAAAAGAGAGAGAATTGTCTTATTGCTATATATATGATCATGGAAATTCAAGTGCAGAGATTGGTCACTACAGTACACAGGGTACAGAACACTAGATATAATCCTTAATGCATATTTTTAAAATTATATTTAATGCTTTTTTGTATGGTTGAGATAGGTATATTTTATTGCATACTGTCTGAATTAGCTGGGGGTTCGTCAAGCTTGGTATTGAGTGAGGAAAAGACAGGCAGGACCAGGGTAACACTAAAAAGCCAAGTGGCTGCGTTTATTTAGGGGATAATTACAACTTGGGCTGGGGGAGTAGGCAACTTTGGCTGGGATGGTATCAAAAGTACAAACACACCCCAAAACACAGTAATAATACACTTTATACTGCTCACCACACCACACCAAATAGGCAGACACACCAATCACACAGATAGGAATCGGGTTCGTCAGGGCGATGCCCGGTGCAAACACAGAAAAGAGACCCACGGGCCACTGCCTCGGCCACCCTTGCTTTCACACAGAGGGTAAACCCAGAGTGTGGTGCGGCTGCAGCTGGGCAGATTCCACTCACTCAGACCGCGGGGACTGGACCCCCTTGGTCAGCTACCCTCTAAGTAGAGGCAGCTCCCAAGTTAAACACACACACACACTGGACACAGACAGAGCAGTGATTCAAACACATAAAGCAGTTGGCAATTAACAATTTAATAACAGCTAGAACTATTATACAAGCTAGCTAAGCAATTGTGCAATTCTGAGCTCACTAATACAATCCTGATATCCTGAGTAGATATTTGGTACCAAGTTAGGGAGGGGAACAAATAAAAGGCTAGATAAGCTAACTGTCAGATATCAAAAAGCAAATACCGCACTCCAGGCGCAGCTGACCAGCAGAACAGACACCAGAAGCATGACGAGCAGACAGGGATCGGGTCCAAACGACAACGAATCCAAACGATACGACACGAGTGCACTTTACCGGGAGGAGACCCTGGCCGAACGAGTGATCAGGTCCTTCAGCTAACACGCGGATGCTCCACACAAATTTTGGGGGGAAACCTAGTTTTATAGAAGGGTCTCACTCCCTCGTGTCAGCATCTGATTGGCTCCCTGGTCCCTCCTCCCTTCAGGTTTCGAGCTGTTGCCACCCCACGTCGGAAGGCTTTGCACACGGCACACTGGAGTTGACGAGTAAACAAACCTGACCCTTAGATGACTGGGTCCAAAAAAGAGCAGGAAAATGAGTCTCTGGGCAGAATTAACCTGACCTCCAGACGACCGACCCAAAAAAAACAGGTTGCTGGGCAGAATCAGGCCTCCACACACAGAACTAGCCTGACCTTTAGATGGCCCAGCAGGAGAGAAAAAAAACAAAAACACAGGAGAGCATACACAGCTAGTGTTGCTGGGCAGGATTGAGTCTCTGCCCTCTCTTATACAACAGGAACCTGGTCCAAAATGGAGGCTGCCTTGTCCTTTTAACAGGACAAGATGGCCATGGACCGACAAGTGGCCATACATAGCCATAACTATGAATCGGATTGCGACATGCCCCCGTGGCCGATTGGCGGTCCATCACGGGAGGGTCAGCTTACACCTAGGAGGGAACGAACCTAGGGAACATAAGGGAAAACCGAATTCAAGCGGAAAGCTCAGAGCCTGACTGGTCGTCGGCTGACGTAGTGCACAGTCTGGATAGGGAGTGCTGACACAGCTCTGTTAATTAGAGCTTTGGTACATGCAAGGCTTAAGCAGAAAATAACAATAATTACTGCTGCTGCAATTAACCAATATTTTAAGGATTGTGCCCATTGTCCAAGTCCCCAGCCTGACAAGGTTGTTTGCCACCAGTCCCAGGATTGACGCTCCTCACGGATGCGGACCGCCAGGGACGACAGCTGCTGGGTAATGGCAGAGACATTGTTCCGGCCAGGACGGTCTGGAGACATGGAGGGTACATCACTTGACTTGGTGGCCAAAAGTGTCTGATGAGCGTAAGCCACAGTTTGGTTAAGTAGAGGGTTTGGATGGGGATGGCGCCGCTGTGAACAAACCTGGAATGAAAAAGGGGGAGAATAGGACAAGCCCTAGGGCAGGTCCTGTTATGATGTGGGCCGGCCGACTTTCTGACTGGCCAGCGATGCCCAGGTTTGAAGAGTCAGGGTCGTGGGGCTTCGTGGCATACAAGGGGTTGGGACGCAAGACGGGTCGCCTGGCCTAGATGTTATTAGGGCAGATACCCATACCCGCATCCTGGAAAAACAAAAGGGGGAAAAGGAACAACTGGCTCTCAAAGTGGAGGCGGCTCTGGAGCAATATATTTATGCCACCCCAACGCTACAGCCAGAAGCTTTTGCGATATAGAGCTTACCCTGCAAACAGTGTTTTTGCTAGGCTCCCCGCTATTGGTCTTAGGAGCCCGGGGCTTGCCCCCGTGGGGTGCAGTGCCCGCAGCCACCGCAGGCGGTTGGGGCCCAGGCCACATCAGGCGATCCATAGCCTGAAACAACGCGGTTACCGGCCGCCCCTGGAACCCCCGCATCCACAGCAGCGTGCTAGTGTCCCCCAGAGGGCTGCTATCAAGGGCCACGTCTATCCCCTGCTCTTGGATGGGAATAGCAGCTGGATCAGTAACATAGCAATAAGCTTCAAATGACCGAAGCTGTTGCTGTGCCAGTGTTAAGCCTAGGGGGTTTTGTGCAGGCTCCCACCAAATAAGAGATGCCCCTGCGATGGTAAAAATGAGATCGCGTGGGGTAGTGATCCCGCTGGGAGGTAGCTGAAAAGCTACAGCACTATTTTGAATCTGAAGGAAAGCAGCTGCTGGCACGGAGATTGGCCAGACAGGAGCAGCTAACAGTACCCCTCGGCCCGTTCCCCTTGACCAGGCAGCACTCCGGGAAATAAGGGTTGCCTCCTCCTGATCAATAAGTTCCTGACTATATTCTAAAATAAGCCGTCCTAACCAGGTGAATACAGGTTCGTTTGGTCCCCGCCCTGTGTCCTTGATAAACTCCTTCATCTCAGCCTTGCTGCGTGTACGCCACTCAAAAACGACATTCTGTGCCCCTGTGGGGTCCACCTTAGTCCGAGTGATTTGTACTGGCATAGCTTCGGCAGGATTAAGAGCTACCTTTTCGGGGGTCAATGATGGCAGGGTCGGGTACAAACTAGGCGCTGTTGGATATGGTGGAGGGAAGGGTTCGGGGGTTTTAGGAGTTGGCAGAGAGGGAGGAGATGGGGTTGCAGGTAGGGATTGGGTTGTACCGGGATCCTCAGGGGTATCAGCCATCTCCCGAGCAGTGGACGCCAGAGCCCCCATAACAACGGTCAATTTGTCCAGAGCCAGACCTAAAATCTTGTGATAGGTACTGGCAACGATCTTAGATTTGTACTGGTCAGGGAGGAGCTTTCTGGACTTTTTCCCTTCCTCTAACTCCTGCACTAGCTGGACTACCAATTCATGTGCAGGGCCCCCACTTGGGAGTCTCGGGGGAGTAACAGTTGATGGACAAGTGCCCCCGGCTGCTTTTAAAATCCTTCGGGCACCTTTCCACAGCTGGACTGGATCAGTCCCAGCGCCGGCTTCCCCTGCCTTAATGCACGTTGGCCGGTCACTGGCCTCCGTGGGGGTTAACCGCAGACCCATGTGGCATGTCAGGAGACAGCCTGCAGCACCAACAGTCAAGCTAGCAGCATAGGTTCGGCTCAGGTGGCCCTCCCCAATAATACAATTCCAGCCAATGGCCTCTGCCTCCCCCCGATCAAGTAAAACATGGTGTTGAAAATGATTAAGTTCGTCCTCTGGGGTTTTGTCGGTGACCCTGGTTCGCCACGGACAAGCAAACTGTACAGACAACCGGGAAGGATTTTCCTCACTCAATCCTGTTCGTGACGCCATGTCTGAATTAGCTGGGGGTTCGTCAAGCTTGGTATTGAGTGAGGAAAAGACAGGCAGGACCAGGGTAACACTAAAAAGCCAAGTGGCTGCGTTTATTTAGGGGATAATTACAACTTGGGCTGGGGGAGTAGGCAACTTTGGCTGGGATGGTATCAAAAGTACAAACACACCCCAAAACACAGTAATAATACACTTTATACTGCTCACCACACCACACCAAATAGGCAGACACACCAATCACACAGATAGGAATCGGGTTCGTCAGGGCGATGCCCGGTGCAAACACAGAAAAGAGACCCACGGGCCACTGCCTCGGCCACCCTTGCTTTCACACAGAGGGTAAACCCAGAGTGTGGTGCGGCTGCAGCTGGGCAGATTCCACTCACTCAGACCGCGGGGACTGGACCCCCTTGGTCAGCTACCCTCTAAGTAGAGGCAGCTCCCAAGTTAAACACACACACACACACTGGACACAGACAGAGCAGTGATTCAAACACATAAAGCAGTTGGCAATTAACAATTTAATAACAGCTAGAACTATTATACAAGCTAGCTAAGCAATTGTGCAATTCTGAGCTCACTAATACAATCCTGATATCCTGAGTAGATATTTGGTACCAAGTTAGGGAGGGGAACAAATAAAAGGCTAGATAAGCTAACTGTCAGATATCAAAAAGCAAATACCGCACTCCAGGCGCAGCTGACCAGCAGAACAGACACCAGAAGCATGACGAGCAGACAGGGATCGGGTCCAAACGACAACGAATCCAAACGATACGACACGAGTGCACTTTACCGGGAGGAGACCCTGGCCGAACGAGTGATCAGGTCCTTCAGCTAACACGCGGATGCTCCACACAAATTTTGGGGGGAAACCTAGTTTTATAGAAGGGTCTCACTCCCTCGTGTCAGCATCTGATTGGCTCCCTGGTCCCTCCTCCCTTCAGGTTTCGAGCTGTTGCCACCCCACGTCGGAAGGCTTTGCACACGGCACACTGGAGTTGACGAGTAAACAAACCTGACCCTTAGATGACTGGGTCCAAAAAAGAGCAGGAAAATGAGTCTCTGGGCAGAATTAACCTGACCTCCAGACGACCGACCCAAAAAAAACAGGTTGCTGGGCAGAATCAGGCCTCCACACACAGAACTAGCCTGACCTTTAGATGGCCCAGCAGGAGAGAAAAAAAACAAAAACACAGGAGAGCATACACAGCTAGTGTTGCTGGGCAGGATTGAGTCTCTGCCCTCTCTTATACAACAGGAACCTGGTCCAAAATGGAGGCTGCCTTGTCCTTTTAACAGGACAAGATGGCCATGGACCGACAAGTGGCCATACATAGCCATAACTATGAATCGGATTGCGACACATACCATAATTATTATTGTGTGTAATGAAATATATATGCTTTTGGAATTGTATTGTTTAGCTGTTATTTCTATGACAATTCCCCTCACAAGACAATTATTTTTAAGTTTCACTGAAACCTCTAAGGCAAATCAACATTGAGTAGGTAATTCATATTACAACAAAATTACATTAGAAATTTATTTCCTAAATTTATTTGCCATTATCACAGCATCAGTTCAATCAGTTACTTAATTAAATTCATACTTAGCCTCAATTACTAACAAAGAATTGTCAATTTCATGTATGATAATGAATTAAATTGTATTGTCATTGTGGAGTAATCTGATGGTATTCATGTCATTCAGCTGCAAAAATTAATATTAGTGTCCATGTTTGACAGAGGTGACTGGCTGGTTGCTTATTTTCCTCCTATAATAAAAATAAAGTAAGGGCATGTTTTCCTACTGTAGGTTTTAAGTAGTGGCATTTGAGCAGAAAGTGAATGGTGAGGTAAGAAGAGAAAGATACTCACAAAAAGTGAGACGTGTATATTTTCCACATCAGTGCAAAGGGAGTAGAGCTGGGCATATGTTTCAACCTAAACTTGTTTCACCAAAAATACTGATTTGGATCAACCCAAATATTCTGAGAATTTCTGACAAATTCATCAAATGTTTATGATTGGAAAAAAAAACCTTTAAAAAATCTGGAAAATGGTAACAAGAATTATTTTCATCAGAAGGGGGGAAATATTAAATATACATCTATATAATATACAACATATTGATTTAATAGGCCTCATATACTTTCGTAAGCATGAGTATTTCACTTAGCAGAAGTTTGTTGAAAGGACATTGCCTGATTCTTTCAAAGACTAAAAAAGTCTTGAAGAATTAGCAGCAACACCCTGTTGTGTGCTTCCAAGTATAGCAGTAAGTGGCAAACTAATGAACAGTATGTCTTACTGATATGAGCCTTAGTGGCAGTGTACTATGTGTCATACTTCTCTAAAATGTTTATTAGGAGGAAATATTCTATTTGCTCACAGAGTAGGGAAAAACAAGGAAAGTGATTTCCCCTGTGATATTTTACTGTCTCTATTGACTATGCACATAGGGCCATAATAGCATTTAACTAAAGATCCCCTGATGAAATAAAGAGCCCCATAAATTCTAAAGCAGAGATATGCCAGCAGCAGAACACCTGCTACAGACTTCTTCCAGTGGATAACTCTAAAAAACTCACTGCTTGTAGGTAATAACCCACAGGCAATGAGTGCTCAAAAATAGCTTTTGAATTTGATAACTTTGTACAAGACCTGATGCAACGTGATGTGTGCACCACATTGTATCACCAATTTAAAGAAATTCTGTGAGGTTTTTTGTTTTTTATATAAGCAATGATGTATTTCCCATAATAACAAAGCACATTTACCCAGCTACTTGCATTTTAAACAAACATTAGGCACATCAGGTGATAACTGACTGTGGCTTTGAAGACCACATAATTATTTACAGATGCCCTAACTCAATGATATTATGAGAGTGGATTGGTAGAGATAGTGTGCACATGAGAATACTTTTTTGTATTATATTATGGAATTATTTTAGTTCTCAGATGACCACAATATATTTCCTGATTTATTGAATCATATGGTATGGACAATGAGAGGTTTCCTCAGGAAAGATGACTTATGATGCCAGCTCTGAATCTTTCCATTTCACAGAAACTATTTTCAAATGCAACTCACCCTTGTACCTAAAGTGTGAAAGACATTCTCCGCAATGTAATATATATATATATATTTTTCTTCACTGTGTCAGCATATTTAGTGAGGCTTTTCAATTTTTGCCTTGCAAAGTATGTCATGTGCTTAAGATATTCCTGTTCCTACTTAACCTGTCCATATCAATCATCTCCAATATATTTATACACACATAAACATGCACACACTTCTTTTAAGAAAAATTAGGAAAGGACTGATGAACAGAAAGGCCAAAGCAATGTGCCAGAGAAGGTATGGGATTTCTTTCTCCCTACAACACACTTTTGAAGATTGATAGGTCCTACACATGCCTATCACAACATGTGTACATCATCCAATGTCCCAAATGCCCCAATAGCAACTAAGTGGGTGAAACCAAACAATCCCTACTTTTTCAAATGAACTCATACAAGAAAATGATAAAAAACAAAAACACCGTATTACCTGTAGGCAAATACTTTTCACAGAACCATAACTTTATATCTGACCTATCAATCCTCATTTTCAAAGGAAACCTGCACAACACTTTCAAAACATGCGCCTGGGAGCTTAAATTCATGACTTTGCAAGACTCTAAAAATCATTGACCAAATAGAGGCACTGGATTTATTGCTTATTATAACAATCTATAACATACTAACAACGATGCCCCTACCCCACCCCAAACCCTCATTCTTCCCCTCCTTTCCTTTTTTCCCAATGATAGGAGTAGTATTAACAGGCCACCTCACCTTGAATGTCCCTTGAAATATATGTTAACTACTTACCCTAAACAATCTGTTCCACCTTGTTTAGCTGTGGCACTCTCCGTGCATTTCTAAGACCTGAAGAAGAGCTCTTTGTGAACTCAAGTTTGTCTCTCTCACCAACAGAAGTAATAAAAGATATTACCTCACCCACCATGTCAGTCACAGGTCTGATAGCACTCAAGAATTTTTTTTCATGGACTGAGGCATGCCCACTTCTTCAATCAATGGAATAGACATTGATTTCACACAGTAAAATACCAGGTTTTCATATAAGGGTAGCACTTCTATTCTGCACATTATGGCTTATTTCTTCCTTCTGAATAAAAAGTAGTGACTGAGAAGCTATGCTAAAGAGGCATAACATTCTTGAAAATATTTTTTTTCCATAGTGGGATTTTAAAAATCACCTAAGTGTTTTAGTGCACAAGTCCCATTGAAAATTAATTGGCCTCTGGTTCCAAGCCACTTAGGTTCTTATGAAAATCCCACCCTTGAGCCTATTGTGGATACTGTAGAGACTCCTAAATTCCATAATGGGTACATTGTAAGCTAATTAATTAGCCAGTTAGATCTGTGAATGATACTATAGAGCTTGCTAAAGGCTACACTTTTTTGAGATGGGAGCATTGAGAAAGATCCACAGCTGCATAAACTGGCAGACTGTAAATATGTCAATTTACTCTAACTGAGCATCTGGCCTGATATCTCCCAGACCATACTCTTATCGAACATAGACCACCAATAGAAATATTATTTAAAATCTGAGCCTGCCCTCCCACTCAAGGAAGAATACCAAAAGACTTTTCAGGCACAAAGACATGTTGCTGAAGACTATAATGTAAATGACTGACAGTATTAAGATATTAAAGCCTGTGTTATTGGTATTCAGGGTTACTGATGACTTGATAAATTTGGGTCAGTGGGGGAATATTGCAAGTGTGACCCAATTAAACTTGAAGATTTTGATGTTCAGAGTCACAGGAACTAAGGGACAAAGCATCTTAGAGGATGAAGTAATCTAATAACTTGTCTTTTCCCTTTTTCTTCTTTTCAGGTGTCGGAGAAGCAGAAGGAATATTAGAAGAACTGGGAACTGATTGTTAGTGACATAGTAAAGATTAGCATAATACAATTTAATTAGTGTAAGTTTAAAGCACAGCACTGAAAATCATTGTTTACAAAAAGATGTATTATGTGTCATTCTGTCTGCATAGTTAATAATCTGTACAAAAAAAAATCTTAAATGCCAATTTCATTTTGCTGGTTGGTTCTAATTTGTTAGTTCTGTAAGCTTTGTGTAGTGACAATTATTTTACCAGATATGTGTTTTGGCTGTTAATGTGAATTTTAATATTTGGGGATGTGGCATTATTCCTGTGTGTTTCCTGGTTAAATCCTAATATTGCTGTGATTTATTCTGCACATTGTCCAAAGCTTCCTCCTGCTGCTTGATGGACTTTGGAGAAAACATGCTTACAACTGGTTGTACAATTGAACGAGTGGGAGTTTTCATTCAGATGGAGGTCCAGGAATTCAAAACTGGGACACTTTCCACAGAAACTTCAACACAGCAATCTCTTTCCATATGATTCATTTCAATCATGTCCATTTATGGAACCCTGCCAAATTAGCTACTTTCAGGAACCTCATATAAACTGTCTGTTTAGCGTTTCAGTGTGATGCCCCTCTGCTGAACAGTTGTTGTACACAGTAATCTTCCCCAACAGCTCTACTTTTCCCATGTTGCAAGAATTACTGTTTCCTATTCTTGGCTAGCGAGGATCCAGATTTCTAGTCTGTTCAGCAGCAACAAAGGCAATTAATATCGCCAAAAAATTCAACAAGGCAGACTTAGCTTTGACATTTTCTTGCAGATTGTGTATTTTAGTAGTTACAGTACATAGCAAAATACCTCTTCCAATATCTTGTACATATTGCAAAAGGAAGAGGGTGTAAATTACTCTGATATAAATCATCCATTACTCAGTATAGGGAAAAATGATTAATTAAAAGGCACAAATGGGAATTAAATTCTCCACTGACATTGATTTCCAAAGGTAGTAGGGTGACAAACTCCTCTTCTTGTCTTTGAAAATCTCTCAGCCCTCTGAAGAGTAACAGATGTACAGCATGTTTAAGAACTGAAAACTCCAAGCATTCTCCCTATACACTCTATTTATGTACATATTCTGAGAATGAAATCTAAAGTGAAAGAATCAAACAGAGAAATAAAAACAGCAGTTTACTTCTGTAAGGTGATCAAGTGGATATTACTGAGGACAGGTCCCTGAAAGTTAGACAAAGAATAGCTGTAGGGAGGACACGGTCAAATTAACTACACAGATTTAATGACAAACACTTCCAGTGTCAGCAGAATCAAAGGCCTTTTTTTTTTGTGTGAGAGTGAACACAGTCAAAATGTCAAAATCTTTGTTCCTGGAAATCAAGAGCAATTGCTTTGCAAATTGTCCAGCAATGTTGGGCTACAATTTTGAATGCTTTCTAAGCCAGGGGTTGTTAATGTAATCAGAAATGAGAATGCCTCATGCAAATACAGGCAAGCACATGGAATTAGACAGGGTTGGCATATTTAAATAGAGTTCAACTTTTGGCACATATAAATATTGTGGAACTGCAGAGAAATAGATGGTGAGCACAAGAAATGCTCACACTTTTACCATTTTCCATAGACAATTCTGTGGGCAAGTTAATAATTTGAGGGAACGTTAAAATAATACTATGCATAATTAATTCAAATGATAATACCAGGGATAGAATACAGTGTCTCCATTCTAGGCACTTTTCAACAAAAGAGTTCAAAACCATTAATGTGAACTGCAAATAAAGAGTTCAATTATATCCACTAAGAACCTGAGTCTCTGGAGAGGAAGAAATGTCACTTAACTTCTCCCAAGCATTGATGCCTGGAGGAGTTATACCTTTATAGGACATAATATCTCCAGACACACTATGAGAATGAGCTGGACAGTTGCTACTGTGGAAAATGAGTAGTTAATGCTTTCTCCAGGGTAGCTCTTCCAATGCACAGGGTCAGATGGATCATAGCCTGTCCCTTGCATGGTTATGGCTAAGGCTACAATTTACTCACAGGTATTTTTAGTAAAAGTCATGGACAGGTCATGGGCAATAAACAAAAATTCATGGTGTGGGAGAGTGTGGGGGTGGAGCCAGGGCCGGCTCCAGACCCCAGCGTGGCAAGCACGCACGTGGGGCGGCCCTTTCCCGGGGGGGCGGCAGGCTGGGCCGGCGGACCTGCCGCAGTCATGCCTGCGGGAGGTCCACCGGAGCCCCGGGACGACCGGACCTGCCGCAGGCATGACTGCGGACGGTTCACTGGTCCCGCGGCTCCAGTGGACCTCCCGCAGGCATGACTGCGGCAGCTCAAGCGGAGCCGCCGGACCTGCGAACCGTCCGCAGCTGTGGGAGGTCCAGCCGAGCCGCGCGACCAGCGGACCCTCCGCAGTCATGCCCGCGGGAGGTCCGCTGCTCCCGCGGCTCCGGGGCGCCTCCCGCGCATGACTGCTTGGGGTGGCCAAAAAGGTAAAGCCGCCCCTGGGTGGAGCCACTGCTGAAGGGAGATGTCTGGGGAGGCCAGTGCTAGGGGCGGGGGGCACCCAAGGCCAGCAGGACCAGCTGCCAGGGGCCAGCGGACCGCAGCTGCAAAGTCACAGGGGTCGCAAAAAGTCACAGAATCCATTACTTCTGTGAGCTCCATGACAGACATGGAGCCCTACTTATGGCTCCTCTGGGGCTAGCTAGTTCTCCTGGCTGTACTAGCTGCCTGCTACAGCAGTGAGCTTATCAGCTCAGATTCCTGAATTATGTCTGTTTCCTATATGGGTGTGCTAGGTGTTGGGTGGGTTTCCTATGCATTCACATCCCTCTAGATCACCTATGCAAGGGCAGCAACAACCAGACTCAAAACATAGAAGATAAAATTGGTACATGTATAACAGAAAATCATCTCACTTGATTCATTTTAAAAGAAAGAGCCAAATGGAGTGAGTTATTTTTTTCATAAAATTACAAAAACTGTGGCCTGAAGGTCTAAAGGGCAAAAAGCTCTCTGTCACTATCTGTTGGGAAAAAGCAGAAAGTACAGCTTTAGAGAGAGCTTTTTTTGCATAATCTTTCTATCCAGAATTCCTTGAGTGATATGATATTTTGAAAGCCATCGTTTCTGTACATAAACTCAGAACTGGTCAGATAGTGAAACTGAGAAGTGGGAGAGGGATGGAGCAGGAATTCAGCTCAAGACTCCTCTCCACAGCAAATCCTCCACTGTTAAGAGATCTTCAAAATGAGAGATGGCACAGATTGAGGACTTTACTATGGTAGATGACACAAATGTGGCACTGAAACCCCAGAGAAGAACAGCAGAGATGTGTGGATTCTGGTGAAGCCCCTTCTATCCAGCCAATAAATGAAGTTGAAATCACCACAGTTGGGTTAGATGGCGGATCCTCAGTCCCAAGGGACTCGGATGAGCCTTCTTGAATGCGTCTGAGGACTCTGGGGCTACACTACCTACTGACACCTAACTGAGAGTGGAGTTTAGTGGATGGGGGAAATGAGAGTGATGAGGTAAGGAGACATTTGCCACTTGGATGTTCACACCAGCTGGTGGAAAACTCAGTTAATTGTCCACTGCCAAAGTTACTATGAGGAAGTATGTTACTTATTGTTAAGAACATAAGATCGGCCATACAGGATTAGACCAATTGTCCATCTAGCCAAATATTCTGTCTTCCAAGAGTGGCCAGTGCCAGGTGCTTCAGATGGAATGAACAGAACAGGGGAATACATCCCCTGCTTCATGGGTGGCACATAAACTGCCAGCCCAGCCCAGACCCTTCTGCCTGAGGCCCCGCCCCTTCTGTGCCCCCACTGCAGCTGCTGATCCCTGCCCCAAGCCCAAGGCTAGCTCCTCAGGTGCAGTTGAAGCCCCCAGAGTGCCGGAGCACCAGGAGGGCAGGCACTGTGGCTGCAGCTTCCTCAGCCCTGGAGCACCAGGAGGGTGAGTGGTGTGGTTGCATTTCCCACCATCCCAGAGCAATGGAAGAGTGGGTTGCTTGACAGCAGCCCAGGAGCACCGGTAGAGAGGGCAGTGGGGCCACAGCCCTGCCCAGCCCTGGAGTTCCGGGAGGGTGTGTGGCATGGTTTGAACTGGAGCCACCCCACAGGGAAACTGGAGCCACAGTGAGCAGGAACCATGTGTTGTGGGGGAGGAGAGCTATGAGTGGAGGGTGAGCCTAGCTGTTTGGGGAGGCAGAGCCTCCCCCAGCCTTTGATACCGACTGCCCATGCCCTGCCGTCCACTCCCAGTTTCTGGAAGTCAGAGTTTAGGAACACCCAGCACATGCAGTTGCGTCCCTGACCAGGTTGGCTAATATCCATTAATGGACCTATCATCTATGAACTTATCTAATCTTTTTTAAACCCAGTTATACTTTTGGCCTTCACCACATCCCCTGGTAACAAGTTCCATAAGCTGATTGTGCATTCTGTGAAGTATTTCTTTGTTTTAAACCTGCTGCCTACTAATTTCATTGGGTGACCCCAGGTTCTTGTGTTATATAAAGAAGTAGATAATCAGTTCCTTATCCACTTTCTCCATACCATTCATGATTTTATAGACCTCTGCTATACCCCTTTCAGTCCTCGATTGTCCAAGCTGAAAAGTCCAAGTCTTTTTCAGTTCTCCTCTAATGGAAGCTGTTCCATACTCTTAATAAAGTTGTTGCCCTTTTCTACTATATATTTTTATTGATGGGAACAACCAGAACACTGTACAGTATTCAAGGTGTGGGCATACCATGAATTTATATAGTATTATTATAATTTCTTTCTAATTATCTATTACAGGGGTCGGCAACCTCTGGCATGCAGCTCGCCAGCGTAAGCACCCTGGTGGGCCGGGCCAGTTTGTTTACCTGCCGCGTTGGCAGGTTCAGCTGATCGCGGTTCCCACTGGCCGCGGTTCACCGTCCCAGGCCAATTGGGGTGTCGGGAAGCCGCGGCCAGCACATCCCTCACCTGCTTGAGTGCCATTGCACATTGAGTGGATATTTTCAGAGAACTATCCACGACTCCAAGATCTTTTTCTTGAGTGTGAACAGCTAATTTAGATCCCACCATTTTGTATGTATATTTGGGATTCTGTTTTCCAAGGTGCATTACTTTGCATTTATCAACATTGAAATTCATCTGCCATTGTGTTGCCCAGTCACCCAGTATTGTGAGGTCCCTTTGTAACTTTTTGCAGTCTGCTCTGGACTTAACTGTCTTGAATAATTTTGTATCATCTGCAAATTTTGCCACCTCATTGTTTACTCATTTTTACAGATCATTTTTGAATATGCTGAATGGCACTGGTCCCAGTACAGATATCTGGGGGCCACCACTCTTTACTGCTTTCCATTCTGAAAGCTGAACATTTATTCCTACCCTTTGTTTCCAATCTTTTAACAAGTTCCTGATCCATGACAGGAGCTTCTCTTTTATCCCATGACTGGTTTACTTTGGTTAAGATCATTTGGTGACAGACCCTGTCATAGGCTTTCTGAAAAGTCTAAGTACACTATATCCCACTGAATCAAATGGGTTCACACTGGTTTGTTGATTCCCTCACAGAATTCTCATAGGTTGGTTATGCATAATTTCCCTTTACATTCATTTAGACATATTCTTGCTGTGTTTCCCAAGTTGGTGCTGTGATCCTTTTTTCTGCCCAAGAAAGTTTTCCTTGTTTCATATACAGACTCAGTGGTTGTGAATGGGGAATATTGTTATTAAAGACAACCAGGGAAGGTATTTTGTGATTCCAGAAATTCTGGGTGGGGGTTCAAGCTGATAGTGTTTGTTAGGTTTAAGAGGGACACCTATCTATTTGAACTTGGCCCTTGTTGCTGCTGACTGCACTTGGTGGAAGGATTATGTAAATAAAAGCAAGAAAACCTCTTCTTACTCACTTTCAGCTACTAAGATGCTTCTAGAGGTTGGTATTGTGAGGAAAAAGAAGGAAGATCCCTCACAATTCAATCCCTTACGAAATCAAATGTCAGGACCCATAAAATAGCTGTTTCCTCATGGTACCCCAAGAGGAACAATATTTAAATAACAACATGACAACAAACCATTTTGAAGTTTAAAACCATCAGAGCCATATGAGGTGTCCTTTACCTTTAATTAAAGTTGGCCCAAAATGGCAACAACCAAAACTGTAAATATTTCCTCAGAAAATTGAACTATGGAAAACTGTCACCAACTCCACCTGTAAAGGTAAAGATGACAGAAGCCATAACATTTTAGCAACATATTAACACTAAGGAAAATCAGGCAATTTGCTAGTGAGTGGGGGCCCTGAAGTGAGAGGTGCCCAGTGTCCTTCACTCGCATGGACTTCTGTGGAAATTGAAAGCACTCTGCACCTCACAGAATCAGGCCTCACTTGTTTTCCTCTTTCCATGTAATGGAAGTAACAAACCTATGAATTTTAGTAAGCCTTGCTACTTTTCTATCTGTTCTAGACACTACTGCTATTAGCCATATAAAGCTTTGGCTCCACCCCAATCAACCTGTTTCATCACATATCAACCATTACCCACTCCTCTTGTCTTCCCCACACTCCCTCTCGTCAGCTACCTTCCCCAAACAAAACCTCCTCTCTCTGCCTCCCACCCCTCCTGAGTTCTTTATTCCTCCTACACATCCAGTGGGAGATCTACTGTCTGGAGCTATTTGGGTGGAATGAAATTCACTCTTCTCCCTTATCTTCAAGGATGGATGTTGCAGGACCTGGCTGCCACTGTGACCTGCTGACACAGGGATGGAGCGGATTCTTCATTTCACACCTACACTTAATCTCAGAGGAAGGGGAGTTGTCAGGTGATTTTCATGCCCCATAGAAGGGATAAGATAAAGGGTGCGGAGGTGCTGGCAGACAGATTAGGCTACCAATGTCCTCTGTTTCCCTGCAAATTGGCTGGCTAACCAAATGTTTGCTGCCATCTCTTCAAAGCACTGAGTTCTCAATCAGTATCTTAGGGGCAGTACATTTGATTGCATATTTTATATGTCCCCTCATGACCAACTATTTGAAACCAACAAAACTCACCTAGGGAATTGCTAAGATTCATTTAACCTGGTACAAAGCATATCACAAAGATGGGTCTCACAGATTTCACACCCACCTCCAGCCCTGGACTCCTATCCACTGAAGGATGCTGTCTTCTTTCTTTTGTGCTATCTGCTCAGCCTCATTATATGCTGGTATCTTCTCTTCTACCTCCCTGCCCCCGCCAGACCCCTGATTGGGTGAATATAGAAACCAGATAGGCTACTGGCATCATAAGGCAAAAGTAGTGGAAGAGAACAGCAGCTAAAATAATAAAATAAAAGTATAGAAAGTTTCACAGAGGGATTCTTACCAGCCCCCAAGGCAGCAGCAGAGGCAGAAGCAGCAAGAACATCAGAAGGCTCGGTACAGTCTAGATAATCAGGAGATCTCTCAGGCAGCAATTCGTTCTTCGTGGGGGGGGTGTTAAAAACGGGGGTACGCTCAAAAATAAAACGAGAGCGGAGAAAGGACCCCCAGAACCCCTGGCTGATCAGACCAGGCAGCAATGCAGGAACCTTTCTAAAGTCTGTTCAGAAAATGTCTGGTTATAAAGGCGAACCCAGGCAGCTTCCCGTCAGTAACTCCAATTGGCTCCCCATCTTACAGGGAGGAGAGAAGGCAGGGAAAAGACTGCAGGCAGCCACAGAGACATGCCTTGGCAGAGTCCTGTGCAATAGGTGACTCAAAAGCACATGAGGTCTATGAGTCATGCCCAGGATCTTAAAAGCACAATAGATCTTGCAGCTCTGGACATTGCCTACCCTACACCAAGCCCAGGTTTAACAAGGTGATAACAGGACTAACCCTTTGAACAGGGCAGTGGTCCCACTTAGCACGCAGCACAAGTGGCCATTCCTTTGAGAAGGGCAATGGCTCTTGTTAAACAACTTAAGGGGCCCTCCCTTTGAGAAAGGCAGTGGCCCTGGTAAACAACTTAACAGCCAGGGAGGGGCGGCCACAGGAGGAGAACAAGAACAAAATGGAGTAAGGGGACAGCTGTAAGAACAAAATGGAACTGTAACAGACAGCTGCCATTCAGTAGTCTCCACCTATAGCTGCCTTACACTACCTATTATATAGACCATTTATATGGGCCTGGTGTGGAATCCAGGAATAGATCCCAGATGCTTAGACTCTTATGCAGGAGTTTATTAATGAATAATGGACTAATTGAAATGATAGACTAATTCTTCAAGCTATCATGACTTTTAGGTGCCAGTATATCCATGCAAAACAGTCATATGCAATACTTTGGAAATCTAGCCCAGAATGACTTGCTTGCAAACCTTTGAAAATACTGCCTATTGTTTTAATCTCATACAGTAGTACGTACCATTGGGTTACTGCAAAGATCAGCTAGAAAACAACTGTTGTATAACAAGCAGGTCTTGCCTTAATTCTGAAAATTAAGTTTTATTGAGAGGCTTGAGATTAAGACATTCCAGAGAATCAATTACTGAAAAATGGAGTTCACTGCCAATGTAAAAGAATAAAGAAGCAGAGAGAGAGAGTAGCTCTTGTTTCTGTGGCTTCAGTACAGCCCTATTCACTTCTTACACCTTTCAGTGAATTTTGTACTGCTCATTGCAACACAAATGGCTAATTTATTTGAAACTCAGTTATTTCTAACAATGGCTTTCCTAAGTACAAGGAACTATAAAAGAGAAGGCAATAAGAATAAAATATCCATTTTTGTCATGTAAAGCACAGGGGGAAAGAGAAATGAGGGTTTAAGAGAATGCTTTGCAATAGATTTAAATAATGCTAAACATTAGCACTGCTTTGTGGGAGTAAGAACCATAAAGCTTTTGGCCGAAAGGCATTGTAATATAATGACACTGGGCTCTGTTTTCAGAGCATGATGTTCTGGGAGAACTGTAGTATTCAGATGAAACTGGGGAAGATAAAACTATTCAGACCAATACACAGCATTTTTTCTGTTTGGTTTTTCTTAACTCTGAAGTAGCTCTGATGATGCCCGGCTTGTTTGTACTATTGTCTGTGGTCATGCATTTTCACCTGTCCAAAGAAGAATTCCCAATCTTCCAAATACTGTGTTGTTAAAAACAGTCCTGCTCTCACTAAAATGGATTGTTTGGCACCAACACTGAGCCAAGTCTCTGATTTAAGTGTCAATATGCAGGGAAGCTATTCCATATGACGGTAGCTCCCCATAGATGTAAAATTTCATAATCAGTGCTGCAAGATACAAGCAATGAGGTTGTGTACTCTCTCTGCAATCACAGAACCTCAATCTTTACATGGGGAGATATGAATTAAGACAATTTTCACAATGATTTTCCATATGCTTCTTACTTTCAGTGAACACATAAATTTATTAAGTTATATTTCAGTATTCAATTAAAGACCCTAAGGTGCTGAGTCCCAAGTCAAATACTTTTTGGCATGTTTCCTCTTCAAAATCACTTTCCCCAACAGAAGGTCATAGTGCTATACAACCTGCTGTAAAAATAACTTCTTCTCCTGAGCAGTGAAAGGAAAATTAGGTTTCTTCTTTTCATTTCAGTGGTTCCTGAATTGCAGACAAGGAATTAATCCTGCTGTTTCAGGAATTTATATCAGAAATCCAAGCAAGAATATTTAACTGCTGAATGGACAGTAACTATTGCAGAATGATCAGAAGCAGGCCCAGTAAAAACCTCAGTAGTGGCATGTTATTCCTCCCAGAGAGCATATGAAAGCCATATCACTATAAAACACCCACAGTGCTGTGTGCTAATTATTGTACCTGGACACCCTGTTAGTCTTAACGCATTAGTTGGTACTAGACTTTAACTATTTATTGAGAAATAGAGGCATCAGTATAACAAATGACCTTAAGACCTTAATGCAAGGTCTTTCATTTCTAAATACCATTTGTTACTGGTCTCTAAACACAGATGCATTGACTTCCTTGAACCAGTTAGCATCAAAGGCTATGAAACAGCTATTTCAAAGTCTACTGAAATAAGTGTCAATAGTCATTGATAAAATGATATCTACATAGAAAATATGCTTGCATTACATCCAATAATATTTTACCATGTGCTGTTTTCAGGAAACAGCAGAGTTCTAAATCAGAACAAAACCAAATTTCAAAATATTAATATCATCCCCAAAACAGAATAACCTTTCTCTGTCAGTTCTAATGACTAACCACTGGAACAAACTAGCAAGTGAAGTAGTGATTCTCCATCTTTTGATATCTTCAGATCAAGTCTGGATGCCTTCCTGGGAGATATAATTTAGCCGAACAGTTTATGTTTTACTCAAACACAAGTTGTGTGGCTGAATATAGGGGTAAGTGGGTGAAATATAATGGGATATATGTAAGGTCAGATTGGATGATTTAATATGATTACTTCTGGCCTTAAACTCTATGAATGAATCTTTGAATCTTTATTTATTTGTGTAATTGCTATCCCTTTTAATAGTGAAGTTAATCTCTAAATATGATTCCAATGGAAGTCAATGCTGCCTTTGAGTCTACAGGCAGTCTAAAATAATGGGCCAAATTCTCTGCTGATGTAAGTTTATGAAGCTCCTTTGATGCAAAGAGAGTCTCACTATTTACATGAGTAAAGAATCTGACTCAATACTTCTAAGAAAACTGTAATGTGGACCTATTCATCCCAATGGGTGGTTAACTGAAGGCTAGCTATATCAAATGGTATTTAATGCGGTATTTAGCAGTAAGAGTGGAATGAAATCAGTGAATGATTTGATCCCCATGACTATGCTAACAGGATGGAGTGGAAAGAATTGATGCCAGAGCAGCATTGGAATAAGCTAACAGGAGTAGCAGGGCAACTATGAAGTGGGAAGGGGTAAAAAGAGAGAGAGAAAGAGAGAGAGAAGAAGAAAGTAACAAGATACGTAACTGATGTCCCCTCACACGTTTGCCTGTCAAAGGTTTATATTGTTTTTCAAGTGTTGTCTTAGACAAGCTCTAAGCAGTTTGGGCCAGGGACCATATATTTCTAGATATTTAGATAATGCCATGCACTAGAGTCCAGATCCTGAGATGGTCTCTGTGCACTACCACAATACAAATAATAATAAAGAATAATAATTTTTGAGGGAAAAAGTGACAGGATTTAAAGACAGTCTCAAGTGGGAAGAGAAAGAAAGAGAAATTAAATATATTGAGGTTATGCATTTGGGAAAAAGGATGACTTTTCATTTATCAATAGTGATGGAAAACCCAGGATTTAAGGAGGAAAAATGAGGGAGCAAGTTAATCCATATCTATCTAATGCCTAAAGGTACTTATATGATGTCCATTATCACTGTATCTGAGCTCCTCACAATCTTTAATGGATTTATTCCTGGAATAAGAAGGTTCAATTCCAATAAAGTTGAGAGCTAAACAGAATTTCCCCCCCAAAGATTTCAAAGTTCATCATGTTATGTTTGAACTGGTAGTGGGACCTCCAGGATGATATGTCGCAGAGACCTAAATGCAAGACTAAATGGAGCGCTACGCTCCATGGTGAAAAAGTAGATGATGTGTAGGGGGGGTTAGTGATGAGATACTATATTTGAAATAGCTAGTCACAGTCTATAGCTGTATTAGAAACAATAAGGAAGGGAAGACATGCTTTATATTATGCTTTTCTGGGTATAAAAATAGAATTCTTGTGAATGCTGATGAATCTAATCCTTCTTGAAAGCTGATGAATTCTTATATCAAGAACTGAAACCAAACTCTTTTCAAATGGTTTTCATTTTAAGTTTTTTTATTGAGATGGGCTATTTAGATTGATGATTATTTGGCTATATGGAACACTGGTTTGAGTTTGAGCTCATTGTAAACCCTGTTTCTTCCAGGAAACATCATTGATTCATTTCAGCTTAAAAAAAAGTGTTTTGTGCTTGCCGAAGGGTGATTTGCTTGTATTGTTTACAGACTGGAAGTAAAATTGAACAGTAGGCAATTTGATTATTTCTACTTATCAATAATATTTAGGGCATTTTCAGACCTGCTATTTTGTTAAAACCATAATACAAAAAGCTGAAAATTGGTTTTGACTGCTAAATCTGAAGTATTGAAAACCACATGGAGCTGGTCACGAAATGTCTAGTTTGCAGATATTTGTACAATTTGAAATGAGACCACATCCACTGGTTCATTTAGATGCACTTTATGTTGAGTTTGCTAGTGCCATTCCGGAAAATATACAGTGGAATATGACATCATATTTTAACTTTGTTATATCCAAAATCAATGGCAAAGCCATACTTCATATTTATCTATTAATGTAATAGATTTGGTTCTGCAGCAGTGCCCTAAAAGGAAGATAAATTGGTCAGACTCTTCAGTGACCTTTGTACAAGAACAAAGAATACAGAGTCTGTTATTACTAGAAACAAAATAAATAAATAAATAAACAAACATTAGCTACCTTCTTGTTATTTCAGTATACATAGTGCAATTTAATGGACATAAGTATTTGCCTTTTTCAGAAATGTCAAAAGCATATCACAGGGCTGGCCAGAAAAAAAAACAAAAAACATTTCTGTTTCTTGAAAATTCAAGGTTTTGGTTTTGTTCCAATGGAGAATGCAATAGAGACCTTTTGAATTGTTTGTGAAATAAGGAGAAAGAGTAAGAAAGAGTGAGAGAGAGAGACTGACTCTGCCGCAGTGGTGGGCAACCTGTGGCCTGCGGGCCGCTCGCAGTCCATCAGGGTAGTCCACTGGCGGGCTGCAAGACAGTTTGTTTACATTGACCATCCGCAGGCACAGCTGCCCGCAGCTCCCAGTGGCCGTGGTTTGTCGTTCCTGGACAATGGGAGCTGCAGGCAGCCATGCCTGTGGATGGTCAATATAAACAAATTGTCTTGCGGCCTGCCAGTGGATTACCCTGATGGACCACAGGTTGAGCACCACTGCTCTATAGCCTAGCGGTTAATGCATGAGTCTGGGATGTGGGAGATCTTTCTCTCCCTGCAATGAAAATGTCATTGAAACCTACCTGGTTCCACAAAACATTTCCATTTTGATGAAACACTCTATTCCATCAGAGAACGGTTTAATCAAAAATGCTCCAACCAGCTCTACATATCAAGTAGATTCAAAGCAGTGTTTTTGGATCAATTCCCTTAAAGCCTTGATTTTCCACAGCACATAACTTCCTCCTCTTACTTTCTACTATTGTACATAAAATGGAGATTTTACATTCTTCAAAGGGAGTCTCACAGCTCCTTTCTTTACTTTGGCTTGCTGCAGCTGTCACTTTAGTTCCAACAGAGTCATAAATATTGGGAAGCAGAACTTCTCTCATCTCCTGAAGAAAACAAACATTGAAAAGCAAAATGAAATTTTATAGGTTTCTCTAGAAAGATCAGTGGGTAAGAAAGCTGAATTTGGAGCCATGGATTCTGGCATGATTATTAACTTGTCCCCAACTTTTCTCTGTGTCTTTGGGTATATAACTAAAGGCCAAATTTTCAGAAATTTTCATATACGATTGCACATATATTTGCATACCTAATATGCACACGCAGCTGCTATAAGTGCACATGAAACAGTGGCAGATGCATATGTAAATGACCAGTTATGTTGTGACACTCTGTACCCAAAAGCAACACCCTGATATTTCACCCCCCCCATTTACCATGGTGATATGATTATGACATGTTTTGTGAAAAGTATGACTTGTATGGTATCATTTTAAAAGTCTTAATCTGTTGAATATTAATATCTTGTTGAATTGTATGTGCTATCATTGTATGTGGAATTATGAAGTTTTGCTATATGTTACTGAAATATGTTGTGAAGTTGGTAACACCCACAACCAGCCTTTCAGATACAACAATGGGGGCAGCCAGACACTGATGATGGTCCATTAAGGGGAATACATCCTTACAAGGACTACCCCAGGATCTGTATAAAATAGAGACCTCTCAGAGACAGCAGGTAGACAATGGAGACTGTTTGACTCATGTCATAGCAAAAGATCTTTCCAGCAAGCTAGAGGAACCTATAAAGGAGGGGAAGTGACATAATCATTTGTCCTCACTCCCCCCCACAACTCAACCCCTGGAAACACATCTGGAGGACAAAGACTGTGTAGGAAGGAACTATACCATCAGGGTAAGACACTTCTTGATTCAAATCTTGTCTAGTTTACAGAACTCAGATTGCTATTCTACTTTTATTTTGTAGGTGACCAACACTATCTGCACACCTATAACTTATAATCACTTAAAATCTATCTTTCTGTAGTTAATAAATATGTTTTATATTTGAACTAAAATAGTGGGTTTTGCTTGAAGTAAATCTGATCAGGAACAAGAGTTGGTGCATGTCCTCTCCACATTGAGGGAAGGGCGGACTGGGTAACAAACGTACCTGATCAGGCTTCTGACCAGGGTAATACAGTGCAGGTCTGGGTCCGAGGCTGGTGAGCTGTGAGGAATTGGCTGGAGCCTCTCTATTGTTAGAGAGGAACCTGTCACATATGTAATTTACATGCACTGTTACTTCAGGTAATATCAATAAGTGCATGTAAAAATTACCCTATAACATTTTCCTGTTGATTTTCAAAAGAATGAAACCATCCTGTAGAATTCCATATCAGGACTATAATTTTCTATTGAATTCTATAAGGTGATAAAAAACACACACAAACAACTATGAAACAGTTATGATTTTCTATTAAATTCCATAGGAATATTTTACAAGTATAGGCATTCGAGTCTGCAAACGGTGTTTTGACAATTTTACCCTTATTCATTTTGCCTCAGTTTCTTACATACCTAACTTGAAAGGTGTTGAGGATCAACTAATGAATGAATGAGCTGAAATGTATTAAGGGGTAGGAAAATTAAAAGCATTATATAACTGCTAAATATTATTACTACTTGAATAATTGTCTCAGTCCTCACACAGTACTCTGCCCACTTCTACAAGACTTCACGGCTTTATGTGACTGGAAAAATATGTTTTTTAAATTGCAAAGTTAATCCAGCTCAGAAACGGATTAGCAACAGCACATTACTTTAGCAATGGCACCAATGCTGATGAAGGGCAGCCATGTCAATGTCTCCAGCTGGGATTACGGCTTTTTAAAAACATATTACATCTACATAAATGTTCTTTTGGCTGCCTGCATCGAGGACCATCTGTTTGGATGGTTAGATGCTCACGTACATGTTGGTAGGACCCCTGCCACTAGGCAGAGGTGCCAGATAACAATGGGTTTAAGATGGGCAGGCCTGCAGAATGTTATGTAGGGCATCTGTTCTATAGGAACAGAGGAGGGAAGTCCATCTTCTGTGACAGCCCCCCACACAGTCACCACATTCCTGCTTGCACTTAGTGACACCTGTTCATAGTTGTGTGCCAAAAAAAGAAAGTGTTCAAAAAAGAATAATTCTTAAACAATGGGAAAAGTAAAACTGTTTACAGGCATGTCTGGCTGGCAAAATAAAAATAGGTTGTACTGCAGTGGTAATTTGGGAAACCCCACGGAAGGCTGTCTAACTGGGCAATGAACAGAACTACAAAGAGTAAATCAGACACAGCTATAACCACAACTTCTGCATTTGACAATAGAAATAGGCAACAAATTCCTGATCCCCAGCTGGGTGTGTGATTCCCTTTTTAGAGTTGTAGCAGTTTTTGAACGTTCTAGAAAATAAGCAAAAACTACATGAACCTTCTGTTATATTGGCATAATCTTGCTACATTGATATAATATTATTCTTCTGAATGCATGACCAAACGACTCCAGTGTTTATGAAGGCTTCAAACTGAAATAGCAGTGTAAAATCTACATAAATAACAGATATGCATTTACGTTGTTTCACAGTCCTGTACATATTAAATGAAAAAGGAAATTTCAACATGCATGTGCAAAACTGATTTTCAAATCTTCTATAATTTAAAATACTTTGTAAGTCATCCTGTAGTTGTCATCAGAAACGAGTCATTTGGGAAATGTCAGCCTGTAATATCTAACTAATTCTAAGTCATGGATACACACACATATCTTTGAAAAAAAATCCACCCCCCCAACCTTACAATGTATGTTTTCCCATCAAGAATAGCTGAAAGACTTTACCCAAGCTTTTAAAAAGAAAAGAAAAAAACGCCTTTGGACTGAGACCCTACCTGAAAAGTAATGGTTAAGAATTAGATTTTAAAAATAAAATAAAAGAGGCATAGAGCTGATTACACTCTTTGTTATATATGATACTCACTTAGACAGACATTTTGACACTCTTACTCTGAGTGCTACATTACTGTGCAATTAGAGTGTGATCCAGAATCCAGTGAAGTCAATGGTGGTATTACTGAATGTAATGGGTAAAGGATCAGCTCATTAGTCCCATTGGTCTGATTGATAAAAGTATGGGACAATTTGAG
Source organism: Mauremys mutica (assembly GCF_020497125.1). NCBI lineage: Eukaryota > Metazoa > Chordata > Testudines > Geoemydidae > Mauremys > Mauremys mutica. The sequence continues at coordinate 105,116,864 of NC_059076.1, read as the reverse complement.
TAAGCATCAGTATTAAGAGGTTCTTGCAAACCAATCACAATTTCATTTGAATCCATTTGCTGAACAGTTTGAACAAATTATTTTCCAGACTATAGTGGTGGTTGCAAACAGTTCACTTAGGCTAGTCACTATTCATATTCGCATTGTGTGGTTGGTCTTCTAAGTCACATGACATTTTTCCTGCTTCCTGATTTGATGACTGACCATTTTTAAGATGGAAACTAAGGAAAGGTGAATAGAGACTTTTTTGTGCAAATGTTCATATAAATAATAACTTGTGCTAAACATTTGGGAAACTTTTGGTATTTAGAACACAGTCTTTAATTCCTAGTAGTATTTCACATACCCATGAATAACAAATAATATGATGCTACAGAACATAGTAAACTAAACGCTTTACTTTTTTACATGAAACACATTTGAGAATATTTAGTAATATATAATTAATATCATAATAATTAAATATAATGTTGAAATATTAATAATATATATCACCATTAGACCAGTTCTAGTTTAAGCATGTACAAATGAGTATATAATGGAAGCCGCAATGTTAGTTTAACTGCAACATTCATTACTAACTCTGTAATAATGAAGTTGTCAGGCAGAATTTGAGAGACTTCCCTATATGTGATTGTCGTGCTCCAGTGAGTTCTTCTGACTTTATCAGACTAGATACACTTCCACATCTGAGGGAAATTTGGCTTTGTGCTCCATGGCAGGCCTTGGGGGGTGGCATAATCTTCGTTGCCTGAGTACTTGTGCCTTTCTTACAACATGTTCCAAGGTGGCAGAGGTGCTTTCATGAGTTGTAGATCATTTTTCTTTATGGACTCAATCATAATGTATCCATGGCTTCATCCATGGTGAATTCCTTTGTATGAAACTCACTCAGCCTGTCTTAATTCCAGTCTTATCCCAAAAGCAAAATGACCTCTAAAGACTTTGATAACTTTCTACAAGAAATGACAGGTGCTAGAGAGAAGCTTCTTCTTCATCTTTTTTCAGGGAGAGAGGGGCATGGGAACTGAATAAAAAACACAGGTATTCCACTTGTCTCCTTAGATGAAACATCTTTAATCTAAAAAGCCTTTTTCGGTGAAAAATGATTTTTAAGTACCTCTGTTGAGTTCCATCTCACCCAGCTCACCTGGAAAACAAGTTTTTAAGTACAGCAAATGTTCACTTTTCTAATCAAAGTTGATTTCTTGCCATTATTTTTAATAGTGTTTGCAGTAAAAATTCTAAATTTCTATTTCATATTTTACATCTTTTTTTATTACATGGGAAATGTCTATATTTACATAAGTGGCCATTTTAATTCTTCCACTTTTCTTTTCTCTCATAGGAACCTGTTTACTGCTTTTTTTTTTGACTTTCTGAGCCAATTGTTGATGAGTTATTTTTCCATTCATAAGAAAAATATATATACTTAAGTCTAACTTTTATTTTAGATAAACAATAAAACATACAAGAAAAAGATAGTATCAGAGGGGTAGCCGAGTTAGTCTGGTTCTGTAGAAGCAGCAAAGAATCCTGTGGCACCTTATAGACTAACAGACGTTTTGCAGCATGAGCTTTCGTGGGTGAATATTCTCACCAGCAACTGCACACCGCACCATAGTAACTCTAGCTCAGGAACCAATCCATTCAACAAACCTCGATGCCAACTCTGCCCACATATCTACACCAGCCACACCATCACAGGACCTAACCAGATCAGCCACACCATTCACCTGCACGTCCACCAATGTAATATATGCCATCATATGCCAGCAATGCCCCTCTGCTATGTACATCGGCCAAACTGGACAGTCTCTAAGGAAAAGGATAAATGGACACAAATCAGACATTAGGAATGGCAATATACAAAAACCTGTAGGAGAACACTTCAACCTCCCTGGCCACACAATAGCAGATCTTAAGGTGGCCATCCTGCAGCAAAAAAACTTTAGGACCAGACTTCAAAGAGAAACTGCTGAGCTCCAGTTCATCTGCAAATTTGACACCATCAGCTCAGGATTAAACAAAGACTGTGAATGGCTTGCCAACCAGTTTCTCCTCCCTTGGTTTTCACACCTCAACTGCTAGAACAGGGCCTCATCCTCCCTGATTGATCTAACCTCGTTATCTCTAGCTTGCTTCTTGCTTGCTTATATATACCTGCCCCTGGAAATTTCCACTACTTGCATCCGAAGAAGTTGGTATTCACCCACGAAAGCTCATGCTGCAAAACATCTGTTAGTCTATAAGAAAAAGATAAATAATATAAAGTCTACATGGGATCATACAGAATATGTGCTGAAATGAACACAAAATGGCTATGTAGAAGGGCTCGGCCGAGGCTCGTCCCTCCGCGGGGTAGTGGGGGATCCCACCGCCTTGCAATAGTTCACTATGTTCCCAAGCCCTGGGTCAGGAATGGCCAGTAAACAGTCAGGAGCTCGGGCCCTTAGGCAGGGCCAAGCCAATAGTTCAATATGAGCCCAGGCCCTGGGTCAGGGCGGGGCAACAAACACAAAGTCAGGAGCTCAGGCTTCTGAGTGCTGGTGCGAGGGGGAGACTGCCACCTGTGAGTGGGGTGGCAGGGGGGACGCAGGCCCACCCACTCCACTGCGTCCCAGCCCAGGCCCTAACAGCGGCAGGAGACTCACTAGGAGACTCTACTTCCTGTCCTGTGCCCTACCATCTGTGGGGCGGGCGCAGGACACACTGGCTCTGTCCATGTGAGTGCTAGGGGAGGCTTGTCCCTCCACGGGGCAGTGGGGGATCCCACCGCCTTGTTACAGGCTACCTATCTCTGTAGGCCTACATGACTTAGATGATCATTCATACACTATAAAAAATTAACAGTGAATAATCAAAGTGATCCATTTGTCTTTAAACAGGCTGCCCATCCTCTCTCCCCACCAAAGAAACCCCACTATCTGGCAAATATTGTGCATACAAATAAGGAGTACAGCAGCTAAACATAAGATTCTCTAGTGGAAATTCTGCAGACATACAGTTTTAAATAAAATAGAGCTAAATTTACATGAACTGACTTGCACCAGATAATTCTACCTCTTCTTACTTCAGGCTTCCTCACTGACCCTAGTTCCACAGGGGTCCCAGAACACTGGAGGAGGCTGACTCTTTACCAAATGCTTTCCAACGGTAAGATTTCTTTTTTTATAGTATAGCTGGTAGGAAAACAGAATTCTGTAATGTGACCTCTACGGGCTGGCTCCTCATTTATTCTTTGGGATTCCATATTATAGAAAAGGAGGCAGGTGCCATTTAACTAATATCCTTTTGGGGTTTCATCCTTCGGTGTCTCTCTCTGAATTGGACCTTAAATATAGCTCTCGCTCTCTCTCTCCACACATGAAACTATATGCACATATCTACTTCTTTGAATGTACAATACCACTTTTTTATTAGTTATGTTTCATTTAATTATATTAAAATACTAGCAAGAAACATTAAACAAACTTAAAATCTCTTTCAGATATGGGGAAGTTTTTGTTTTAAACTATGCAACTAATTAGTCCAAAAAAACCATATTTGTCATAGGATAGTTGCTTGAAAATATATTACATGCTATTTTTTTTTCTCAGACATAGTTTTATAGGGCAGTTTTTATCCTTGTGTGGTCTTAATCTCAGAAGCATCACCATCAAGTCATTTAACAAAATAAAGCAGGTTACAGTTTGGGAATAATATATTGTGAGGTACCCAGTTCTTCTAATTCTAGGTAGAGGAGATTGGATATCATTATTTAACTGGATTTCCACACACTATATTAATTACAATTACTGCAGTATTTTTGGCACCCCCAGTACGGTACTTACAATGGTAAATACACCAATATCTTTGACAGCTGTGGGTAGTAACTATTCAGTTTTTAATGACAGCAATTGTATATACAGCACACATAGCAGACCTATTTATAGGCATGAGATGTTCAAGGCCAATATACTAAATGACATTATTGGAAGAACTGTCATCCCTAAAAGTGGTTTTTAGCCAAGAATTAAGTGACTAGAAGAGAAATTGTAAGAAACTTTTTCTCCCCTCCCCCCACAGCTCCTCTCCCCCCGCCCAAAAAAAGGGGGGTAGGAATGCAGCTTTAATTAATAGAATCCTAGAACCTTAAGATGGACCTTGAGAAGTCATCTAGACCATTCCCTTGCACTGAGGCAGGACCAAATGAACCTAAACCATCCCTGACAAGTGTTTGTCTACCCGGTTCTTAAAAACCTCCAGTGATAATATTTCACAACTTCTATTAGAAGCCTCTTTTAGTACTTTACTATTCTTATAATTAGAATATTTTCCCTAATATTGAAACTAAATCTTCCTTCTTTCAGAGTAAGTCAATTATTTCTTGTCCTACCCTCAGTGGACATGGAGAACAATAGATTTCTGTCCTCTTTATCACAGCCCTAAACATATTGGAAGACTCTTTCAATCTTATTTCCTGAAGACTAAATATGCCCATTTAAAAAAAAAACAAACCCTTTCCTCATAGGTCAGGTGTCCTAAACATTTGATCATTTCTGTTGCTATCCTCTGGCAATTTGTCCCCATCATTCTTAAAGTGTGGTGCCCAAAACTGTACTGAATACTCTAGCTGAGGTCTCACCAATGGCAAGTAAAGCAGAATGATTACATCCATCTCCTTAGATATGACACTCCCATTATTATGCCCAAAAGTAACATTAGCATTTTAACAACTATATCACAGTTAGCTCTTTTTCAATTTGTGATCCTCTACAACACCCAGATCCTTTTCCACAGTACTACTGCCTAGACAGTTATTGCCCCTATTGTATTTGGTCATTTGATTTTTCATTCCCAAGTGTAATACTTTACACTCGTCTTTACTGAATTCTAAATCTTTGATTTCAGATCAATTCTACAATTTATCAAGGTTGTTTTGAAGTCTAATCCTGTCCTCCAAAGCGCTAGCAATCCCTCAAGCTCAGTGTCATCCTCAAATTTTATAAGCATACTCTCTATTCCATTATCTAAGCCATTAATTAAACTATTCAACAGTATCAGACCCAGGATAGACCCCCACAAGACCCTACTGGATATGTCATCCATTTTGACATGGAACCGATGATAATTCTTTGAGTAAGTTCTTTCAACTGTTTATGCACCCACTTATGGCAATTTAATCTAGACCACATTTCCTTAGTTTGCTTATGAGAATGTCATGTGAGACTGTGTCAATAGTCTTACAAAAATCAAGATATATCATATCTGCTGCATCCCTTGAAACCACTAGGCCTGTAACACTGCCAAAGCAGGAAAATATGTTGGTTTGTCGTGATTTGGTCTTGACCAATCTATGTTGGCTATTACTTTTTACCCTTTTATCCTCAAAGTGATTACAAATTGGTTGTTTAATAGTTTATTCCAGTATCTTTCCAGGTATCAGAGTTAGGCTAAGAGATATATAATTCCTCGTGTCCTCTTTTTAAAGATAGGTACTATGTTTGCTCTTCTCTACTCCTCTTGGACCTCACCTGTCCTCCATGAGCCCTCTAAGATAACTGCTAATTGTTCTGAGTTTGCTTCAGCTAGTTCCATAAGTACCCCAGGATGAATTTCATCAGGTCTTGCAGAACTGAATACATCTAACTTATCTAAATATTCTTTAACCTGGTCTTTCCCCATTCTGGCTTGTGTTCTGGCTTCCCCTTGATGTTGTAAATAATAATTGTGTTAAATATCTGATCAAAATTCATTGATATCTAAAGCTAAATAGGCATTGAACTCCTCAGCCTTCTGTATATCATCCATTATTACCTCTCCTTCCTCATTACGTAGTGAACCTACACTCTCCTTTTCCTTTCTCTTGCTCCTAATGTACTTATAGTACCCCTTCATATTGCCTTTCATGTCCCTTACTATGTGTTACTCATTTGGTGCCTTAGCCTTTCTTACTTTGTTCCTACATGCTTAATTAGTCTTTTGAATTCATCCTTATAACTTTGTCCATATTTCCACTTTTTTGTAAGATTTAAAAAAAAAATTCAGGTCATTAAAGAACTCCAGATGGATCCATATTGGCCCCTTTCTATTCTTCATATATTTCTTTCCATTAGAATAGTTTTGTTGTACTTTTAATATTGTCTCTTTAAGAAACTGCTAACAGTTTTATCACAACAGTTTTATTGATTAGGAATGATTAATGATTACCTCATTGCCCACACATTACTAAAAAAGCTATTGCAGTTTGTTGTGGATAAAATCTACTGTATCCCTTTAAAAAAATAGCAGATCAACTATCAGATCTCCTTTATCCCTGCAGCTAAGCACTTGCCACTACTGTAAATAATTGAGAAAGTAGGATGGTAAAGAAAACAGGACAGACTCTTTCAATGAGGTAAAGAAGAATAAAGCTGAAAATCAAAGCCTTCCCAGATATATTGCTTAAAACCTGTATTCTGAGAAAACCATTAGCATTCTGAATAAAAACAGTAGTGCCAATTAATAGAATAAATGTTTTCCTCATTAAATTTCCAAACATTATGAGAAAATGCTAGATTGAGCCTTGGGGAACAAAATTTATTATGAACATGAAAAATGTTTCAGTTCTGATGCTGTTCTTAAATGACAGCATAATATGTTCTGGATCATTTGATTTTTTGTATGAAAATACTATTCAGTGCCCAAAAAGGCATATGCTGCTAATGGCATGTGTTGCAGTCCTTTCTTTATGACATCTGGCAACTAGCAAATGCCAGTCAAAACAGAAAATGTCAAGCAGAAACTTTTCCAATAAAAGTATTAGTTCAGATAATAACATAAATAAGCTTCAGTAACTTGCTTCATTAATCCCAGAACACAGTGTGTATAAACAATCTGTAATTTTAACCCCTGAACATTGCATAAGAAGAGACTCATAACTCATTACAGGAATACACCTTCTGCCCCTACTCTTGAGTTTATTATTAACTTAGAATAGTAGTATCCAAACTTTGCTCAGCCAAAGGCTGCACTGTCATTTTGTCAGGAGCCCAATTTGTCTGATCATCCTTACTTTGCATAATTTAGAATAATGATAGTTTCCCTTGTTTCACAGAAAAATATGTCCTGTGGAGATATTGGTCCCAATATGCATTTCTCCGTCTGAATGCACTGCATGCTGGTAGTTTTAGTTTGTATTGTCTATGTGTCCATAGTCAAGATGAAGGTAGCATCTTGCCCAGGAGCTACACAGCAATTTCTGCATTAATAAAACAATTCAGATCAGTTTCTTTCCTAATAGGTGACTTGTCACTGGAAAGTTTATTGCACAGGAAGTTCTACTGAGCAGATTTTTTTTCTACCGCTGAGTTGCAAAGTTTGAATGTTATCCTTTTGTGCTGCATTAAATAGTTGCTATTAATTCATTATGATTCATGGCAGTTCTGAAATTTTCTAATTTATTAGCGGTTGGACTAAACCAAAACCATCTGATAAGAAAGAATACCATTTTTTTTTAAGACTCAGTTAGTTTTTTGCCAACTCATTCATTTAAAAGAGAGGGTGAATTCCAGAGAGGAGAGGGTAAAAATTTAGGGTCTCCAGTAAATTAAGTACTAAAATTGTAAATGCAGTAATTAAATAGCAATAATAAAAACAGTTGGACAACAGGAAATGGACCAGGAGGAGCCAGAGATGCCTCATGCTTATCTTGTGGGCTTTTGAAGGATAAAGTATGTTAAAGATAGGAGATTTCATTATCATAAGGAAAAAAGTGAAGTGGGATTGTTGCCAAATATGTAACACGATCATCTTAGACCAGAAGCAAATTAGATTCTAGTAAAAGGAAAAAGTGATACCAGAGAGAATGAAAGGACGTTTCTTGATCCTTGTGACAGGTGTGGGCAATTTTGAGAAAGGAGAGTGAGGTGCTGACTAGCTTATCTTGGTTCAATAGTATGTGAGGGTATTTGGAGACAGGAACAGACTTAGACATTTTGACAACCAGGCAGAAAACATTTTTGAGATCCTGCAGTGGCCTACCAATCAGCAGAGCAAACCAACAAACCAAACAGCCAAATGGTTTTATGCCCTCTGAAAGCTGGTACCCAGAGTAGCGACTGCCTAGATCACCCACCCCTAGAACCATCTCTATGTGTAGACTAGGATGAAAGTTTATTTCCTAACACAATTTTAATTCTAGAGTGATTATCACAAGTTGTATTTTAATATATTAGCTGTCAAGATAAACCCTTTGTGGGGAGTGTAATGGGGTTCACCCACCACTGTGGTGCCTCCTGCTGGCTGTCTTGGGAATTAGCTCAGCGCCCTCTTCAGGTGGTGTCTCACCACCATCACTCCTGCTCTAGGACCTACATCTCTCCTAGGACCACAGTGTCCTCTCCAGCAACACAGCCCTCTGGCCGTGCCACACATTGTGCTCCCCCCTTCCAGGGGACTTGCAGTCCGCTGTTCAGCCACTTCCTTTAGTGGCTACTGCACTGAACTGTCAGGCCATTTTCTTATGGCACCAGCATCCTCTTTGCCCTTGCATCAGGGCCTCCGCCTGCAAACCCCAGCAGCCAGCAGGAGCTGTCTCTCACTTCCCTGGTCCCTGCTAGCAGCACTGCTGTCTAGTGTGTTAGCAGCTTCTCTCAGCCCTCCAGAGACAGACCTTCCTCCCTGGGCTCCTAGCAGAGAACTGCCTTCCTCTGCCCTGCAGCTCCCTTTTTAATTTGGGCCTGCAGGACAGGGGCTAAAAGAGGAAGAATTATTAAAATGTAGAGTTAGGATATATCATTTTGTTCCTGTCTCTGCAGCAGGTTTCCAATGGAATCTTGGTCAAGTTACTCAACATCTCATCTGTAACAGGAGGCAAATCAGACAGTTGTCACACCCTTAGAAATTCAAAGTTCTCTAAGAGTTATCACAACTTCATATCTGAGATGCCATAATTGTTTTTTCTATATTTAGATGACAAAAAAGTGTGGTCTAGTAGCCTGAGCAAATAATTGAATCTTAGGAACTTCAGACTTCTAATTCTCACACTAATTCTAATAGAACAACAACAATGACAACCAATGTAGAAGTCTTTACTAAGCCAAAATTTCAGGTAGTCAGTGGAAACAATTGATTACAAGCACATGATATAAAGAAAGGAATATCTGAAAATTAAAGGGGGAGGAGGGATATATAAAGTTTGTGGAACACCATATGGATTTTTACCAGTTTTGTGGAAATTTAGCAAAGATTTTCCTTATTTCCAGGGCTTTTACCCAGATTTAAGAGAATCTTTTAAAATACTTTTCTCAAATTTTGCAATGGTCTTTCACATACTGCATCTTAGTAGAAAATTCTAGGCAGGGCTACCAGAAAGTGCTATACAAATATGCAAAATTGGTGGTGAATTTCCTCAGTTTATTGTACCCTTTTGCAAACCACTTAAATACTTGCACCCAGTAACTTACATGCCACTGACTCTTTAAAATAACATTGACGGTTCCTATGTACAGTAGCTACAACAAAGAGCAAAGTGAGATCCATGCTTAGATTTGGGCTTAGTCTTGCCCTCTGCCATTATTTAAGGCCCTGTACCCATTTCTGTTTTTAAACCTCTAAAACGAAAGTAAAATGGCTTGCATTATACCACACTCCTTTTGGTTTTGTTTTTGTTTTTTTCAACATCAGTGTTTGAACTCTGAAACGGGATAATCTTAAACATGATTCTGGTCTACTGAAAAATGAGCACAGCAGCCAGTTGAAAGATAGGAACTGCAGTTTCTCTTTGAACCACTGCCTGGGAGAAGTGTTAATAACAGCACTTGAAAGGGAAAACACTGAACAAAGGTAGCCAAGCTGCTTCTAACTAAACTGGTACTTGAAAGGTTGAACCGGTAGCTAGTTTAAGGCTTAGATTTCAGTTTTTAAGTATATTACAACTTTAAAGAAGCTTAGATTTGGGGAAAAGGGCAAATAGGACAAATGAGGGGCCGTGGTGAATCGAATCAGCTTGTGGGGAGGCAAAGAGACAGAAGGAAATGTTCCCAGTATCTCCATGAACCTTAAATGCTGCAGTGCATCCAATTTTTTTAATGGATTTTTAAAATGAAATGTAAAATTATGCAACTGTATTTGAATAGCAATAAACCATGCCAGGGAATAATAATGCACATATGGATTAAGTGTCTACAGTGTATGAGACACAGATATGAAGACAGCTTGCAATTTATAGTCCCAGTCCTTCACAGTGAAGTCAATAGGGCTAAGTGAAATCAATGAGGAGCCATGCAGACACTAGGCATGCTATATTCCTGAAGCAAGCAGAGAAGGAGATAGACACACAGGTGTCTGCTGTGATGGCTTTATTGTCTGGCTGCAAAACTGAAACTAACAGCAAAGTGAGGCTGTGCACTGGGAACGAAAAGAGTATTGATCCCCCTGAACATTTAAAGGGACAGGGTATCACAAGGTGCACTCCACAGAGATTGCTCTAGGAAGAAAGATTTAGTTTTAATCTAATAACTTTTTAATTTTTATATTCATGGGCTAACAGAAAAAAAGTGGATCCTCAGGAAGAATTTGAATAAAGACAGCATCAGGGTCTGTCTCGCTAAGAAGGCATAATTTATGTTAGTAGGCTACTGGCCTCTTGCTCAGGTGACTGAAGGCACTTAACCTTGATCCTCACAATGCAACAGTGGTATATACACCAAGAGCTTTATCCAAAGCCAACCAAAGTTAGTGGAAAGATCCTTATTTACTGCACTGGGCTTCGGAGCAGGCCCAATAGCCTATTAATTTCAGCACATACAGTTGGATCTTTTGCAGCATAATTGTTATACTAATTGTTATTATTAGTTATTTATTTTGTATTGTAGTAACCCTTAGACCAGGACCCCATTGTGGTAGGAGCTATTTGAATGTCTAACATTTAATAGCAGGTTGGAATAAAGAAATGGCTATTATATCATTCCAATCCCTAACCCCCTTCCTAATTCCAAACCGTTCCCACAAAAATTCCACTTCGCCATAAAAATAAAAGCTGACATCAAATTATCTGCTACATGTCAGGTGTATCACAGCTTTCAGCTGTGCTGGAGAGGAACCAAAAGATTTTAACAAAAGAGCCCCAACAGCAAAATTCCTAGTGGAACATCTGTCCATGTCCCTCATGTAGTGCACTTCAATAACATGCCTCTGCCAAGGCATCCTAGCATAATGTTTCCATTGTGAAGCGTCCTGCCCAGAAGCCTGATCCTGACGGGTTGTGACTACTGCATAGGATTTCTCCCTTGGTGTCACTGCAGGTGTTCCTGGCTGGAAACAGGTACCTCATGTCCTTCCTTATTGTCACTGCTGCTCAACTGCTCACTCATGACAGGTCTTTGTGTACCCTCATTAGCACTAGCCTCTCTCTTTTTGTAGCTGGGACCCTCAGGGTGAAGTAAAACAAAAGACCTCACTTCAGATTTTAAAAAATGCCTCTTTTCTGCCACTTTTTCCTCTGGTGGACTCCTACCCCTAATAATCCTCTGACTGGAATCCCTTAAAGTGAATGGAGCCACTGCAACTAAGGAAACCCCAGTAACAGCCCCCTCTCCACTTACTGGGGAAGGGGAAGTCAGAGGTATGGCTGCTAAACTACCTTTTACTCCTGCCTTTCTGATACAGCCTGACTATGGCAAAGCTCCACTATATTCCTTCCCCTCTTCAAGACCCCATGCAGTGTTTGAAATGCAGAACATGCCCTAGTAACCATTTCCCACAGTGAGGGTCCTTAGTTCCACCACCCCCCATATCCAGAGCTCCCTATGACAGCTCCTCCCCACCACAGGAAGCTGTAGCAATCTCTTTTTCCTTTTGAACACATACTCCTACTGCCTATTCCTTCATCCAAAATTCTTTCCCACCCTCCAATTCACTTTCCAAATCAGCTTCCCCATAAGTACATTTGGGCCTGGGGCACAATCCCCATGCACCACAGGCACCATCCCCAGCCACCACTATCATAATGTTGGCCGATAGCACCATTGGCAGGATCCATCAGTCTACACACAATAACTTCTCCATCAGTCTCCAAACAAATGGACTCCTCCACAATCACATCCTGAGAACTTGCTGGAGCAACAAAGCCTCCTCAGAGCCCACCAGCTGAAGTCATCTTGGCAGGACAAGAAAGTAAGAGCTCTCATTCCTTCTCTTGCTAGACAGGACATCCCGCCTTAATACAATTCAGACAATTATTACATAATTTATTGATACTCAGTGCTTGCTTCTGCTCTTATTTAATCCAGTGGGAGCTTCCCATTGACTTTTATGGCAGAAGGAATGTATCCTGAGACATTATTACTTTTAAAATCTACAATATTCATTTTATAAACTGCACATGCTAAAATCTATGCAATAGCCCCCTTAATCAAATAACGCACCAAAGAGGCAAAGTTAAGGTTAAGTGGGTGAAAGATATTGGATGGGTAATATGACCATTACTGCTATTAGTGACAATAATATTAGAAAATACCCAGAGACCCAATCAGGATTAGGCCCCATTGTGCTAGGTGCTGTACAAATGCACTTGTACAGAGGCACAGTTCTGACTCTAAACAGAAGACAATCTAAGGTAAGACATAAAAAAATGAGTGTAACAAGCAAATAGAAGGCATGAAGCAGTGATGGAGAAAATGGGGGAAAATGTTTTATATACAGTCTAAGGTTACATTACCATTGGTAGTGAATATTCATTTATTACATGTCTGGGTACCTTAAATGCACATTTCCTTTCTTTCTAATGTTTTAAGTTAGGGACCTATATGTAAGCAGAGTCAGGATGAGCTGTATCCTGACATCTGGTGGTGAATTGTGGCAAGTTGTGGAAAAGAACCTCAGAGGCTGATCTTGTTTCATAGGGACACCCACCCCACCTAGCATGAGCCCACAGCAGCCCAAATGGTCACTTTGGCTGCTGTGGGACCCCCAGTTTCTCTGTTATTGGAGCAGGAAGAATAAAGTGTTGTTACCCTGCTTATGTGAATCAAGGACAATGAAACTGTTTTAGGACAGAGAGACTCACCATCAACTAAGTAGCACTCGCTAGACAAGGGACATGGGTTCCAAAACCCAGTGAATTGAGAGATGCTGGGGATAGGTATTTGTTCCTGATACTATGGGCCGCTTTTGAGTGCCTGAAATGCCAATTGCTGCTCCTCCTCCCCCTCCCTCTACTGTAGAATATCAGAGCTAATCTTGATCCCATTAGGTGTCAAGTTACAGGCTGCTGAGCTGAATTCACGTTGGGCCAATGGTGCACTAGCACTGAGGCTCCCCTATTACAAGCTGAAATCACTAAAGAGCTAAAATCACTGAGTGCTGTGCGGGGGCCTAAAGCTATGTTGCTGAGTGGCTGGCAGAGCAGAGCAGAGCAGTTTGCGGGATGACTGAAGCGGCTTGCAGGACAGCTGGTGGAGCATAGCGGCTGGGGGAGTGGAGCAGTTCGTGGAACATCTGGAGTGGCTCACGGTATGGCTGGTGGAGAGGAGTGGCTGGTGGAGTGGCTCGCGGTGAAGGCTGCAGCAGAACCCTATGGAGAGGTGGGGCAGTCGGCCTTGGACCATGTAAGGTGCCCCTTAACACCGTTGTGCTGCCCCCCCCCCACAGGCTGGGAGGTACAACTCTGCAGATAAACTTTTGAACTCTGGGGCTGCACTCTCCAGAGACAGAAACTTTTGGGTTGTTGGACTTTTGGGTGATTTTTGGGTTGCTGGACTCAAGAGACTTTTGGGGTGTTGGACTTTTGGGACTTTGGGGTGATCTTTTGGGTTGTTGGGTTGTTCATTTATATAAAGCAGACATTCACCTCTATTTTAATTTATTTTAGAAACTTCCTATTTCTAGTATTCACCCTGTCAAGGCAAAACCACAATTGTTTAAAATGTTTAAGAAAGATAACTCAGATTGAGACAATAAAATATACCAAAGTAGTAATCTTTAAATCAGAAATGAATTCCTTCACCATAAATAAAATTTTCCATATGTGTAGTTTGGTGAAAAAGATACTGCCAAACTACTTTGGGTTGGGTCTTTTGCTCATGGTTTGTGTTATGAATCCTGTTTGTGGTGTTTCCCCAACATAATGCTGCATTGTTTCCCTCCTTTATTAAAAGGATTTTAATAAGGAGTCTACACTCAGACTCTGTGCTTGGAAGAGGGGAAGTATTGCCTCTTAGAGGTGCCCGGGGGATGGTATGTAATTGTCCCAGGTCACTGGGTGGGAGCTTGAGCTGGTTTTGCATTGCGTTATTGAAACGGAACCCCTAGATACTGAACCCAGCCCTTGTTGCTGCCAACTCAGATGGGCAGAAGGGTTACATATATATGAGTATGATATGAGGTTTAAAATATTTGGTGGGAAGTTACTTCAAGATATCTGTTTATTACTTTTTGTGGGTGAATTTCCCAGCATTGAATGTCTAACATTTTACAGTATATTTTATATTTATAATATTGATGGCCAGATCAAGCATCTGTGATTTGGCCCTTTGCAACACAGAAAGGAGGGCCAGATGGCAATAGTCCCCTGCTTTCTCTCTGCCCATATGGGGGGCTCTCCACGGATCTGGGATTCGGTACAGGGGTAGGGGGTAAGTCTGGGGAGTACTGAAGAGGCTAGAGATGTGTTTTCCCCTAAACTATCATCCCCCTGTTCATCCTGAAGTATTCCTACACCTATTGAAATAAATGGCACATTTGTATTAACTTCAATGGGTGAAAGATTAAGCCCTTGGAAAGGACAATAGCTTCAGCCTTTATCATGAAGAGACAACACATCCCTCCATAATCAAACATTGACTGGTTAATTGGATTATTTTAATTTACATTTTCTGCATCAATTTGCTTTGCTTTTTTTCATGATTATAAAGTAGAGCTGCTTGTGAGTGCCACCTTCAATTAAGCATATTGGACCTGCTCATAGAAACCTTATCCTTGATAGAAAAAGGAATATTCATTTGAGCCAGGAGTACTCATGTGCATAAAGCTTGTGGGCACAAACTTGTGGTACTTAGGCAGATATTATGAACGTTTCTCCACCCATAACAATAAATTTAGCCTTTTCTAACCTAAACTTCTGCCTTCATGCATGATGCCTGTCTTGATGAAAGAGTAATGGTTGTGCCAAATTAGATCAAGGAAGCCACTTAGATGGACTTCATAAGTTATATCCTCATTTTAGACCAAAGTGTTCCTCTGTCTTGCATGAAGATAATCCACTTTTTATTACAGTTGTGTATAATTTAATCACCAAACTACACATATGGAAAATTTTATTTATGGTGAAGGAATTCATTTCTGATTTAAAGATTACTACTTTGGTATATTTTATTGTCTCAATCTGAGTTAGCCTTCTTAAACATTTTAAACAATTGTGGTTTTGCCTTGACAGTGTGAATACTAGAAATAGGAAGTTTCTAAAATAAATTAAAACAGAGGTGAATGTCTGCTTTATATAAAAGAAAAAATGCTGCAGAGCAGATGAAGAGAAAAGAAGGGAAGCCCAACTCAAGTCTAATGTGCTAACACTGTTTCTCATGCTGACCAGTATTGCCTCAATTGTTTCTTGGTACTGCCCCTATGTCCATATTCATCTGTTGTCTCTTCTTTTATAATTAGGTTGTAAGTTATCTGGGGTAGGGACCATCTTTTTGTTCTGTGTTTATATAGCACCTAGTACAATGAGGCCCTTGTCCATGACTGGGGCTCACAGGTTCAGCATGTCACAAATACGAAGACTGAAAAAAAGAGAATGATCAAAAAAAATCATCTCAATGGATTGGAAATTGGTAATTGAAGTAACAAAAAAAGTGTATATGCTTGTTTTTTTCCACTTAATGTATGTAATGGGGAAAAAAAACAACATATGAGCACACAAGTATTCAGTAGCTGCACAAATTGGTATGAAAACCTATATCAAAAGTTATCAATGTGAAGCCGGCTTTTTATCAATGTACTATAAGCTGCAGATACTAATTCAGGCAAAACATTTTTTAAAAATCTTAAATTATTTAGTTAATAATTTTGGAGAATAATAGAAAATAACTATAATGAAAAAAGTGAAGTAAAATAAATATAACAAAATTGTACTGAACACTAGTACACACAAAATAAGATTGTACATACTGTAAACAGAAACAACATTATTCTTGCCAGCAAGTTAAAGAAGTATGGGCTGGATGAATGGACGGTAAGGTGGATAGAAAACTGGCTAGATGGTCGGGCTCAACGGGTAGTGATCAATGGTTCCATGTCTAGTTGGCAGCCGATATCAAGTGGAGTGCCCAAGGGTCGGTGCTGGGGCCGGTTTTGTTCAATATCTTCATTAACGATCTGGAGGATGGTGTGGACTGCACCCTTAGCAAATTTGCAGATGACACTAAACTGGGAGGAGTGGTTGATACGCTGGAGGGTAGGGATAGGATACAGAGGGACCTAGACAAATTAGAGGATTGGACCAAAAGAAATATGATGAGGTTCAACAAGGACAAGTGCAGAGTCCTGCACTTAGGATGGAAGAATCCCATGCACTGCTACAGACTAGGGACCGAATGGCTGGGCAGCAGTTCTGCAGAAAAGGACCTAGGGGTTACGGTGGACGAAAAGCTGAATATGAGTCAACAGTGTGCCCTTGTTGCCAAGAAGGCTAATGGCATTTTGGGTTGTATAAGTAGGGGCATTTCCAGCAGATCGAGGGATGTGCTCATTCCCCTCTATTCAGCACTGGTGAGGCCTCATTTGGAGTACTGTGTCCAGTTTTGGGCCCCACACTACAAGAAGGATGTGGATAAATTGGAGAGAGTCCAGCGGAGGGCAACAAAAATGATTAGGGGGCTGGAGCACATGACTTATGAGGAGAGGCTGAGGGAACTGAGATTGTTTAGCCTGCAGAAGAGAAGAATGAGGGGGGATTTGATAGCTGCTTTCAACTACCTGAAAGGGGGTTCCAAAGAGGATGGATCTAGACTGTTCTCAGTGGTAGAAGATGACAGAACAAGGAGTAATGGTCTCAAGTTGCAGTGGGGGAAGTTTAGGTTGGACATTAGGAAAAACTTTTTCACTAGTAGGGTGGTGAAGCACTGGAATGGGTTACCTAGGGAGTTGGTGGAATCTCCTTCCTTAGAGGTTTTTAAGTTCAGGCTTGACAAAGCCCTGGCTGGGATGATTTAGTTGGGTTTGATCCTGCTTTGAGCAGGGGGTTGGACTAGATGACCTCCTGAGGTCCCTTCCAACCCTGAGATTCTATGATTCTATGAACTCTGAATAAAATGTTAACGAGTGGCTTCTATCGCTAGCATTTTCACAAGAATAATAGCTAGAGCTGGTCAGAATTTTTTTTCCCCTGAGGAAATTTGAACTTTTTGGAGAAAAAAAATCAAAATTGAAAATATTTGCTCCCCGTGCCCTTCTTTCCTCCCTCCCCCCACCCCCTTGGGAACGTTGCCACCTTTCCTCATGGGAGTTGTAGTTGAATTTCAGCTGCATGATGTCCCCTTTCTCCAATATGGGCTAGGCTCCCTGTTTGGACTACATTTCCCATGATGCACCAACATCTGTCCTCTCGTTGGGCTTCTGTGGTGTATCATGAGAGATGATCCTAGTTGTGGCAGGGTGTAAGAGAGTCTCTTGGTGAATCCAGCTCATAACGGAGAATGGGTGAATGAGGAAGCTGAACTTCACTCCCATGATACACCATAGCAGCATTTTTAAATTGAAACATTTGGGTGTCCTGGTTTGATGAAATGTTGAAATTTTTATGGAAAGCAGATAGATATTTTTTGCAAAAAAGAATTATTTTTGCTTGGTGTCATGCCACAATCCCACCACTCATGAATGTGCTGATCACAGAATAACAGATGAGAAAAGGGAAGTAAAGAAAAAAAAAGAGAGGAAGAAGATCTGAAGAAGAGTCAAGGAGCAAGGACGAGAGGAGCTCCTTCCAATGATTACAATTCCATCATTCGTAACAGATACACGGTGTTTTTTTGGAAGTATGTAATCTACACACAGAGATACATTAGAGCTTCTGTAAATAATTCACATTAAATTGTTTATTTTGTGAATTTTTCCTTCTTTTTGGTTTGCAATTTGTCAGTGAATTGATTTCAAAATTTTCAAATATATTATGATGTTTTCAAAAACTGTTTTCTTTATTTAATAATTCTTAGTCTGCATAATGTTCACTGATGGTGAATTATAAATATTTACAATTTGTCTTGTATTGTTAGGGCCTGATTCAAAACTCAAATTAGTGAGAGTTTCCACTGATTTGAATTAACGTTGGATCAGCTGGTCATGGGGTATTGTTTCTGTTCTCTGATTGGATAATTTATGTAACTTACTAAAAATAGTGCAAATTTCAAGTTAAATATTCAGATATAACATTCAAAATTTGTAATTCTTAAATGCAAAATGTGCACACTTGGTTAGTTATTCAGTGTGAAATACACTTTTGGCAAAATACATTCTGGCTAAAAGGTTACTTTTTGTGATTCTATCTAGCCAAGGTTTTTTTTATATTATAACAATCATCACAATGCCCCGATGCAGCCAAATTGTCTCCCAGCAGCCCTGTGGGAGGAGGAACACAGAGATAAAGTCAGCCTTGGACTCTCACCAGGGCCTGAAGATTGGGAACTATTACTATTAATTCCTATGGTTAAATTACTTCAGAACCATTTTTTTTCAATTGAGGCTATTGATATAACAGCCATGCTAATATTTATAGACAGAGAACATCACAGAAGTGAAGAAAAGCTTGTTCAGTGTTGTTCTAATTGTCTAAATTGCACCTGCATATTATTGGCCTGTAATGTCATGTACTGTGTCCCATGTTCTTGTTCTATATATAACCATTCCACAAGCCTTGATTACTTCTGATATTTTCTAATTTTTTTGTGCATCAGTGTGGTCCTGTTTGGTTGTATTATCCATCACCTACTTGTTTTTCAGCTCCCCAAACAGCCACGTCATATGTTAAAAAAGGTAAAATGACTGAACCGTGTGAGTTTTTTTGCCCCTTCTTGTCAGTACCTTCTGAAGATGTATAGGTAGAGGAGCTGTCAGAATATAACCATACTTGAGGCCTCATGTTAGTCAGAGTAGCCATTTTTTTATTGTGATGCTGATTTAATATGACTGTGTGCCTTTAAAGATATTAAAATAGGGAAACTACTTAGATACATTAAGCAATGCAGTGTAATCGGTCTGCAAGCTATTTTAAGTGCTGGAAGCCTTGTCTTTGAAGTACTATTATTTAAAGAGACAGAAGTCTACTTTTGTATTACTGTATTAATTTGGAAAAAGAAAGCTTAGTTCTTTCTGCCTACCCTGACAGTCCTTCTTACTTCTAAAAAATTACAGTATTTAATTTTATTACCTGATTACAACTGATTTTTAAGTATCCTCATCTCTAAACCATGAAAGAAAAAATAACTCATATAATCGTATGTCATATGCAGGCATATATTACCCTCTAAATAGTATAATCCTGTTGAATTACATCATGTCAATTTTTTTTCACTTGGTTTGCCCCATCTTTAGCTTCTATAATGTTGGCATTTTTGCTGGTGTACATAGCAGTTCTTAAAACTATGTGCCAAATTCCTAGTTGAATATGTAGATGAGCTGTATGGCTGCCACTACATTTTCCTCTAGGGTATCTTTGAATAAGACAAGCCAGGAATATCTTGTTCAATTTTGGTAGAAACAAATTGAACAAAAATGAAGAGTTAAGGTGTACATTTCCTCTGACTATATAAAGGAAATGATACAGTATATAGGAGAAACCTGATATTTTGATTTAGGGGTATCTATCTTGGAAATATGTACTTAAAACTGTGTGAAGAGTCTGTTTTAGTTACTTTAGCAATGCATGGTTGTTATTTTGATATATTGCATATGAAGCCTACAATGACACATAACATTCTTTCTGGAGTAAAGTTATATTTAGTTGGAAGTTATAATCATTCTTCAATAAGTTATGATGGTTCCTTCCAATACATTTTCTCTAGGGTTACTGTAGTACTGCAGAGAAACATAGCCAATCATTGGCAAACAAGTCATTTGAAATATTAAATTTGTTCCTTTGATGTATCAAATTCCCAGTTGTATTAAACCCATACAAGAAATAAACTAATTTAATATTATCATTGAGTTTATTGCTGTCACAGAAGTGCTAGTCCCCTGCAGTAGTTCCTGTTGCACATTTTCCATATTTAGTCACCTTCAATACTGCAGAACTACATTGCTGAACTGGACATTTGGCATGTCCTTCCATTTGTCCAGGATTGCCTGCAGTCCAGCATAAACAGTACATGGAGGAGTAGCAATGGGAGATTAGTAAACAGCTGGGAAAGCAATGGGGGAGAGAAGGAAGAGTTCATTTTGAATTCTTTAACTGACAACACTGATTTTAGAGGACAATAAAGTATATAACTTCCATAGCAAAATGAGAGTGAAGCCATTTGCTCACAGGACAAAGTGTTGTGTTTGTGACAGAGATGGTATAATAAAGTTCAATACAAAAGTAAATCACTTGGATATGTTGCACAGGTCCTTCCCTCTTCAAGCACAGCTTGCTGTTTCAGCACAAACCAGGCAAGTATCTGTGTGACAGAGAGCACCCAGGGTAACTGTAAATCTTCCAAGCTCACACTGATGGAGAAACAGAAGGCTTCCAATGCATTTCCCCCCAGAAATACCATCTTTATGGAACATTGAATATGAACATTATTTATTTGCATGAGCAGGAGCCAGGTGAAGTGGTTTGTAGGGGAGACACCTGTTCTTTAAGGAGACTTGTGTTTGACAAGCAAGGAAGAACATATAGTGGGTTTTGGAGACCAATTAAATATCTTGAATGCTTATTATAGAAAAGGAAAAATATAGTCTTTAGACAGATGTTCCTGATCTGACAAAGGACCACTGTTGGGTTAAAAAAATAGTTGCAATGGAAGAATAAGATATAGTTAACTTGTCACTGTCACAAGACTGCTTGCCTGTTTTGTGCTGAAAGAGCAAGAGGTGCTTGATGAGGGAAGGACCTGTGCAACATATCCAAGCAATGTACTTTTGTACCACAAACCATGAAGTGTTGAGTGAACTCAAAAAGTTTTGATAAAACCATAATGTTTCTGACTGACATCTGAACATTTTCAAAACATTCTAAATTATGTAACCTATTTAGATTGGCTGTTATGGAGCCAGGGGCGGCTCTAGCCATTTCGCCGCCCCAAGCACGGTGCCGGTCGCCGGTCCCGCGGCTCCGGTGGACCTCCTGCAGATGTGCCTGCGGAAGGTCCGCTGGTCCTGTGGCTCTGGTGGACCTCCGAAGCTGTGGGACCAGCGGAACCTCCGCAGGCACGCCTGCGGGAGGTCCACCGGAGCCGCCTGCCGCCCTCGCGGCGACTGGCAGAGCACCCCCCGCGGCATGCCACCCCAAGCACGCGCTTGGCATGCTGGGGCCTGGAGCCGCCCCTGTATGGAGCTCTACTACAAGACCACTGTCTATTAGATCACCAGGCCTATTTGTATTCCAAGTTAAACATAAAGGGTCAAGCTCTACCATCATATATGTATAGCCCATTGACTTCAGTGGGAGCTGGATGTGTGTATCTCTTCACAAAGCATGGCTGGAAGGGTTTTACCTTTTTTTTTTTTTAAGTAATTCCTCATCTATCTTGAATACCACTTGCTGCAGTTTTCATTTAACATTTATTAGGCCCAAATCTCTCCCTTTACTTTAAAGCAGTTTTGGAAGGCATCTCATGGTATCCACTTACTCATTACCAAATATTATGGTATTCAACCAAGATTTCAAGGTTGGACATCCAAAATGATAGCTCCCAGTGACAAATTCATTAGTTTGATCTTGCTCTTTCCTTATTGTTGCTGGCAATCCCATAAACTCTACTCACTTGAAATGAAGCTTTGTTAGCTCCATCAACAACAATAAAAAGATCTAACAGTTAATTTTTTTTTAAACTGAAACACCTGTAAGCAAAGAGTAGGGGATTTTTATAGACTATGGAGATGGAAGCTGAACCAGTGGATTTAGCAGCAAGGGAATTGTGCTGATGAGGGAAAATTTTGCATGCTGTTTCCACCAAATCAATCAATTATCACAGGATAACTTGGATAAAACCTGGACAAGGGGAAAGAAACTAAAAGAGATATATTTTAGCATTGTGAATAGGGCTTATGGAATGAGTCAACTGACCCCATACTGAACCAGAGTGGGGAGCAGAATAATATTGGGCTAGAGAAGCCCTGCCCCTCAGTAGTTGCAACACATGTTCCCAATAGAGGAACAGTTTTAAAAAGCAGACTGGTAGCCCAGGAGAAGGGGGAAAGATCTCCATGTGGCACCAGAAAGCAAGGGTGATGTGAGGC